>NC_044033.1:257421003-258150353 GCF_901765095.1 Microcaecilia unicolor | reverse complement strand
TAGAAGGAGAGGAGGTATTGGTATGGTGAGTAGCAATAGTGAGTGGGATTATAAATTGCACTAGGGCACATTGTCCTTGCCAATTGGGAGGTAAAGTGGGATATAATGTTTTGGTACCACAATACCACCACACATCTGCACGGGAGTGGAAAATTTTGAAAAGTCAATGGAGGGGGCAGATTCTACCAATTTTAAAGGAGCAGGAAGACAGATTTCCTACAAAAAAAGGATTTGCGACATTTGATCGCACTAAACAAAAAGAAAAAATGTATAGCTTTGGAAGGAACTCGGAAGGGTGGTGGTTTGGTGAAGACCCTATCCTGGGGAACAGAAGGGAAAAGTAAGTGAAGAGACAAGCAAGGGATCAGTAAGGGTATGGCTCTGCAGCAAGTTTAGAATGCACAAGGTACCGTTGAAGTCATTATCAAAATCCAATGGGAAGGGAACAACAGTAGGTTCAGGATGAGGGGTAGAACAAACATAGCAATCAGAAACCTTCAAACTGTTAGTGGTATAATGTATCCATTCTAGCCATAAATTGGAGTCAGTGAATCCAGTTTCAAGGGCAAAGGTATCTCTAAGATCTGTAATGGAAAGAACTTTAATGGAGGTGTTAGTTCCTGGGAAGGACTGGATATCAAAAGATTAGGTAAAGAGGATTGTGGGTTCTTCTGGAGGAGGTTTGGGGATAACGATGATCCGGAAGGCGACCAATGGGGTCTCCTCCAGCCACATCTAGACCAATACCATAAGTACGATTCATGGTAATGGTTACACCTTTAAAGGTGATCAGTATGGGGTTGCATTGTGACATACTTCAGGAATTAGGATTAGCAACGGGCTGCCGAATTATAGAGATTTTTGATCGAATGGGCTCATTCCAATGAGGGTGGCTCTCAGTTGGATGGTTGGGACCAGTGTACCACCATGCATCATTCCATGAGGCACAGGGGTTACGGTCATAATCTTCGAATCTAAACTTCTTATATATACAAAGGTAAACATTGGCTTTGGCTCGGGCAAATTGCCTCTGTTTTTCGAAGGCACCGCAAAGGGCAATATTGCAACATCAAATTGCAGTGTGATAGTTTCAGAGGTCTCCTTAAGGTATTTGGTGATTACAACGGGGTAAGTTCTGAAATATTTGTCATCACCTGTAGGCTTTTTCTTTACGGTCTGACCCCAATTGAGGAAGGTTAGGGCATATAGAAGGGTAGGGGTAAAGAATAGTAGAAAAAGTCTAGCAGCAAACATTGCAGTGTTAAATGGTATACAGAGTCAGAGGAAACTGTATGTGATATGTGTTTAAGAGAAAAGGTTATCAATATGAAATGTAAATATCTCCAGGAGAACCAAACAAAAGTGAAAGTAACAGTGGTTGTGATAGCAAAACTCAGGAAGTGGATGAAAACAAAAAAAAAAATACCAGATTATTAATGAAGGTACCAAGCATTCCCTGTAAAGAATTTATCTGGAGGACCTACAAATCAGATGGGTGAGGTGTACTGTTAAATTAATCAATGAGGGAAATCTTTCCTATGTATTGATACTGCTCCAGCATGAACAATATGAGGGCAAACACAAGTGTAAAGCTAAAAGCAAAACACAGCAAATAAATTATCACAACCAGTAGTATGTTATCAGTGTGGCATAGGAGCATTCTGTAAATGAAGAAAAACTAAATCTTAACGAATATTGGAGCTAAACTATATGGTAAGCAAATACTATAAAAAATGTTGAACTAAACTAAATCTGATCAAAAAACTAAATCTTACACTAAAAATAACTAAAATGTTGTTAAACGTAAACACTAAACCTTAAACAGATGTAATAGATAAATGATTAATGCAAAAATGAGTATGAAGCAAATAATGAGTCCATAAAGGTTATAAATGCAAAAAGTAAATTGTCTCTGTTCACTTGCTATGTCCAGGTATTGCTGTGTCTGCAGCACTCCTTGATTCTGGTCTATCTGTTGGCTCTTCTGTGAGTGTATCACTTGGAGTGGAATTTCTGGATGGTCCAGAGGCATATGTCTCTCTAAAGACTCGAATGTCTTTTAAATGGACCCAGGAGATGTGGTCTTGTAGCTCGACTGCAGTTGCGGTAACAGCTTCTACCTTGAATGGACCAACGTAAATAGGATCTTTTCAACTCTTATGTGTATATTTTCTATAGACCTGGTCGCCTATCCACAACATTGGCGTTTTCTGAGCCCTTTGAACTGGTAAACCCCCTTCTGTCTGACGAGTATTGCAATTGGTCCCAGTACACCGAGTAAGTATCAGGCAGGTGATGTCCAGGATTTCCAGGAGTCAGGCACATTTTGCAGCCAGTACATAACTGGAAAGGGATTAATTTCAAAGTGGCGGAGGGGGTAGCCCGTAAAGTTAAAAGGGCAAGTGGCAGGGCATCCAGCCAAGATTTAATTCCATTTGCCATGAGTTTTCGAAGTTTTGTCTTTAAAAGACCATTATATCTTTCCACTAGGCCATTGTTGCAATCACGGAGACATGGCTCAATGGTTCCCATGAATGGGATGCAAACATACCAGGTTATAATCTATTTAGAAAGGATAGAGATGGTCGTAAAGATGGAGGAATAGCTCTGTATGTGAGAAATGATATCGCAGTGACTGAAATGGCAGGGACCCGGGGAAAGGAAGAAGTGATATGGGTCACCTTAAAAAGAGATGATAGAACCTCTGTCCACATGGGTATTTTCTACAGATCTCCGACACAATTGGAGGAACTAGATAAAGATCTGATCGTAGATATTCAAAAGTTGGGAAAGAAGAGAGAGGTGCTGTTGCTGGGAGATTTCAATCTGCCGGATGTAGATTGGAAGGTTCCATCTGTGGAATCGGAAAGAAGTAGAGAGATCATGGATGCTTTTCAAAGTGCTATGCTCAGACAAATGGTGACGGAACCCATGAGGGAGGGAGCGACGCTGGATCTGGTGCTCACAAATGGGGATAGCGTTTCAAATGTCCGAGTGGGTGCCCACCTGGGCAGCAGTGACCATCAAACAGTTTGGTTTGATATGACAGCTGAAGTGGAGGGCGGCCACTCAAAACTCCGTCCTGGATTTCAAGCATGCTGACTTTAGTAAAATGGGGGACTACCTGAGGAAGGAGCTGATGGGATGGGAGGACGAACGAGAAGTGGAAGGACAGTGGTCCAGGCTGAAAGAAGCTATAAATATGGCCACAAACATTTACAGTGGGGGAAATAAGTATTTGATCCCTTGCTGATTTTGTAAGTTTGCCCACTGACAAAGACATGAGCAGCCCATAATTGAAGGGTAGGTTATTGGTAACAGTGAGAGATAGCACATCACAAATTAAATCCGGAAAATCACATTGTGGAAAGTATATGAATTATTTGCATTCTGCAGAGGGAAATAAGTATTTGATCCCTCTGGCAAACAAGACCTAATACTTGGTGGCAAAACCCTTGTTGGCAAGCACAGCGGTCAGACGTCTTCTGTAGTTGATGATGAGGTTTGCACACATGTCAGGAGGAATTTTGGTCCACTCCTCTTTGCAGATCATCTCTAAATCATTAAGAGTTCTGGGCTGTCGCTTGGCAACTCGCAGCTTCAGCTCCCTCCATAAGTTTTCAATGGGATTAAGGTCTGGTGACTGGCTAGGCCACTCCATGACCCTAATGTGCTTCTTCCTGAGCCACTCCTTTGTTGCCTTGGCTGTATGTTTTGGGTCATTGTCGTGCTGGAAGACCCAGCCACGACCCATTTTTAAGGCCCTGGTGGAGGGAAGGAGGTTGTCACTCAGAATTGTACGGTACATGGCCCCATCCATTCTCCCATTGATGCGGTGAAGTAGTCCTGTGCCCTTAGCAGAGAAACACCCCCAAAACATAACATTTCCACCTCCATGCTTGACAGTGGGGACGGTGTTCTTTGGGTCATAGGCAGCATTTCTCTTCCTCCAAACACGGCGAGTTGAGTTCATGCCAAAGAGCTCAATTTTTGTCTCATCTGACCACAGCACCTTCTCCCAATCACTCTCGGCATCATCCAGGTGTTCACTGGCAAACTTCAGACGGGCCGTCACATGTGCCTTCCGGAGCAGGGGGACCTTGCGGGCACTGCAGGATTGCAATCCGTTATGTCGTAATGTGTTACCAATGGTTTTCGTGGTGACAGTGGTCCCAGCTGCCTTGAGATCATTGACAAGTTCCCCCCCTTGTAGTTGTAGGCTGATTTCTAACCTTCCTCATGATCAAGGATACCCACGAGGTGAGATTTGCGTGGAGCCCCAGATCTTTGTCGATTGACAGTCATTTTGTACTTCTTCCATTTTCTTACTATGGCACCGACAGTTGTCTCCTTCTCGCCCAGCGTCTTACTGATGGTTTTGTAGCCCATTCCAGCCTTGTGCAGGTGTATGATCTTGTCCCTGACATCCTTAGACAGCTCCTTGCTCTTGGCCATTTTGTAGAGGTTAGAGTCTGACTGATTCACTGAGTCTGTGGACAGGTGTCTTTCATACAGGTGACCATTGCCGACAGCTGTCTGTCATGCAGGTAACGAGGTTGATTTGGAGCATCTACCTGGTCTGTAGGGGCCAGATCTCTTACTGGTTGGTGGGGGATCAAATACTTATTTCCCTCTGCAGAATGCAAATAAATTCATATACTTTCCACAATGTGATTTTCCGGATTTAATTTGTGATGTGCTATCTCTCACTGTTACCAATAACCTACCCTTCAATTATGGGCTGCTCATGTCTTTGTCAGTGGGCAAACTTACAAAATCAGCAAGGGATCAAATACTTATTTCCCCCACTGTATGTAAGGAGAGTAAATAAAAGCAAGAGAAAAAGGAAACCGATATGGTTCTCCAAGCAAGTGACTGAGAAAATAAAGGCTAAAGAGTTGGCGTTCCTGAAATACAGAAAAACTCAAGAAGAGCAACACGGAGAGGAATACCGGATGAAACTGAAAGAAGCCAAGAGAGAGATATGTCTGGCGAAAGCGGAAGAACAAATGGCTAGAATGGTAAGGAGGGGTGACAAAAAATTTTTCAGGTATATTAGTGAAAGGAGAAAGACAAGAAAGGGAATTGTGAGACTGAAAGATGCTGCAAGCTACTATGTAGATAATGATGAAGAAAAAGCAAATTTGCTAAATAGATACTTTTGTTCTGTTTTCACAGAAGAAAATCCTGGAGAAGGACTACGATTGACTGGCAAAAGTACATATGAGAATGGAGTGGATATAGCACCGTTCACGGAAGAGAGTGTGTATGAATTACTTGAAAATCTAAAGGTGGACAAAGCCATGGGATCGTACGGGATCCACCCCAGGATATTGAGGGAGCTCAGAGAGGTTCTGGCGGGTTCTCTTAAAGATTTGTTTAATAAATCCTTGGAGACTGGAGAGGTTCCCGTGGGATTGGAGAACGGCGGATGTGGTCCCTCTTCACAAAAGTGGTGATAGAGAAGAAGCTGGAAACTACAGGCCGGTAAGCCTCACTTCGGTTATTGGAAAAGTAACGGAAGCGATGCTGAAGGAAAGGATAGTGAATTTCCTGGAAGCCAACCAGTTGCAAGATCCGAGACAACATGGTTTTACCAAAGGTAAATCGTGCCAAACGAATCTCATTGAATTTTTTGACTGGGTGACCGGAGAATTGAATCATGGACGTGCTATAGACGTAATTTACTTAGATTTCAGCAAAGCTTTTGACACGGTTCCCCATAGGAGGCTCTTAAATAAACTTGACAGGCTGAAGATAGGACCCAACGTGGTGAACTAGATTAGGAACTGGTTGACGGACAGACGCCAGAGGGTGGTGGTAAATGGAATTCACTCGGATGAGGGAAAGGTGAGTAGTGGGGTGCCTCAGGGATCGGTGCTGGGGCCAATTCTGTTCAATATATTTGTGAGTGACATTGCCAAAGGGTTAGAAGGTAAAGTTTGCATTTTGCGGATGATACTAAGATTTGTAACAGAGTGGACACCCAGGAGGGAGTGGAAAACATGAAAAAGGATCTGCAGAAGCTAGAAAAATGGTCTAAGGTTTGGCAATTAAAATTCAATGCGAAGAAATGCAAAGTGATTCACTTAGGGAATAGAAATCCACGGGAGACGTATGTATTAGGCGGGGAGAGTCCTGATAGGTACGGGCGGAGAGAGAGGGATCTTGGGGTGATAGTATCTGAGGATTTGAAGGCGACGAAACAGTGTGACAAGGCGGTGGCCGTAGCTAGAAGGTTGTTAGGCTGTATAGAGAGAGGTGTGACCAGCAGAAAGAAAGGGGGTGTTGATGCCCCTGTATAAGTCGTTGGTGAAGCTCCACCTGGAGCATTGTGTTCAGTTTTGGAGGCCGTATCTTGCTAAGGATGTAAAAAGAATTGAAGCGGCGCAAAGAAAAGCTACAAAACTTTTATGGGATGTGCATTACAAGACGTATGAGGAGAGACTTGCTTACCTGAACATGTATACCCTGGAGGAAAGGAGAATCAGGGGTGATATGATATAGACATTCAAATATTTGAAAGGATTAATCCGCAAACGAACCTTTTCTGTAGATGGGAAGGTGGTAGAACTAGAAGACATGAAATGAGATTGAAGGGGGGCAGACTCAAGAAAAATGTCAGGAAGTATTTTTTTACGGAGAGAGTGGTGGATACTTGGAATGCCCTCCCGTGGGAGGTGGTGGAGATGAAAACAGTAACAGAGTTCAAAAATGCGTGGGATAAACATAAAGGAATCCTGTCAGAAGAATGGATCCTCAGAAGCTTAGCGGAGATTGGGTGGCAGAGCCGGTAATGGGAGTTGGGGCAGACTTCTACAGTCTGAGCCCTGAAATTGCAGATGCAAATCAAGGTCAGATATACACCTAAAGTAGCACATATGAGTTTATCTTGTTGGGCAGACTGGATGGACCGTACAGGTCTTTCTCTGTCATTATCTACTATGTTACTAGAGGGTTTATAAATGCTCACCGTCCGATGAGTGATCGGTAATTTTGCTGTGAGAGTCTGGATCAACTCATTGACAAACTGTGAACCATTATCAGTGGTAATTTTACAAGGAATACCAAATCGGGGAATGATATCATTGCACAGTACTTGTGCCATCACCTGCCCTGTCTCTTGGGTACAGGGAATTGCTTCAACCCACTTAGAGAAACCGTCAACACAGACAAGTAAAAATCTCTTTCATATCAGTAAAATCACAGTACCAGTGCAACCCTGGGCCTTGAACAACAGGCAATTTTCCAAGAGAGACAACGGTGCTGCGTTTTGGGGGTGTTCAGGGAACACTTGTAACATCCTCGGACTATATCATGGCACAGTGACATCATTTGTGGGGCCCAGACTTTGGGAACAAATTATCATAAAGGGTAGATGCATTGAGGTGTAACGAATAGTGTAAGGAGTGAAGCAGTAGTGACAATTTATTAAATGTGATACAAATCTGACCTGCTGGGTGAACCCACAGTTTATTTGAATTCTGTGTACATCCTGCTTGTTGCCAGGCACGCGGCTCAGCTTGAGTTGCAGAAGCCTGTAAAGCAGTATGAAGATCTGATTCTTAGAGTACTGGTAGGGGAGTTTTTACACACAAGGAAGAGGCATCAGCATAACATTTCTTAGTGGAGGGGGGAAGCATAGTAGCCAAATCGTCCGCCAAGCTGTTGCCATTTATTTCAAAAGAAAAAAACAGTCTCTTGGTGGGCTTTAATCCATGTTATGGCAGTGCGTAAGTTATTTTTATGGCGCTGTTGCAATGTCTCAAAAATGTTATTCCAGAGTGTAATGTGAGATAGAGGTTGTCCCGTAGAGGACACCATACCCCTCAAGTTCGACTTGTGTATATGAGAATGTAATGAGGAGAAAACATAGCTAGAATCTGTGACAATAGATAAATCTTCAGATGTGGCTTTAAATAACAGGACATATAAAACAGCTGCTAACTCAGCAGTTTGGGCAGAATAAGAAGTAGGGAGCCTGAATTGTATAGTTTCAATTGCAGTTTCCTCCGGAGTGTAATGCACAGCTGCAAAACCCACAGAGCCATTCTGACAGGATCCGTCGGTGAACCAAACAGGACCAGACTGCAGAATTTCAAACTGAATAGTCACAAAATCAGGCACAGAAGGAAGTTGTGCAGTACACTGATGAGGAAACAAACTGTCATTTTCTGTGATAGCAAACAATGGTTTAAGTCTCTGTGAGTCGGCAGATGTAAGAGGCTGTAAATTATGTGCAACACTGATCAAAATAACCTGATTCTTTTGCAGCCTAGAAGGGTCATGTGGCTAATGTTCTGTCTAGCAAATACTTAACATCATGTGAAGTATGAATGATTACAGGTAAATGTGGGATGTAACTATAAAGCTTTAAAACAGCAGTTGCCGCTGCAACCAGTCCCCTCTCGCAAGAGGCAAAAACTTAATTCAACCGGGGTGAAAGTACCAGACAAATATCCACAAGCTATATCCTCATCATGTTGTGTTATCAAGGCAGCCCATGTGGTGTCATTATGAGCAATCCATAAATGAACATCCTGGGAAACATTTATAGTGGCAAGAGGGGAACTACACATCACATCTTTAACTAGATTAACCAGCAGATTTTTTCATCATCCGTAAAATCAAGGGCTTCAAATTTAGAGTTATGCTTTCCTGACAACTTCTGATTAAAACAGCCTAGTGCACTCCGAATAATTGGGTATCCACAACCGACAAAAATTTAACATACCTAACACAGCTCTGAGTTCAGTAACCGTAGAAGGCATATTCAGTTTAGCAACATGTTTCAAAGCGTCAGGACAGAGGGCGCGTTTCTGGATACCAATCTCATGTCCCAGAAAGGTGACCTATGTTTGAGCAACTCTCAACTTCTACTTCTTAACCTTATAGCCTTTGTCGGCCAAAAAGCCTAAGAAATCACAAGTAACCTGTATACAAGTATCAAAATCATCTATGGAGAGGCCCCGATATACATGTCTGATCTTATAGACTTACCAGCAAAAAACACAATAAGCTCATCACGCACTTTCTTAAACCTCCATTACCCCAACTGTAAGGGAGTAAGATACAAATCACTATATGCATCCAGCTTTTCATACATCTGCACGCAACGTTGGAATGCACTACCGACTGTCTTAAAATCAACATATGATTTGACAGCCTTCCGGAAATCGCTGAAAACTAACTTATTGAACAAGACATATAAAACAATCCTTCATAAAGATTTATCATCAGAACTGTATTAGTACTAATCAACATTGAACTCCTTAATCTGACTACTTTAATTTCACTATTATCATCTAATGTTACTCTTGATCCTACATTTTACATACCTAATATGTATTGATTATTTCTTTGCTTCTAATTTTTTGATATCTTATGTACCTTAATTGTATATTATTCTGTTCTCTCATTCTGTAATTGGGGACTGCCATTACGGCATAATGTAAGCCACATTTGGAAAATGTGGGATACAATGCGACAAATAAATTAAATAAAATTCAGGGGGCGGGTAATTAACATATTCATCCACATACAGCAACAAATGAGTGTTCTGAGGCCAAACATAATGTAATGTTTCAAACTCTTTTATGTGTTTGTGCAAGTGTTTGAGAGAAACCTGTGGGGCTATCAGTAAAACCTTGTGGTAAGCGTGGTCCAGTGATATGTAACATTGTCAAATTGAAAGGCAGTAAGAGGTCTGCTGTCAGGGTGAATGGATAGCGAAGAAGGCATTAGATAAATCAATAGTGGAGTGGTAGACTGCAAAGTGACACTCTGCAACCAAAGTAGTAGGGTTCTCTACGTTGGGGTAAATGTGTTTAACAACATCATTTAAGGCACGTAAGTCTTGTACTATATGCCATTGCCCTGGCTCCTCCTTTTTGACGGGAAAAAGTGGGGTGTTGTATGGAGAGTGGCTCACTTCAGTGATGCTCTCAAAGGATACTGCCCTATTTTGGGCCATCACATCTTGGTTGTAATTCAGTACGGTATGGTAGGTGTGTCTACCTTCCCATAGGGAGCATCTAACCACCATACCTCTACTCAGGAAATCTAGACTGCCTCAACTTGACATTTCGTCCTTAGATTGTAAGCTCCTTGAGCAGGGGACTGTCCTTCTTTGTTAAACTGTACAGCGCTGCGTAACCCTAGTAGCGCTCTAGAAATGTTAAGTAGTAGTAGTAGTAGTAGCATCATGGGTAGCCCACAAATAGGCAGTCTTTCCAGAGCACAAGAAATGGTTTGTTCAATAAGGGTTGTTACTGCAAATATGAGAGAGGTGCTACTGGTGGGTTTGGGAATATCAAAATGAATTTAAAATTTAAACTGTGTTAGCAAGTTTCGCCCTAAAAGGTTGTCGGGGCAGGAGGGAGCAAAAAACAAGGGTGCTATGATATCCTGACCAGCAAAGTTAATTGACATGGGTTCCAACATGGGAGTATCAGTCGGTATTCCATTAAAACCCATTGTGGTAAAGGATTCTTTTTAAAATTTTAGTTTTGCTTTTCAGGTTGGTAGGAGCTTTGGCCAAAACAGAACGTGATGCTCGGTATCAACTAAGAAGGGTACTGAGATTCCCTGAATTTGTAATGTTACCATTGGATCATTATAGCCCACCTGCGTGTGTACTACACCTAGTCATTGTGGTGAATTCTGGTTCTCAGGGTCCCACAAGGGAAAGACTGTTGTCCGGGGTTAGGACCCTGGAATCGTGGTGTTACCAATTGGCTTATCTGGGAGGCTGAGAAGACCTACACTCATCAGCTAGTGTCCAAACTTATTACACTGCCAACACTAAGTACATAAGCACTGCCAAGCTGGGAAAGACCAAAGGTCCATCAAGCCCAGCACTCTGTCTCTGACAGTGGCCAATCTAGGCCCCAAGAACCTGGCAAAAACCCAAAATTTAATAATGATCAATGGACTTTTCCTTCAGGAATCTGTCCAGACCCCCTTTAAACTCAGCAAGGCCAGCTGCCGTCACTACCTTCTCCAGCAATGAGTTCCAGAGTCTAACTACGTGCTGAGTAAAGAAAAACTTTCTCCGATTTGTTTTAAACCTAACACATTCTGATTTCATCTTGTGTCCCCTGGTTCTATTATTGTTAGAAAGTGTAAACAAACGCTTCACATCTGTCCACTCTACCCCACTCATTATTTTGTAGACCTGTGTCATATCGCCCCTCAGCCGCCTTTTCTCCAGGCTAAAGAGTACTACCCGTGTTAACCGTCTCCTCCTAGGGTAGTTGTCCCATCCCTTTTATCATTTTTGTCATCCTTCTCTGCATCTTCTCCAATTCCTTTATATCTTTTTTGAGATGAGGCGACCAAAACTGAACACAATACTCCAGGTGCGGTCGCCACCATGGAGTGATATAACGGCATTATAACATCCTCATGCTTATTTTCCATCCCTTTTCTAATAATTACTCAACATTCTGTTCGCACTTCTTAGCTGCCACAGCACATTGAGCTGAAGATTTCAACGTCCTATCACGATGACTCCCAGATCCCTTTCTTGGTCCATAACTCTAAAGTGGAACCTTGCGTGACATAGCTGTAATTAGGGTCCTCCTTCCCACATGCATCACTTTGCACTTGCCAACGTTGAACTTCATCTGCCATTTGGACGCCCAATCCCCCAGTCTCATGAGGACTTCTTGCAATCTTTCACACTCCTGCGATGAGATGACCCTGGATAACTTTGTGTTATCTGCGAATTTAATTACCTCACTAGACACTGGACACTTGGATATCTAGATGGGCTAGGTTGGCTAAAGTCTCTCTCATTTCTAGAGTAACCAGAGTCTCTTTGTCTCCCCCTAAAGTTCCCTGGGGTAGGACCCCTGCCTCTATTATTCAAATAAAAAATATCAGCAGGAATCGCAAGAGGGTCCCGCCAAAAAGGGTCATCATTGTGTGTGCGTCTTGCATAAAATTTGGCTTCTTGTTGATCAAGGGTTTTCTGATCTTTCAATTTGTTTATTTGCAGGGACATTAAATGAGTCTGCAATTTTTTGCAGCTGGTTGTTTTGGTTTGTGCATTTTTAAGGAAGATACGGCAATGGTGTAAAATGTTGTTCCTTCATCTCTGGCCACTGCTTCTGTGAGATGCCTACAGTATTGTCAAGTCCCTCCCTAACTTTAGCTGGTAAAGTTTCTTTAAAAAGGTGGTTAAAAACAGGGAGGCAATTAGGAGCATCAAATCGCTCTTCAGTCTCATCTCTATATAACTGCTCTAACTTGAGCATATATTTTTCAGTGGGCTCTATACAGGCCCATCGTTGGGAAGTAATAACAGAAAAGTCTTTCTGAGTGGGAAAACGGTAGCAAATGGCGTTAAACAATCTATTTTTAATGGTATCAAACTGATCACCATCCCAGTCATTCTGAGCGGCCACATTAGCGAGGGCAGCAGTATTAAAAAGTTCTAAGACATTGGCTTGGGGGATACGCCCTAACAGTGCCTTTATGTCACCTATGGCAAGAGTTGAACCCATAGGCAGCTCGTGGAGCTTATATATACACTTGTTACCCCCTTCAGTAAGATCTGGTAACTGCTGGGTCAGACTGGTCAAATCAATATTCCTATAAGGCACATACTCTGTATGTGGGACCCCCCCCCCCCCCCCCCCCCAGTTAACTTGTTAAACAAGGGCAAAAGTTTTGTCTGAGAGCTGGAGCTATGGTCTTATGGAAGTAAATTGGTTTTCATATTTTTCCCAAATCTTAAGACCTTCTTGCATATATGTTTTAACCCTAGGACCCCAGCCAGGGTCGGGGTAAGAGTAAATAAGGTCTCGAGCAGGTCTGAGGGCGGCTGTCTGCAATGACCCTTCCCTAGGGAAGGCACTAGATTGGGGACGTAAGGATTCGGACCAGGCAGCAAGATTATCACCTCAAGGTTTGACCCAATAATAAGAATTTTCCTGCTAAAATACATATTCACAAGGGGTTTCAGGGACAGTACCATTAAACATATGGAACTGGACTTTGGGAATGGTTTTAGGGCAAGCTCCGAGGTTGGAGTACGGGATATTGGGAATTTTAACTTTAGACCTAGTATGGTCAGCAATACGTGACTGGGGAGTATTTTTAAGAGCCTGATGGGTGATTGCTTCCTGACGAAGAGTATCAATGTCACGTTGAAGATCCACAGTAGCATCATCAATAGCCTCATCGATGTGAGGATCAACAAGCGACCTAGAACTTTGGTTTAACTGGGGTGTCTGTCGGGGAATAGTCGTAGCCTGCTTATCCTCCTCGGTAGGGTATATTCTGATTCTTTCTGGACCAGGCAAAGGGAGCCCATAAGGGTCCTCATTCTGACCTGAGTCTTGGTTCTGAGTAGGATTTAGCTCCGTTTCCTGGGCATTTTGCTCGTCAGGTATCCGGATTAAATCCACAACACCTTTGATCTGCACTGTCAAAGAATCAACAGGGAGTGGACATGTGGCAATTTCTAAAGCCGGCGCAGGGTTAGGTTCCCTGTCGAGGCTGGGATATAATTTTTTATAGCCGATGGCAGTACCACAGGCTAAAACTTTGGTAGGATCTGGTTTAGGTGGATTATCGTATTGTGGTGGGGCCAGAGGTGCCGTCGGACCCACTGGTGGAGGAGGTGGAAATGTAGAGGAGTCGGTTAAGGAATTCTTTTCTGCTTCTCTGTCAGCTACTAAGATCCATCTGTTCAGAGCTTGAAGGTGCCTCAAACGAGATTTACCTGTTTTAAAGGACTCATTGGATTCATCTGTGCAATGTGTGCACATCAAAGGAGGAGGAGGAGTGGCCTAGTGGTTAGGGTGGTGGACCTTGGTCCTGAGGAACTGAGTTCAATTCCCACTTCAGGCACAGGCAGCTCCTTGTGACTCTGGGCAAGTCACTTAACCCTCCATTGCCCCAGGTACAAATAAGTACCTGTATACAATATGTAAACCGCATTGAGCCTGCCATGAGTGGGAAAGTGCGGGGTACAAATGTAACAAAAATAAAAAAAACCTTTTGGGGACCTGCACAAATCATTCTGTTTTTTATTCCATTTGTGCCATTTACCACAAAATTTAGTAAGTTCCTTCTTTTCAGTTGGAAAGTACTTAATCACAGTCTCAAGCGGTGTAATAGCCATAATGTCTAACGCTGTTGGGGAGCTGAGGGAGGGCAGGGAGAATCGCTGGACATGGATGGGAGTGGAGGGGAGGGCAGGGGGAGAGAACAGATCGCTGGACATGGAGAGAAGGGGAGGGCAGGGGGAGAGAAGGGGAGAGAACAGATCGCTGGACAGGGAGAGAAGGGGAGGACGGGGGGAGAGAACAGATTGCTGGACATGGAGAGAAGGGGATAGAATAGATCGCTGGACAGGGGGGAGAGAAGGGGAGGGCAGGGGGAGAGAAGAGATCGCTGGAGAGGAGGGGAGGGCAGGAGGAGAGAAGAAATCACTGGAGAAGAGGGAAGGGCAGGGGAGAGGAGAATTGCTGTCCATGGATAGATGGAGGGGAGGGCAGGGGAGAGAGGAGAATTGCTGGACATGGATGGAGGGGAGGGCAGGGGGAGAAAAGAGATCGCTGGGCAGGAGGGGAGGGCTGGGGAGAGAGGAGAATTGCTGGATGGATGGAGGGGGCAGGGGAGAGAGGAAATTTGCTGGATATGGATGGATGGAGGAGAGGGCAGGGGAGAATGGAGAGTTGTTGGACATGGATGAATGGATGGAGGGGAAAGAAGTCAGGAAGGAGATGCACATGGATGGAGGGGAGTGAAGAGAGAAGAAATGCTGGACATGGATGAAGTGGAGGGCAGGGAAATTAGGAGAAATGTTGGACAAGGATGGAGGGAAGGAAAGACAAAGGAAGGAGATGCACATGGACGGAGTGGAAGGGAGAGAGGAGAAATGCTGGACATGGATGGAGGGGAGGGAAGACAGAGGAAGTAGATGCACATGGAGGGGAGGGGAGTACGGAGAAATGCTGGATATGGATGGAGGGCAAATTGCTGAATTTAAGGGCTGGATTGGAACACTTTGAGGGCAGATGTTGAAACTGGAGAAAGGATAGGGACAGGGCTACAGATGGTAGACAGGATGCATAAGGACACAGAAGGATGGTGGACATGGTGAGAGAAAAAATATCAAATGGAAAGAAGACACTACATAAAACAGAAGACACTGGGACCAAAGCTAATAGAAAAATTAAATACTCAGACAGCAAAGGTAGAAAACATTTTTTTAGTCAGAATTTATTAATTGGAATATGTCAGCTTTTGGAAATGTGCATCAGTGATATTTTGCATGCAAGTTTCAATTTTTCTAGTATTGCTGCATGCTGAGTCTGACTTCTTGAGGTAACTTTCCAGTTCAGTATTTTGCCTTCATATCTGTTGTGTCATGTGTTTTTCATGTGTGATAAAGATGCAGTATTCTGCTAGTGTGTAGTATTTGCAGCCCTTTTTGTTTTGTTTTTTGTTGCACTAGGTTGTGTACTGGTGTTTTAGAGCCCGGTGTAATTATAGTGCTGCCTTTCCACGCATAAGGTTGTAGCTCATCCTGTCCTTGGAATTAGTGCTGTTATGGTTTGGTAAGGTTATGAGTGTGTTTTTGCACAAGTTTGTGTATAGTGTTTTGCAGTGGAGAGATTGTGTGTTGGCCTTACTGAGGTGGCACCAAAACATCAGAAAGGGTATAGAGCCTAAATCATGACACACTGCCTCTTGAAGGATCTACATATGGTCGTTAATAAAAGGAGCTCATTGTGAACACTATCCACCTAAAAGAATGTTTTGTGGCTCTATATGAGAATTGTGATACTATGATCCCTTGTTTCATATCGTTGATGGTCTGCATTTTCCGTATGGGTGGTATATTGGTGTATTAGGGTCTGCCCAGTGTAATATTTATGGTATAGTAAGGTTCTGAGTATATTTTTGCACAAAGTTGTGCATAGTGTTTTGCAATTGAGCGATTGTGGTTAGTATATTCTTTGACATATGATACATATCTAATATCTAAATGTAATAAAAGGTATTAATTGTGCCTATTTTATTTTTACTTATTTTTTTCTGTGTGTTGTCAGACAGTTATGGAGGTAAGTTCCGCCCCTGGCCCCACCCCTAACCCTGCCCCCTTTAGGCTCCCCAAACAGTTGGTCCACCGACCGCCTATGCTTGTCACTTTGCTTTACCTGTTCAGAATTAGGATCAAATCTGGATTTCTTGGACACTGGCATATAAAGGATTTTAATACAAGTTATAATAAATAAATTACTGAAATTCACACTTCTCTAGACAGTCTATTTATTCTAATAAGATGCAAAATAATCATTTCAAGTTGTGTACATAACCTTATAAGTGTTAGAAAGCTTCATTAGAACATAATTCAGACCTTGCGTATAACTAGGTCATGAATTGACCTATTCGTATTTAGGTACATGTTGAATACCGTTTTGCAGCTTGATGGTTCTGCTTGGATTGGGACTCTTAAGTAGTTCATGTGCCTAATTTATTTCCCTTTTATCTACATTTAGGCTCAACAGCTACAGCAGACTTACATGAGTAAATCAAATGCAGAGGTATCAGAAGCATACCAGGCCTTGCAACCAGTGGTACAGAACATTCATGAGCTTCTGAGAAAAGCAAGTTTATGCTGTGTTTTTTTTACATACTTATTGTGTTATATTTGTTCATTGATGCTCAGTTATGCCATGAAAGTGCAGGGTAATCAAAATGCTTTTGAGTTACAAATCTGTTGATGGAATATGTTTATGTGAATAGTAATTTGTTTTATTCTGCCTTTTTTGCTTCAAGTTTGCTTCTCTTATGCTACTGAAGAAGTTGTCCCCAAATGTGCTTTGTTGAATTATCTTCCTTTGCTCTATTCTTCATTGTCTAATGTTTGGAGAACCTTGTATACCAATGCCGTAGTATGGTAAACAAATGTCTAGCTCTAGAGGCTGCAATGATAGAAGTAAACTTGGATTTAGTGGCGGTCACAGAGAACCATGACTTGGGATATGGTTGTACCTGACTATAATCTTATTCAGGAAGGACAGGGTAGATAAAAAGGGTGGAGGAGTGGCATTATATGTTAAGAATAGTGACAGAACTGCAGGACATATGGGGTAAGGAAGAAGCGCTGTGGACAGAGATTTAATTGAAGACATCCACAAGATAGCTAGGAAAGGGGAAGTACTACTATTAGGTGATTTTAATATTCCAGATGTCGATTGGGGCGTCCCTTCTGCGAGGCCATCTAGAAGCAAAGGAATCTTGGATTCTCTACAGGAAGAATTGTTTCAGCAGTGGGTAACAGAACCGATGCAGGATGGAGCTATTCTTGACCTAGTGCTTAAAAATGGGGACAATGCTTCTGGTGTTACGGTGGGAGATCATTTCGCTTCTAGTGATCACCGAATGGTGTGGTTCAACATTAAGACAAAGGAGGAGAGGGCTTATTCGAGATTGAAGGTCCAAGATTTAAAAAAAAAACTAACTTTGCTGAGATGGGGGAATTTCTCAAGGAAGAGTTAGTTGGATGGGAACAGCTGAAGGAAGTAGAACAGCAGTGGGTGAAACTGAAAGGAGCCATTTTAACAGCGACCAACTTTGTTAGAAAATTACAGTAGAGTAAGAGGAAAAAAAGACCGCTCTGATTCTCAAACATAGTAGCTGAAAAGGTAAGGGAAAGAAGATTAGCCTTCATACAATACAAGAGGAAAGAGGAAGACAAGCAAAAATATCTGGAAAAGCTAAGAGAAGCTGAAAAACCTGTCAGGAAAGCAAAGAGGCACATGGAAGAAAAAATAGCGGGCTCAGTAAACATAGAAACATGACGGCAGATAAAGGTCAAATGGCCCATCCAGTCTGTCTATCCTCTGTAACCCCTAACTCTTCCTTTTCCTAAGGGATCCCACGTGCTTATCCCATGTTTTCTTAAATTCTGACACAGTCCTTGACTCCATGATCTCCATCGGGAGGCCATTCCACACTTCCACCACCCTTTCCATTAAATAATACTTTCTTAGATTCCTTCTAAGACTATTCCCTCTTAATTTAATTGTATGCCTCCTTGTTCTAGTTTTCCTTCAGTTGAAAAAGGCTCACTTCCTGTACATTAATGCTCTTAAGATATTTAAACGTCTCTATCATATCTCCTTTCTCTCTCCTCTCTTCCAGCATATACATGTTGAGGTTCATAAGCCTGTCCCTGTATGTTTTGTATTCAAGACCACTTAACAATTTTGTAGCCGCCCTCTGGACAGACTCCTTCCTGTTTATATCTTTCTGTAGGTGCGGTCTACAGAACTGCACACAGTACTCTAAATGAGGTCTCACCAGAGACTTATACAAGGGCACTATCACCTCTTTTTTCCTGTTGGTCATTCTTCTCCTAGTGCACCCAAGCATCCTTCTGGCTTTGACCATCACTTTTTCTACCTGTTTCGAAGCTTTAAGGTCATCAGACACAATCACTCCCAAGTCCCTCTCTTCCTTTGTACACAGAAACACTTCACCCCCTATATTGTACTGTTCCCTCGGATTCTTGTGACCCAAGTTCATGACCCTACATTTTTTAGCATTAAATCTTAGTTGCCAAATATCGGACCATTCCTCCAGTTTCGCTAGGTCCTTCCTCATGTCATTCACACCCTCTGGGGAGTCCACCCTAATAGAGTTTGGTATCATCTGCTAAGAGACAAACCTTACCAGACAGCCCTTCCACATTATCGTTCACAAAGACATTAAAAAGAGCTGGCCCGAGGACCTCATCCCTGTGGTACTCCAGTGAAACATCTCTTTCTTCAGAGCAAGCTCCATTTACCACTACCCTCTGTCTCCTTCCATTCAACCAATTTTTAACCTTGTCAGTTACTCTAGGTCCCATGCTGAGGGCACTCAATTTATTTATCAGTCACCTGTGCAGAATCATGTCAAAGGCTTTGCTGAAATCTACGTATACCACATCTAGTGCCTCTCCCACGCCCAACTGTTTGGTCACCTAGTCAAAGAAATCAATCAGATTTGTCTGACTTGACCTGCCTCTAGTGAAGCCACGCTGCCTCGTCCTGCATTCCATTCAGTTTGAGAAACCTCACAGTCCTCTGCTTTTGAATGGTTTTCATTAGTTTACTCACCACCAAAGTCAGACTGATTATATAATTATTTCACTCTTTCAGACTGACTCTATAATTCCCAACCTCCTCCTTACTTCCACTTTTGTGCAAGGGGACCACCTCCACCCTTCTCCATTCCTCCAGGACCACTCCAGTCTCTATGGAAGCATTGAAGAGATCAGTCAGCAGAGCCGCCAGAACATGTCTGAGTTCCTTGAGGGGCAAGACATTTTTCAGACATGTAAGTGGCAGGAGGAAGTGCCATAATAGCATTGTAAGGCTCAAAGCTAAGGGGGAGGAAAATGTAGAAACTGATAAGGATAAAGCTGAACTGCTTAACAGTTATTTCTGTTAAATATTCACGGATGAAAGGCCAGGAGTAGTGCTACAGAAAACAAATGCAAATGGGGATGGATGTATGGTAGACTGGGACTGATTCTCAGAACACTGTGTTCATGAGGAGCTAGCTAAACTAAAAGTAGACAAAGCAATGGGGCCTGATGGGATACATCCGAGGGTACTCAAGAAATTCGGAGATGTTCTGGCAGCTCTGCTGTCTGACCTCTTCAATGCTTCCTTAGAGTCTGGAGTGGTCCTGGAGGACTGGAGAAGTGCGGATGTGGTCCCTCTGCACAAGATTGGAAGTAAGGAGGAGGTTGGAAATTTACAGACCTGTCGGTTTGACCTCGGTGGTGAGTAAACCAATGGAAATGCTTCTAAAGCGGAGGATCATGAGGTTTCTTGTATCAAATGGACTGCAGGACCGGAGGCAGCATGACTTCACTAGAGGCAGGTCATGTCAGATGAATCTGATTGATTTCTTTGACTGAATGACCAAACAGTTGGACGTGGGAGGGGTGCTAGATGTGGTGTACTTGGGTTTTAGCAAACCCTTTGACACAGTTCCACACAGGTGACTAATTAATAAACTGAGTGCCCTCAATATGATACCTAAAGTGACTGACTGGGTTAAAAACTGGCTAAATGGGACAAGACAGAGGGTAGTAGTACATGGAGCTTGCTCTGAAGAAAGAGATGTTATTAGTGCTGAACCGCAGGGATCAGTCCTCGGGCCAGCTCTTTTTAACGTCTTTGTGAGTGCTGTTGCGAAAGGACTGTCTGGTAAGGTTTGTCTCTTTATGGATGATACTAAACTCTGTAATAGGGTGGACACCCCAGAGGATGTGGATAGTATGAGGAAGGATCTAGCAAAGCTTGAAGAATGATCCAAAAATTGGCAACTAAGATTTAATGCTAAGAAATGCAGGGTCATGCACTTGGGTTGCAAGAATCAAAGGGCACAAGTACAATATAGGGGTGAAGTGCTTCTATGTGCAAAAGAAGAGTAGAACTTAGGGGTAATTATGTCTGACTACCTTAAGGTGGCCAACCAGGTAGAAAAGGCTACGGTCAAAGCCAGAAAGATGCTTGGCTGCATAAGGAGAATGATGACTGCTTCAGGTACATCACACATGAAGCTGGGGTTGTTTCGCCTCTTTGCCAAATCTCAGATAAATTTCACAAAGATTGTGAATGGAGGAAACCTCTATTGAAGTTTGTCTTTACATTTAGCTCCTACTGATTTTTCTCTTATGTCATATGGCAGTTTTGATATAATCTTATTTATGCCCCAAGCTGTATCCAAGTAACACAGGCCAGGAAGGTTCGAATCAGCCTTGAGTGCTTCCAATTCCTGGAGGAGGTCTCCTAATCCCTGTAACTTGTTATCTTTATTTTGTAACCTTTGGGAAACCCCTTATTCTTGTCATCAATCCCTGTTGGATAGCTTCTGGACTGCCTTTACATTAGTCAAGTGTCTCCCACATTTCTTTCAGCCCTCTGGAGGGATCAAGCAAATATGCATCTGGTAAGCCCTGCACACTCTTGACTGACTCTGTTCTCAGCCATTTTATTATCAGGTTTATTTCTTGATCCGGGTTGGGCTTCTTAATTGCCATGGTGTCCTTAAAGTTAGATTTCCATCTTCTATACTTTTCAGAGGAGTCATTGAACTGGGCAAGCCCCATCGTCATCATCTTCTTGTTAGAGCTTCTCTCTCTGAAGTCTCTAGCACCAGATATCTATGGTTGGCTATGTGAAAGGGTTTGGCTGGAGTCGGGCATGAAATGTAGCTGGCCAGTTGGCTCTTGCTTTAATCACAGGATGTTTTGCTGGGGATAGCTGCTCAACTTTTGCCTGAGCCCAGTTCCTAGGTAGCACCAGAGTATGTTCTTGAAATACAGCGTTTCCAGATGCACTACCACTGGCTTTCCTGGAGCGAGAGCCAGTGGTAGTAGTGCATCCATGTGGATCACTGTGGTGGTGGTTCGTCTCTGTAGCATGCTTTGCCTTAGACTTGCTTGAATTAGATTCTGGTATAGAAGAATGTGCTTTCTCAGAATCTGATGACTCTTCTGAGTCAGACTGTGACTGTGTGCTTTTGTGAGCTAGGGTATGAGCCATCACATATTCTGCAATTCGCTGGACAGAATCTTCGTTGTTGATGTGGCTGAGCTGACTCTCCCCACCATCCTGCCTTGTGCCCTTTTGCAGGGCCGTGGCTTCGGCCTGCATGACAGCTGCTTCTTGTTCCTGCTGGATAAGTTTAAGGCGATGTCTAAGTCAGCCTTCCTGCATTCAGCAGCAACTTTTGCCCCTTCTTCTACTAATACTGCCTTTCTGTGTGCAGTGGCAGCCACTCCTCTTGCCTCTTCTTCAAATGCTGCCTTCCTGCGTGCAGTGGCAGCAGCTACTCTCGCCTCTTCTTTTTAAAGTTTCTCAAGTTGTATGGCTGCTTCTTGTTTACCATAGAGAGCTTTTGATTTGGCAGCCTCGGCCTTGGCTTGGTTCCAGAGAGCTGCTGCACTGGTTGCAGACTGATTGGAATGATTTGTTCTGTGTGATTTTAGATACCTAGAACTGTATCTGGAGTTGTCTGAATTCTGAGACTGATTTTCCTCTGGAGAGGGGCATCATGTGCTTCTCTGCCTTTTCATTTCTACTTCAGTTTCATACATCTCTCCAGCTTTTGTAGGCATATATAGTCTTCTGGATCTTTCTGACCCCTTCTCACTGTCCATATTGGTTTGTGCTGTACCCCCTGTGTCAGGCTGCTCAAGTACTTCAGAATCTGCCATAGCCTTGCACTAATAAAATAAACCCCTTTTATTTCTCTTTTTTTTTCTCTTAGAACAGCTTTGCAGAGTGAGCCTTGGCTTTATGCCAAATGGTACCTTGTAGAAACAGGTGGGGGTGAGGGTGGAAGAGAGGATGTAGGCAGTTCTCAGAGCAGCTTAATCAGGAAGCCCTAATATGGAAATTCTTTTCCTTCCATGTGTATCTTGCAGGTAGGGGGGGGGGGAGAGGTAGAGCTTCTTGCACTGTGCAAAACACCTGCTTCATCTAATTGATTATGCAGGTTTGCCTTTCTTTGCAGGGAAGTTGGCACCACACTCTCTGGAATGCTTATAAAATCTGTACAAATCCTTTGCTTATACACTTGAATGCAAGTTTTACAATTCTCATTTTATTCAAGCGGACCAACCGCTCACTGAAATTCACAAAGTAAAATTCCAAGGCATGAAATCTTCTTTTTTTTTTTTTTCTTTTTATAGCTTGCTAAACTTCCTCAGAGAAACTGTTTCCTTGAATGCACCAGAGCTGCCTTCTATATAACTCTCCAGCAGCAAGTGTTATCAGGCTTTTTACTTTGTCCACATTTCCACTCAAACTGATACCACCAGTACTTTAAGCAATGCAGTTTACTAGAACAAACTTTTATTTGCTCTGCTAGAGGTAGAGTTGAGGCTACAGAATTATTTAATTTTCACTTGAGGTCACATATTAGAAGCTTTTTAAGCAATGCACTTTTATAACTCTGCTCTTTCTTTCACATTGAGGAATGCTTGCACTTGTCCACTAAAATCTTTGTCAGCAGAATCCACTGAGTGACCAGTATTTTTCACTCCCCCTGAGGTTTTTACCATAGTGTCCAAGATTTTTCACTGGCAAAGTATACTGTAGGTTAAACAGCCAGCTTAAACTATCCCCAAGTAGAAGCTTACCAGTAGACTCTCAATTCTTTTTTCTTTTACCATTTATTTACAAACAAAATAAGGAATAATACAGAATTATCCATCACAATCATCAATCCCACAAAAAAAAAAAAAAAATATTGTAGCCCCCACATCAAGGGAACAAGCTAAATTGGTCAAAGCAGCAAACCAAAGAGAAAAAATCAATTGATTACACCAAGCAACATAATTACTTAGAACTGATATTATATTACTAGGAAAAAAGGCCCGTTTCTGAACGCAATGAAACGGGCACTAGCAAGGTTGTCTGAGTGAGTGTAGTGTGTCCTGTGCCATGGTGTCCCCTTGTGTCCAGATCGAGCAATGTGTTGTCTCCCCCTGGTCTCCCCTCCATATGTGTCTGTATGTTTCCTTTCACCCATATAGAGTGTCCCCCTCCCTGTCTGTGTGCCCTGTGAGTTGTAGGCCCTCCTCCCTGTCCCCTGTGAGTTGTAGGCGTCCCCTCTCTCCCTTTCTCTCCCTCTGCCTTTGATTTCCAGGGCCCCTCCCTCCCTCTCCCTCTGTGTCCTGTGATTTGCAGGCCTCCTCCCTCCGTCCCTCCGAGAACAGCACCCCCTTACCCCCCCCCCCCAGGTCGGTGGTAGCTCACTCCCCCCCAGCCCGAGGTCAGCACTCAGCACAATCTATATAAATACTTCTCACCTCCAACGTTCGCCACTCAGCCCCCGAGGTCGACGGAGCCAGCGCTTTAAAGTTATGTGAGCTGAGAGCAAGAGAAGCACAGTACAGCAGCGTCGCGTTCAGCTTTCCCCTTCTCTGTGAGCGAAACAGGAAATAAGGGCGGGACGCAGAGAGAGAAGGGGAAAGTTGAATGCGACGCTGCTGTACTGTGCTTCTCTTGCTGTCAGCTCGCATAACTTTAAAGCGCTGGTTCCGTCGACCTCGGGGGGTGAGTGGCGGCCTCCGGGGGAGGGGAGAAGCGATGTGAGCGACAGCTCTTGCTGTGAGGTCGCAGAATTTTGAAGCGCTGCCTCCGTGGACCTCGGGGGGTGAGTGGCGTCCTCCGGGGGGGGGGGAAGCGATGTGAGCGACGGCCGTGGGGGACTCGGGAGGGGGAGTGAGAGAGTAGTGGGTGCAGTGGCAAGTGGGAGGGAGTGGATAGAGAGGGTGGTGTGCACCTTTGAGTGGGGGTGCAGGTGAGAGAGGTGGACGGTGAGTGCAGGCAGGCAGCCGCAGCGGGGAGTTGGTTCCTCCGTGGCTCCGCCCTCGACGTCATGATGTTTGACGCGAGGGCGGGGCAGACAGTCATGGTGCCAGCTCGATCTACACCATGACAGAAGTGGAGGGGAAAAATGTGGCTTCGTTAGAACGTTGGGGTTGAGAATTATGTCCGGAAGGGGCGTGGCTGAGGGCGGGTCTATGAGTGAGGGTGAATGGTGGTGACAGCCTAGGAGGTGAGTGGTCCTGACAGCCTACCCTAGGAACAGTACATTCAGTGCTTCACTGAACATTGGAGGTGAGAATTATTTATATAGATTATTAAGTATAATGTAAGCCACATTGAGTCTCCAAAGATGTGGGAAAATGTGGGATACAAATGCAATAAATAAATAAATTTGTCCCACCAGCTAGCGAAATTTCATAGGAAAAACTTATTACACCTTATCTACTTTATCCTTAAGCGGTTTATTCAATAAAAAAAAGTTTCCAATTAAATAGGATCAAAAATTTAAAATGTTTATCCTTGTAATCCACCAAACACTTGCAAGAAACTTTAAAAAGAAAGTGGCACCAATTGTCAATACATTACTTTGTAATTGAAGAGTGAATTTGAGACATCAGGGAACAACATCACAGGCTGACCACAAAAAGGCAATTTTTTTTTAATAAGCTCTCAATACTGCCATCTTATTTTCCTATGAAGAATCAGTAATCAACAAGGTGGCTCTTTTAGCTATAACATCTTGGGAAGAATCAAAAAATGTAGAAACATCCAAACTATCAGGTGAATTAATTGCATCCATTCCATCTTCTTTTCCAACAATTTTAACACTTTTAGGTAAATAAAACACTCTCTCAGTTTTTAAAGAATCTAGATTAGGAAATTGCAGTATGTCTTCGAACACATTCTAAACAATTCAATAGGAGACAATTCACTGGGAAATTCAAAAGCCATAATTACAAGCTCTAGCTGATTTCTCATGCATTTCCAATTGCATATTTGTTGCATATGAATCATCAGATTATCTTTAGTAATTGCAGTAACAGCAGATTGGACAGTTTTCAACTGTGAATCAACTTTGATTCCTTGATGATCTAAATTCCCAAGTCTGTTATCAAGTTCACCTAATTTAACAGAAGCCATCTCAGAGAACCTAGCCAAAGAGGCAAGGTTATCCTGAAGGCTCTTTTCCATCCCAAAAACGGCAGATCCAATTTCAGATAAAGAAAAAGACTGATTAGATGGTAATGGTTCCTTAACAGGTGAAGAAATAAGTGTAGAAGAGACTGACATTTTTACTGGGTCGGGGACAGGTAGATAAACAAGAAGAGTGTTCCTGTGACCCCAAAGGGCCAACTGGAGATCCTCTGCCACCGTTTTTGCAGCAGCATTCAATTCAGCTGGTTGGAGGGGGGGGGGGTGTTCTACCACCCGATGACAGTGAGGCCAGAAAAGAAGAGTCATTACTAATAGTTTTATCAGAGGGAAGTTGATTAACATGTTGCAGATGCAAAGCCATTGGACCTGACACCATATCAACTGCTTCTGATGTTCCTACCAGTCAGCCTCCTGTACGCTTCCCCATGTTTAAAAAAGGGCAAAGTCCTTTGCTCATGCCCTTTCGGGCACATTCCCACAGCCACGCGGCTGCTTCCTGCGGAGGGGCGCAGATTTTTGTAGTGCAAAAGGCCTCTAGTGACATCAGGGGTCACTGCTGACTGCTCAGCACTCACTCTTCCCAACTCTGCCAGTTCCAGCTTCCGGCAGAGAGGTGTAGAGTTTTGTAGTGCAAAAGGCCACTGGTGACATCAGGGATCATTGCCTCCCGGAATGCCTGCTCACCGCTCATTACTCACTCTTCCCAGCTCTGCCGGTTCCAGCTTCCAGTGGAGGGGTGCAGAGTTTTGTAGCACAAAGTTCCCTGGTGATGTCAGGGATCACTGCCTCCCAGAATGCCTGCTCACCTGCTCAGCACTCACTCTTCCCTATTCTGCTGGTTCCAGACTCTCAGTTTTTAAGGAATCTTCTTTATTGTAAGACTGGGAATAACAAAGAAATCCAATTCAGTTCAGTTACTTAAACAGAATTGTTGCCTTCTGCACAGAGTCTGCATCTAGTACTCCATAGACAAGGAGTTGGCCAGAATCTCAGCCCAGCCAAGAGGAAAAGCTGTAAACTCTCAAAGGAAATAATAGGGAATAACTTGGGGAGATGGTGAAAAATCTTCATGGAATGACAGTAGATTAAGGAGGGATCAGTCCTAGAACAGCTGTTGATCACGAAGCATGCTAACAAATCTGGATTCTCTCACACAGCCCACAGTGGGAGAGAGGGAGGGCTGGCTCTAGCTCAGAGCTAACAGCCAATAAGGAAAGCTCACAAGGAGTTAGTCACAGGATACTGCAAATTAGGGAAACGCAGCCCTAAAACACAGTGCTATCTATACATAACAATGCAATTGAATACAGATAGTACTCACATTAAATATATATAACAGTATACCCTGTCTCCATGAATATGGGGGCGGAACACCCTGGGTGGGGGGAGGGAAGTGAGACCCACCCACAGGGGGAAGCTGTGGCAGTGAGCTCCAGCAGCCACGAGAAGAGCTTGTTGCTGGTCACTACCTAATTTATGTCGCTCTTGGGGGTGGACAGGGAAGGAGGGAAGAGATATAATAGACCTGGAGGAAGAGAAAGGGAGATATGTTGGATCTAGGGATGCGAGTGAGGTTGATTATCAGTTATTTGGGAAAGGAAGGGGGGATGGGATTTGATATACTTCCTTTCGTTGGTTACAATCAAAGCAGTTTACATAATTATACAGGTATTTATTTTGTTCCTGGGTTATGGAGGATTAAATGACTTTGTCCAGAGTCACAAGGAGCTGCAGTGAAAAATAAATTGTAAAAAATACCTCTAATTGTGTGATTAATCGTGTTTACAAATTTTAATTGAAATGCAGCCTATATGATAAATCCCCTCCCCCTTAGTATGTTCAGTTCTTGTGCATGACCCTCTTCTAATTGTGAAGTCCTCTTGCAGAGAATCAATGCAGTTCTTTTCTTTCCTTCCAGTATGTTTGCAGCTTAGGACTGTGACATGCTGCATCTAAATAATGGCATTTCAGCAGCTTACCTGGTGAGTTTTGTCTGGCCTGGGAATAAGCAGACAATAAATTTTCAGGAGGACATGAGCATTCTAGGCCTATCTACCACTAAGCCTAATCCAAAGCCTCACAGCTCCCCAGTATTTCCTGTAACCTGTTTGCTCTTCATGGAGAAGTACCTCTTGGTGCTCCTCTTTGATAAATCACCAGCCTTTTTTTAAAGCAACTTTGCATTATAAGTTCTTCACTTATGTACTTTAGACTGTATATTTCCCTCTTTTTCTCCAGCAGAAGAGTATTAAAACCTATATGGCCACTTTCAGGCTTGGATAGTCCTGCTCAACTTCAATTCTTTATTGAATTAATAGCTCAATGAGTGATACCATATACATGTCATAGCTTCTCACTCTCTTCTGATTGGGATGTTTATAGTGGGAACACCTGCATTTGGATTTCAGCACATTTACAGTAATACAGCACCTGCCACACTAGTTCTGGTAATTTTTGTGCATCTAAGAAAAATCTAAGTGATCAGGCATAGAAATCTAAATTTCATATGATAAAACTGAAAACATTAGCAGGGATGTTGCAGTGAAAAAGCTAGTAAGCTCCTCCTTTCCATCATTTCTTCTACAAGGTATGATCTAAAGGCCCCAAAATAAAGTTAACGTGAAAAAAAAAAACAGCACACCACTATATTCATATCTTGCTCAAAAACAGGTGAGACCATCATTGAAAAAAAGAATAATATAGTTTTAAAAGCTAGTGTGCATCACTGTTTATCAATATTTCTTATCTAGTTCAATAAAAAGTATTTCTACCTCCAGAGAATCTAGTTTCCTATCTGCTGCTTCTGTAAAGATGCATGAGGTTTTTGAATAATTTATTTTCAAACAAATACCAGTGGACAGTGCCAGTTAGGGCCTCAAGGAATAATAAATTAAGAAAGGGAAGATAGCACGATTCTGTTACATTGTAGAGGGCTCAGAGTAATGCTCACTTTTGACTTTTTTTTGGAATACTGAATATTTCCTTTACTCTGTTATCTATTTGAGCTCCAGAAAAACATTTCTAAGCTTTGCATTCTGTTGCCATTTTTTTGTCCAGATTATACCTATAAAATAGCATCTGCAACTGTACAAGGGGGAAAAAGTACCCAGAAAAAAAATATGAAGGGGAAAAAATTGCACTTGTCTTTTTAAAGTCCCAGAGGAAGAACCTGTCTGTTTACTGTTCTTATGATATGATGTGTTTTTGTTTGTGTCTACAAACAGGTGCATTCTGGTTCCCCCTGGTGGTTGGAGATGTAATCCAGCAAGCAATAGAGTATGCCATCGAGGAGGAGCTAGTCAACACGTGTTCAGAATGAGATCTCAACTCGCTACAAGCAACAGACCAATAAGCTTTCCATGGCAGAGAAGTAAGACACCTGTAGCTAAATGGCAGTATGGTACCATCACACAGTGAATGTGCTGCTTCAGGAGTTATTACTTGATACCAGCAAATGAAGTCGGAATTCATAATCGTTTTCTTCTTCAAAACACTCAGACCATATTTTACACTTTAAAAATATTTTTCAGTCAGGAGAAATGATAACTAGGTGTGGGTTATGATAATTTGGGTTTTGTTACATAAGTTTCTGTGGAATAGGATACTTTGTTGAAAAAGCCAATATCATCATCTTATTCCTGTGTTCCCCTCAGAGTGCTCTTATTTTTAGAATAATTCTTTTAAATGGACGTTCTCACACGAGAAACTGAATGTGGTTAATTTTCTTAAAGGAAAGAATTATTTATCTGAGAAGAAGCAGATAAAAGTCTTCAAAAACAGTGACTTCTTTCAATGCAGCATGGTACAGTAGGAAGAGATTAACTTCTAACTTTTTGGAGTTCTTTTCTAGTTCATCCGATTGCATTGTGTGGGAGCGTCCTCATTACCACATCAGTTTGGGGGGTTTTTGCCATAGAGCCCAAGAGATGTCTCCTCACCTAGTGCTATCATCTGTCTTTTCTTGCTGCCATGAGTATTTTTCATGTGCATCAGCTCAGTACCTACATTTAATCTTTCTCTTACTCTCCTACGCAGGATCTGAGTAGTTGTTAAATTTCTTTTCATTTTCTGTATGACCATAGCCTACACCATATTGGTGTATCGAAGATGCTGGTCAGAGTCTTTGATCATCAAGACATTTCTTTCATCACGACCCTTATTCCTTCAGTGTCTCAAAGAAAGGGAGCATTCTACAGCTTCAAGACATGTGGGCAGTGAGCTATAATCCTATCGGTGACCTGATACTCATAATTGATGGCTGGCATGCCTGTGGTTTGAGCACCCAATCCTTAACGTGCCATAAGGTAAGCTTATATCAACTAAACTTTTTGTAGTTGTAAAGCCTAGAAAACAATCTGTTCAGTTCGAGTAAGATCAGTCCAGAAGATTGGCACAACCACAGGAATTGCATGGACGCATGGGATGCATCGGTGTTGAGGGACATTGGTCATCATTGAGATTGAGCATAGATAGGGAGCCACCTGGGACTGCCCACGGAGAAAATAATACCCGAAGCATTTGAAGGATTCAGACACTTCAGTTCCAGTATCAAAGGACACTGATGCTGTACATTGAGAAAAAGTGAGAAAGCATTGGCATCTATCCTCAACTTAGTTTGGTGCTGGGAGCATTAATATTCGTGGCTGCCATTGCTCCACCTAAATGTATCCATGTGTAAGAACCACTCATTGTCCTCCATGCCAGGAGAGGTGCATCAGCCTCCAAGGATCTTAGATCACACTAGTAGTTCTCTGCAAGTGACCCAAAGGCAACTCCAATCCTGTTATGACCCATGGTTCTTTGATCCTGGCAGCTCTTGAGAATTTGGAGAAGAGAACTGAGAATATGCTGTGCTGATGTCTGCTTCAATTCCTTTCATCAGCACCAATAGCATCAACCTTGATGCAAATCCTAGGGCAATCCATTTTAAAGAATTGTGCTCTGCCTGGAGCCGCAGTATTGACACAAAAGCATGGAAGTGCAATGGCTTCAGACCTGCTAAGGTGCCCTGTGTGGAACTCTACCCATGGTCTCTTCAACCCAACCTCCTCATCTAGGATGTATTCAAGTGGGGCATCAAGGAAACCCTTCAGTCTACCAAAGAGGCTTAATCCTCTTTCACTTTGATCCCATTTTCATCCACAGAGTCCTCACTCTCATCCCAGACTACCAAAGGTCAGAAGTCCATTCAGACAAAGTCGGAGACCAGAACTCCAATATCCGTGCTTGAGAGCCTTCCACTAGAGTGAAATCTTTGGCTTTATGTAAGCCGTTGGCCTACCATAACCTTGGATTAATGAATTCAATGTAAATCACCTGGATGAGTGTGCAGTATATCAAATAAATAAAATTGGAAACTTGGATTCTCAGTATAGTTTGAAAAGGATGCAAGTTAAGATCATTGGATACCCAACCAAATTTCTCACCAATATTTATTTTGATCAAGCTCTTAGCATCATGAAATGCTTTTAAAGTTAACCCCCAAGAAGAAGATGCCAATGCTGCAGAGCAGGCTATGGGATCATTTCCTGGAGGCTAGACTAGTAATGGGAGCTAGCAGAGCTGCCCGAGGTGGGTGTAGATTGTGGAAGCCCAGTCTGAGGGGGCAGAGAGACAAACAAAAGTGCTGAGCACTGTTAGAGTGGGGTCTTTGTTTGCCCAGTTCTCACCAAGACCCTGAGCACCGAGGAGGAATTCCAGATGTAGGGAAGTAGATCTTGGTCTCTGCTGGCTAAGTTCAGCCTCTGCTGAGGAGCAGAGGAGATCCATAATCTGTTTCACTGAACAGGGAACTGTGAGAGGAGGAAGGAGTGCCTGGCGGGAAGAGACACCCCAGGTGGGAGGGGAGTGGGCGCTGAGGAGCCCCACTCCCAGCAGGACTTTGTCCAGCATCAGTCAGGACCACTGGTCTGGGATGGGATGGACATTGAATAGAGCTTATCCGGATGTGACTGTTTACTATTTTTTCTTTTCCTTTCCTTTCTGTGTACAAATTATATATTGTTGATGAAGATACTGTTTAATTGTTTTTGGATGTTTGTTGGACTATTAAAGAGTTTGAAGTTCTTCAGATATAACTACTTGATTTGGTTAAAGCATTGATCTTCAGAGCAAGGTGAGAATACCCTCTGGCCTACGAAGATCAACCCAACCCCAGCCTGTGCCCTAATCAATCCAATTTGATTTTTTGTGAATCTTGGTCCAAATACCTGTGCCAAAGAGCTTAGATGGTCCCGCCAGACAGTCACATGTGGGACCAGGGTTGTAAAAGGAGCTGTCCTTCCTTTTGGACCAATATTGTTCATTCATCCAGGGAGAGAGGGCGGCAATTTTATTCCTAGTACTTAAGATCTAAAAAAAAAAAAGGGGAGATTCTTATCTTATGAGAAATCTCAAGGCTTAGGTGGTAAGATTAGGGAACAATTCAAGATACTTTCCCCGGGCACCTTAAAGTAGACTGACTGTGAATTTTGGAAGTGTGAAGGAGTAGCCTAATGGTTACTGCAGTGGCCTGAGAACAGAGGAAACTGGGGTTGATTCTCACTGTAGCTCCTTGTGACTCTGGGCAAATCACCTAACTCTCCATGGTCCCATGTACAAAATAATTCCCTGTCTACAATATATAAACTGCCTTTATTGTAGCCACAGAGAGGCGATATACCAAATCCCTTCCCTTACCCTATGGAGAGATAAGTCACAGGATATATCTCAGATTTTTAAAAGGAAAACATCATTTCACTATTGTACCCTTCCTTTGGCATTGTGTCAGCACTATGAGTCCTCACAAAATATCTAGCAGTGGCAATAGCATACCTGGGCAGATAGGAGTGAACATGTTTCCCTTCTAGGACAACTGTTGATCAAGAAAACTGAGAATGGGTGCCACAGGATCAATGAGCACACCACTGGGTGTTGGAGTTACTATGGTTCATCATAAATTATTCTATCTCCTCAGCTGGAAGAGTTCTGCTAGACACAGCTTAGCAAAAAAGTTTGTCTTCCACAGGAAAGGATCAGTAGCATGGTTTCGTTGTGGGAGAAATGTACAGGAATCAGCAGATATCAGCATGGCACATGTTGAATATTTTTGCTGTAGGGCCTCAGCTATGCATATAGGTCTCTTTGCATACCTGCATTTGAGACTAGCTTAATGAACCCTATAGTCACAGTGGAATTAAGCCACTCAGCTTATGAGATGCTAACCAAATAATTCCTGTCTTGACTGCTGAGTGATTCAAATCTGACCAAAAGTATCCGATTCAAAATATTTTCAATGCAAGTTATCCCACAACCATGGATGCATCCAAACTGGGCAAGGGAAACTCATGAAATACATGGTACACACAGGTCCTGTGATCCATTTGGAAGAAGCTTCACCAGATAAACTTTCCTATAGCTAAGGGCAATGTGGAATGTGCTAAGGGTTTTCAGAGATCAGTTGACCAACAAAACAATCCTAGTATATATGGACAATCAGGTAGCAATAGTTTACATTAGTAAGCAGGGAGGAACAATATTGTATCTTCTGTGTCAAGACCCTGTCAGGTCCTATGTCTTGGGCCATCTTCCACAGAATGACTTCCATGTCCACAATACCTGGCAGGGACAAACTGAGTTGAATCCTACAATTACGTGTGTGTGGTCTATCAACAGAAGAATTTGAGGAACTTAAAGGAACTTGAACATGAAGGTGTATGTAAATATCTAGGAGTGGAGGAAGGATAAACTGTCAACAGAAATCACAGAGAGAAAAATTAGTAAAGAATTTTATCGGAACGAAAACTGATATTAAAGAGTACATTCACAGAATAAGACATGGGCTATTAATCAACTGGCACCTCCTGCACTCTTATTTTTTGGTATTGTAGACTGGCCTCTTAAAGAACTTGAAAAATTAGATCTGCAAACGAAAATACTCTTCCATGCCCATGAGTCATCTGTAACAATCAGTGTATGTCTAGACTGTACATTCCTAGATCTGAAGGATGGGTTGTGTCTCATCGAAATAGATTACACCTATTGTTATGATTGGGGTCAGAACCCCTCTCAAACTTACCTCTTTCCTGGGGGTCAGCTTCTTAGCTGGCTTCTGTTTTTTTTTTGCTGGCCTGTCTGAGCTGGCTCTGTGTCTCTGTGCTGACAGCTTCCAGCAGCATGGGGTTAATTGTTTCTCTTTACTACAGCTGTGGGGGGGGGGGGGGGGGGGGGGTGTGGGGACTGAGTTAGCTCTACCTCTCTTTGGGTTGTACTGGCTTCAAGTGCTTCATGGTGTTGCATTGGTGTGGTTGGGCCTCTCTGGGTCAGTGTGCTGTTGCCTGGGTCTAGGGAGTGTGACATCATCAGGGAGGCCTTGATAAGGAAGTGGTGTTGTTTCCTTCAGAGCCTTTGCAACAGTTGTGTTTGCTTTAGGTAGGGTGGTGCAGTGTGCACTTCTGACTTGTGTCTAGTTTCCCTGCTTGCTTTTTGCTAAGGGGCCAGGTTAGTGTTAGTGCAGTATGCACTGGTGACTGTGTGTTTAGCTTTCCTGCTTTTCCCTTATGGTTCCCCTGCTTTTTCCCTCTTGGTTTTGGAAGCATTGCTGTGTGTAGGGCTTTGGAAGCTCTGTTGCTGTTAGAAGTACTTCAGGGTTTGGTGTTGTTAGGAACACTGCAGAGTTTGCTGTTAGAAGTACTTCTGGTGTTTGTGCTATTGGGAGCATTGCAGTCTTTGCTGTTGGTGTTTGGTGATTTAGAATCACTTTTGGCTTATGTGTTAGCTTCCCTGCTTTTTCCTTGTGGCTCCCCTGCCATCCCTTTAAATGCTAGGAGCGCTTCTGGTTGCTTGCCAGAGTAGTGCTTAGGAAGCTCCTTGTTAGTTTTGTATCTAGCTTGCTAGAGCAGTGCTTAGGTAGCTTGTTAGTTTTGTGTTTAGCTTATTAGTGTAGAGCTCTGCTTGTAGCTTGGGGCTTAGTAGCACCTGTGTTAGCTTTGTGTTTAGTTCCCTGCTCTGTTAGTTTAGGGCTTAGGAAGTCCCTTTCTTGAGCACGGCTTAGGAGCTCCTGTTTAGTATAGGGCTTAGGAAGTCCTTTTGTCAGTTTACTGTTAGGAACACTCTGCTGGTTTAGGGCTGGGAGCACATAGATCAGTTTTAGGTTTAGGAGCACTTCTGTTTCCAGTCCTGGTCACTGTGTCATCCAGTATCCAGTAAGTCCTGCGGCTACTCGAACCCAGGAGCTCAACTCCTGGGGGCTTAGTAGCTAAGTGCAGGTGAAGCTGTGTGGACCAGTCCGGTGTGCTCCAGTCCGGTGTTCCAGTCCTGTGTCCTACAGTCCCGGGGGATTCCAGTCCCAGTGTTCCAGTCCGGGGGGTTCCAGTCCTGTGTCCTCCAGTCCGTGGAATTCCAGTCCAGTGTTCCAGTCCATGTGTTCCGGCTCGCTGGGCGGTGCCTGCAGTCCCTGCCGGTGTCGGTGTGCTTGCCCAGCGTTGGTTGGTGGGTTTTGCCTGCTGCTGTCGCTCCTCGTCAGCAGCCCAAGGGCTTACGTTTGCTCCAGAGCCCTGCCCCGCGGGCTCTGAACCTGAGAACCTGACACCTATCATGCTGCTATAATATGTCTCCAGGCTTACCTAAAGGGCATCATTAGATCCCATTGCACAAAAGCTGTTGAAATATGAAAGAAAGCTTCCAGAATCCAGTTCCATTATTAAATTTGGACAAGCATTCCAATGAGTAGAAGAAATGGTTGAAAATCCATTGATAGCAAAAGGGAAGGAAGCAATAGAATTTTGAAAGGAAGAGAAACTCTTCATGGAATTGAATCAGCAGGGAAAAACAATAATTGATAAATGCATAAGTACAGTGGGAAATATAAATATTACTCCATGAACCATTCGTGGATCAACATCGTACACATGAATGGTTAAGGAGGGGTGAATTGAAGCCTAAGGATAAGCAATTGAATAGTTGCAGCTAGGACACGCGAATTATGGATGAAATTGTTTAGAGCAAGCATTGAAAAAACTGGTGCAACAGACATCTGTAGATTCTGTAAGAAAGAGGTAGAAACAGTTCCTCATCACATGCCTGGCTGCGAAGTGCTGATGGTGGAAACTTTTACAGAAAGGGACAACACGGTGGCATGTCTTGTTCATTGGAAACTCTGTAAGCATTACAACATCAGTGTACCAGAAAGCATTGGGATACATGACTCTTAAGAGAACTGTGGAACGTGAAGAGATTGCGATCACCTGGACATCCCTATCCTGACTGACAAAAAGCTGGATGCAAGAAAACTGGATATAGTGGTAAAAGAGAACATAGTAAGTGACGGCAGATAAAGACCTGTACGGTCCATCCAGTCTGCCAACAAAATAAACTCATTTACTTGATATGTGATACTTTATATGGATACCTGAGTTTGATTTGTCCTTGCCATTCTCAGGGCACAGACTGTATTAGTCTGCCGATCCACTCTTGTACTAAAAGTTCTGAAGCTAACATCGAAGCCCCTTAAAATTTACACTCGAGCTCATCCTTATCTATTCAGTCACTATCAGAGAAAAGTACCAGAATGGCATTAATTATAGAGGTGTCAGTCCCAAGTGATTATATTCCATTACCCTGGCTTAGGAGTGAGGTTCATGCATGCCATGGTATGTGCAGAACTAACCTGAGAAATTGCCCCTGCAGAATAGTAAATAGGATTTTTTTGCCAGTGGGAAACCCTGATAGAGCTCTTTGCATCCCCTCTGTACAGGAAAGATCCTCAGTTCTCTTCCAGGATTGGAGTGAGGGTATTTTGTATGCTTATTAAATGATAGCTTTAGATGGCCTTTAAAACCAACTCTTTTAGGTTTACTTCTGTGTAGTTAGGGCTTATCACAATGTAGGATGTAAAACCATTTCTTTTACACCCTAAGGGGTGAAGTTATCAAGAGGTTGTTTGTTTGTTTGTTTTTTTTGTTTTTTTGTTTTTTTACTGTTAACCTGAGTTGTTAGTAACTAGATCTCATTGTTTAAAATGAGACCTATGGTAAAATAACACTTCTTAACTAGGGTTGTCCATCAATGGTTGATTGCGATTACAATTTTTATTCACATGGATGGTCACGTCAGCCTGATGTAAACCAGCTGGAATAAATTTAGCATGTACACGTGGAGGCGTATTTTCAAAGCACTTAGACTTGCAAAGTAACCTGTGGAACTTTGTGCTTTGAAAATGAGCCTCATAGTTCACTTTTGTTTTTTTTTATTAATCCTAAACATTCAACCAATAACTTTGATTCCATCTCCTCCCATCTCCCTCTCCTCCCTTGGCTTCCCTCCCCTGGTACTACCTCCCTTCCCTCTATCCATGACTACCATTTTTGCCTTCTGTTTTTTCTCCCCTCTCTTCTGTGGGCACCATCTCCCTTCTTTGATTCTTCCATCCCCTATTTCTAACATCTGTATTCCTCCCCCCCCCCCCCCCCCCCTCCCCCCCCCCCCCCCCCCCCCCCCCGAGGTCCCCATCTTTCTTTCTCTCTCTCTTCCTTTTTTTCTCCTGACAGATCTCTCTCTGTCTCTCTAGCACCCCCTTACCGTGCATCTCCCGCTCTTCTCTGTCATGGCCCTCTCCTCCCCCGCATCTCTGGCTTTGCTACTGTTTCTCCCGCTGCAGCTGCCCCTCTGCCTCGCATCTCTGGCTCTTCTCCTCTTTCTCCCACTGTTGCCCCTTCCTTCCTCAAATCTCCTCGCTCTTCTCTTTCTACTGCCATCGCTGCCACCCCCCCCCCCCCCCTCCCGTGGGCATGGTCTGTATCTTTCTCCCTTCTTTTCTGCTTGCAGTGCGAACTCATCTTACCTCTCCAGAAGCCCCCTCTCCTCTGCAACTCCATCTCCCTGCTCCTCACAGCCGCTGCAGTGAAAGCATACTGCTATATCGCTGAGGCCTCTCTGTAACAGGAAGTTCCACCTCATCTGACAGAAATTCCTATTTCAGAGAGGCTTGGTGATATGCAACATGCTTTGAATGCAGTGACCTTGAAAAACAGGGAGAAAGAGCTGGAGAGAAGTGTGCCTCAGAAGAAAGAAGAAGTACAGGCAGTGCAATGCTGGATGTTTACAGGTGGGGGGAGAAAGGCATTAACTTGCATTAAAATTTTAAGGTGTTAATCACGTTATTAACGCATTATATTACAGCCCTAACAGTAGCCCACATTAATAATTTGAGCCATCAGACTTCTGTAAACTGAAATATCTGACATAGAAGGCCTTATTTTTGTTGAGGGTCACGTTGGCAAGTAGAGTTAGTAAGCTCCAGGCCTTAGAGAAAGATCCACCTTACACAAACTTTTCAATAGTAGGGTGGTTCCACTCACTTATCGAAGGTTCTTACTGAAAGTGGTGTCAGATTTTCATCTTAACCAGTCAATAATCTTTCCAACGTTTTTTCCCAGATCATATGCCCACAATAGTGAATGTGCCTTGCATACACTTAGCCTTCTATCTGTAGTGAACTAAAGCCCTTAGAAAGTCCATCCACCTTTTTTGTTTTTTGATCTTAATAAATCTGGGACTAATATGGTCAAGCATGTATTATTCAGTTGGCTATCAAATTGTCTATTAAAAGAATTCTGAAAGGGATTGCTGAACAGCTGGATGCCACTTCAATGATGGCATGGCAGAATTGATTAGCACTGGACATGTACTGGTGGAAAAAGGCAAAGGTTGCCAGATGTTTGGAGAATTTTGTTGTACATATATCCCGAACAATACAGCCCCGATGGAAGTATTACCAACGGCATTGGCCGGACTGACAGCCTTATCAAAAGAACTGGCCGAGAATTCAGGCTTTGATGATCCATTTACCAAATGGATGGAAGAAACTGGAGTGGCCCTGATTTCTTCAGTATTGACTTCTGTTGCTGTGGCCGCACGCAGCCTATTTCAAAGACTTATTGATGCGACCTTAACAAAGACTATGTACCAGTATGAAGAACCTGATGATGATGGGGATAATAGCCAGGCTTAGACTGTATAGCCTCCATTGGTATATAACAATCTCAAGACTACATGAATTTCTAGGACTGAAAGAAGGAGTCTTGGAGAGGAATCTACCTTAACTTGAGTAAAATATGTAATAATGATAAACCCTAGGTTAGCAAAACATTTTTTTACATTGTCTCTTATTTGCCTACGTTCGGGTGGGCTTGAACATGGAGTTATATATCAAGGCTCATAATTTTAGAACCATGATAGTATCGGGGCCAACCTGAAGTCAACCTCCATGGAAGATATCTAAACATTTGCAACATGGGCTTACCCATTCATATCTCATTGTTTGGAGATCAGTTCCTGACGTGATAGTAGATTAGGTTATTCTGTCCTGCAAGAAATCGCTTTCATGCATAGAATCCAACTCCAACCCTTCCTACGGCCTATTATCTAGCATTTAAGATAGTCATTAACAAAGGCAATCAAGGATATTGCTAACAAAAACAAGTTAGTGATGAGTGATGTTGGCAGTCTCTTTGTTTTCTGTCCTCCTTTTTTTATTGAAGGCAACATGTAGCCAGGGATTCTCATCGGTAAGATCTTCCTGACCTACATCTGGAGAGCCTTGTATACCAATGCCTGTAGTATAGGAAACACATTTCTAGATCCAGAGGCTACAGTGATAGAACCGACTTGGATTTAGGGCTGTCATGTAGATGTGGTTCATGGAGAACCATGAGTGGGATATAGTTATACCTGGCTATAATCTATTCAGGAAGAAAGGGTATGAAAGAGGTGGAAGAATGGCATAATATATTAAATAATATTAAAGTGGACTGAATTGCAGGACATATGGGTAAGGAAGAAGCACTGTGGGTTAAACTGGTAGAGGGAAAAGAAAATGTTTTTACATTGGTGTAATATACAGGTCACTTCACAGTCAGAGAAGAAATGGACAAAGACTCAGTGGCGTACCAAGGGCGGCGGGGGCGGTCTGCCCCGGGTGTCAGCGGGTGGGGGGGTGCTCCGCTGGCGCCCCAGTCCCCACCATGCCTACCAGCTCCGTCGCCAGACGACCCTCTTCTACCACCCGGCACCTGACCTAGCCTTTAAAAAAAATCTCTGAAGTGCTGCACGGCGCCTTGCGTCTGCTCTGGGTGTAAGGAAGAAAAATCGCCTCGTCGGCCTGCCTTACCTCACTGTGTCCCGCCCTCTGATGTAACTTCCTATTTCCATGAGGGCAGGACACAGTGAGGGAAGCCGGCCGATGAGGCGATTTATCCCACCTGAGCCCCCGGAGCTACTGTTAGTGATATGCAATTTATCCTTAAAATCGAGCGTGGTACCAGAAGATTGGAGGGTGGCCAATGTAATGCCGATTTTTAAAAAAGGTTCCAGGGGAGATCCGGGAAATTATAGACCAATGAGTCTGACGTCGGTGCCGGGGAAAATGGTAGAGGCTATTATCAAAAGCAAAATTACAGAGCACATCCAAGGACATGGATTACTGAGACCAAGTCAGCACGGCTTTTGTGTGGGGAAATCTTGCCTGACCAATTAACTTCAATTCTTTGAAGGAGTAAACAAACATGTGGACAAAGGGGAGCCGGTTGATATTGTGTATCTGGATTTTCAAAAGGCGATTGACAAGGTACCTCATGAAAGGCTACAGAGGAAATTGGAGGGTCATGGGATAGGAGGAAATGTCCTATTGTGTATTAAAAACTAGTTGAAGGATAGGAAACAGAGAGTGGGGTTAAATGGGCAGTATTCACAATGGAGAAGGGTAGTTAGTGGGGTTCCTCAGGGGTCTGTGCTAAGACCGCTGCTTTTTAATATATTTATAAATGATTTAGAGATGGGAGTAACTAGCGAGGTAATTAAATTTGCTGATGACACAAAGTTAATCAAAGTGGTTAATTCGCGAGAGGATTGTGAAAACTTACAGAAGGACCTTACGAGACTGGGAGACTGGGCGGCTAAATGGCAGATAATGTTTAATGTGAGCAAGTGCAAGGTGATGCATGTGGGAAAAAAGAACCCAAATTATAGCTACATCATGCAAGGTTCCACGTTAGGAGTTACAGACCAAGAAAGGGATCTGGGTATTGTCGATAATACACTGAAACCTTCTGCTCAGTGTGCTGCTGCGGCTAGGAAAGCAAATAGAATGTTGGGTATTATTAGGAAAGATATGGAAAACAGGTGTGAGGATGTTATAATGCCGTTGTATCGCTCCATGGTGCGACCGCACCTTGAGTATTGTGTTCAATTCTGATCACCGCATCTCAAGAAAGATATAGTAGAATTGGAAAAGGTGCAGCGAAGGGCGACTAAATGATAGAGGGGATGGAACTACTTCCCTATGAAGAAAGACTAGGGAAGCTAGAGCTTTTCAGCTTGGAGAAGAGACGGCTGAGGGGAGACATGATAGAGGTATATAAAATAATGAGTGGAGTGGAACAGGTGGATGTGAAGTGTCTGTTCACGCTTTCCAAAAATACTAGGACTAGGGGGCATGCGATGAAACTACAGTGTAGTAAATTTAAAACAAATCAGAGAAAATGTTTCTTCACCCAATGCATAATTAAACTCTGGAATCCGTTGCCGGTGAAGGTGGTTAGCTTAGCAGAGTTTAAAAAGGGGTTAGACGGTTTCCTAAAGGACAAGTCCATAAACCACTACTAAATGGACTTGGGAAAAATCCACAATTCCAGGAATAACATGTATAGAATGTTTGTACGTTTGGGAAGTTTGCCAGGTGCCCTTGGCCTGGATTGGCCGCTGTCATGGACAGGATGCTGGGCTCGATGGACCCTTGGCCTTTTCCCAGTGTGGCATTACTTGTGTACTTATCCAATGAGATACCAGCAGATCTTGAAGGTTTCCTGTGTTAATTTAGATTTATGTTCATTGAAACTTAGGCGTATAGGTCAACTAGTATGCCCTATGTAAATCAATGAACATGGGCATTCAATCGCATAAACTAAATTACCAGTAGTAATGTAATTTATGCAACTGAATGTCCATGTTCATTGATTTACATAGGGTGAACTAGTAGACCTTACGCCTAAGGCTCAATGAACATAAATCTAAAATTAACACAGGGAATCTTCAATCTCCACTGGTATCTCATTGGATGGACAAACATCACACAGTTCAGGAAATCAGGTAGTGGGTTTTGGAACAGGTAGAGATTGGGTGGGAGGGTAGAAACTGTGAAAGGATTCTTAATTACAGAGAACAGCTGATTTTTTTCTTTACATTCAGCCATCTGGGTCTTAATGCCCAGGTAGAATCTGTCCTTTGACTGTAGACTGTGATTGGTGAAGGGTTAAACAGCTGACTTTATAATCCAGTAAATGATTTTCCAGCACCATCTTGACCGTGAGAATACGGTCAGCAGGATGGCTCTGGCAGATTGAACAGTAAGGAGACCTTGAAGATTAAGGGGGCTTTTTTCTTATTGATAGCAAGAGCTTTGGTTAATGTATGTTTTTAATTTTGTAAGGGGCATATCCATGGCGAAACATGAATCATGTCGGATGAATGTCCCCTGAGCCAACAAAGATAAGTTGATAAACTCTAAGACATTTAAAAGAACAGTTTTTTCTATATAAATAATATGAGAGAAAATCATTCATCAAAATATTGACATTTTTTGTATTTCTTTCCCCCCCCCCCCCCCCCCCCCCCCTTTTTTTTTTTTTTGTTTAAAGGCAGCCTATAGCTAAGGATTCCCATATGAGGACTGGTTGTCATCTGAGAAAATAAAATTGCTGAGATGTAACAGATGTTTATCAAGGATAGTAGGATATTAATATAACCCTCCCACCATATCAGAAGTTGGGTTTTCCTAATTATTACAAAAACAGAACTGAAGTGGCCTATGCAATAATATAGACAGCCTACATATAAACATTTTGGATGACATTTTATTTATTTATTTATTTTTAGCGCATTTCTACCCCACATTTTCCCACAAGTGCAGGCACAATGTGGCTTACAGTAATGGATGAAACAATACAATAGGAAAGGTAAAACTTAGAATGACAGATTTAACAGAGAATTATCATGGAAAGGTAAATTGTTCAGCATGAGCCGTGGGTCAGAGTCCCCCGTCAGCCGATAACAGGAGAGTCAATGGCCGGGCTCAGTAGGGAGTAGGCTTTTGAAAATAGGAATGTCTTTTAAGAACTTCTTGAATAGTTGATGGTCGGATATCCCTTTTACTTGCTTCGGCAGTTCATTCCAATGTTTTGCACTGGTGTACGAGAAAGTCGAGGCAAACATACGCTTGTATCTGACTTTCTTACTGCTGGGATAGCACAGACAGAGAAAGTTGCGTGATGACAACAGAGCATTTCTAGGGGGCAGGTCGACTAGGTTGAGCATGTACTCTGGGGCCTCTCCGAATATGACCTTGTGCGTTAAAGAACAGATCTTGAGAAGTTGATGCGATCTTTGACAGGAAGCCAATGTTGGGTGAAATGCAGAGGTTGTGCATGGGCAAAGCGTGATTTGCCTAGAATTAATCTAGCGGCCGTGTTCTGGGCTGTCTGGAGCTTTCTTAGTAAGTAGTCATGGCAGCCAGCGTATATCCCGCTGCAGTAGTCAAGGTGAGAGAGGACCAGCCAGTGAACGAGAGTACGGAGGAGATCTCTAGGCAGTCAATTTCTAATACGCTTCAGACGCCACATTGCAAAAAACATTCTCTTCACAAAAGCCTTCACTTGATTCTCCATAAGCAAGTGGTTGTCTAGCTCAACCCCAAGGATTTTCAGGCTATTTAAGATGGGAAGCTTAAAGGCATTGACATCGAGTGAGGTGGAAATGACTTTATTGTGTTGAGATGAAAGCAGAAGACAATGTGTTTTGTCTTCATTAATTTTAAATTGAAATACATTTGCTCAAGAGGTTAAGATGGAAAAGCTAGCCTCGATCTTATCATGGATCTCTGGTCAAGGTGGAGGTAAAAGGGATGTAGATGGTTACATCATCTGCATAAATAAATGGGTTTAGATCCTGTTTGGCAAGCGCTTCCGCCAGAGGGGTCAGCATCAGGTTGAAGAGGGTCGGAGAGAGAGGAGATCCCTGGGGTACTCCACAGTGAGACTTCCAAGGTGCAGAAATAGTAGAATTGGCTTTTACTTGGTACGTTCGTGAAGCCAGAAAACCCCTAAACCAGTGAAGCACATTACCGCCAATTCCAAAAGTGTCCATAAGAAAGGTTAAAAGCTCATGGTCCACCATGTCAAAAGCAGTGGACATGTCAAACTGTAACAATAATATTTTTCCGATCCAAAGACATTTCTCTCTTAAAAGTGATGACTGCTATCCTGCTGTCCTGTATAGGTATAGCAAGTTGCTGACCTATAGCCTCTCCCACATACCTCTAAAACCAATTAAGAATATGGGACACCAACACTACCAAAAATAAAACTCAGTTTAAATGAAAATTGAACATTATTTCTGAGCCATTCTGGAAGGGGCAGTAAGCCAGCAAAAATACTTCAGTTAAACAAAGTGTGAGGGAATGAGTGGTATAGCGGCAGGTGTCCCTAAGAACACTCTCACTGAGGTTGAAATTTAGCCACCTTACAACAGGTGACACTAACTTCCATGCCAGAGGCAGAGTCAGAGGGTTAGGGCTCCGGCCAGGGGGTGGTTAGATGCTCTGAACAGAGAAACCCTGAGTGAAGAAGTCTCAAGGAAGAGCCCTGAGCAAGGATCCTCCCAAGGAGTTCTGGGCTTGGCTGCAGTACCTGAAAAGAGTTCCAGGGAAGAGGAGTGGTCCTAGCTCAGACCTTTTTCATTCCTGTGTGATAAGAAGTCTTAAGTCTATGCCTCCAAGGATTTCCAGAATTGTGTGATCACAAGTGAGGTAACTGAAGACTGCCAAGGTAGGCTAATTATCCTTTGCCTATTGGAACTGTGGTTGTGATAAAGGAAGTTGGTGCATGTTGAAGAGTGTAGCCAATCCAGGGGCAGGCTGCTGGAATTGGGACTGTTTTTGAGAGACTTTAATTAGAAGTACCAATCCTGTGAATAAATAGGGCTGATTATTCTCCTTGTATGTACTTAAAAGTATTTTGACACTTACCTGCAACCTATGTGTGAGTCTGCCACATTTGTGTGAGGTCCTGCAGATAGCCATGAGTCACGCTATCATACAAGGGTATTTGAAAGGGGAAAACAAAAGGAAATATTGAACTTTCATCCTTGAGCCTTGTTTCAAATTCTTCACTTTATTTTTTTTCTGTAAGCTCATCATTCACTCTTTTTTTGTGTGTGTTTGTAAATTTATTTTGTCGCATAATATTCCATTAAGTAAAAATTTTCTAGTCACCAAGAGAGTAATGTATTTAAGGATTCATCTAGATTTAGGTGATCTAAATGCTGGTATTCTAGTCATTTTCACAGTTATGAATTTATGCAAGTAAATGAGCAGTTTCTGGGGAGGCAGTATTCTGTAAGTATGAGAGAAAATTCAGTGGCATGTACATTGGATGTGGGCATTCATATGGGTAGGGTGCTCATTTATACACATTGATTATAAAATGTGCATTTTTTAACAATATTGGCCTGTATTTTGACCCATTATGCTAGAATAGGCTCCAAATAGACCTGTTCTTGGCGCCTAAAAATAGGCACTGTTTTATGAAATTACGCTTCTCTTGGCAACAAGCTTCTGGATTGAGTTCCTCTAATGACTGGTATTGTTTTTAATTACAAGGTTTCGTGACTGCCGGGGCCTTCAATACTTACTAACAACACAGATGGACGAGTTAAAGAAATTCCAGAAACTCGTGAGGGAAGCTGTAAAGAATCTAGAAGGTCCTCCCTCCCAAGAGGTCATTCAGGCAGCCACCATCTGCCATCTGCGGCCTGTCAGGCTTCCTCTGAACAAGTACGGTGAAGACCAGGCTGTCAAGATACTGTTGGGGAGAGAGTAATGTGATGTTCTGTTACTTCATGTGCATGATCAAAAAAAAAAAGCGCACCTAATAACAAATATCTTGCAGTTCTGAGATCGTAATGGAGGGGAGCTAGTGGGTAAGATAAGTCCATCATCCTTGGCATTCATTGCATTCATCAAGTCTTTGAAAATAATGAGGAAAGCAAGGTCTAGGGCAGGCTTGTCCAATGTATCAGGGACCACATTTTACATTTTCTAACATTTGGAGGGCAGAAACTTGCAGAAGGAAATCGTGAGTTACACATTATTTTATTTAATTTACTATGGGGCTCATTTTCAAAAGAGAAAAGCATCCAAAAAGTGTCATAAATTACCATTTGGACGGATTTCTTCTCAAAACGTCCAAATCAGTATTTTCAAAACCTGTTTTGCAGACATACGTCTATGCATTTTGCCTCCAGTGCGTCCAAATCACAAGGGAGCATGAGAGGGGTGTTTCAAAGGTGGGATTAGGGTGGGCTCCTCTCCTTCCCCAAAAATATGTGAATAAAAATAGTACTCACCGGTACCTGGGACAGCCTGAGATGTTATTGCCAGATCCATTAGAGTGGCATTCAGGTCCCTGAAGTAGTGTAGTGGTGGGTGCAATGCACTATAGATAGTTGGACCAAGACCCATACCTCCCTCTACCTGTTAGACTTGTGGTAGAAACTGTGAGCCCTCAACAACTCACCAGAAACCCTCTGAACCCATATATAGGTTCCCCCTTCACCCATTAGGGCTATTGTTTGGGCGTACAGTTGAGAGTAGTAGGCTTTGGAGGGCTCAGCAGCAAGATAAGGGAGCAACAATGAGATATGTACCTGGGAGTATTGTGAAGATGATGAGGTTATTGTGAAGAGGAAGCTCCCACCTCAGGATCCCAGGTTCCTCTTTCACTCAGGGTGAGCTGGTTCTCAATATGCAGATTTATGCAAATTAATCTACTACCCTTTTCTGCTCAGGGTGACCTGCTTCTCAAAAGGCAAACATAGTCAGGTCTCACCAATCAGGCTATTTTCATACACATCTTATTCCAGCCTCTGGGGCACACTTCTTTTAGCTTAAACACTTTCACAAGCTTAAACAGTTCTTCCAGCTTAACCATTTCATTTCTTCCTACTCAGTGCAATCTTCCATTTTAAACATTGCTTCTTGCACAGTTCAATATCCATAGATTTCTTCCCCCTGAGCCCTCTCACACAGGCATTTGGGCTCAGTACTAACTCAGTCCCTGGACACACAGTCCCTCCTTGTAGCACCCAGCTCTAGACACACAGTCTCTTCATCTTGGACACACAGTCCCTCTTCACTGTTCTAGACACACAGTCTTTTCCTCTTGGACACACAGTCCCTCTTCACTGTTCTAGACACACAGTCTTTTCAGCTGGGACACCCAGTACCTCCTTGAACACATAGTTCTTATTCTTGATACTCTAGGGCCTTCTTACCCCAGCCAGCTTCCTTCTTGGGAACACACAGTTCTACCCCCAGTCCAAAGGGCACAGCCAGTACTTCTCATGTAGGGTTACCATTCGTCCGGATTTCCCCGGACATGTCCTCTTTTTGAGGGCATGTCCGGGGTGTCCGGCGGGTTTTGGCCGCACGCACGTTTGTCCGGATTTCTGGACAAACGTGCGTGCGGGAGGGCGTGCACAGCCTGCACAGACCGGCAATAGCGCTCCCCAGTCCGTCCTCCCCACCGCTGTCGTAGAGAACGCCGCTAACGTCAAGTAGGAGCCTGCACAGGCCTCGCGCTCCAACAGCCCACTTAGCTACAGCCTACAATGATTCCCCCAGGACCTTGGAGAAGCTGCTCCTATTGGTGGCCTTGAACATTGCGTCCAATCAGAGGAGAGGAAGGCGGGAGCTGTTGTGTGATTGGCCGGCTGCTGTAAAGTTTGTGTAGTCGTCGCGATGCTAGCGGGTCCGACTCCCGGACTTTGGACGCTTTTAGGCTGCAGGCAGTGCATTCTAAAACGCTTCAGAGAGGCAGGCAGTGTGAGAGCTCCGGGGTTAGGGTGAACTGTCTGAGGGGTGTCGGTAACGTCAGTAATCAACAGCAATAAAACATAGAAACGAAAATTAAAAGACACCTTTTTGTTGCTAAAATAACACCGTTACTGCAAAGCTGCCAAGTTACCCAGTAAAGAAGTGATACTTCTTGGAGATGACTGGGGAGGGAAGGTGATGGGGGGAGGAGGGGGGTGACCGGGGGAGGGGAATATGCGTCAGGGGCGGGGCGAGGGTGTGAAAGGGGCGGGACAGGGGGCGTGAAAGGGGCGGGGCAGGGGGCGTGAAAAGGGGCGGGGCAAGTGTCCTCTTTTTATGAGGACAAAAAATGGTAACCCTATTCTCATGGGGATCCCTCTGCTTCAGTTACCTGCCCTCTTCTTCAGCTGCCAGCTCTCCTTTCTCCCTCACAACTCAGGTGGAGTATAAGTGGTTAATAGCCAAACAGGACCCAGCCCATAACCTGCTGCACCTGTTTCTATCCCCAGGACTCCCCTCGGTCCTAGCGACCTCCTGCTATACACCCCTTACTGGCTCCCTTTAGTGACTCATCCCAGCCCTTCTCCCTGGACATTTTAGGGGAACAGCGCCCTCTAGGGGCCTAACCAGGGTAGGACAGCCTCTTCCTTCTCACAGTATGTATATGAAGTCCATTGCAGTGCCCGCTAGTGTTCTGCGTTGCTGTCCTGGAATGTCTGGGGGACCAATCTACTAAAAATGGTGGCCCCTCCTACATCCCAATGGCTTGATTTTCTCTGTTTTTCATTTGTACACTTTTATTTTTCTTGAAAATGGCCAGAAAAGATAAATACACGGAACACAAAACCTTGTTACAAATTTAAAAAAAAAAAAAAATAGATGTTTTGCTTTTTTGAAAAACATTTGGATTTGGGACGTTTAGTGTAAAACGTCCGAAGTCCAACTTAGACGTCATATCGAAAATGCCCCCCCCCCCCCCCCCCACATGTAACTATACAAAGTGATAAAATGAAACAAATCAAAAGCATTAACATTTATTACACATAGTGCTATTAATTTTGGCACTCATATAAGCATCTTTACATATTTATTGTACATTAGAAAAGGATATTGTTAACTTTGTATGCTGCTCATTCATGGGTTTAGCCAAGTTAATGAGATATTTGACACTGCTTCTGCTTGCACAAGTGATCTGTCTGCTCCTACTGTTGAGCTAGCAATTATAAGTATGCCAGTCTCTCTCTCTCTCTCACCCTCACCCTCACCCTCATGTACTCCCCCACACATACACAACTTCACCCAGTCTCTCTCTCTTTCTCATATGCCTGCAACCTTTACCCTCACCTGGCTTCAGCTGCAGAAGAAACAGCGGGATTCTTGCTGCGACTCTGCTCTCTGTAAGCTTGAGCTGCATGGTCCCAGAAGTTCGGATTGGCCTCACGATTTCAAGTCCCTTGTTTTGTTTTAAGCTAGTGCCAGTTCTTCACAACCACTTGTCTATGTAACAGTCTTTTCTTATGTACAATATGTGTTTTATGACTCTGAACAAAGTGTCTTCTAAATAAATTAATTTAAAAATTCTCGAAACTTTGTTTGCAGCTGCGTATTCTGCAAAGCTGATGAGCTGTTCACAGAATATGAATCAAAGCTGTTTTCTCACACGTAAGTACTTGGTCTGTGGTTTTCCTGCCTTAATCCTCTGTTTTTCTTCCTCTTGTGGTAAATGATGCCAAGTGTGCAGTGGGTAAGGGCCAACTTAAATGTCCATCTTTAGTTTTTGTTATCTGTGTCATCCAAAGCAGTGATTTTCAACTCATTCAGAACACACCAAGCCAGTCTGGTTTTCAAGATATTCACAATTAATATACATGAGAGAAATTTTCATGCATTGCCTCCATTGTATGAAAACGTATTGCCCCTGATCTAGATGTTAAGAAAAATCCTGCACTTGAGTGCCTTTTCCTTTCCCCATCTTGAACAAGCCACTTTCTCAGCATACCCACTGTACTTGAATGCCTCAGTTTTTTCTGCTCACCGCTTTGAAAACTTTCATGCATTCTTGCTGTTGACCCTTCATTGGCTGCCCATCAGGTGCCACATTGACTTTAAGATTTTAGATGTAACACGCAAACTTTTGGTGGCAGTAGGACCTCCTTATTTAAGTTACAAAGTAAGTGCCCTTGAATCAAGAAAAACAGTTGATAGTTCCTTTTCTTAAAGAGAAGGAAGAGGGCAACATTTACAGGTATGCCTCCCCAGTCCTGTAGTTTTTTTTTTTTTTGCAATTGAGCCTTAAGGATACAACTGACTGGTCGATATTCAAAATGATTAAACCGACCAGAAACAGCCACTGACCAGTTAAATCGCTTGTTTGGGGCTATCTGCTAATTTTCAGTTGCTGCTGAAAATAAGTGGTTAGTGTCTAAGTGAAAGCTGGCTATGTTGGGGGCATTCTGGGGCGGAGTCAACATTTGGCCGGCCAGTGTAGCCACATAAATGGGACTGCATGAAATACAGTTCTGTCTTTATGCAGTAACCCATAGGCGATTAAGTGCCGAATATCGACTTAGCCGACTCCGCAAAAACTGGATAGTCAATGCCAAAGCCCAGCATTGACTATCTGGAAAATAACACCGGAGACAGTCAGCAAAACACTCACTGCCACTAGCTGAATATTGACCTGTGAGTGTTTTTTTCCAAAAATCTTGAAAACATGGCTCTTTGGACAGTTCTAAGAAATAATTTTGATTGGAAAAGAAGTAGACTATGGAATTTAGGTGTAGACAGTGAAATTAATTGCGATTTAAAATTAGTCCACAACCATAAAATAGCCAAGGCTTTAATTTCAATAAAAAAAACAGTTGCCACTAATAACTTAGCAGATACAGTTATCCCAATTCTTCAAACTACAAAAATTCTAGGGGTAGTTATAGATGCTGATCTTTTTGCCTTTAAGTTTCTCTTTTATAGTGAAATGCATTTTAAACTAAGGCAAATTCGCTCCACCTATTGGAACTGAAGGCTCTTGGTATCCTTACTCGTGCCTTGGTTATCATACATTTGGATTACTGTAACATATTATACAAAGATCTATGTAAAATCTAACACAATGTAGCTGTGAAACTGATAACTATTGCAAAAAAATTACTTAGGGCTGAACATCACCCCTATCGGACTGTCCGTTCACTTGTCTCTTAGATTGTAAGCTCCTTGAGCAGGGACCGTCCCTCTATGTTAAATTGTACAGCGCTGCATAACCCTAGTAGCGCTTTAGAAATGTTAAGTAGTAGTAGTAAATCGCGTATTATAAAATATTTATTCTGGTCCACAATATTTAACATTCTGGATTTCCATGTTTATTTTGCTACCTGGTTCCGTATTCTATGCCATGTGAAGTTCATTCATCCGAACAAAATCTTTTGGCATTCACTTTATTTTGCCATCTTTTTGGACACGCTTCATGATTCCATGTTTAATGTTACAGGTCCTACATTATGGAACCAGCTTCCTCTTTCTCTTCGACTGGAGTGTTCACAAGAGAAATTTTTAAAAATCCTTTAAAACATATCTATTCCAACAAGTGTTTGGATAAGACCCCCTTAAATTTGAGATAACATTGATGGTTGCAGTTGAGGTGTAGGCCAGAGATGCCAGCTACTGTTCTAATGAAGTAGTCTTTTTTATGTCTCTCCTGTACTTTTTCTATAAGATTGTAATATTATGTTTGTATTTTATGAATTGTAAGCTGCCTTGATAGCATAACCGTATGGCGTTATATCAAATAAACTTGTGAAACTTGTGTGTAATGCCCCAAGGTATTGCTACCATGTAGGACTCGCTGGTCTTTATTTCAGAACTTAATTGGATGCATTTTCTACTCGCTCCACAAAAATTTCTTGTGTGCTTTTGGGACTCATCTGACTTTCCTTGTATAGTCTTGATAAAATGTTTCAGCACTCAGTCTCATCTAGATATCTAGTTATTTCAGACCATACTTATGTAACTCAGTACCACCAAATACTAGGCTTGAACTTTTATTTTGACAGTTCACAAAGCTGATTAAGTTTTGGTTATTCCAGATGGCCTATGGACGTTGTCTCATCACTCCTTTCTTCTCCTGCTTTTACAACCGGTTAATTTTGCTTGTGAGACCAGCAGTTTGCCTGTTGAGACATGTCTCTATCTTTTCCTATTTTCTTTCTTTTTGTCTTTTTTTTACTTGTTTTTTTTTTATGCTTGTAAAACTTGTACATTGCTTAGCCACACTATTGTGCGACTGATGGTATATCAAACTCCTGCAAATAAAATAAGTTTAATCATTTTCACTTGTTTTTATCAACAGCTGCTAAATATGCATTCTTAAATTTAAACAGATAACTCATTCATTTAAAGTTGAGTACTACTTATATGGTTTTTCTAAGTGGATACGTTTGTCTGAATAGCAGTTGAATATCATCGTTATCTTCATAAAGTTTGGACACCCTCTCTCAGAATGTCGTAGTGTTCCTAAATCTAAACGGATAAATTTTGTCTGAATATTGAGTTCTCTATCCAAAATGTATTCATAAGTCAGCACTGAATTTAAGAACAACAAAAGATGCAGTTTAATTTATTATGCTTGATGTACTGTAGTGCTTCTCAATTGTGGAGAGCAGCAAGGCAGTTTACATTATTTAATACAACAGAAAGTGAGAAAATAGAAAAGACACTAGGAAAGGAGCCATGACCTATTCCTCAAGTGTGCACTCTCCAAACACTTGAGTGAGCAAGAATGCTTTTAGGGTGAGTTTGAAGCACATGTGATTTGCTTCACTTCTTAATAAGGAGAGCAGAGTATTCCAGAGCAAGGGAGTGAAGCCACTAAAGACAGAACATTGAGTATTATCTAAATGGATCTGGGTCAATGAGGGCAACACCAGCTGGTTAATATATGGGGGTTGAGAAAAATGACTGGATTTATAAGCGACCAAGAGCGTAGAAAGATAGACAAGAGTTCCTGTATTAAAAAAAAAAAACCTCTGTGAAACAAACAAAAAAAACGTACTAAACTCTTTGCAACCAGCAAAGATTCATAAGGAGGGGGAAAATATGATCAAATCTGTCCACCCCAGTATGAAGCCATACAGCTGATTGTACAGAAGATGAAGATAGCAATAGAAAGCTTATCAGGCTCATTTTCGAAAAAGAAAGACGCCCATCTTTCGACACAAATCAGAAGATGGTCGTCCTTCTCACAGGGTCGCCCAAATCGCCATAATCGAAAGCCGATTTTGGGGCGTCCCCAACTGCTTTCCGTCACGGGGACGACCAAAGTTCACGGGGGCGTGTCGGAGGCGTGGTGAAGGCGGGACTTGGGCATGCCTAACACATGGACGTCCGCGACCCATAGTGGGAAAAAAAAGGCGTCCTTGACGAGCACTTGGACAACTTTACCTGGTCCTGTTTTTCTTACGACAAAGTCACAAAAAGGTGCCTGAAATGACCAGATGACCACCGGAGAGAATCAGGGGTCACCTCCCCTTACTCCCCCAGTGGTCACTAACCCCCTCCCACCCTCAAAAAACATCTTTAAAAATATTTTTTGCCAGCCTTTATGCCAGCCTCAAATGTCATACTCAGGTCCATCACAGCAGTATGCAGGTCCCTGGAGCAGTTTTAGTGGGTGCAGTGCATTTCATGCAGGCGGATCCAGGCGCATCCCCCCTAACTGTTACACTTGTGGTGGTAAATGTGAGCCCCCAAAACCCACCAGAAACCCACTGTACCCACATCTATTTGCCCCCCGTCACCCGTAAGGGCTATGGTAGTGGTGTACAGTAGTGGGTTTTGGGGGGGCTCAGCACACACAAGGTAAGGGAGCTATGTACCTGGGAGCAATTTCTGAAGTCCACTGCAGTGCCTCCTAGGGTGCCCAATTGGTGTCCTGGCATGTGAGGGGGACCAGTGCACTACGAATGCTGGCTCCTCCCATGACCAAAGGGCTTGGATTTGGTTGTTTCTGAGATGGGCGTACTTGGTTTCCATTATCGCTGAAAATCGGAAACGACCAAGTCTAGGGACGACCATCTCTAAGGACGACCTAAATGTCAAGATTTGGGCGCCCCCGACAGTATTATCGAAACGAAAGATGGACGTCCATCTTGTTTCAGTAGTACGGGTTTCCCCACCCCTCCACCAAGACATTTTGCAAGGACATCCTCAGCAAAACTTGGGCGTCCCTTTCGTTTATGCCCCTCCATGTAAACTCACAATATAGTAGATTATACTAGTCAAGCTGATTTAATAAACTAGTGAGAGTCTTTAGGGGTCCTTTTAGTAAAGTGCGCTAACAGATTTAGAATGTGGTAACGATTAGCACACTTTAAATGATTAGATGCTTATAGGAGTATAATGGATGACATCATTTAGTGCATCTTAGTGCTTTAGTGCTTCAGTGCTGGAAAAAAAAAGTCTGACAAAATGAATTTACATTAAGCAAAAAAAAAAAAAAAAAAGATTTAACCACAGCTGCTGTCTGCCACTAAGAATCAGGTATTGATCAAAATGAAAGCTAAGAATTCCTCAGGGAGATGAATATTCCACTGAGAGTATGGGGTAGATGAGAGAAGGCAGGAATTCTGGCAACATATGGTTTGTGATTTAATGGGGTACAGTTTCAGGCCATTTTTAAATAGCCAATCAGCTACCACATCAGGGTAGTGGTTAGATTGGTTATGATCTGGGACAGAATGTGTATATTATTGGTTATCAAATAGCTGCTGAGCCCTAGACTCTGAATCAGGATTGCTAGGAGGGCCGGGAATAGGTTAAACAAAGTTGGGAATAATATTGAACCTTAGGGACCCCAGAAGGAAGCTGGAATTTGTAGGAGTATTTTGATTCTAAAATGACGGAAGAAGTGTGATTCTTTGGGGAAAAAATCATTAGTAAATAGAATCCCTAACACACAGATTGAACAGAGAAGATAGAGGAATTAGGCAAATCAAATTCTACTCTGGTGTCAGTTCTTCTATGGCATCTAACTGAAGAAGTGAATATGGGAGAGTTACCATAGAGAAGTCCTGGTTGACAATGGGCCCATCTACACCTATATCCTTGGCCCACACTTCTCTAAGGAGCTTATCCTCTGACTGGGATCTCTTAAAGCTTCCCGTGATCCCTTCTGTACTCCAGTCTGGCAGACTATCTAAAGGATCTGAGCTACTCTGTCCCACCCTCCTCTGAGCTTGGGTCTCTATCAACTGCAGCTCCTAAATTCAGAGGGCAGTGCAGTTTCTCTAAGCACCACTGACGGCAGGGTTTAGACAATTTCAGGCTGTCTGTATACATCAGGGTCCTCCAAAGGGAAGATCTTGGGAAAAGACCTCCTCCTTTTTCTTTGGGCCAGCAGTCAGCTAGACCCAGATGGTTCTGAGAATTGGGAACCAGGACAGCTGGTTAGGGAGGCCAGGACAAGACTTCTACTACCAATTGAGCTTGACTGACTGTAGGATGCTGTTTCTGGTCTCCATGCGCAAAGGACAATGTCACGATCCATTTTTAGTTCAGTTGGATCACTATTCCCCCTCTGAATGAGAGTCTTTACACTGCCAGAAACTATCAGCGCCTGGTAACGGTTTCTGTCCATTTCAACTTGCAGCACACAGTTCCTATTCTTGGATTGGGAAGCCTTCATAAAATTGCAGGAGTGTGGAGCTACTGCATTCACATCCATGGCTTCTTTGGCTAGGTCTTTGCAGTCCCTGGCTATGTGACCTCTCTCCCCACATCTGAAACAGGTAAGAGAGAGTGCAGTTCCCATCATTGGGTCCTCATAGAGCACTGGGCTATTGGTGGGAAGAACTTTCACCGCTGTAACCTCCCCCACCCCCTCAAAATGCTGGGCTAGAAGATGGTTTCTGGTCCTTAGAGTTCTCAGATCCTGTCTTCTGTCATCTGTTCTGGGACACCGAGCTCGCTTCCTGCCTTGTAGGACTCGGGGACCGGTTGTGCTTGATGGAATACTTCCGCCAGTTCCGTTTAATGTGAGCAAGTGCAAAGTGATGCATGTGGGAAAGAGGAACCCAAATTATAGCTATGTCATGCAAGGTTCCACGTTAGGAGTCACGGACCAAGAAAGGGATCTAGGTGTCGTCGATGATGATATGTTGAAACCTTCTGATCAGTGTGCTGCTGCGGCTAAGAAAGCAAATAGAACATTGGGTATTATTAGGAAAGGAATGGAAAACAAAACTGAGAATGTTATAATGCTTTTGTATCGCACCATGGTGCGACCACACCTCGAATATTGTGTTCAATTCTGGTCGCCGTATCTCAAAAAAGATATAGTGAAGTTGGTGCAGAGAAGGGCAATGAAAATGATAAAGGGGATGGGACAACTTCCCTATGAGGAAAGGCTAAAGCAGGTAGAGCTCTTCAGCTTGGAGAAAAGACGGCTGAGGGGAGATATGATAGAAGTCTATAAAATAATGAGTGGAGTTGAACGGGTAGATGTAAAGCGTCTGTTTACGCTTTCCAAAAATACTAGGACTAGGGGGCATGCGATGAAGCTACAATGTAGTAAATTTAAAACAAATCTGAGAAAATGTTTATTCACTCAGTTTCCATATTGTCGTGGGATCTCACTGTTCTCACCCAGTTAATGAAAACTCCATTTTGAGCTACTTGATACCTGCCACCTGACGTTTTAGGTCTGGGAAGTTTTATTCTTGGTGGCAGTCACTTCAGCCCACAGAGTCATTGAGCATCAGGCTCTAGTAGCTGATCCACCTTACACAAGATTTATCACAACATAGTGGTTCTCTGAATGTATCCTAAGTTCTTTCCTAAGGTCATGTCAAAATTCCATCTTAACCAATCAGTTCTGCTAACATTCTTCCCAAACCTTCATGCCCATCCCGGTGAAAGCACAATGCACACTTTGGACTTCAAGAGAGCCTTAACATTCTATTTGGAGTGGACTAAAGCCTTAGACAGTTCCTAATGGGATGGAGACAGCCATCGGTAAATGTACTTTATCCAATTGGTTAGCAGACAGCATCTCCTTTACTTATGCCCAAGCTGGGCTAACTGTTGTGGGTCATGTCAGGGCCATGGCTGCATCAGTTGCCCGCCATAAAGGTGATTTTGCAGAGCTGTAATGTCCACACATTTGCATCTTGCTACTGATTAGAGCAAAACTCCCAGTACAACAGTCAGTTTAGAGTCAGTCAGTCCTCCAGAATCTTTTCAGGGTCTAGATCCAAGACCATCCCCCTAGGCCCTTTTATTTCTGTTCCAGGATGATAAAAATAAATAATAAGAAGAAATTTTTAAAAATTACGTTTTCAGCCTACTGCAGGCCTTATTTAATGCTTTTGTTTCACACAGCCTGGTAGCTAGGAATTCCGGAGGAGTAGCCTAGTGGTTAGTGCAGTGGACTTTCGATTCCCACTGTAGCTCCTTGTGACTCTGGGCAAGTCACCTAACCCTCCATTGTCCCTGGTTCAAAATAAGTACCTGAATATACTATGTAAACCGCTTTGAATGTAGTTGCAAAACACCACAGAAAGGTGGTATATCAAGTCCCATTTCCCTTCCCTTCCCATCCCATCTTTGAGAATTGTTGTCCTGCTGGTCCTCAAAGAAATTAAAGTTACTAGCCTGTAGCAGGTGTTCTCTAAGGACAGCAGGACACATATTCTCACACACCTGCCCACCTCCCTTAGGAGTTGTATTCTGTTAACTTTTATAATATATTCCCTGGCTGCACACAGCAATGGTGGGTGGGAAGGTGCGAGCACATGTGTGATGCAACCTTCTAAAGGCTTCCAGAATGTTACTAAGAAGTTCTCATCAGGGCTGCATTGGATGATGTCACCAATCATTGAGAATCTGTGTCCTTCAGCCCTCGAGCACCTGCTTTGGGTGAGTAACTTCGCTTTCTCTGCATATATTCTCTAAGCATTATAAACTAAAACTTGTGTCTTCTGTAGATGCTGCATTCAGAAGAAGGGACTTGCAGGGTATAGTATATTCCATGAGAATAGGCATGCTGGGTCAGACCAATGGTCCATCTTGCTCAGTACCCTGCTTCCAACAGTGGCCAATCCAAGTCACAAATTCCTAGCAGAATCCGAAATTTGTAGCAAGATTTCATGCTACCGATCCCAGGGCAAGCAGTGGCTCCCCCCATGTGTGTCTCAGTAGAAGACTATGGACTTTTTTCTCCAGGAACCACCCTCAAAACAGCATTTTCACATCACCATAAGGCAACTGTTGAGCTCCGCAACCTAATTATCCACAACGGGAGACCAATCCCACTCCCAGATACCCCAAATAAAACCCCAGAACTCCATACTAAACCCGAAATCCTCAAGAACTACAAATATCTCAAACTGATCCACACCACTAAAATAAGTACATAAGTACATAAGTAGTGCCATACTGGGAAAGACCAAAGGTCCATCTAGCCCAGCATCCTGTCACCGACAGTGGCCAATCCAGGTCAAGGGCACCTGGCACGCTCCCCAAACGTAAAAACATTCCAGACAAGTTATACCTAAAAATGCGGAATTTTTCCAAGTCCATTTAATAGCGGTCTATGGACTTGTCCTTTAGGAATCTATCTAACCCCTTTTTAAACTCCGTCAAGCTAACCGCCCGTACCACATTCTCCGGCAACGAATTCCAGAGTCTAATTACACGGGTGAAGAAAAATTTTCTCCGATTCGTTTTAAATTTACCACACTGTAGCTTCAACTCATGCCCTCTAGTCCTAGTATTTTTGGATAGCGTGAACAGTCGCTTCACATCCACCCGATCCATTCCACTCATTATTTATACACTTCTATCATATCTCCCCTCAGCCGTCTCTTCTCCAAGCTGAAAAGCCCTAGCCTTCTCAGCCTCTCTTCATAGGAAAGTCGTCCCATCCCCACTATCATTTTCGTCGCCCTTCGCTGTACCTTTTCCAATTCTACTATATCTTTTTTGAGATACGGAGACCAGTACTGAACACAATACTCCAGGTGCGGTCGCACCATGGAGCGATACAACGGCATTATAACATCCGCACACCTGGACTCCATACCCTTCCTAATAACACCCAACATTCTATTCGCTTTCCTAGCCGCAGCAGCACACTGAGCAGAAGGTTTCAGCATATCATCGACGACGACACCCAGATCCCTTTCTTGATCCGTAACTCCTAACGCGGAACCTTGCAAGACGTAGCTGTAATTCGGGTTCCTCTTACCCACATGCATCACTTTGCACTTGTCAACATTGAACTTCATCTGCCACTTGCACGCCCATTCTCCCAGTCTCGCAAGGTCCTCATACAGACCAAAGGATTCTCAATATAGGATACTTCAATGCCAGATCCACTAAAAACAAAATAGACTCCATTAGAGACCTCATCGAAGAGAAGAGCTACGATATTGTCTGCATAGTGGAGATATGGATAGCACCAGAAGATGCTACAATCCAACTACAACCACCAAACTGCTCCATACATTCAATTCACAGAAACAAACAAGGAGGCAGAGTCTCAGTAATACTGTTTCTCCCTTAAACTCGAACTGTTAGACAGTCAAATGGGAAAAGGATTGGAAGGTCTCTTCTTGAAACTACCAACCCTCTCCCACACACACCACCAAACCCATGCCCTAATAATTTTTTACTGACCACCAGGCCCCTGACATACCATTATGGAAGCATTCCAAACCTTCATCACACAAAGCCTGACAGCCCTACCTTTGATCACCATGGTAGGAGACCTAAATATACATATTGAAAAGAATAAGGACATACAATCATTCACAACCTTCCTGCAAGATTTTGACCTCAAACTGGTCAATCCCACAAAGGAAGTTACCTGATTGATGCCATCTTCGTACCAACAAAACTTTGGGAACAGATAAGAAATAAAATGGACAACTTCTCTCATTTAGTCAGACAACTACCTCCAAGAATTCCCTATCCCCATCATACAGACCAAACAGAAAATACCCAGCAGGGAAATAATCCTCACCAGAGGTAAGATAGATGAAACCAAACTATGGGAACTAACAGAAAAACAACTAGAAAGCACAAAAAGCTTAAACCTTGTTTTTAGGCCCGAACCAAGATACTGTTTCTTCTCCTTGATGTGCCTGGAAATCTCCGGACTGAACCAGGACCCTATCCCCTCTATTAACATCAGGGTTACCAGTGTTTTTAGGCCCCTTGTACCCCTCCCAAATTAGCATGTACCAGTCATCAACAACTTGGGGGGGATAAAAGAAACCAGGGCTACGTACATATGAGAAAGTCAATTGTTTATTTACTTACCAAATACAGATACAATTATAGATTCTCATGAGAGATCAGTACAGTTACATAAAAAGATGTTTACTGTGACTGCGTCTCTGAAATACTGTTCTTATATCGTTTGTTTCAGACAATGATTTATTTACATGACTTTTTCTGCAAATTATCTTTCTCATAGATTATTATCTGGTTCTCACCATCTGCTTCCCTTAACATGTTAAACCACATTCTTCCTGTTGTTTACACTAGTTACTTTCCCAAGCCTGCTTGCCCGTAAGGGTATCATAATAGATCATAAATTCCAGAGTCACACAGGCTTATCAATCTCTGGCCTTTTGACCCATTCCATAGTGCCATGACTGTGCTCATAATTGTACAACCTCCCCCCCCCCCCCCCCCAAGAAATGGTCTGTACCTGGAGTCAAACACTGACCAACACCATTAATGAAATAGCACCACTAAAACTGAAAAAGATCCCTAGGAAAGCCACAGAAGAATTATTATACCTAAAGAAATGGACTAGGATAAAAACACATGGAGAACACTGATCAGTCAATACAAGGAAAAGATCAAACAGGAAAATTGGAAATACTACTCTTGCAAGATCTCCGAAAGCACTCCACTTGCATCATATTTCAGCTGGTTAAACCACTCTCAAAATCAATACAACCACTCACAGGAACTAACCTAACCACCGAAGAACTGGCTAAATTCTTCCAAAACAAATCAGAAAAACTGATGAACTCAGTTCCGAAAACTACACACCCCGAAGCCACAACACTGGACTTCAATGAAGACAACTGCCCGGCAGACCACTTCTGGCTCATCTTCAAGGAAAGATATCCATACAATTATCACAGCAGTGGTGTAGTGTTCTTTTAAGGGAGGAAAAGCCTCAAATAATGATAGGAGACTCCTTTGTTGATCACTCATTCAATCTAAGGAAGTTCCATCCATTCATCATAGGCTAAAAAACCTCCTTAGTTTTAAACATAAGGCCCCCAAAACACATTTAATTCTGCTTTCTGCTAGTGTTATAAGGTACGCTATTCTACCATGGCTTCATGATTTTCTGATATAATAAGGAAGAATTGGCATGTTATACAGACTTTACCAGGGTTCGCCAAGACAGAACTTAGAATGGCGTTTAGCAGGGGACGCAACTTAAAGAGATTCTGGTGCCTGCAGCCCTAAGACAGCCCACAAAAGACAATGCCCCTAAAGAAGGACACAACTGTTGTGGTAATTGCGGTATGTGTGAGATTATGCTGATTACAAAGGAATTCATTGATCCGCAGTCAGGAAAAAGCTACACACTTTACCACAGTACCTCATGTGTGTCCGAATGGGTGGTATATGGGATTATATGCCCCTGTAACAAATTATACATAGGACAGACGTCCAGAAAATTAGCAGTAAGACTCACAGAACACAAAAGTAACATTAATATTAAAAAAATTACAGCACCGTTAGCGGCACACTGTATTAGAGAAAATCACATCTTTAAATCCCTAAGATGTGTAGTATTACAGCAACTCAGATGGAACATCGAAGGTGGAGATAGAAAACTTCACTTGCTACAACAGGAACAAAGATGGATTTATTGTCTGCGAACTATACAACCGTACGGACTTAATACCAAGATTGAATGGAATCAGTTTTTCTGATTAACAAAAACGTTTTGACAGGAGAGGGGTAGTCCACCTCCCGATGACGTTTTTTGTCCGTGGAGGTTCCCCTTGTATTTCCGTCACATGATTGGATGGATTTGCAATCAATGGGAGTGGCTTAGCTATGAGCGTCTGACGTGAGGCTTTATAAATCACCGCCATGTTGGCAGTTTAAACTGAAGAGAGAAAAGCCAGCATTGAATGTGAGGAAAGACTTGGAGTAAAGGGAGAGGTCAAAGCTTGAGAATTGTGTGATGTAATAAGTTTACTGTCTTACAGACAACAGTTGACGGGCCCCATGGACCCTGATGCAGGTATCGAAACTCGGGCCGAAGTTGGGCCGTGGACGGTGATAAGAGACTGAACAGCTGGAGAGATAAGTGAACCTTACAACACTAGCAGAAAGCAGAATTGGTTTGGGGACCTTATGTTTAAAACTAAGGAGGTTTTTAGCCTATGATGAATGGATGGAACTCCCTTAGGTTGAATGAGTGATCAACAAAGGAGTCACCTATCATTATTTGAGGTTTTTCCTCCCTTAAAAGAACACTGCACCACTGCTATGATAATTGTATGGATATCATTTTGGATGATAAGACAATAATGTGATATTCTATTAGCTCTGAGTTTGAGTTTAGATTCATCTTCAAGGAAACCACCTTGGAACAACTCCAAACAACAATCACAAGATTCTTTAAAGGATCCTGTGTTCTAGACCATTGTAGAGCCGACCTTCTCAAAACGGCAACCCCAAAATCAAAAGCCTGCTGAGGAATGGAATCTTCCCTGAAGACCTTGGCAGAATCATCTTAACACCACTACTCAAAAGAGGAGAGCCTAGACAGAAACACACTAAATAATTGCCACCCGGTAACCAACATCCCTACCATCACAAAAATAATGAAGGCAATAGTTGCACACCAATCGCAAGACTACCTAGATCAACACCAACTACCACACGGAAACAGTAATGACAAGCATGCGATCCAAGCTCCACCTACTCCTAGACAAAGACAGATCTTCCTCATGCAATTAGACCTATCTACCGCCTTCGACTTGGGCAAGCACGAAACACTCCTAATGATGTTAGCGGAAGTGGGTATCAGAGAAGTCATCACCTGGTTCCCAGGCTTTCTAAAACACAGAACCATCCAAGTAACCTGGCAACAATCCCAATCTCAACCATGGATCATGAAATGAGGCATCCCCCAGACATCACCACTGTCGCCCATTCTTTTCGACTTCTACATCCGTTACTTAGGAACCATCCTGAAACCTTTTCAAATCACCTATTATGATATCGTTCTGCTCTTCCTGGCCCAAAACCCTCTGACAGCCTACTCACTGGTGAAAGAGGTCTTCAACTTTCTGTACACATGGTTCAGCTCCCTCAATCTCAAAGTCAACCCAGACAAAACAAGCATCCTATGGCTGGACAATAGCCTGCATGAACCTCAAAACACGGTACTAGTCCTAGCAAACTCGGCCATACCACTAAAAAAGAGATCAAGATCCTGGGAATCTGGTTAGATTCACATCTGACTATGTCAATTCAGATAGACACGATAATCAAAAAAAAGCTTCTACAAATTTAAAATGCTTAGGCACTTAAAATACCTCCTGGAACCTACACACTTCCGGATGACTATCCAAGCCATGGTCCTCTCAGACCTTGACTACCGTAACTCAGTATACCTAGGTCTTCCAGAAAGGGAATTTTAAAAAATTGCAGCTAGTCCTGAATACTGTGGCAAAACTCATAGTCAACTGATCACACTACCCCTTTCTTAATAAAACTACACTGGCTCCCCCTTCAAGTAAGAGTTGAGTTTTAAATACTCATTACCAGCTTCAAAATCCTCCACAGTCTAACTCCATCATATCTACAAAAACTAATCCACCTCTGTGAACCCAGGAGATCTCTCAGATCTGCCCAGGACATCAGATTATCACCACCAGACCCATGGGAATACTGACAACCAAAAACTTTCAATACAGCAATAGGAGGCAAAGGAGCAGAATTATGGAACTCCCTCCCACTAAAAATCAGATAACCCCCCAGAATACAAATCCTTCTGAACACTAAAAACCTGACTCTGCCAAAAATACTACGGACCCCATTTCTCCACTGATCAATGCATATTAGGTCTGTAATCCCTGCTTCCATTGTTTCGTTGCCCCAGTGTTTCATTGTTAACTTCAGTCTGACTGTACGCTGTTTTTCGATTCTATGTACAATCACTGTTCTATTGTAGATTCTCAGTTGATCGTACTCCGCCTAGATGTAAAATGACTGTTCTGTTGTAGATTCTCAGTTGATTGTACCCCAGCTAGAACTTAACAGTTAAGCAGAATATAAATGCCTAAATTAAATTAAAATTAAATAGCACCAGTCCCAGTACAGATCCCTGTGGCACTCCAGTGTACATCCTCCTCCACTGAGAAAAATGGCAATTTAATCTTATTCTCTATTTTCTATCCCTTAACAAGTTCCTAATCCACAACAGAACATTGCTTCCTATCCCATGGCTTTTTAATTTTCTCTAAAGGTTTCTGCTGTGGCAAGTCCTTGATCGGGACTGACTGTGGGTCTAGATCAAACTTATCCAGCAATAATATGTTTCCTCTAAATGTGTTTTTGCTGAGAAGTGGTACGATTTTTATTTTTTCGGATACCAAAAGTAATTCTAATTGTCATTGTGTTGTAGGCAATTGATGCTGTGTGGTTATGTTGATTTGTATGGAAAGGAGGCTAATGTGACCTGGCAGAAGAGCTTTGGAGATGACATCTTTACGATGTTATTGTGGATCTTATCCTGCCATCTAAAAGCAGATTCCATGTTGGTTCAGGCCTATGTGATTTCACAGAAATGGAGGTTGACCAGTTAACCAGGTAACCTCTGATTACTGGATGGCATACTTTAGACATTGGCAACTAGTAGGCTTCTGCTGGGATTTTCAAACGTTCCCAGGAAAAGCTAGAAAAAGTGAATGGTCAAATGGCTGATTTATAGAAAGTTCAATTGACTTTAGTAAAGGATAAAGGAGCTGGTGCATAGAAATTGAAAACTATGGAAAATGAAATCTGTCTCTTAAATCTGCGACAATTTATTTTCCCTAAACACCATGTATTGTTTCCTGAAGCAGGACTTTTGGCTGTTACTGTTTTCAGCCCTGGCATTTCTGTGCCACTGTTACAGCGCAGAACTGTTGTCCACAATAATAATTTAACTATGCTACAACTTAGGATGCAGCCAGAATTAGTGCTCCTCTCACAGAACATGCCCCCATACTTCTGCCGGCACCAAAACAGCAACCACCGCATGTGCACCTATGTTCTTTCACCTCTTACCTGCTCCTGCAGCAAAGCACCCCACCCCCACCCATGCACATGCACCTGTGCTCTCGCATGGCCTGCTGACTGCTGTGGATCACAGGGGAAGGTATATAATTATCTTATCTGCTCCTGATCTGTGTTCTCAGGGGCAGTGTGTGGCTCCACTTGGCTGGCTCCCCCTCCCCCCCCCCCCCCCCCCCCCCCCAATCGCCTCTCACCAGTGACCTCCAATTCTTGTGAGCAGGGCCCATGCCTCCTCGCTGCTGTACAGCTAGGGCAGTTCTTGGGAGTAGCCGGAGGTTCTTGTGCAGTTGGGAAATATGGGCTGCCTTAGGCAATGCCTGTGAGGGAGGCAGTGGGTTCTCACAGTGAGAGGAATAATCATTTTGGCTGTGGCCAAAATTATTGTGGTCAAAAGTTCTGCGCCGTGACAGTGGCACAAAAATGCCGGTGCTGAAACAGCAACATCCAGAGCTCACGTGTACCCACTGTCTCCAGTTGATATTTGCAAGAAAATTATGGCAAAAGTTCTTCAGCTCCCTAGAGTAGTTTTGCCTCCCTTTTCTAGAGCATATAGTTTGCTTTGGTTTTCCTACAAGATTGGGATGATATGTTAAAATTGTTTTTTCGTCACACATCTATATTGTTCATGCATTGTAAAATTTGGATGTTTCTTGATTTCTTTGGAGCCACACAGGAACAGAGGAAAAAGTTCTTAGCTTTGAGACAATAGGTGCTATCCTTGGGGGTACCTTTCAATTACATTTTCCATGCAAATTGTGGTGATTATTTCTTCTACTAAATATGTGTTTTATGACCCTGAACAGCTTAATGTTTTGCTCAATGTGAAGAAGTTATAGCTACCTGTGAGGTTTTATAGAGAAGACTAAAAACGGGGACTTTGGGGCAGATTAATTATGATTCTCCGAGGACAAGCAGGCTGCTTGTTCTCACTGATGGGTGACGTCCACGGCAGCCCCTCCAATCGGAAACTTCACTAGCAAAAGCCTTTGCTAGTCCTCGCGCGTCCATGCGCACCGCGCATGCGTGGCCGTCTTCCCGCCCGAACCGGCTCGTGTTCGTCAGTCTTCTTTTGTCCGCGCTCGGTAGGGTCGTGTTTTCGCAGTGTCGGGCCCCGCAAAGTCGACCTCGCGCGTTCGTCGTGTTGTTAAAAAAAAAAAAAAAAAAACCCATTCTGTGTGGAAAAAGACTCTGTGGTCTTTTTTCCCTCCGCTATTTTCAGCTTTTTCGCCCCGGTAAGTTTTCTTTCGTCATCGGGGTAGGCCGCTTTTAGGCCTCGGGTCGAAGTTTTCTTCCCCTTGTTTTTTCGGTGCCTTTTCCGCCATTTCGACTTTTGATCTCGCCGGCGTGATTTTTCCGCCCATGACATCGAAGTCTCCCAGCGGCTTCAAGAAGTGCACCCAGTGCGCCCGGGTCATCTCGCTCACTGACAGGCACGCGTCGTGTCTTCAGTGCTTGGGGGCTGGGCACCGCCCGCAGGCCTGTAGTCTGTGTTCCCTTTTGCAAAAGCGGACTCAGGTAGCGAGATTGGCCCAGTGGAACGTTTTGTTCTCGGGCTCTTCGTCGGCATCGGCACCGGGGGTATCGAGTGCATCGACGTCTTCAGCGTCCAGAGCTTCATCCTCGGCCGCCAGTGCATCGAGTGCATCGAGGCATCGGCGCTGAGACATCGGACAGCTGCATTGACGTCGGTGGTACCGGGACCTCGTCGGCTGATGTCGTCGGACGGTGGTGCTTCGTCTGGAGTGCAGGTGAGGGCTGTCCATTCCCCTGCTGGTGGCGGTGAGCCTTCGGGTGGGTCTCCCCCTACTCTGAGGGCTCCTGTGGTACAGCCCCCCCGAGACCGACCTCCTTCGGCCTCGGCCCCGAGGAAGCGACGACTGGATTCTACGTCCTCCTCGTCGGTGCCGGGAAGCTCCGGTGACATGCTTCGTTCCAAGAAGTCGAAGAAGCATCGTCATCGGTCCCCTTCCCGTGTCGGCACCGAGAGCTCTGGGTCGCCGAGGGAGTCGGCACCCAGCAGGCATCGGCACCGAGAGGACCGCTCACCCTCTGTTCAGGAGGTGTCGATGCGCACCACTCTGGACAGCACGGAACAGCCTCCACGCCCGGAACAGGTTCTGACGTCGACGCCTGCATCGACCTCCATGCCTTTCTCTGCAGCCGCTCTGAACGAGAGCCTCCGGGCCGTTCTCCCAGAGATTCTGGGAGAGCTGTTGCGCCCTAACCCTCCGGTACCAGCGGTGCTTGCGCCACCGGTACCGTCGAGCGTGGCGCCGGCTGGCCCATCGCCCGAGGTGAGGTCTCCGGCGTCGGTACCGCGTGCGGTACCGGCTGCCGCCGTCTCCCAGGAAGGCTCCCCGACTACGTCGGCGGAGGGAGCTTCGCCGATGCGGGCGAGGGAGTCTACCTCTCGACGCCCCCATCGTGGACGTGGCTCCACAGAGTCGAGTCGGGCGAGGTTGCAGACACAGGTCCGTGAACTTGTGTCTGACACCGAGGGTGAGGCCTCGTGGGAAGAGGAAGAAGACCCCAGATATTTCTCTGACGAGGAGTCTGAAGGTCTTCCTTCCGATCCCACTCCCTCTCCTGAGAGACAGCTTTCTCCTCCCGAGAGTCTGTCTTTTGCTTCCTTTGTCCGGGAGATGTCTACGGCCATCCCCTTCCCGGTGGTTGTGGAGGACGAGCCCAGGGCTGAAATGTTTGAGCTCCTGGACTATCCTTCTCCACCTAAGGAAGCATCCACTGTACCCATGCACCATGTCCTAAAAAAGACATTGCTGGCGAACTGGACCAAGCCTCTAACTAATCCCCACATTCCCAACAAGATCGAGTCCCAGTACCGGATCCATGGGGACCCAGAGCTGATGCGCACTCAGTTGCCTCATGACTCTGGAGTTGTGGATCTGGCCCTAAAGAAGGCTAAGAGTTCTAGAGAGCATGCTTCGGCGCCCCCGGGCAAAGACTCTAGAACCTTAGACTCCTTTGGGAGGAAGGCCTACCATTCCTCTATGCTCGTGGCCAAAATTCAGTCCTACCAGCTCTACACGAGCATACACATGCGGAACAATGTGCGGCAGTTGGCGGGCTTGGTTGATGCGCTCCCCCCTGAGCAAGCCAAGCCTTTTCAGGAGGTGGTCAGGCAGCTGAAGGCGTGCAGAAAATTCCTGGCCAGAGGGGTGTATGACACCTTTGATGTTGCGTCCAGGGCCGCTGCTCAAGGTGTGGTGATGCGCAGGCTCTCATGGCTGCGTGCCTCCGACCTGGAGAATAGAATCCAGCAGCGGATTGTGGACTCGCCTTGCCGGGCGAATAATATTTTTGGAGAGAAAGTCGAACAGGTGGTAGAGCAGCTCCACCAGCGGGACACCGCATTCGACAAGTTCTTTCGCCGGCAGCCTTCAGCCTCTACCTCTACAGGTAGAAGATTTTTTGGGGGAAGGAAGACTGTTCCCTACTCTTCTGGCAAGCGTAAGTACAATCCTCCTTCTCGACAGCCTGCGGCCCAGGCTAAGCCCCAGCGCGCTCGCTCTCGTCAGCAGCGTGCGCCTCAGCAAGGCCCCTCGGCTCCCCAGCAAAAGCAAGGGACGAGCTTTTGACTGGCTCCAGCAGAGCATAGCCGACATCCAAGTGTCAGTGCCGGGCGACCTGCCAGTCGGAGGGAGGTTGAAAGCTTTTCACCAAAGGTGGCCTCTCATAACCTCCAATCAGTGGGTTCTCCAAATAGTCTGGCAAGGATACACCTTCAATTTGGCCTCAAAACCTCCAAATTGTCCACCGGGAGCTCAGTCTTACAGCTTCCAGCACAAGCAGGTACTTGCAGAGGAACTCTCCGCCCTTCTCAGCGCCAATGCGGTCGAGCCCGTGCCATCCGGGCAAGAAAGGCTGGGATTCTATTCCAGGTACTTCCTTGTGGAAAAGAAAACAGGGGGATGCGTCCCATCCTAGACCTAAGGGCCCTGAACAAATATCTCGTCAAAGAAAAGTTCAGGATGCTTTCCCTGGGCACCCTTCTTCCCATGATTCAGGAAAACGATTGGCTATGCTCTCTGGACTTGAAGGATGCCTACACATACATCCCGATACTGCCAGCTCACAGGCAGTATCTGCGTTTTCAGCTGGGCACACATCACTTCCAGTACTGTGTGCTACCCTTTGGGCTCGCCTCTGCGCCCAGGGTGTTCACAAAGTGCTTGGCTGTAGTAGCAGCGGCACTTCGCAGGCTGGGGGTGCACGTATTCCCATATCTCGGCGATTGGCTGGTGAAGAACACATCCGAGGCAGGAGCCCTGCAGTCCATGCAGATGACTATTCGCCTCCTGGAGCTACTGGGGTTTGTGATAAATTATCCAAAGTCCCATCTTCTCCCAGTGCAGAAACTCGAATTCATAGGAGCTCTGCTGGATTCTCGGACGGCTCGCGCCTATCTCCCAGAGACGAGAGCCAACAACTTGTTGTCCCTCGTCTCGCGGGTGCGAGCGTCCCAGCAGATCACAGCTCGGCAGATGTTGAGATTGCTGGGCCACATGGCCTCCACAATTCATGTGACTCCCATGGCCCGCCTTCACATGAGATCTGCTCAATGGACCCTAGCTTCCCAGTGGTTTCAGGCTGCTGGGGATCTAGAAGACGTGATCCACCTGTCCACGAGTTTTCTCAAATCCCTGTATTGGTGGACGATTTGGTCCAATCTGACTCTGGGACGTCCTTTCCAAATTCCTCAGCCACAAAAAGTGCTGACAACGGATGCGTCTCTCCTAGGATGGGGAGCTCATGTCGATGGGCTTCACACCCAAGGAAGCTGGTCCCTCCAGGAACGCGATCTGCAGATCAATCTTCTGGAGTTACGAGCGATCTGGAACGCTCTGAAGGCTTTCAGAGATCGGCTGTCCCACCAAATTATCCAAATTCAGACAGACAACCAGGTTGCCATGTACTACGTCAACAAGCAGGGGGGGCACCGGATCTCGCCCCCTGTGTCAGGAAGCCGTCAGCATGTGGCTCTGGGCTCGCCATCACGGCATGGTGCTCCAAGCCACATATCTGGCAGGCGTAAACAACAGTCTGGCTGACAGGTTGAGCAGGATTATGCAACCTCACGATTGGTCGCTCAGTTCCCGTGTAGTGCGACAGATCTTCCAGGTGTGGGGCACCCCCTTGGTAGATCTCTTCGCATCTCGAGCCAACCACAAAGTCCCTCAGTTCTGTTCCAGGCTTCAGGCCCACGGCAGACTGGCATCGGATGCCTTCCTCCTGGACTGGGGGGAGGGTCTGCCGTATGCTTATCCTCCCATACCTCTGGTGGGGAAGACTTTGTTGAAACTCAAGCAAGACCGAGGCACCATGATTCTGATTGCTCCTTTTTGGCCGCGTCAGATCTGGTTCCCTCTTCTTCTGGAGTTGTCCTCCGAAGAACCGTGGAGATTGGAGTGTTTTCCGACCCTCATCACGCAGGACGAAGGGGGCGCTTCTGCATCCCAACCTCCGGTCCCTGGCTCTCACGGCCTGGATGTTGAGAGCGTAGACTTTGCCTCTTTGGGTCTGTCAGAGGGTGTCTCCCGTATCTTGCTTGCTTCCAGGAAAGATTCCACTAAGAGGAGTACTTCTTTCTGTGGAGGAGGTTTGCCGTCTGGTGTGACAGCAAGGCCCTAGATCCTCGCTCTTGTCCTACACAGACCCTGCTTGAATACCTTCTGCACTTGTCTGAGTCTGGTCTCAAGACCAACTCTGTAAGGGTTCACCTTAGTGCAATCAGTGCATACCATTACCGTGTGGAAGGTAAGCCGATCTCAGGACACCCTTTAGTTGTTCGCTTCATGAGAGGTTTGCTTTTGTCAAAGCCCCCTGTCAAGCCTCCTACAGTGTCATGGGATCTCAATGTCGTTCTCACCCAGCTGATGAAACCTCCTTTTGAGCCACTGAATTCCTGCCATCTGAAGTACTTGACCTGGAAGGTCATTTTCTTGGTGGCAGTTACTTCAGCTCGTAGAGTCAGTGAGCTTCAGGCCCTGGTAGCCCAGGCCCCTTACACCAAATTTCATCATAACAGAGTAGTCCTCTGCACTCACCCTAAGTTCTTGCCGAAGGTTGTGTCGGAGTTCCATCTGAACCAGTCAATTGTCTTGCCAACTTTCTTTCCCCGTCCTCATTCCTGCCCTGCTGAACGTCAGCTGCACACATTGGACTGCAAGAGAGCATTGGCCTTCTACTTGGAGCGGACACAGCCCAACAGACAGTCCGCCCAATTGTTTGTTTCTTTTGATCCCAATAGGAGGGGAGTGGCTGTGGGGAAACGCACCATATCCAATTGGCTAGCAGATTGCATTTCCTTCACTTACGCCCAGGCTGGGCTGGCTCTTGAGGGTCATGTCACAGCTCATAATGTTAGAGTCATGGCAGCGTCGGTAGCCCACTTGAAGTCAGCCACCATTGAAGAAATTTGCAAAGCTGCGACGTGGTCATCTGTCCACACATTCACATCTCATTACTGCCTGCAGCAGGATACCCGACGCGACAGTCGGTTCGGGCAGTCAGTTCTTCAGAACCTGTTTGGGCTTTAGGATCCAACTCCACCCCCCGAGGGCCCTGTTTGTTCTGTTCCAGGCTGCACTCTCAGTTAGTTGGTAAATTTTTCAGGTCAATCTCAGTTATGTCCTCGCCGTTGCGAGGCCCAATTGACCATGGTTGTTGTTTTGAGTGAGCCTGGGGGCTAGGGATACCCCATCAGTGAGAACAAGCAGCCTGCTTGCCCTTGGAGAAAGCGAATGCTACATACCTGTAGAAGGTATTCTCCGAGGACAGCTGGCTGATTGTTCTCACAAACCCGCCCGCCTCCCCTTTGGAGTTGTGTCTTCCCTTGTCTTTGTCTTGCTACATACGGGACTGACGAACACGAGCCGGTTCGGGCGGGAAGACGGCCGCGCATGGACGCGCGAGGACTAGCAAAGGCTTTTGCTAGTGAAGTTTCTGATTGGAGGGGCTGCCGTGGACGTCACCCATCAGTGAGAACAATCAGCCTGCTGTCCTCGGAGAATACCTTCTACAGGTATGTAGCATTCGCTTTAACTTGAGGTCAGTTAACTTAAGAACTTTGTTTTGGTGGGGGGTCTCGTCTCTTTTTTTTCCTTTGTAGTATACCCAGCTTCAGGATTTACCTTTGGTCTCTCCCATATAGTAGACTATTTAGTAGTCTATAGTATATTTTTTCTTTCCTATATTTTCATTGCTAATATGTGCTTTGTATTACCAAGTTTTTGTGCTTATTAATTGTTGAAATCAAATAATTAAAAAAAAGGAAACTGGCAACTGGTATAATGCTGATAGTTATTTTGCTAATTTGAAGAGCTCAATGTTACAAAACAAAGCCATTCAGTTTTAGAAATTAATGTTTATTTGTTGTTCTGGCATTCTTGTAGTGTTAAAGGTCAACTGCTATCTTTGAGGAGATGATTGAAGATGAGGAAGGTCTGGTGGATGATCGTTTGCCTACCACGGGTCGTGGGCTTTGGGCAGCCAGTGAAACAGAGCGCTCCTTAAAAGCCATACTGTCTTTTGCCAAGACCCACCGAATGGACAGCAGTCTGATTGAAGAAGGCAACAACTTCCTGGAACTCTTGGATACCTGGAAGAAGGAGTATAAGGTCTGCCTTAGGATATCTTTCAGAAAAATCATTTCATAGTAGTGAGCATATTTCATCATTTATGCTGCTTTACGTTTTCATTTTAAATGGTGCCTATTCAGATCCAGTAGGACAGAATGTTAGGAATTATTAGGAAAGGAATGGAAATCAAAAATGAGAATGTTATAATGCCTCTTTATTGCTCCATGGTGCGACCACACCTCGAATACTGTGTGCCGTTCTGGTCACCGCATCTCAAAAAAAGGTATAGTTGTTAGAGCATTGCTTAAAAGTCCTACTCTTGATTCCAATGTTGTTTTAAATTACAGGCCTGTCTCTTCACTCCCCTTCCTTGGGAAAATTATTGAAAAATTAGTTTACGATCAATTGTCTGATTTCATTGAGAAGAATAATATTTTTGATATGAACCAGTTTGGTTTCAGTTTATTGCATGACACTGAAACATTACTGATTTCTACGTTAGATACGGTTGAAGAAGTTTTGATAAGGGCACTCAGTATTTTTGGTAAGTTTGGATATTTCATCAGCCTTTGACACAATAGATGATATTATTTTGATTAATAGACTGTTCTATAGGTTTGAGTGGTGAAGAGCTCAGTTGGTTTGAATCATTTGTGAAAAATAGGTCTCAGCTAATTCAGAAACATCAGTTGAGTTTAAATGTCAACTGGAGTACCACAAGGTTCAGCATTATCTGCTATGTTATTTAATATTTTTTATTACCTCTTTGTAGGTTGTTGAATGGTTTTCAATTGAAGTTCAAACTTTATGCTTGCAGTTGATATTCAATTTTTGATTGAATTGGGTGATTCGGTGAAGGAGATGTTTAAATCGCTCACTCTCTGAGCGCTGTTTATCAGTGGTTACAAAATAATCATGTTCAATTAAATATGGCTAAAAAGCAAATTTATAATTTTATCTAGCTCTTCCTTTGAGGGTATTCCTGTGGAGTTTATTATTGACCATGTTACAATTCCCATTGTACAGAAATTTAGGGTTAATGCTGGATTCTAGTTTGAGCATGACGGTACAAATTCAGAAAATTATTAAACAGGTATTTTTCAGATTAAAATTTATCAGACTTCTGCATGGGCTTCTTATTTTTGATCTTTCAGATGATTATTCAGAATACAGTTTTCCCTTGCTTTGATTATTGCAATGGTTTGCTGTTCGGTTTGCATGGTTGCTTTCTCAAAGCCTTGCAGGCTGCTCAAAATGCAGCAGCTCGGGTGCTTTTTGGGTACCCTCGTTGCATGCATGTTACTCCCAATTTTGAAATCTTTACATTGACTTCTGATTAGACAACGAATTGTATTTAAAACCTTATTGTTAGTTTTAAAGTTAGGAACAATTTGGTATCTCCTGTTATCTCAACAACATTGAGACTAGACCAGTCTGTGAGAGCTTTGAGATCTACTAATGCCAATATGTGTGATGTACTATCATTAGACTAGATGAATACCGTAAGTCCACTTTTAAAGTATGGGGGCGTAAACTGTGGAATGAGTTACCTGAACAGATTAGATCAGTCAGGGCCGGTCTTAGCAAGTACGGGGCCCTGTGCAGACCAATTTGGTGGGGCCCCATCCTAGCACTGCCCCCGTCCCATCTCCACCCCATTGATTATTAAATTTTTAGAACATTTTTTGTTTATGAAATTTCAAATAAAGACAAATGCAGCTAAATTTGTACAGAAAAACTGATTGAAATAATAAGCACAATGCTATCATGAACCCCCCCCCCAGAAATTATTCAGTCCAAGTCCACTACAATTAGTAGATTCTCAGAACCCCGGGGGGTCAGAGGTGCGGACACACAATCTCTCCACTGCAAAACACTATACACAAACTTGTGCAAAAACACACTCATAACCTTACCAAACCATAACAGCACTAATTCCAAGGACAGGACGCGCTACAACCTCCAAACCATAACAGCACTAATTCCAAGGACAGGACGAGCTACAACCTTATGCGTGGAAAGGCAGAACTGTTATTACACCAGGCTCAAAAACACCATTACACTACCTCGTGAAAAAAACAAAAAGGGCTGCAAATACTACACGCTAGCAGGATACTGCACCTTGATCACACATGAAAAACACATGACACAACAGATATGAAGGCAAAATACTGAACTGGAAAGTTACCTCAAGAAGTTAGACTCAGCATGCAGCAATACTAGAAAAATTGAAACTTACATGCAAAATATCACATATGCACATTTCCAAAAGCTGACATATTCCAATTAATAAATTCTGAATAAAATACTTTTTTCTTCTACATTTGTTGTCTGATCATTTAGTTTTTCTATTCGCTTTGGTCCAAGTGTCTTCTGTTTTATGCCGTGTCTTCTTTCCATTTGATATTTTTTCTCTCACCATGTCCACCATCCTCCTGTGTCCTGTCTACCATCTGTAGCCCTGTCCCTATCCTTTCTCCAGTTTCAGCATCTGCCTTCAAAGTGTTCCGATCCAGCCCTTAAATTCAGCAATTTTCCCTCCATCCATGTGCATCTACTTTCCTCCCCTCCCCTACATCCATGTCCAGCATTTCTCCTCTCTCCCTTCCCCTCCATCCATGTGCATCTCCTTCCTTTGTCTTTCCTTCCCTCCATTCCATATCCAGCAATTCTCTCTCCCCTGCCCTCCCCTCCTCTCCCTGGGCCCTGCCCTCCCATCCATGTCCAGCAATTTTCCTCTCTTCCTGGGCCCTGCCCTCCCATCCCATCCATGTCCATCGATGCTCCTCTCTCCCCTTCCCTCCGCCATCTATCCAGATCCAGCAATTCTCCTCCCTCCCCTCCATGTCCAGCAATTAATCCCTCTCCCTGGGCCCTGACCTCCCATCCATGTCCATCGATCAATACTCTCTTCCTCTCCCCATCCCTCCCGCTCCCATGTCCACCTGCCCGCCCTCTTCTCTTCAAATCTTCAAGTATTTAAATTTACCTCTGTTGCGGGCAGCTTGGCAGCGTCAGTGAAAGCGCTGTCTGACATCCTACCAGCCTTCCCTTGGCTTGTTCGTTCCCTGAGTGCCCCGCCTTCTTCTGACGTCATTTCCTTGGGGGCAGGACACTGAGAGGGAACAAACGAGCGAAGGGAAGGCTGGTGGGACGTCAGACAGCGTTTTCACTGACGCTGCCAAGCTGCCTGCAGCGGAGGTAAATTTAAATACCGCCGGAGCGCCGGGAATCGGGAGCGAAGGAGGCTGACTGAGGCGCGCCGCGCGAGGCCCTAGGCGGCCGCTTCGGCCTAAGACCAGCCCTGAGATCAGTTACATCATTGGAGCAATTTAAGAGGTTTAAAACTTTGTTATTTTATGAGGCATTTGATAATTAAAAGATATCGAGATAATCTCTGAATAATGGGATGAATTTTGGAGCTGTATAGCATGATGGACATGATATGTAATTTGGAGATATATGGACATCTATTGTTTGTTTAGTCTGTTTGTATTTAATTTTTGTTTTGTTTTTTGTTAATAGTATGAATGTGTAATCATAAGCTGCCTAGAACATTGTGGACTGAGCAGGTTATAAATTTTGAAATAATAAATTAATGGAATTAGAAAAGGTACAAAAATGATAAAGGTGATGTGATGACTTCCCTATGAGGAAAGGCTAAAGCAGCTAGGGTTCTTCAGCATGGAGAAGAAAGGAGATACGATAAAGGTAGACGTGAATCACTTGTTTACTCTTTCACTCTTTCAAAAATACAAGGACTAGGGGGCACGCAATGAAGCTATTAAGTAGTAATCTTAAAACAAACCAGAGAAAATAATGGGGGGGGGGGGAGGAAACATTGGGAATTTAGTTATCTGTACTTGTTACTCTTTTGCAATTAAATCGCTGTATCATGCATGCCTTTTGTCAATAAAACTTCTTTTGAAAGAACTCTGGAATTCATTGCTGAAGAAGGTGGTAAAAGCAGTAAGCTTAGCAGGGTTTATAAGAACTTTGAATAGTTTCCTAAAAGAAAAGTCTGTAAGTCATTATTAAGATGGACTTGGGAAAATCCACTGCTTATTTCTAGGATAAGCATAATAAAATCTGTTTTACTTTTTTGGGATTTTGCCAGGTACTTTTGACCTGGATTGGCCACTGTTGGAAATGGATACTGGGCTTGATGGACCTTCAGTCTGTTTCAGTATGGCAATGTAATGTAGTTAGCTGTGCGTATGATATGTGATGAATTAGTAGAATTACTAATAGTATTAGTAAACTTTGGTCCAATAGTAGTTTGGTTCCTTGGATGATCATGATTGTGTCCCCAGTTGCTGTGGTCTATGCACAGGTTGAGGAAAATAACCTAGGCTTAAAGTGTCACATAACCAGGTTATTCCCAAATGACTTTGCTATCTGAAAGTTAGCTAGTGGAGCAGTCTCGTGACTCTATTGCAGTGCTTCACGATGCTGTGTGGAATGATCTGACTTAGATTTCCAGTTCAGGTCAGCCAGGGCTAGAGATGCTGTGAAAACAGGTGACAGTCACACACAATGTGCAGTAGTGACACCCTGTGGTCAAATGTACCTGAATGCAACTCACCTTGAGCTACTACTGAAAAAGGTTCGACCAAAATCCAAATAAATAAATAAAATTTAGAGTCCATGACTGGGTTCGAGAAGGAGCCCAGGTACATGACCCCTGGCCAAAAACAGCACTGCAGTGAAAGGGAAGGGAGAAATCCCTGTATAGTTATAAAAGAAGCTCATTGTACTGGATCCCAGCCTTGTTTCTGATTGAGCTGGAAGTACGAAAGAGAAGAATAAAACTGCTGAGTCAAAGAAACAAAAAAAAAAAAAAAGTTGTTGAATTCCTTTTTGCAGTATGTATAGCCAAATTGTAGAGCTGTACTTCCACAGAAGGCAAATGTAACTTTAAAACTGCCTTTCAGGCTGAGCATTTCTCTTGTTGGTTTGATGAACGCCTTTGTATTATACAGTGGGACTACTAAATGTTTCCACACCAAAAAGTTTAGATCAGTAGTAAACTTCATTGTCACAATATGGTTTTTTTGTATGATTTAGGGGTCAATTTTCATTACTGTTTAACTGGACAGGAGATACTCCAGCCCAGTAATTGGAGAGTGCCAGTGAATTTCTCCTCTGACCACTGCAGCGCACTCCAGTTAATGCTGGGGCAGTTTGGGAGAGAGTTAGGGTGGATCTAGAAGTTATCCGGGTACTGCTGATATTCATTGCAGATGCCCACGTAACTAGCAAAAATAACAATCCTAAGTTGCCAGGATAGTTATCCATGTACCTGTACATTTCTTGATATTTTATTTTATTTATTTAACAAATATCTATTCTGCATTATCTATAAAATCTATGCTGGTTACACTTATAAACTTCTGGACATATGTTTTTCAAATTATAAACAGGAGTTCAAGTGAGGCATAATGTCCTTAAAAATGTGTACTGAGCTGGTGGGGTTTTTTGTCTCTCTCCATTCCTCTCCTTTCTCCCAACTTTGGTGTTCCTCTTTCAGTTGCTTCATGAGTACTGGATGGTACTGCGGGACCATGTGTCTGCTATTGATGAACTTGCTATGGCAACAGAACGCCTAAGGGTGCGCCATCCTGATGAGTCAAAGCCTAACCCCCCTGTCCTACACATCATTGAACCACATGAGGTGAGCAACTACCCATCTGTATTGCTGTAATTTTCTATATAGTTTTAGAAAATGTACAAATATTTAATACATTTGACATTCCTAGATATGGTGATTAGAGATTACTAGACATTCTCACAGTCAAAAACCAAAACATAAAACAAAACAAAAAACCCTTGGCCAAATTTTATCTTACATTATATAACACTATAGATTTTATTTTTTTGTCAGCCAGCCTTCTGTAAAATAGGAGCCATACAGCATAAGAATATGTTATAAACATACAGGTATATTATCGTAATACATTGCATAAAAATACAAAGGCATAGCAACTGATAAAACAGTTACTATTTAATCCTTGTCTTTCATTATGCAAGGGATCAAGAAAAGACATTCTCTGAGGACAAGCAGGCTTCTATATTCTCACAAGTGGGTGATGCCGATCCGCGTTTCCCGGTCTGGATTTTGCCATAGTTAAAAGAGATCTTTGTGGAGCGTGAGTGCCTTCCACCTGTCGCATGAACGCGGTCTCCTCCGTTCTGTTTTTGCCGCGTGAGGAGAAGGTGTGGGGTTTTTATCCTCTCCTCACTCACTCGGTGTTTTTAAGAGCTGTTAGTGCCTTTTGGTATTTTTTTCTCCTTCTCTTGTGGCTCTTTTTCTTGGGCCTTACAAAACCCATCCTTTATTTTTCCTAGTTTTATTTTGCCCGGATTTCCATCATCATTGGGCCGTTTTTAGGCCCTGACTTCGGTTGGGTCTTTCTTTTTCTATGTGCCTTTTCAAGCACCATCGAGTCGTTTAAGTTCGTCTATGAAGTTTTTCCGTCCATGTCCACAAAGATTCCCAGTGGCTCCAAGTACTGTACTTGGTGCAATGGGACTGTCTCAGGAAAGGGCACCAATTCTTGGTGCCTGCAGTGTCTTGGGTCCAACCACACCCCTTCAGGTTTCCTGAGACGCTCAATGAGAGAGGATTTTGAAACCAAGTCCGTTTCCTCGACATCGGCATCAAGGTCGGAGGAGTCGGCATTGACGTCTAGCATCGGACCGGTATTGGGAGCATCAGTATGTATGGCTGCTTCTGGACCCTTAGACATTGGGAACAGTGAGGTGTTGAATGGGTCTCTGCCTGTCTTGAGGCCTCCTGCTGTGCAGGCCCATCTGGACAGTCCATCGTTGGACCCAACCCCTTCAGATGGCGGTGAGACATTCAGGATGCAGTGTCAGACAGGCATGCTGAGACTTGGGCCTGGATTCCTGATGAAATTTCTTGTGTGGACAGGTAGATCTGGGAGTCATTAGCTTAAAGGTGATACTGAAAACTATGGGAGGAGTTCAGAGCACCAAAGGAAGAAGTATAGATGTAGAAAAGAAGAGGTCTCAAAACAGAGCCCTGAGGTACACCAACTAGTGGGATAGAAGTAGAGGAGGATCTACCAGAGCATACACTAAATGTGTGATGAGAGAGAGAAGAAAAAAAAAAGAAAGAACAGAGCCCTGAAATCAAAGTGAGGACAGCGTTTCACAGAGTAGGTGATGATCAGCAGTGTCGAAAGCATCAGATAGATCGAGGAGGATAGAACAGAGACCTTTGGATCTGGCCAGGAACAGGTCATTGTAGTCTTTAGCAAGGGCTGTTTCAGTTGAATGTAGAGATAGAAATCCAAATTGAAGTGGATCAAGAATGGCTTGAGATGAAAGAAAGTCAAGACAATCAGTGAACAGCATGTTCAAGTATCTTGGATAGGAAAGGGAGGAGAGGTGATAGTAACTACAGCTTGTTTGAAGGCATCAGGAGCAGTTGCAGTGGAAAATGAAAGATTGAGGCGATGACAGTAGGAGAGAGAGTGCGGAGAAGATGGGTGGGGATAGAATCAGAGGCATAGGCAGTCATTTTGGAGGAGGAAAGAAAATGTGCAGTTTCCTCTTTAGTGATTTCAGAAAAGGAAGCAGGGGTTGAAGGAGAGTTGACAGATTGGACTGGGGGAAGGGAGGTGGAGGTGACTTGGTTGAGAACTCAAGGTTAATCTTGCGAACATTATCATGAAAGTACTCAGCAATAGTCTGGGGAGAAAGTGAAGGAGGGGTTGGAGGTGAAGGCACTTTAAGGAGAGAGTTCAGTGTGGCAAAGAAACATCAAGGATTTGAGCCAAGAGAGTTTAAGTGGAAGTAGTAGTCTTATTTGGCAAGTGAAAGAGCGGACTGGAAGGGGATGAGAATCTGAAATGTATGAAGTCAGCATGGGATTTCAGCCACAGGTGTTCAGCAGATTGGCCACAGGAACATAGATAGTGGATTCTAGAGGTCAGCCAAGGCTGGGGTTTGGTACCCCTTACAGAATGGGGAATGGGAGGATTGAGGGTATCCAGAGGAGAGACAGACTTGGATAACATAGTGGTTGAGAAGATAGATGAAACAGTGATGTCTTTCCTGGCTCAGCGTTTCTGACCTCAAATCTGCTGTCCAGGAACATCTAGCAGATGTTCCTTTTCATGGAGACAACTTGATCAGTGACAAAGTTGAAGAAGTGGCTGACCTAATTAAAAAAACATACAGATACTATTTAAAACTATCCAGGCCACAGACTGCTACCGCCTCTTCTTGCAGGAGGATTCCGATGCTCTGATTGCTATACGTCTACACCCCAATGCTCACATCCATGGCATCAGCAGCAGGAACCACTTCTCAATCTAAAAATGCAAAAAGTGTAACTGGTCACAGATGGAATCACAAGGCAGAGTCAGAAATAGCAATGGGTCTTTGAATAAACATTGCTTCTTCTGACTCCATCTTGTGATTCCATCTGTGGCCAGTTACACTCTGCATTTTTCAACATTTTGTGGTGGTGTCCTTCTGATTTGCCTGCTACTATTCTCAATTAATTTGATAGCCCAGTTTTTGACTCTTACCTAGAGAGCATTGCCACTGTGCAGTTGTCCATGCCAAGCAACCTACTGGTAGGAGTTAAACCTGTCTTCTTTCAACAGAGGTGGCCGCTCATAACCTCCAGCTGTTGGGTACTATGAATCATGCAGCACAGTTATGTTCTGTGTTGGAAAAAAAGACCTCCTGACCATCCACCAAGAGAGTCTCGTTTCATCTCCCGCCAGATGATACTACTTCGAGAAGAGCTCTCTGCCCTCCTCCAGCAGAACGCAATAGGACCAGTTCCTCCACCGGAGAGGGGTTGAGGGTTTTAAGTCATGTGGAGAGGCATAATCGAATGCGAACACCCATCTCTATGGGCGTCTATGTCCGAGAACGGGTACGTAAAGGGGCGGGACAGACCGTATTTTTGAAAAAAAATAGGCGCCCATCTTTTTTTTCGATTATACGGTTTGTGCCCGGCAAATGCATTGGAGTTGTGCGGATTTGAGCTGGGCGGTTTTGTTTTTCAGCGATAATGGAAACCGAAGGCGCCCAGCTCAAAAACGAACAAATCCAAGGCATTGGGTCGTGGGAAGGGCCAGGATTCGTAGTGCACTGGTCCCCTTCACATGCCAGGACACCAACCGGGCACCCTAGGGGGCACTTGTAACAATTAAAAAAAAAGTTAAATACCTCCCAAGTCCATAGCTCCCATCCCTTGGGTGCTGAGCCCCTCAAATCCCCCCCCCAAAGCCCACTGCCCACAACTCTACACCATTACCATAGCCCTTATGGCTGAAGGGGGGGCACCTACATGTGGGTACAGTGGGTTTTGGGGGCAGTTTGGAGGGCTCCCATTTACCACCACAAGTGTAACAGGTAGGGGGGGATGGGCCTGGGTCCACCTGGGTGAAGTCCACTACACCCACTAACAACTGCTCCAGGGACCTGCATACTGCTGTGATGGAGCTGGGTATGGCATTTGAGGCTGGCATACAGGCTGGAAAAAAAAGTTGTTAAAGTTGTTTTTTTTATGGTGGGAGGGGGTTAGTGACCACTGGGGGAGTCAGGGGTGGTGATCCCCGATTCCCTCCGGTGGTCATCTGGTCATTTAGGGCACTTTTTTGGGACTTGTTCATGAAAAAAAGGGTCCAAAAAAATGACACACATTCGCGCTAAAAACGCCTTTCTTTTTTCGATTATCGGCCGAAGGCGCCCATCTCTTCTCGGCCGATAAACGCCCCAGTCCCGCCTTCACCACGCCTCCAACACGCCCCGTCAACTTTGCCCGTTTCCATGACAGATTGCAGTTGAAGATGCCCAAAATCAATTATACCGATTTGGGCGCCTCTGCGAGATGGGCGCCCATCTCCCGATTTGGGTCGAAATATGGGCGCCCATCACTTTCGAAAATAAGGCTAATACTCACATACCTGTTCTCCTTGTACATAGAAAATTCTTACACTTCCTCTGTGAGACTCTGCATTATCACTACAAAGTCTTGCTTTAGGCTTGGCTTCTGCCCTGCGAGTCTTTACAGAAATGCTTCATGGTGGTAGATGCAATGCTCAGCAAGTGGAGCATACACGTCTTCTCTTACCTGGTTTATCAAGGCAGCCTCCCGGTAGTCGACACAGACCTCTCAATTCAATCCGTTATACAGTTCCTAGAACTTCTCAGTTTTGTGAGTGGAGGAGTGGCCTAATGGTTAGTGCAGCAGGCTTTGATCCTGGCTTCCTGGTTGTGACCTTGGGCAAGTCACTTAACCCTCCATTGCTCCAGGTACTGTGTGCAGCGCTGCATACATCTAGTAGCACTATAGAAATGATTAGTAGTAATAGTATTCTTCAACCAGTTCAGACTTTACAGTTCATTGTGGCTCTCCTGGACACTAATCAGGGTCGAGCCTTCCTCCTTCAACTGAGAGAAAACATCTTAATGCATCTCTCCTCTCAGGTTTCCAGATCCACCCAGATATCTGATCATTAGATGCTCCACCTCCTCGCCCACATGGCTTCAACAGTCCATTGGCTTGTCTCCACTTCCTAATTCCTCTGTGAACCCTCTCTTTTCAGTGGTCCCAAGCCACGGGACTGCTCTCAGTCTGTATTTGAATTACTCCACAGTTACACCACTCTCTACAGTGGTGGATGGTTTCCCGAAATCTCACCCAGGAACTTCCATTTCAGCCCCTCCTGCATCACAGAGTCCTCACCATAGATGCTTCCATTGTGGGTTGGGATGCTCACCTCGATGGTCTCCACACACACAGAATTCTTGGTCCCTATGGAAGAAATTACATCATATCAGTAAATTTTCCAAGACTGCATCCTCAATCAGATAATACTAATTCGCACCTACAACCAAGTTGCGATGTATTACTTGACCAAACAAGGCGGAACTGGTTCTAACCACCTCTGTGAGCAGGCAATCCACATATGGGCTTAGGCAGCTTCTCGAAACATCTCTCTAAAACCTGTTTATCTAGCTGTCAAACAGAATGCCTTTGCAGACAAATTGAGCAGGATCCTTCAACCTCACGAATGGTCCCTCAGCATGCCTGTAACTCGTCAAATATTCCAGCAATGGGGGACCCCAACGATTGACCTTTTCACTTCTCCCCAGAACAAGAAGCTGCCCCACTTTTGTTCCAAAATCTATGCTCCCAACTGAGTAGCCCCAGATGCCTTCCTGCTTCATCTTTTACATGCCTTTCTCACTGCCTCTGATTGAGAAAACTCTTCTCGAACCATGTCAAGACCAAGGGGACATGATTCTAATTGCTCCCTACTGGCCATGACAAATTTGGTTCCCTCTTCTCCTAGGTTATCATGCAAGGAAACATTGAGGTTAGATCTTTTTCCAACCCAAATAATACAGAATAGGGAGACCCTCCTTGAAATAAACCTGGGTTTTTCCTATGTCCCCTAAATCTCAGCTTATGTGGGGAAGGCTGTTAACAACCACATCTGACTCCAATCATTGGACCCACTACCTTACAATCTAAACTGAATAACCATGGACCAATCATGGACCAGACAATTCTGTCAGGGGTCTGTCTAGGGATAAACATTTCCCCAGTGAGACCCAAAAGGTTTGACATTTTATTCTGTTTGATCTCTTTACTGTCCATATCAGATTAACAAATTCCCCATAAGTAAGGAATAAGAAAGATTAGAGACAGATTCAAGGTTAAAGTTTATTACTCACCCAAGTCAGGTTACATAGAACAATGTATTCTTAAGGAAAGGTCTTTCACAGAGATGACACAGGACAGCCTCTAGTCTCTAAGATTACTTACATGCCAAATGTCAACCATATTTATATCCTTTTCTTCCATTAGGTTCTATGGAGCTCTAAAAAAAACTATTCCTACGTAAGTAGCCCAGGTGGCCGAATGATGCTTAACCACAGATTTTGATAATTTTATCCTTGGAACAAGCCCCTACCTTTTTCCGGCAGGTGACCAGTCTTCTTCTAACCACAATGTTCTTTCACTTCTCCTTTTTTCATGCACCTGTTACAAGGTCCCTCCCAGCTATCTCTGCGGTCAAAAATCTATTTTCATCACTCCACACTATCAAACTAAAGTCAGCTTAGAAAATGTACTTTTAAAACCAATTCTTCCCGTGACCTGTTTTACCCAGCAGCCCTTAGGTTGGGCAAAGCTCTTCCAGCAGGTCCCAGGCTGGGTAGTAGGCCTCAGGCTTGTACTATATTTATACAGCTCCCCACTTGCTGTTCCCACCGAGGGGGCAGCACAAAGAAGAACATCTAAGTTACTACCGTCTATTCCAGAAGGTGTCGGACCATAATGTGTAGGAGGGTATTGACCTCTGAGAACTTCACTGTACCTGTACTGTGCAGATTGCATGAAAAACCAGGTTATATGCATAGGTACTAACATATGCATAATAGTGGGAAATACAGTGTTCCCTTTACACAACCTATGGCCTGTTTCTAAGATGTAACCCCTCTTGAAACTTTTTCAAATCTGTGGTTAGTTACACAAATGTGTTCATCCATTTAAATCTATTACATTAAAGCTATTACTACAAATCTACAAGCATGATTACATATGATAATGCATAATAAAAAAGATATATATGGTTGCTATACTCTTAAAATTTCTCTACCATAAGCTGATTAAAATATATATATTCTTTGCAACTATATTGGTTAGCATTTTTTCTTCCATTCAGCAACCCCATGTGTTCTACTAAATAGCTACAGAACTTTCTACAGCATCAAGTAATGGTTGACACAGGAAAACAAAATGTCTAGCTCAGGGCTGAGCAGACCCATGAAAGGGATGCGAGGCTTGCTAGGTTAAATGACTTAGATAATATTGTATCCTTTGGTGAAAGTATAGAAACCAATTTAAGGGCAAAGATTATAGAGAATGTAAAGCAAAGGATGGAAAGAATGTTAGCCACAATTTTCCAAACAGTCAATTCGGGAATGGGCCGCACTGGGTGAACCATTAGCATTAGGGGAGGGCAGAATTAGCCAGAGTGGAATTGTCAGGAGAGATACCTAGGGTGAGTACAGCTGGAGTGGGGAGTTCAAATACCGTATTGGTTATGGTAGAGCTTATAATGGAAAGCAGAGAAATATCAGCCAAAGCAGAAGGCTCAGGAGAAGTAGAGGAAAGTTCAGATAGGGTAGGGTTCTCAGTAGAAAAGGTAGTAGTTGCTGTGTTACTATCAGGAGAAGGAGAGTTAGGACGAAGTACAGTGTAATTGTTAGTGGGGAGAGAGCTGAGCGTGGAATTTTCAACAGGTAATATGGAATTATCTGTGGAAAATGTTTCCAATTCGGAAGTTCCATCTGGCAATGTGGGGATGCCTGTGGTAGGGGAAATAGACCTAGTGAAGTTGTCAAAAGGGATAATGTAAGACCCTGTAGGAATTTCAACAGTTAGAAAAACTGCTAAATTCCATATGGCAGTAGAGTTTTCAGCTGACAAGATAAAGTTGTCAGTGAAAACGATATTAATACAATTACCCTTCAACGAGGTGTCTGACTTAACAGGAGCCACACCTAACAGTGCAGTTATTAAAAATGCAATACCCACACACAAAACAGTAAAGCATACAAGTCCAATGATATTCAAACGAGCAGTTGGAAAACAAAAGATGATGGAGTCGTCTTGTACCAAGCGCTGAAAGGTCAGCAACAGTAGGTTCACGAACCGCAGATGGCGGTGCAATGCTGACGACCTCTTGCAAGGCAATGTCATTAGTGACTGGAATTTGTTGTATTTAAATAGTCTTGTGAGGGAAAGAAATGATGCAAGCTGCTAAGTAGGTTGGAAACTTCAAGGTGTAGGTTCTGAAGGGCAAAGAAATCTGGAGATTTGAGATCAACCAGTTGTCCAATTAAAACCTGGATATTCTCCATTCGGGCACGTAATTCAGTAGGGAGAAGTGGAAACTGGAAGGCAGAGGCATCAATTCTTGAAGCGCAATAGCAGCTGGTGGTGGAAGTAGCGGCACCTGACGACTCAGTATAGGTGGAGATTCTGGACATTCATGATGATGTGGTATTGTGTCGGTGGGCGAAGGAGCAGCAAAGGTGGAGTCTGTTGGTCTGGTGAGGGAGGTGGATGGTTCTGCGATGGCTGAGCTGGTAGCATCAAAAAGATCTGATTCTGGAGCTTGGTAGACACGTATATCTTTCAGGTGGACCCAGGACGTGTGTCCTGTAGTTTGGCGGCAGTAGCGGAAAGGGCTTCAACCTTGAAGGGTCCCACGTATATGGGATCTTTCCACGTCTTGTGAGTATAAAATTTGCCGTGCACCATGGCTCCCACTTTAAGAGCCTTGGTGTTTCCAACTGAGGGTCTAGTATCATTACCGTCCCCTCTTCTGTCCAAAAGAGCCTGTGGGATTGAGGACAGATAAGTAATGATAGATTGTAATACATCCCAATAAACTGAGTAATGATCAGGTAAATTACTTGATGGATTGCCTGCAACTAGGCGCATGTTGCGACCAGTGCACAGTTGAAAGTCAGCTTCAGTGAGGCAGATGGTGCAGCTCTGAGAGACATAAGAGCCAGTGGAAGAGCATCGAGCCAATTCTTAAACCCATTTGCCATAAGCTGTTGCAATTTTGTTTTCTGCAAACCATTCTATCTTTCAACTAAACCATTGCTGGTAGGTTTGTAAACACAAACAGTTCTATGAGAAATACCAAGGGCAGGCAGGAAGGATTGAAGAAAGTCATTAACAAAATGTGAACCATTATCAGAAGTTATTCGACATGGAATACCAAATCGAGGAATAATTTCATTACAGAGAGATTGAGCCATAACCTGGGAAGTTTCTTGAGTGCAGGGAAAAGCTTCTATCCACTTCGAGAAAGCATCTACGCATACAAGCAAATACCGTTTACCTCTTACTATATTTATACATCCTCCATCCAGACCCTCTCTGGCCCTGACGGTTTGGTTCTTGACGACAAAGACTTACATTCCTTAAAGTTTCCAGACAGTCTCTAGGATACTCCTAGCCTCTAGGAAACCTACACAAAAATGCGATCATTTCAATTGGAGAAGGTTTTCTGGTGTGCAGTCACTGCACTGGACCCTGCTAGGTGTTCTCTTCATACCCTTATGGAGTACCTTCTCCATATTTCAGATTTGGCCCTCAAAATTACTCTAAAGAGTACTTTTGAGTGCCGTTAGGGTGTTTTATTCCAGGGTTGATAATAACCAGTTTCTGTCATCCCTTGATAGGTTTAGTCAAGTGTACAGCGCTGCGTACGTCTAGTAGCGCTATAGAAATGATAAGTAGTACGAACTTACCTCCAGTAGCATGGGATTTCAGTGTCATCCTCATCATAAAACCTCCATTTGAACCACTCCATTCCTGTTCCCTCAAGTTCCTCACCTATAAGGTATTGTTCTTAATAGCACTTACTTCTGCCGGAAGAGTAAGTGAAATTCAAGCCCTTGTGGTAGACCCACCTTACACCAGTTCTACCACAACAGGTTGTACTCCGAACCCACCCAATATTTCTTCCTAAAGTGGTATTGGAGTTCCACCTCAATCAATACATTGTACTTCCTGTCTTTTCTTTAAACCACACTCTCATCTTGGAGAAGCAGCACTGCATACCTTAGATTGCAGGCATGCTCTAGCATATTATCTGGAGCATACAAAATCTCATAGGAAGTCTTCCCAGCTTTTTGTGTCCTTCGACCCTAACAGGTTGAGGATTCCCATCACCAAATGTACTGTCTCTATTTGGCTGGCTGTTTCTCCTACACATATGCTCAGGCTGGACTGACCCTTCATGGCCGTGTCACTGCTCACAATGTAAGAGCCATGGCGGCTTCAGTATGTATTTATTTATTTATTTATTTATTTATTTATTTAGCAACAAGTGTACATAATATAATTAAACAAAAGCCTATGTGAAAGGCAATTTTATAACAAAGTGCCTGTTAAGAACACAAATACCTAAATTTTAGGGAGAGTAACCTAATGGTTAGTGCAGTGGCCTGAGAACCAGGGGAACCAGGTTTGATTCCCACTGCAGCTCCTTGTGACTCTGAGCAAACCACTTAACCTCCCCCCTTTGCCCCAGGTACAAAATAAATGCCTGTATACTATATGTAAACTGCTCTATTTATAACCACAGAAAGGCAGTATATTGAATCCCTTTGCCTTCTACTGCTTATATTAATGGAACCAGTGTATATGTGCGTAACCGGCATGAGTGCCATAAAACTGTTAGTGCCTAAGTATTGCAGAAATGTGAGTAACACGGTATTCAGTAAGTTATGCAGGCGAGTGGGAGCCCCAGCCGTGCTCCGCACCTGTGTACCCCCTCCCCCCTTTGCAAATATGTGCTATGTAAGTTAAGTAGGTATTGCAGAATAGCGCTTGGGTGGAATTTTGGAGCGCACAATACATGGCAAATGCCACCATGACAACATGCGTGTGATTGGGGTGCCTATGTCAGTGGTTCCCAAACCTGGTCTTGACTGTACCCAGCCAGTCAGGTTTTCAGGATATCCACAATGAATATTCACGAGAGAGATTTGCATGTAGTAGGTAAATGAGCTCTTGAATCTTCTTCCATCTTCTATTCGTAATATTAAGAATTATACGATATTTCGGTGTAATTTGAAGACCTGGCTATTTAACGGATATTTGGTTATCTGTATTTAACCGATAGTTTTTCATGGGCAAGTCACTTAACTCTCAGTTGCCTCAGGTACAAACTTAGAGTCCTGTTTACTGGGCGGTGTTGGTCTTTAACGTACCTTAATCGTGTATGTGCTTTAACTGTGTACGTGCTTACAATATCCCTATAGGCGCCTACACGGTCAGCACACATGCTGATTGTACGCGTGTTGAAAACACTAACGTGCCTTAGTAAACAGGGCCCTCCAGGGACAGAGAAATACCCGGTGTACCTGAATGTAACTCACCTTGAGCTACTACTGAAAATGGTGTGAGCAAAATCCAAATAAATAAATAAATACTTAAAAGTCAATTCCACCCTCTGGCCCATTTTCCCACCTGGCTCACTTCTACTTAGTTGCCAGGTTCATTATTATATTGTGAGCCTGACAGCTAGTGAGTCCCACATGTGAAAGTATCATGACTGCTTGTCTTGGGAGAAAGCAAAGTTACTTACCTGTAGCAGGTGTTCTCCAAGGGCAGCAGGCATATATTCTCACATCCCTCCTAACCTCCCTTAGGAGTTGTCTTCTTGGCTTCAATATTGTACTGCTGGTCCCGTGCGTGAGCATTGGGCGGGAAGGCACTCACATATGCACAGTGGGGGGGCACTGCCTCAAAGTTTTAAAGTGACAGTGCACTGTGGCAATGTCTGCGCTGGGCTCTGTGAGAGTATATGCCTGCTGTCCTTGGAGAACACCTGCTATAGGTAGGTAACTTTGCTTTTCTTACACACCGTTCTCCCCAGATATTTTTAGGGATGGATGGTGATCTAGTGGTTAAAACAGGGTGTCTAAATCCAGTCTTCAAGGGCTGCTAACCAATCTGATTTTGGGGTTAACTACAATATACAAATTACAACAGATATGTCTGGATATCCTAAACATAGCAGCAATCCTCTACTACTGGATTTTGTACTCCTACTATTACTACTATTTAGCATTTCTATAGCGCTACAAGGCATACGCAGCGCTGCACAAACATAGAAGAAAGACAGTCCCTGCTCAAAGAGCTTACAATCTAATAGACAAAAAATAAATAAAGTAAGCAAATCAAATCAATTAATGTGAACGGGAAGGAAGAGAGGAGGGTAGGAGGAGGCAAGTGGTTACGAGTCAAAAGCAATGTTAAAGAGGTGGGCTTTCAGTCTAGATTTAAAGGTGGCCAAGGATGGGGCAAGACGTAGGGGCTCAGGAAGTTTATTCCAGGCGTAGGGTGCAGCAAGACAGAAGGCGCGAAGTCTGGAGTTGGCAGTAGTGGAGAAGGGAACAGATAAGAAGGATTTATCCATGGAGCGGAGTGCACGGGAAGGGGTGTAGGGAAGGACGAGTGTGGAGAGATACTGGGGTGCAGCAGAGTGAGTACATTTATAGGTTAGTAGAAGAAGTTTGAACAGGATGCGAAAACGGATAGGGAGCCAGTGAAGGGTCTTGAGGAGAGGGGTAGTATGAGTAAAGCGACCCTGGCGGAAGATGAGACGGGCAGCAGAGTTTGAACCGACTGGAGAGGGGAGAGGTGACTAAGTGGGAGGCCAGCAAAAAGCAGATTGCAGTAGTCTAAACGAGAGGTGACAAGGGTGTGGATGAGGGTTTTGGTAGAGTGCTCGGAAAGAAAGGGACGGATTTTACGGATGTTGTAAAGAAAGAAACGACAGGTCTTGGCAATCTGCTGGATATGAGCAGAGAAGGAGAGAGAAGAGTCAAAGATGACCCCAAGGTTTCGAGCTGAGGAGACAGGAGAATGAGAGAGCCATCAACAGAAATAGAAAACGGGGGAAATGAGAAGCTCGGTTTTGGTCATATTTAATTTCAGGTGGCGTTGAGACATCCAGACAGCAATGTCAGACAAGCACGCTGAAACTTTGGTTTGGATGCAAGGTGAGATATCAGGGGTAGAAAGGTAGATTTGGGAGTCATCAGCATAGAGATGGTAGGAAAAGCCATGGGATGAGATTAATGAACCAAGGGAAGAAGTGTAGATAGAAAAGAGGAGGGGACCAAGAACAGAACCCTGAGGTACGCCGACAGGCAGAGGGATAGAAGTAGAAGAGGATCCACCAGAGTGAACACTAAAGGTGCGGAGGGAGAGGTAGGAAGAGAACCAGGAAAGGACAGAGCCCTGGAATCCAAGTGAGGACAGGGTATCGAGAAGTATGCTGTGATCGACAGTGTCAAAAGCAGCGGAAAGATCAAGAAGAATGAGGATGGAATATTGACCTCTGCATTTAGCCAGTAATAGGTCATTGGAGACTCCTCTGGGATAAAGTTAGCAGATTTTGATATTAAGATCCAAGATGCTAGTACTTAGGAGTGAATGGGAAAAGGGAAAGCCCAAACGACAGCCAGCATGGTTAAAAAGTGAGGTGAAGGAAGTATTAGAGCTAAAAGAAAATCCTTCAGTAATGGAAGAGGGAACCAACTGAAAATAATGAGAAATAGCATAAGGAATGTCAAGTCAAAGGCAAAACGCTGGTAAGGAAGGCAAAGAGTGATTTTGAAAAAAAGATTGCATTGGAGGCAAAAACACATAGTAAAAAATTTTTTTAGGTATATTAAAAGCAAGAAGCCGGCAAAAGAATCGGTTGGACCGCTTGATGACTGAGGGGTAAAAGGGGTAATCAGGGAAGGCAAAGCTATAATGGAGAGATTAAATTAATTAATTTGCTTTGGTCTTTACCGAGGAAGATTTTGGAGAGATACCGGTGCCAGAAATGGTATTCAAAGCTGACGAGTTGGAGAAACTGAATGAAATCTCTAGAAACCTGAAGGTTGTAATGGGGCAATTTGACAAATTGAAGAGTAGCAAATCTCCTGGACCAGATGGCATTCATCCCAGAGTACTGATAGAATTGAAAAATGATCTTGTGGAACCATTGTTAGTAATATGTAATTTATCTTTAAAATCAAGCATGGTACCGGAAGATTGGAGGGTGGCCAATGTAACGCCGATTTTTTTAAAAGGTTCCAGAGGAGATCCGGGAAATTATAGACCAGTGAGCCTGACGGTGCCAGGCAAAATGGTAGAGACTATTATAAAGAACAAAATTACAGAGCATATTCAAAAGCATGGATTAATGAGAAAAAGCCAACATGGATTTAGTGAAGGGAAATCTTGCCTCACCAATCTATTACATTTCTTTGAAGGGGTGAACAAACGTGGATAAAGGTGAGCCAGTTGATATCGTGTATCTGGATTTTCAAAAGGCATTTGACAAAGTACCTCATGAAAGACTCCAGAAGAAGCTGGAGAGTCATAAGATAGAAGGTAGTGTCCTATTGTGTATTAAAAACTGGTTAAAAGATGGAAAACAGAGAGTAGAGTTAAATGGTCAGTGTTCTCAATGGAGAAGGGTAGATAGTGGGGTTCCCCAGGGGTTTGTGCTGGGACCACTGCTTTTTAACATATTTATAAATGATCTAGAGATGGGAGTAACTAGTGAGGTAATTACATTTGCTGACGACACAAAGTTATTCAAAGTTGTTAAATTGTGAGAGGATTGTGAAAAATTACAAGAGGACCTTACGAGACTGGGCGTCTAAATGGCAGAAGATGTTTAATGAGCAAGTGCAAAGTTATGGATGTGGGAAATAGAACCCCGAATTATAGCTACGTAATGCTGTGTTCAATTCTGGTAACCGCGTCTCAAAAAAGATATAGTGGAATTAGAAAAGTTAGAGAAGGGCAACGAAAATGATAAAGGTGATGGGACAACTTCCCTATGAGGAAAGGCTGAAACGGCTAGGGCTCTTCAGCTTGGAGAAAAGACTTCTGAGGGGAGATATGATAGAGGTCTATAAAATAATGAGTGGAGTTGAACAGGTAGACGTGAATCGTTTGTTCACTCTTTCCAAAAATACTAGGACTAGGGGGGCATGCGATAAAGCTACAAAGTAATAAATTTAAAACAAATTGGTGAAACTTTTTTGTCACTCGATGTGTAATTATACTCTGGAATTCTTGCCAGAGAATGTGGTAAAGTCGGTTAGCGGGGTTTAAAAAAAGGTTTGGACAGCTTCCTAATGGAAAAGTCCATAGATCATTATTAAAATTACTTGGGGAAAATCCACTGCTTATTTCTGGGATAAGCAGCATAAAATGTATTGAACATTTTTGGGATCTTACCAGGCATTTGTGACCTGGACTGACCACTGTTTGAAACAGGATGATGGGCTTCATAGACCTTTGGTCTGTCCTAGTGTGGCAATACTTATGTACTTATGAGCTGCAAGAGACGATAGAGCGATCCCTTGCTCCTCTTCATCCAAGCTGTCCACAAGCAGGATACATATTGGATGTCGTCTTTTTGCCAGGAGATGCCAATGAGATTATGCATTCTTCCCAAATTCATAGGGGAAATATTCAAATATTAAAGTGATATAAACAGCCAGGAGAGGTTCCTGGCCATTTAAATTGCTAGTGCAGGGCTTTATCCAGGCATATTCAGCAGTATTTATCCGGACAATTCTGCTGAATATCCCCCAGCTAGTTTGTGGGCAATTCCGGGGACGGAGTTAGGGCAGAACAGCAACCTAGCCAGTTATTATTAAATCCACTAACTAGCTAGGTAACTGCATATATTTAGGACAGAAAAAAGCTGTTCCATCTGGGTCTGTTTGATGCTTGGAAGCAAGCCCATATTGCTCAGAGAGATTACATTTTGTATTCCCCTCCTTATTCACAGTATTCTTGTCTTGATTACCTTTTCTTAGGTGTTTTTTCTGAGGGTACGAGTAGTATATACTCGGATCTATTACGTTTTCTGAGTACGCTCCTTGTACTGTAGAAAGTCTGAATCTTCAGGGGGAGATAAAGGATGATCATTGGTCTCTGAACAATAGCCTTTTTAAAGATTATAATGTGGTGAAGAAATATAATTATTTAAAGAGTATTTGAACTTTAATTTGAATTCTGGACTCTCATTTCAGATTGTATGGGATGCCCTTAAAGCAGTCTCTAGAAGTTACTTTCTTAGGAAGACTGCTGGGATGAAGAGTCAAAGAGAGGCAAAAGGTCCCTCTTGTTGCGTCATATTGCAGACTTTGAGATCCAGCTCAAACAGTCAGATTCTTCTCAGGTGTGGCATAATTTATAGACAGCCTGTTGAGAGTCTGAATCAGTTAGATTTGAAGTACAAGCTAAATAGGGTTAAGCTGAACCATTATGAATATACTGGCCTTGTATTGGCCTATAAACTGCGTAAAGCCCAGTCGGATCAAACGATTGAGAAAATCAGATGTAGGACTGGTTGAAATATTAACCTCATCCTCAGATTATACACTCTAGATTGTATCAGTATGTACAGGAGTTATATACACGTGACTCCCAGATAGGATCAGCTCAAATCCAGCAATATTTGTCTTTGCATAATTTGCTTGAACGTTCGCGCCCCCCCCCCCCCCCCCCCCCAGAAGGAGCAGTTGGAGAAGGTTGTTACCCTAGGTGAAGTATTGAAAGCTATCAGATTTCTTCCTTCAGGCAAATCACTGAGATTAGATGGCTTCTCAGTAGAATATTACAAAACCTTTGCTGTGGAATTGGAACCACTACTAGTTGATGTTATGAATCAGGCAGGTGCAAGAGAACCAGTCCTTGCTTTGATGCTGGAGGCCTGGATCACAGTAATCCTCAAAAAAGGGAAGGATAGGGCCGAGTGTTCATCCTATCTTGCTATTTCAGTACTTAATATAGATATTTGCTAAGGTCCTCGCTCTCTGTCTGGTGATCTCAGAGAATTGAAAAAGGAAAATGTGAGCAATGGAAAATTCATGGAGGAAGACTCCAAAGACCTTAGCTAAAGATCACTGGAAGCAGCAAGCATTGGTCTGTAAAAATACTTTAAATACCTCCCCCCCACAAAGAAAAAGCAATCTGAAACTACAGTTGCATTTCAATCCAAATGTAAATGGATGGGAGAAAAAGACCTCAGAAGCCTTTGCAGAGATTAATAATGAAATATCTCAGCAAATTAGGCTTAATCCTTTCATTAGTCTTAAAAAAAAACCTTGAGACATTTTTGTGTAATCTTTCAAGTGCTCAAACTCCTGCACACACTCGTATTCCCTAATAAGTGCAGTGTTCCAGTTCCAAATCTGTCTTGGGTACAAAAACTGTTAACATGGCCTATGAAAACTTAACTTTAGACCCGATGGGGCCGCCATTTTACAGAACAGTTTCTTAGTGATAGGTATGTTGGGTAGCCTCCGCACTGGGTCTCAATCGGGGACATCATCCCATATGTGAGAATACTAGTCCTGCTGTCCTCCGAGAACACCTGCTACAGGTAAATAACTTTACTGCATGCCGCTAAATAAAACTCTTAGTAAAGATGAAGAAAAATGCAGTGTTGCTCACCAATACTGACACCAGCTGATGTTTCAGCAATGCCTGCATAGGGGAGACTGAAAAGGTGCACTTATCTTGGCTTGTGCTGAGGTGTGGTCAACTTGGCTACTGCAGACCTTGAGTAATGCATTTCAATCATGTATAGTCCAAGAAAATCCCAAATGCTGGTATTAAAAAGATGCAGTGACATCGCCTGCTGCTTGGCAAATTTGTTCTCATTTAAGAGCATGACCAAAGCTCTGCTGATTAGGAGTATGGTAAGTATGCCTGTTTTCATCTGGCAATCACTTAGGCTCCATAAACAACAACCCTTTCCCTAAATTTTGATGTTAATTTCAACTGAAAAATGTTGGTGCCTTATTAATCTTGGATTACAGGACATAAATAACCAAGGTTGATGAAGAGAAACTATACCTTGGAATTCTTTTAGACAGGAAAATATTTGTAGAAATCATGATTGTGGCTTCCCTTGGGGAGGGAAGGGTTTTAATTTTTAAAACATTGTTCTATGGTGGAGTTCTTAATAGTTAGGTGAAACCTGCTGCTTGAGGACTCAATCTTGCAAGTACAGTAAACGTATTTGTAACAATGTGTATTGTGTTGATAGGTGGAGCAAAACAGAGTGAAACTGTTGAATGATAAAGCAGTTGCAAAATCACAGCTCCAAAAGAAACTTGGTCAGCTCCTGTATCTCACCAATTTGGAGAAGGTATGACTGTCCTCATCCTTCAGCATGTGCTTTATTCAGAGACATATCCTCATTTAGGTAGTACTGTTATGTCTTTTCCCTTTGTAAATCCTCTGGGAACAGGAAAATAGCCACTGTACCTGAATATATTACCTTGAGTGAGTACTGCAAAAAGCATTTCTTAATCCAAAAAAATATCTTTGTTGCTTATGATAAAGACTACTTTTGTGCACCCTGGCCCCATGGCTCAAGTGATGGTGTTCTGTGCTATAGCATGGCAGACTCATGTCAAAGTCTTCTGTCTAGTAGGACTTTCAGGGTTTCGGATTGCCACAGAAGTAGTGCACTCATAGGCAGATGATCAAAAGCCCCACGCTGTTCCAAACAGCACTCTAAAAATAGCACTGGAACAGCGCAGGGCTTTACCGGACCTATGATCAGAGATAATTGCATGCAAATTTAAGCACGCAATTTTCTCTAATCATGGGATAGAAGTGCAGGAGGATGCTCAGGCACAAACCTCCCGCACTTGATAATCCTCCCGCACTTGTTTGACAAGTCTGGGCTTTCAAAAGCCCAGACCTGTCAAACACAGGGGCTGGAGGTCCATGGGACCACCAGACCCCAACTACCCCTGCCCGAGCCAAACAAAACTGGGGCCGGAGTCCAGCGGACCTCTGGTCCCCCCGACACTGGTTCGAGGGGGGGGCTGGAGATCTGATGGGTCTCCAGCCCCCCCTAACCCCCCCCCCCAGCATCCCTCCAATGTATCTGGTGGCCCAGTGGGCCGCTGGTATGTAAGGAACCCTGTCCTGACCTCCCCCGGACACAGGTTCACTGAGCAGGACTGGGCGCTGCCTTTTTGCAGGCAGCGCCGATGGGAGGCCATCTCCCTCTCCAACTGCAGGTAGGGGGTGGGGAAGGGCCGCTAGACTACCAGTGGGGAGGGGGGATTTACCCGCAGCCCACTGGGCCACCAGGGACTTCGTGGGATGCTGGGGGGGGGGGTGCTGGAGACCCACCAGATCTCCAGCCCCCCCTGAACCTGTGTCAGGGGGGGAGTCAGGGGACGAGATCCGCTGGACCTCCAGCTTCCTGTTGCTGGGGGGAGGGGAGGGTCGGGGTTCCTACTGGGGCTGCTGCATTGGGGGGAATGGGGGCCAGCATGCTGGGCAGGGCTCACCATTCCTCCCCAATGGTCTGCAAACCCTAACGCCAGCTCCAAGCTGGCGTAGCGTTTGCCGCAGCCAGCAAGTCAATCTTTGGTGCGATCAGTGGGATGAATAGGTTTACCATGCATTGCATGCTACTTGCGCTAAGAACTCTGTTTTGCATGCATTTGTATGCTAGTTGCGTTCAGAGCTCGCGAGTGAGTTTCATGCGCTCGGGGCTCTGATCATGGGGCGGTAGCAAATGCAGGCGCTAGTATGGCGCTAACAGCCTCTAGCACCTGCGTTTGCTTCTGATCATCAGCCCATCAGGTCTGAGAAGAAAGGAGACCCTTTCCAAATATAAGGTGGATTGATGGATAATCTTTAAGGAGGACTTCCACCAGCCTGCAGGCCAGCAGGAACTCTTGAATCAGCCTGTGTGCTTTCTAGTGAGGACATGTAAAAAAAAAAAAAAGTAAAAGAAGCATGGGAAATAAAAGTATTGTGGTTGCTTTCTTAGTCTACTTACACATGATTTTTTAGTCTTGCTGAAAATCTGCATAGTTTTAAACAGATAACATCCATTTGAAGTTATTCCGTGCCCATACAACTGAATATTGACCTTATAGTGTTCCTTATACCTGGCTGCCTCCTGCTACAGTGTCAAAATTCAGTATATAGGCACTGTAGTATTACATAAAGAAGCGTGTGCCATCCTGAAAGAAATCAATTATCTGACCATACTACCCTTATGTCTAACAGTGTGAGAATGCTGACTACTTTGATACTGATTAATTTAAGAACTTTCTGTCAAGCACACAAGTAATTTCTGGACTTAGTGTAACCATTTCAAGAGAACATTTCATATATGTTTGGAAGTGCTTGATATAGTTCAAGATTGCTAGACATAACTTTAATTTCATGTTTATTATGGGTTCACATATGGTTATGTTTCACAGTCTCAGGATCAAACCACAGATGGTGTAAATCCAGAACCCTGTCCAATCTGCGCACGACAGCTCGGGAAGCAGGTATAGTTCTTCAAAATGTTAACAGATGTCTTCTGCCATCTCTACAACTGCCACTGTATGAGTTCTGTGGGTTTCTTAATTATTTTCTACTTTATTCTGAAAGAATGTATGTGAAGTTTATCCTCCATTGCCCCTGGTACAAATAAGTACCTGAATATACTATGTAAACTGCTTTGAATGTAGTTGTAAAAACCACAGAAAGGCAGTATATCAAGTCCCATTTCCCCTTTCTCTCCAGGACCAGATAGCGCATGTGTCATAAATGGTGTAGAAATATAATTATACGTTATACTTTGTTTTTCATTTTAAGTTAAAAGCAATTCCAGTTTTTCCTGAAAGACACTTGCCACTCATCTGACAAACAAATATTGTCAGAGCAAGGATTTCTAAATCATGTATCACATCTTGGCGAGAAAAAGAACAGATCCTAGATGAAAAATCCCAAAATACAGTTGTTTATTAAAACTCTACCTAACATTGTCCACATTTCGCCTGATGTTCTTAGTGTTTTTAACACGTTAATATGATATTTTTGCCATTTTAGAGGTATGTTCAGTGTTTTTAACAGTTTTTGCCTGCCTATTAGGGCTCTGTTTTTTCCTAATGAACAATCATGTTTTTATGTTTGAACTTTGAACTGGAAATTCATAAACAGTCCTCCCAGCATAGTGTTCTTGATGCTACTGGCAACAAGATGGCTGTGTTGTTGTTGCTGCTGAATTTGGTAAGTCTGATATTTGAATTTTGTTTCTGATTTTGTATTTTTGTTAAAGCTTATTAGTGTTGGTAATCTGCATTAAAAAAAAAAGTTTATAGGTTGCTTGAATATGACTTTTTTCCACAGGGTGGTTAAACAAAGCAGCTGTGTGGTTAGTCACAGTGTTGTGGTTTAACAGATTTAATGGAACCTAGAGGGCTATTTTTACGTCTTTAAACCTTTGTGTTTTAGAGCTTTACTGAGCATTTTCACAGTGACCTTGGAGTATGGATCTGGTACATATCCAATTGTGGTATGTAACATCCTTTTAGATTTTGTTAGCTGATTTTTGATATGAGTTGCCAGTAGCCCTCTCTGTTTCACTGCATATGAGATACACACTTTGTTAAAATTAATAATAATAATTCTTAGGACCGAGATACACATTTTTTTTTAAGGAATGAGATTCGTTTTTAGGCCAAAACACATTCTCCAAGGACAAACAAGGCCATTAATTCTACATGGGCAACAGGGCGCCACATTGCCCAGTCTGGAGCTTTATAACGAACTTTACAGAGCTTTATGGAGTGTGAGACATACTCCACCATGCATGCGCAAGTGCCTTCGCGCCTGCTGCGAGGGCGCGGTTACCACAGTTGTTTTTCTACCGCAGTGAGGCGAAGATTGTGTCTGCGGTTTTTCTTCACTCCAGGTCTGGAAGAGCTGCTTTATGGTGCCTTTTCGGCTTCTTTTTTGCGATTTTTTGCTGTGCTTTATTTAGGCCTTTGTCCCCTTCCCGTATATTGTTAGTTCTTTTTGCCAGTTTTTAAGTTTCCTTTATTTTCAGTGACTTGCTGCGTTTAGGCCTAGTCTCTGGTCCGCTCTTTCCCATGACTTTTTCTGGTGCCTTGCCCCTTTTTTCAGGCACCATCATGTCTTTTGATTTGGCTTTGGAAGTTTTTCCTTCCATATGCACTAAAGTACCCAGTGCTTTAAGTGGTGTTCTCGGTGCAGATCTCTGGCAAATACACCCGTTCTTGGTGTCTTCAGTACTTAGGGCTTGACCATAGCTCTTCTTTGGATGAAGAAGAGGACTCAAGTGTCCAGAGAGGCTCAACACGAAAGAATTTTTTGAGCCAGGTCCGAGGTCCTCAGCATCTGCATCGAGGTTGGCGGCATCAACGTTGAAGACTGCATCGGCAGCAGGTACATCAGCATCAGGTACTGCTTTGAGACCCTTAGACACTGGGAGCAGTACTGCATCGGGTGAGTCTCCACCTGCCTCGATGCTGGGTGTTGGACCCAACCCCGAGGCGACGTGAGGATTCAATGACGTCCTCATCAGCACTGAGGAATTTCAGTGCCAATTTCGAGTGAAGGCCAAGAAGCATCGGCATCAGTCATCCTCAAGGCATGGTGCTGGGATCTCTGGGGTGTCGAGGGATTCAGCACCCAAGAAGCGTCGCTGCCGGGAGGATCGCTCCCCCTCTATCCAGGAGGTACCAATGCGTCTGTCTCCAGGCAGCCAGGACCCGTCTCAGCCCCATCAGTTCTGCAGTCTATCTCGGATCCAGCACCCCAGTCTTTCCTAGTATCTGCCCTTGATGAGAATATCTAGGCTTTGCTGCCTGAGCTGCTGGATGGCCTTTTACAATGGTGTGGCATGCCAGCCATTGTGGTCCTGCATGGCCCTCAACCTGCGGTGTGGCCCTGGTGTCGACTGCCACCTAAGCTGGTCCTCTTTTGATGTCGGTGGAGGAAGCTTCACCGGAGTCGAGGCGGGAGCCGACTCCTCGACGCTCTTCTCAGGGACATAGCTCCTCAAAGTCAAGGCAGGCTTGATCTCAGCTTCCCATGAGGAATTTCTGTCTGACACTGATGAGTCAAAGGAGGATCCAAGGTACTTTTCAGAAGTTGCATCCTATGACATTCCTTCTGAACCCTCCCCTCCACGGAGAGCCTTTCATTCCCCTCTTTTGTGAAGGAATGGCTCAGGCTATTCCATTTCATTTGGAAAAAGAGACAAGCCCAGGGCTAAGCTGCTCGAGGTCCTGGACTATGAGTCCCTTCATAGGGAGGCTGTGAATGTCCCTCTCCACAAGGTACTCAAGGAAGTCTTTGATAGGAACTAGGGAGTTCTCTCTGTCAGTCCCTGTCCTGCCCAGGAAGATTGACATGATGTATCGGATCCACAGCACCACCTGGTTTTGATGTCCCCAGTTGCCACATAATTCCATGGTGGTGAATCCGCTCTCAAGAGAGTGAAGAGTATTAGAGACTATGCCTCGGCACCCCAGGCAGAGAATCTAGGTCCTTGGACTTTTTTGAGAGGAAGATATTCTAGGTCTCAGTGCTTGTGGTATACAATCACACCAGCTCTTTACGAGCGTGTACTTGCGTGACTCGATGCACAAGCTGTTGAACTTGGCGAACTCTCCCACCGGAACAGGCTGAGTCGGTACACCAGTTGACCAAGCAGCAGAAGTCCTGTCATAAGTTCTTGGCCAGAGCACCTACGACACCTTTGACGTGGCATCCAGGTTCTCTCTGCTCAAAGTATAGCAATGCGCAGACTTCTCATGGTTGCGTGTGTCTGACTTGGAACAGTTGGTGCAGCAGCAGTTAGCGGATGCCCAATGCCAGGGGGATAACCTTTTTGAAGAGAAGGTTGAGGAGGTTGCTGACGAAATCAAAAAGCGTAGATACCATCTCTTCTCGAGCCTGCCGGGCGCCTTCTGCATCAGTTTCCTCATCTAGGAGGCCTTTGACAAGTCAAGGAGGGTGCCTAGTACTCACAGACGTAGGTATGCCACCTTTTCCTGCCAGCCTATTCGGGCTCACCCTAGCACGCTCGTTCACGTCAACAGTGTGCGCCAAAGGCCTCTGCTGCTCCACAGACAGGCAAGAGACGAGCTTTTGACTGGCTCCAGCAGAGCATAGCTGCACTAAAAGTGTCCGTCCCAGACAAACTTGCCGGTTGGGGGAGTCTGAAGTTTTTCCACGAAAGGTAGCCCTTGTAACCTCCAACCACTGGGTTCTTCAAATAGACCAGCCGCGGATACGCCCTCAGATTAGCTTCGAAAAACTGGAAGTTCTTAGGCACAGGCAGGTTACTTGCAGAGGAACTCTCAGCCCTTCTGAAGGCCCATGTGGTCGAGCCCGTTCCAACAGGGGAGGAAAGGCAGGGAATTCTATTCCAAGTACTTCCTTTTGCAAAAGAAAACGTGAGGGAGGATGCGTCCCAACCTAGACCAAAGGGTCCTGAACAAATCCAAGTTCATTTTCATGCTGTCCAAACGATTGGGGTTCCTAGGAGGCCCTGCTCGAGTACTCACAAATTTCGAGCCTTCCTTCCGTTGCCGAGAGTGAACGCTCTTGTCGCATTCACTTTCACAGTTCAAGCCTTTCAGCAGGTCTTAGCTTGGCAGATGTTGAGATTGTTGGGCCACATGGCTTCCACAGTGTATATTACACCTCATGACACATCTTCACATAAGATCAGCTCAATGGACCCTAGCTTCTTGGTGGTATCAAGCCACGGGGAGCCTGGAAGATGTCATTCAAGTTGTCCCCAGAGCTTGTTCACCTTCCCTTCAGTGTGGACCATTCATCCAGTTTGACTCTGGGACTTCCATTCCAAATTTCTCAGCTACAAAAGGTACTGCAGACAGATGCTTCTCTCCTGGGATAGCGCTCATGTAGATGAGCTTCACACCCAAGGTTTTTGGTCCACCCAGGAAATTAATCTTCAGATCATCTCCTGGAGCTCCGGGCGATCTGGAACGCTCTAAAGCAACGTTTTTCAACTGGTGTGCAATGGCATCTCTCCAAGTGTGCTGCGAAGAAAGTCCACCTCAGTGTGCCGTGATGACGCACGTTGATGAACAACTAAGCCACACTCAAGTGTGGTCAGAATGGTTCAGCTTATAATAGTACTTGATGGGAACGAGGAGCTGTGGTAACTGCGGTAAAGACCTACCTCTTTACAGTGGATTTACCACTGGGGTTCCAGCCGCCCTCCTTCCATTCTGCTGCATGTCCCTCTTCCCTGTTGCAACCACCTCCCAGTGATTCCAAGCCATATGAATGGTCTTGCTGATCCTTGTCCCCACTTCCATGCACGATATCCTATGAGGAAACCATGATTGGCCTGTTCTGTTGCTACACTGCCCACCACTGCAAACCGCACAGATAAAATAGCTTATCCCAGGGCAAACCGTTTGTGGTTTGAGAGTGGTGGCGAGTAGTGTAGTGACGATTATTACTGAGTGACACAGTAGTGTAGGCCTGGGAGGAGTGAGAAATTCAGAAGAGTAGGGAGTGAGGAGCAAGGAAGGAGCGAGTGGAGCAAAGGTCAGTTGGCTGCATAACAGCAAAGCAGGAGGATTCAAACTAAGAGCCAACTTTGAAGACTACAGTCAGATGCCCTACCCCCAGTCCTACCCCTAACTATGACTTTCGACTTTCAGCTCTTCCTCCATGCTGTGGGCTGGCTCGTACTGCTTTCTCTCTCCAGCCATACCTTGTCTGTCCCCTCTCCACACACTGGAATGCCTCTGTCTCAGTCTTTCCCCTTTCACGCCCTCCCTCCCCGTGTTTTGACTGGTGGCCACCGAATTGCCCTTCCCTCTCCAGCCATGTCTCTGTCCCCTCTGCACCCCTTCCCCCTCCCATGTTTGTAATAGCACCGTCTTCTGCTCTCCCTCCCTGTCTGGCCTTACATTGCCATCCCTCTCCAGCCATCTCTCTGTCCCCTTCTCCAAAGAATGCCAACTGCTCTCTCCCCCTCTGCCTCCTCCCCTCCCCCCTGCCATGTTGTAACTAACAGCACCTTCTTCTACCTCTCCTTCCTGTCTTTTGCCTTGTTGCCTTACCGAATCCCTCCATGAGGCAAAGATAGAGATGGCTGGAGAGGGAATGCAGCAGCATGCAAAGATATTTTCTTTTGATAAGTCTGACCTAAAAATGCCAATGCCATAGCAACACTGGTAAGAAAATCTTCTCTAACCCTATGCTGCCAGAGGAAAGTTAGGGAAAAACTGATTTTTTTTTTCTGTAGCCAATTCCTTTAATGCAAGGACATCCGGATTTACCCGGACATGTCCGGGCGGGTTTTGCCAGTCCGCCCGTTTGTCCGGATTTCTGGACAAACGGGTTGGGCGGGCAGCGGACCTATCCTAGCCTCCCCTCCCCTTCCCTTACTTACTATCTACTGCCTGGTGGTCTAGTGACCTCTCGGGACAGGAAAGAGCCCCCTCTTTCCTGCCCGGAGCTTTGCCCTTGCCCTGCATCCTGTTGCTGTGTGACAGTCCTCGGGATTCAAAATGGCCGCCGAGAGTTGAAGCGGCCTCACGAGACGTCAACTCTCAGCGGCCATTTTGAATTCCGAGACCGTCACAGCAACAGGATTCAGGGCAAGGGCAGCGCTCCGGGCAGGAAAGAGGGGGCTCTTTCCTGCCCCGAACAGATCACTAGACGCACCAGGGCAGTAGATAGTAAGTAAGGGGAGTGGAGGGGAATATGTGACAGGGGGCGGGGCAAGGATGCGAAAGGGGCATGGTGTGGTGGGGCAGGGATTGTGTGGGCGAGGGCCGAGGGCGTAACATGTGTCCTCTTTTTCAGAGGACAAAGTATGGTAACCCTATTAAAGTACACTGTAAACCTCAAGGAATTGGCTATATTATCAGTCAATTGTCCCTTACCTTTCCCCTGGGCATCCAAATTATCCATTCCCATGAGTGAATGGGGCTGTGGGAATTGTTTTGACCAGTCCAGGTTTGGAATTTACTTCCCAAAGCAGTGTGGGATATGCAGTCCTGATTCTACCTGTTGAAAATATCAGTGCTGCAGGTCCCATAACACACGAGTAAATAAGTTTGTTTGAAATTCTGAAGTGGCGTCAAATGTGAAACTGGGTACTTTGGAAGAGCTGCTTCTACATGAACTAATTAGCCTGCATTTTTTTTTTTTTACGGTAAATCTGTTTATGCCTTCGGTGCCTGATTTTATACTATCTCCAGTCTCTGTCTAATAATGTTTGCTCAGTGTTTCTCAGATCTCAGTCAGATTGTTGGGATGGACTTAGGGTGGCAGGGGTTTATTTCAATTGCTTTAAAGTTGTTGTTTTGTGAATATGTGTTTGTGGCTATAAAGATAACACAATGTTTAAAAACTTTAATATTAAACTTTAGTTGTTGAACTGTAAACACAGTCTTAATATCGTTGTTAAATGATAAATTATATATATATTTACATAACACACACTTAAAAATACTAACAATTTTTGCGCCTTGTAAGTGTGCCACAAGTGAAAAAAGTTGAAATCACTACCGTAAGGCTTTCAAGAGATCGGAGTTATCTCATCAAATTGTGCTCAGTACCAAACCTACAATCAGTTGCAATATGGGGCACCGGACACGCCCTCTGGGTCAGGAGGCCAACCGAATGTGGCATTGGCTCGCCACCATGGCATCTTTCTTTAAGCCACTTACTTCTCTGATGGGCAGAATGCATACCTCTGCCGACAGATTGAGCAGAATAATGTAACCACATGAGTGGTCTCTCAATATGGACATAGCCACCAAGATCTTCCGAGTGTGGAGTACCCCCTCAGTAGATCTTTTTGCCACTCAGATCAACCACAAGGTCCCTCAGTTCTGTTCCAGGCTTCAGGCTCACAACAGACTAGCGTCAGATGCCTTCCTCCTCAATTGAGGGGCAGTTCTTCTGTATGCATATCCTTCCATACCTATAGTGGGGAAAACTTTGTTGAAACTCGAGCAAGACCTCGGAACCAAGATTCTGATTCTGCTGTACTGGCCATGAAAGATATGGTTCCCTCTACTTCTGGAGTTATCCTCGGAAGAACTGTGGCGATTGGAGTGTTTTCCAACCCTCATCACGCAGAACGAGGGGGGGGGGGGTCTCTTCTACATCCCAACCTCCAGTCTCTGGCTCTCACTGTTTGGATGTTGAGAGCCTAGAATTCACTTCCTTGGGTCTTTCAGAGGGTGTCTCCCGGGTCTTGCTGGCTTCCAGGAAAGACTCCAGTAAGAGGTGCTATTCTTTCAAATGGAGGAGGTTTGTTGTCTGGTGTGAGAGCAAGGCCTAGAGTCCCCTTGCTTGCCCTATACAGACCCTACTTGAATACCTTCTACACTTATCCAAGTCTGGTCTCAAGACCAACTCCATAAGGGTTCATCTTAGTGCAATTAGTGCTTATCGTCACCGGGTAGAAGGTAAGCCACATCTCTGGACAGCCTCTAGTTTTCGCTTCATGAGAGGTTTGCTTTTGGTCAAAGCCCTGTCTAGGAACCTTCTCCCGTGTCATGGGATCTCAACCGTGTTCTCACTCAACTGATGAAGGCTCCTTTGAGCCACTGATTTCCTATCATCTGAAGTACTTGACCCTGGAAGGTCATTTTTTTGGTGTCTCTTCAGCTCGTAGACTTAGTGAGCTTCAGGCCTTAGTGGTGGATGCACCTTATACTAAGTTTATCACAACAGAGTGGTCCTCCGCACATACTCTTAAGTTCGTATTGAAAGTGTATCAGAGTTCCATCTGAAGCAGTCGATTGTCTTGCCAACATTCTTTCCCCACCACATGACCATCCTGGCAAAAGCAGCTTGCACACTTTGGATGCAAGAGAGCATTGGCCTACTACATGGAGGCAGACCAAGCCCCACAAGACAGTCTCCCAACTTTTTATTTCTTTTGATCCCAACAAGTTAGGGGTCGCCATCGGGAAACGTACCAGTTTCAGTTGGCTGCAGATTGCATTTCCTTCACTATACCCAGGCTAGGCTAGCCCTAGAGGGTCATGTCATGGCTCACAGTGTTAGAGTCATGGCTCCATCGGTAGCCCACTTGAGGTCAGCCTCCATTGAAGAAATTTGCAAGGCTGCAACGTGGTCTTTAGTTCCACATTCACATCACACCTACTGCCTTGAGCAGGATACCCAAAGCAACAGTCTGTTCGGGCAGACAGTGTTGCAGAATCTGTTTGAGGTCTAGAATCCAACTCCATCCTATTCTGTTCCAGGCTGCACTCTCATTCAGATTGTATATAGTTTCAGGTAATCTCTATTGTGTCCTTGCCGTTGCGAGGCCCAATTGACCAATGTTTTGTTGTTTTGGTGAGCCTGGATGCTAGGGATTTCCCATTTGTGAGAATCTATTTGTCTTCGGAGAAAGCTAAAATACTTACCTGTAGCAGGTATTCTCCGAGGACAGCAGGCTTTGTATTTCACAATCCCTCCCACCTCCCTTTGGAGCTGTCTCCTTTTTTTATTTTAACTTTTTTGCTGTAGTATAAAACTGAGAAAATTGCATTCTTGTGGTTGGCAAGAAGGCACTCGCGCATGTATGGTGGAGCGTGTCTCGTGCTCCACAAAGCTCTACTTATGCTTTTCATATGTCCAGGACTGGGCGACATGGGTCGGTGTCACCCAGATTATAAATCCTGCTGTCCTCAAAGAATGCCTGCTACAGGTAATACTATTTCATTTTTTCTTTTCTCTGGTTGGTTTTATTTCTGTTTAGTACCTTTAAAAGGTGCATTAACATGGCTACCACACCACTTCACTTAAAGCAGATTATACGTTTTAAACTAGAACCCCAATTACTCTTAAACTGAACACTTTCAGCCACAAATGTTGATCAACCCACTTATACTACGGCATTCTATGCATGCCTCTCCACCTTACCAGCACTCCTTAGAGATATGAGAAAAGGCATGTTTTCATCTTCTTCCTGAATGTCAAATAGCTTAACTCCCCATGGAGTTCCAAAGATGAAGTATTCTGAAGTTTCGAGTCTGCTACAGCAAATGGCTATGATGTAAATGCCATCCCAGGAAAAGCTAGCTCAACAGAATAATTAGATCGGGCTCCTTGGCTAGATGATAATCTCTGCAAGGTACATACCACTTCACTTTATAGGAAGATAGTGGAGTTGCTTAAAAGCTAGCACGAATATGGCCCAGCTTTCCACAGACTGTCTTGGCCACAATGTTTGTAATACTTGGAGCCTATGAGTACTTTTTGCAAGGAGGCCTATATAAAGAGCATTACAATAATCAAATTGTACATTAACCAATTACTAAACAATTTTCTTAACCTCATTATTAAACAACAGCTTCAAGTGCCTCAAGTTCACAAGGAATAGCTGAAAGTAGGCCGTATCCACCATTGCCTCTACTGTGGGCCTAGAAACCCAGCAAGCCATCCAAGATGGCTCCTAAATCCTTTGCTTGATTAATGGGATATTTTCTACTGTAGGAACAAGAGAAAAGCTAATAGTCACAATTTCTCATCACAAGAATATAAATGTTTTTTCATTGTTTAGCACCAATCTATTACCAATAGTCAAGGTACCAGCTTAGCTATACAGTCATTCAGCCTATACACAACTGCAGAGGAATCCTGCTTTGAATATGTCATCATCACGTTAATATTATTGATGTAACAATGGTCAGTCAAACAACGCATCGTAAGATCTCAGCCACGGGCTCAAAGATATTAATGTAGTGTTGAAAGCATGAACCCTGTGGAACACTGCACTCCATAGAAGATGCTGGTAGTGCACCCTTCCTAAAAATAATTTGCCCTTACATTTCAAATAAGAAGACTGATCCCTTATTTGTCTCATCCTGGCAGATTTCAGTCAGATCCTGTGATCAATAAGATCAAACACTGTAGTAAAATCAACACATTTGCCATGATCCAAAATATGCAATGTCTCATCAAGCACAAAATAAGTCCTGGCAGATAATCATTGAATCAACCAAATCTTGCAAAATCCAAGAAATTTATTAACTATGTCTTCTGTTTTGCAAATGTCACTGGTTCCCAAACCTGACCTTACAACCCCACAGCCAGCCAGGTTTTCTGGATATCCACAGCAAATAGGACATGAGATTGGCAGCTTTCCAATATATAATACAAGCCGTTAAGCTTTCCAATATATAATACAAGCCGTTAAGCCCATTAAAACGGGCAAGATTTTTTGCTAATCTTCAAGATGAGTTACCATCAATTCTTGTTAATGTGTGAGTGAACATTTGATTAACAAACATCCCTCAGTTTTTGCTGTAAAATATCTATTCCTCCAGAATCTTTCCATTGCATTGTTTTCTTTCTGAGTTGGTTCAGATGGTGTCTGCATCCAGGGTCCCTCCGAGTTCCAGACCCCCTCCCTACCTGCCTCCCTCCCTCCCAGTTCTAGGCTCCCTCCCTCCCAGTTCTAGGCTCCCTCCCAGTTCTAGGCTCCCTCCCTCCCTCTCTCCCAGTTCTAGGCTCCCTCCCTCCTCTCTCCCTCCCTCTGCGTTCTAGGTCCTCCCCTCCTCCCTCCCTGCGATTTACAGAGCCTCCCTTCCCTCCCTCTGAGTTCCAGGGCTCTCCCTCCCTCCGAGTTCCAGGGCCTCCCCTCCTCCCTTCGAGTTCTAGGGCCTCCCCTCCCTCCGATTTCCAGGGCAAGAAGTGTGTGTGTGAAAGAGAGAGACACAGAGAGAGTGAGTGTCAACGGGCAAGATTTTTATTTCTGAAATGTAGTTGAGAGTGTGTGAGAGTGAGTTCGGGGACTCGGCAGCTGGACTCTTCCTGGTCTGTGGAAGGCTGGAAGCGGTGATAAGCTGGAGGCCGGCCCGTCGTTGCTCGCCGACCGAATGCTGCCCGCGCTAGTATGCCGGGCTTAGTCCTCTTCCTCCAGCGAGCAAGACACGGGCGCACCGAAGATGCCCACAGGCCACTGGTGGAGCCCGGAGGAGGTGCGCCTCCTCCTAGCCCAGATCGGCGGCTCAGGGGGGCGTCCGGCTCCTCATGGCCTCCACCAGCCGCCCCAACAAAGCGAAGAAGATGAAGCAGGCGTATCGGAGAGGGAGGGGCGGCCGTAGGGTCTGTGCTCCCCCCCGCTACTACGGGCTCTTCCGCCGCCTCTGGAAGCAGGCGGGCCGGCCCGTGTTTTGGCGAGCGACGGCTCCCGGCTGATTTCAACGGCACGTACAGAGTCGGTCACTCTTCATTTATATAGTAGGATATCTCGTTCCTATTATAGTAGAAATTCTGAAAACCAGATTGCCAGTAGTGTCACAAGGACAACTTGGCACTAATTGCTTGTGTTGTAAATTATTACCTGGTGTAGCTGTCAAATAGTTTTTCCTCAAATATCCCTTTTTTTCTCTTTAGTGGGCTGTGCTGACTTGTGGACATTGCTTCTGCAATGAGTGTATAGCCATTAGTTATTGACCAGTACAGTGTGGGGCATGCGCAGAAGTGCCATTAAAATGTGCCATCTGTCGACAGACGACTTCACACAAGGAAATATCCTATGTCTTCACCACTGAGACTGCAAATCAGGAGAAAGACATTCTTGTTAAGGTAAGATACATGCACATTCCCTTTAGAGGGGCATTGCAAGAGAAGTGGTATTCATTGCCACATGAATAGTTTCATATTGACAATCAAATGAGATTTCATGCTGAATCTAGACCGAATGTCTTATTCAACTTTCTTTTTTTCAAGCATGAGGTGCCTCCTACTATTGCAAATGCTAATTTGACCATGAGTTGGAAGCTGGTGGATTATATGGAAATGAATATGTTTCTCATTGATGTGCCTCTCTGAGTTCCAAATGAAGCTCTCATTAATTTATAGGGCTTTGATAAAATGCCAGGCAGCAGGCTTTGGTACCTTCTCTACCCTCAGTTTGCCCTCTCTTGTAAGCCAAAGTCAAAAGTTGGGTACTTTGAGAGAAGTCTTGAAAGATTCAGGAAATGATATCATTTATTTATTTTTTTATTTATTTATTTATTGCACTTGTATCCCACATTTTCCCACCTATTTGCAGGCTCAATGTGGCTTACAAAGATCTGTTATGGCGTCGCCATAACAGAGAAGAAATACAATTGTTGTATTTTATTGATCATCAGCACCAAGTATTAAAACATATGACAAGAAGTTGGATAAACACAGATTATAATGGCTGATGATAACTCTATGTAATTTCCTGCCTATTTTTGATTCGAAAGCATTTGAATTGTCCTTGAAATTTAATGACCTCATTGAGAAGAAAGTGCAGAGCTGGTTACTGACCTTACATGCTTACTGTGTGGTGTGATCCTTGTTTGTTGAGTATGGTTAGGGCTCTGTTTTAGGTGTTATAAATTGTAAGTTTAGGAGTAGGAGTTCTTTGAGGGTACAAAAAAAATCAGTGTATGTTGGTAGTATTTTGGGTACTTTTTTCAGTAGAATCAAATATGCATATTTGTGTCATGTAGGAGTCATTGATGGAGAATAAGCACAAAAAATTGGGTGGAGAATACAAGGCAAGCCAGGGGAGGGGAGTACTAAAGGGAGTGGTGATTTTTCTTTCAGTGTTCATCTAATAAAATACTTACTTTCATTTTTTGCCATTGGTGGTATTTTTATCATTAACTCAGAATCCCAAATTATGGCTACCTACAAATGTGATTCTGAATAGTAAGGCATACAGCTCTGAATTCAATATATTTATTTCTTATCTTCAGACCAGTCCGGGACCAGTGGGTTGTGCCCGTCAAATCTGCAGATGGCAATTGAGACCAGTTGCTTTCAAACATTGCCCTATGAAGGACAGTATCCAGCTCATTTTCGAAAGAGAAGAGCGCCCATCTTTCGACACAAATCGGGAGATGGGCGTCCTTCTCTCAGGAGCGCCCAAATCGGCATAATTGAAAGCCGATTTTGGGCGTCCCAACTGCTTTCCGTCGCCGGGACGGCCAAAGTTCCTGGGGGTGTGTCGGAAGGGTAGCGAAGGCGGGACAGGGGCGTGTCGAGGCGTGCTTAAGAGATGGGCGCCCTCGGCCGATAATGGAAAAAGAAGGGCATCCCCTGGTGAGAATTTGGTCCACTTTATTTGGTCCTTTTTTTCAGGTCCAAGTCCCAAAAAAGTGCCCGAACTTGGCCAGATGACCACCGGAGGGATCGGGGATCACCTCCTCTGACTCCCCCAGTGGTCACTAACCCCCTCCCACCCTCAAAAAAACAACTTTAAATACTTTTTTTGCCATCCTCTATGCCAGCCTCAAATGTCATACTCAGGTCCATCGCAGCAGTATACAGATCCCTGGAGCAGTTTTAGTGGGTGCAGTGGACTTCAGGCAGGCGGACCCAGGCCCATCTCCCCCCTACCTGTTACACTTGTGGTGGAAAATGGGAGCCCTTCAAATCCCACCCGAAACCCACTGTACCCACATGTAGGTGCCCCCCTTCACCCCTTAGGGCTATGGTAGTGGTGTATAGTTGTGGGGAGTGGGTTTTGGGGGGGTTGGGGGGCTCAGCACCCAAGGTAAGGGAGCTGTGCACCTGGGACCAATTTGCGAATTCCACTGTAGTGCCCCCTAGGGTTCCCGGTTGGTGCCCTGGCATGTGAGGGGGACCAGGGCACAACGAATCCTGGCCCCTCCCACGACCAAATGCCTTGAATTTGTTCGTTTTTGAGATGGGCACCATCGGTTTCCATTATTGGTGAAAACCGAGGGCGCCCATCTCTAAATCCGGTGATCTCAGCATTTAGGTCGACCATCTTTAATGTTGAACTAAATGTTGAGATTTGGGCGCCCCCCAACCGTATTATCGAAACGAAAGATGGACGCTCATCTCATTCGATAATACGGTCGGCCCCGCCCCTTCGCGGTGCCGTCCTCAGAAATGGGCGTCCCCGGTCGAAAATGCCTCTCTATGCAACCTAGGCTCACCAGGTTTCTCTCTTCTCCAGCAGATGGAGAAGGGCTGACTGTGCAGTTTGTCTGGTCTGGTGTAGCTAGCTCTTGAGCTAGTTGGAGAACTGGTGACCAGTTAAGTACTTAAAAAAGACTCAAAAAAAAAAAAAAGGGGAGACCAAGTCATCAGTAGTTTCATTTTCCTGACTGCTTCAGTTTTTACTCTGCCAGCTGCCTTTGCCGCACACTTCAGTGGTTACTGACATTGACAGGCTGGTATGGTTTCCGTCAGGAGTGACATGATGATTGCTGACCAGGGTGTTTTTTTATTTATTTTTAGTTGAGTGCAGGCAGGAACACAGCAAGGCATGGAGGCCCTGGCAGAGTGTGCCAATCATTGTTCCTATTAAGCCAGCCACCAGGGATACTCAGATCAGTACATTTTTTGTCATACAGGAACAATGGATCATTCAAAATGTGGGGGGAGCCCTTCACAATGACGAACTTCTGTTTCTGAGAGCACTTTGTCTCTTGAGGAGGTTTCTAGTGCTTTTAATGTTGCAGGACAACTTCCCCGCACAGAAAGCGTCTCTGGAGGAGGTTTCTAGTGCTCTTAATGTAGGGCAACTTCCCATCACAGACACCATAGAAACAGCCATGTTAATTCCTTCTGCTCCAGTTTCTATTCCTGCTTTTTATTTCTTCTTGCAATCTAGGTGAGCCTTTATTAAATTCAGTACCTCTGAAAGATATACAGATCATAAACTGGAGACCAACATGCGGGGGGTGGGGGAAGTATGGGTTCCTACCCCTTGTGTCAGGAGGTGGTCAGAATGTGGAACTGGGCCACCAGCAACTGCATTGGGCTCCGAGCCACATATCTGGCAGGGAAAGGCAACAGTCTGGTGGACAAACTGAGCAGGGTAATACAACCACATGAGTGATCTCTCAGTGTGGACATTGGCCTGCAAGATCTTCCAAGAGTGGGGAACTCCTTTGGAAGATCTTTTTGCCACTCATCTCAACAAGGGTCCCTCAGTATTGCTCTAGACTCAGGTCCCATGACAGGCAAGCATCGGATGCCGCCTTCCTCAGTTGGGAGGGGAGGGTCTTCTGAATTTGAATCCTCTAATACTTCTAATAGGGCAGACTGCTGAAACTCAAGAAGGATTTGTGCACCACGTTCCTAATCACCCCTTATTGGCTGAGGTAGATGTGATTCCCTGTACTACTGGAGTTGTCCATAAGAATAGCCATACTGGGTCAGACTACTGGTCCATCTAGCCCAGTATCCTATTTCCAACAGTGGCCAATCTAGGTCAAAAGTACCTGGCAGAAACCCAAATAGTATGAACATTCCACTAATCACTGTTAGCACATCCTTTGGCAAAGAGTTCCATAGTTTAACTATTTGTTTTGAAAGTATTTCCACGTAACTTCATTGAGTGTCCCCTAGTCTTTGAACTTTTTGAAAATTGATTCCCTTCTACTCATTCTACACCACTCAGGATCTTGTAGACATCAATCATATCTCCCCTCAGCCATCTATTTTCCAAACTGAGGAGCCCTAACCTCTTTAGCTTTTCCTCATACAAACGGAGTTCCAACTCTTTTATCATTTTGGCTGCTCTTCTTTGTACCTTTTCTAATTCTGTTGTATCTTTTTTTAAATACGACAACCAGAAATGAATGTAGTATTCAAGGTGAGGTTGCACCATGGAGCAGTACAGAGGCATTATATATAGTATTAGTCTTATTTACCATCCTTTTCCTAATAATTCCTAGCATCCTGTTTGCTTTTTTTGCCGCCACCGCACACTGGGTAGCATATTGCTTACAATGACACCTAGATCTTTTTCTTGTGTGCTGACCCCCAAGGTAGACCCTAGAGTCAGGTAACTATGATTTGGATTGTTCTTCCCAATGTGCATCTCTTTGTATTTGTCCACATTAAATTTCATCTGCCATTTGAATGCACAGTCTTCCAATTATCTAAGATCTTCCTTCAATTTTTCACAGTCTGCATGTGTTATCTGCAAATTTAATCACTTCACTCATTCTGATGCCAGATCATTTATAAATATATTAAACAGCACCGGTCCCAGAACAGATCCCTATGGCATTCCACTATTCACCCTGCTCCATTGAGAAAAATGGCCAATGAACCCTACCCTCTGTCCCATTAAACCATTTTTATCTCTGTGTTCCGTTTTCTTTTGTTTTGTTTTTTTAAATAATAGTTTCCACTATTTTACCTTGCATCAGGCTTACCGGTCTGTAATTTCCCAGATCACCACGGAACACTATTTAGGAATTGGAATTACAGGGAACCACGTGATGCTGTGCTCAGGAGCAATCACTGTTAGCTTGTGCTCCTGGGCCCAGCTGCTCTTTCTCCCCTCCAGCGTTAACAAATCCCCAACTTTGCAATCTTTTATTTTATTTTTTTTATTACATTTGTACCCCGCGCTTTCCCACTCATGGCAGGCTCAATGCGGCTTACATGGGGCAATGGAGGGTTAAGTGACGTGCCCAGAGTCACAAGGAGCTGCCTGTGCCTGAAGTGGGAATTGAACTCAGTTCCTCAGTTCCCCAGGACCAAAGTCCACCACCCTATCCACTAGGCCACTCCTTTTACCTGCTCAGTTTGGTGTATAGGAATTGAACGGTGGTGCTCTGTTGTTTGTGCCAGTGTTTGTGGCCTCAAAAAGGGTCCAAAGAGAGAAGGCGTGCACTAAGTCGATGGACACCAATACAACACATATAAACCCACAAACATAAACACCCCAGGTTATACCCTTCCTATCGCAGACAGCCTGACAATTGAGTAACAATCGACTGGAACCTCTCACTAGAGAATCAAGCGAAATCTACCATAAAGAAAATGTTCCACTCAATGTGGAAACTCAAACGTGTGAGGCCATTCTTCCCGAGGGAAACATTCCCAAACCTGATACAATCAATGGTACTGAGCCATGCAGACTACTGCAATGGAATTTATGCGGGTTGCAATGAACAAATTATAAAGAAACTTCAGACCGCTCAAAATACTGCAGCCAGGCTTATATTTGGAAAAACTTGTTTTGAAAGCACCAAACCCCTCAAAACTGCATTGGCTCCTAATCAAAGAACGTATTACCTTCAAAATCTGCACCCTGGTTCATAAAATTATCTACGGCAATGCCCCGGCCTACATGACAGACCTCATAGACCTACCAACCAGAAACACAAGATCAGCACAAACATACCTAAGTCTTCACTAACCAAGCAGCAAAGGCCTCAAATACAAATCAACGTATGCATCCAGCTTTTCCTATTTAAGCGCACAACTATGGAACGATCTGCCAAAAATAGTAAAAACAACATACGACCACCTCTATTTCCGTAAAGAACTAAAAACAAACCGGGAAGGCATATCCCACCGATCCAACAACAAAAACTGACTACCTGCAATACAACAAAATTAAAGATCATATCAGACACAACCAATTCCCCCTTCCTCCCTAAGTTCCCCATTATATCAACCATATATGAAGCCTTTTCTAACGCAATAACACCTTGTATTTGTTCATACCGGAACTGGCGAACGCCATTACGGTACTCTGTAAGCCACATTGAGCCTGCAAATAGGTGGGAAAATGTGGGATACAAATGTAACAAATAAATATAATAAAATGTTTATTCACACCTTCAAAGAAATGAAGCAAATTGGTGAGGCAAAACTTACCTTGGCTGAACCCATGCTGACTCTGTCCCATTAAACCATGTTTATCTATGTGTTCTGTAATTTTATTCTGTTTAATAGTTTCCACTATTTTACCTGGCACTGACATCAGGCTTACTGGTCTGATTTCATGGATGATCCCTGGAACCCTTTATAAAAATCGGTGTCACATTGGCCACCCTCCAATCTTCAGGTACTATGGGTGATTTTAATGGCTTGTTACAGATTACTAACAGCATATCAGCATTTTCATGTTTTGAGTTCAGTACCCTTGGATGCATGCCATCCAGTCCAGGTGATTTGCTACTTTTTAATTTGTCAGTTTAGCTCAGTACACCTTCCAGGTTCACTGTGATTTCTTCCAGTTCCTCTGCATCATCACCTTTGAAAAACTATTTCTGGTACAGGTAGATCTTTTACATCTTCTTCAGTAAAGACTGAAGCAAAGAATTCATTCAGTCTCTCCACTGTGCCTTGTCCTCCCTTAGTACCCTTTTTGCTCCTTCATGATCTGACTGTCCCACGGATTCTTTCTCAGGCTTTGTGCTTCTGATGTACCTGAAAAAGTTGTTACCTGGGTTTTTGTCTCTGCAGCAAGTTTCTCTTCATATTCTCTTTTAGCCTTCTTTATCAATGTTTTGCATGTCACTTGCCAGTGATTATGTTGTTTCTTATTTTTTTTATTTGGGTCTTTTTTCCATTCTTTTGGCTGTAATAGCCTCTTTCACTTCACTTCACATCACCTTTTAACCATGCTTTATAATGTGTATGGAACCATGCTTCCTCAAAACAAGACTGTAAATAAATTCAGGTTGATTTGTTACTAGTTGGCCTTGCCAATTCAAGTCCTCATTGTCCTTTGTTGTTTTTTGTTGAGCCTGGTAGCTAGGGATTACCAATTTTGAGAATGCCATGGCTTGATCTTGGAGAAAGCCAAGTTACTCGCCTGTAGCAGGTGTTCTCCAAGAACAGGAGGCCAAGTTTTATCACAATCCCTCCCACATCCCCTAGGTGTTGCATTCTTTATGCTTTTGCGCAATTCGGGATGGCACTCATGCATCCGTGGTTCAGGCCTACCAAAGGCTTCTTAAAGTACTAGGAATGCTGGGAATCATCCACACCGGTGCTTCATCACTGGATGTCACCCACTTGTGTGAAGACCTGGCATCTATCCTCGGAGAACATCTGCTACAGGTGAGTACCCTTGCTTTACTGAAAGGATAACTATTGGGGTTCCCTGGGGGTTGGTGCATTGTTATATCCCATTAGTTCTAGACTGATCTGATGAGGATAATAAGAAAGGCAAAATTTTTCCTGCCTGCTAATTTTCTTTCCTTGAGTCCAGCCTTCTCTCCCAGTATTCTGTTTGTTGCTTTTTCTGGTGAAAATATATTTTGGTATTTTGCTGCTTGTTTTCTTGACTTTAACTAAAATCCTGGATTCCTTCATTTAAAGGACAAAATAAGGGAAGTTGTTCTCATTTCTTTGTTATTGAAAAACTGTTGAACAAGGGCTGTAAAGCACCCTTTATAGGGCAGAGCTTCTGAGCAATTGGTCTTTTGTCATCTGCTGATTGATGGGCACAGCCTGTTGATTCTGGACTAGTCTGGTAGGACTCAAGGAAAGAAAAGTAGGAATGAATTATGCCATCTGTTTATTATATGTACCATTATTTTTCAATGATTTGGAGCTATGTGCTGCCAAAAATCCCATTGTATTCTCAGAAGACTGAGAAAGCATCATACCATACAGTTCAAATTTATTGTGAACTATGTGGTACTAGAAGATAGAAGAATAGCTGTTCAGAAGGTGGCACCACAAGCAAACCTCCAGAGAAAGTCTAGAGGGAGATGAGCAATTGGAGGGGAGCAGAGAGCCAGCTTGATGATGGAGGATGATGGAGATTGACAGGATGTCTACTGCTTTGTATGGGTGATGATCTTGGCTCTGAATTTGTGAAGGTTTTTTTTGTTTTTAGACAAACTGGTCCATACTTGAAAAATAGCAAATGTCTCTGATCTGTCCTGATGAAGATGTAATATTGATTTTCCAGTCAGTATACAAAGAGATGTTTTTAATTTACACTCCCTTAACTAGCCTTCCCTAGAAGGGCTTCGTAAATGGCACAAGTGACTATTGCTACTTTGTTACCACTATAACAGTAGTTTATTGCTCCCCTTTCTCCCTCCCCAGAATCTGGGCACACCCCCAATGTGGCATTTCCAAGCCCATTCAGTCCCTTTGAATAGGAAAACTGAACCAAGATCTGTAAGACGAAGGGGACAGTGTTGTTATGCTAAATTTATAAACTGCTTTCCTCGATGGAAATTTAACCCAAAGCAGTTTACAGCAAAAATAATACAATAAGTACATAATACAATAAAATAAGTATAGTCACTATATCTATAGGGACTGGTGTTCAAAATCTCAATATCTGGTTGAAATTAAGTGGCTTTGTTCTCTGCATAACTAACAAAAGTTAAGTTGTGCCTCTGAATATGTCTGGTTAAAGTTATCCTGACAACAGTTGCCTGAGCCACAGATCCAGCTCCTTTTAAGGGTGTAGACAATTGTATCATCTCACTGTCCTTTAATATAGATACTCCCAGCTACCCTAGGGCCTGTTTTCTAAGCCCCTTTTAACAACAAAGAGTTAATTGTTGCATACAAACGTGAAAAGAACCTTAAAGATATGCTTGTTCCATCAGCATTACCTAATTATACCACTCCACTAAAGAATCTACCGATTGGACATTACCCATGTGGATCATGTTCAGTATGTTCAGTCAATATGAGGACAAAGGTTTTTTGTATTACATCTTTAGATAAGAAAATATACCAGTACTCAAGCTTTCCTTAAGACATTTAAATTCTTTATTTTTAGGTTCAAAAGTAAGGGTTTTCCCAGATTTATCTAGGGAAACCCAAAAACGACGTAAATTATTTCTAGCTCTCCGCCCAAGGGTTATTGCCCTAGGTGCAAATTTTCTTTTGAAGTTTCCTTGTGTTTGTAGGATTCTACTTCATACAAAATATTATCAATTTTTTGAACCCAATCAGTTGGATGTTTTTCTAAAAAGTAAGGAGAGTATTATTGTGAAAATTTAGAACCGAATGTAACACTGTATAGCATTTTGGAGTGAGTCTACAGGGTATAGCGCAGTCTTTGATTTAATAGATATTTAAGAGCTTGGTTATAGCTTGATATTTGTATTTCCAGATTCTTGGATAATTTCCTATTTAACTGTGGACAATGGAAGTGTATACTTTTTCTTTTTATTTAATTCTACTGTGATTATTTTCTATATTTCTTGTTATTATTCTTTATTGAATATAATGTATCTTAAAATGCAAAATAAATAAATAAAATATACTTAAACCATTTCTCTAACTATAAAACCACTAATGTTGTTTATGCTGCTGTATGCCCTTGTGGTCTGGTATATATAGGTAAGACTAAAAGAAAATTCAATGTCAGGGTGATAGAGCATAAGAGTGCATTAAAACGCAATCTTTTAGATAAACCATTGGCTGAGCACTCAATCTCTTTGGGACATAAATTTGAAGAGTATCGTTTCTGTGTACTATTTGTTCGTAGACGTACATGGAGAGGGGGACCTATAGACATCCACTTATTTCATAAAGAACAGCAATTCATTTTTGATTTGAAGACAGTACATCCTAACAGTTTAAACATGGAGACAGATCTTTCTGTTTTTCTTTGAATACATTGGCATTGATAGGACATCTCCACTTTTTATTGATGTATATTTTATTTACCACTATTTTTTAGTATGCAATTTTTGATACATTATTTTTACACACTTCCTGGCTAGTTTATATATGAAATATATAAATATTTTTTTCTCTTTGCTTTTGTTTTTTTGTATTTTTCATTTTTTTATTTGGCTTTTTAATTAGTTTGCTACAACAGACAGATGTTTTTTATATTCTACTAGCTGTTGAGCCCATTAAAACGGGCTGGTATTGGGGTTTTCGGAGGTTGACGCTGCCCCCCCCCCCCCCCCGCGCGAGGTCGCCGCTACCGCCCCCTCCCCCTCCCCCGGAGTCGCCGCCGCCAGCCCTCCACCCAGCCCAGGCCCTCTCTCCGCTACTGAACTTACATCCATTTGCCGGAACGCAGCAGGGCAGATCAGCTGAGCTGCCGTCGACCTTCCTTCTCTGCCTGTGTCCCGCCCTCGTGTGACGTAACGTAATTATGTTGTTTCATTTCACTTTTGTGCCCTAGTTTGCTGTATTGTTTTATGTTTGTACCTTGTATCTTTTTATCTTGTTCTTTCTAGGCTACTACATGGTTTAGGCTGTTTTTTTTACATCTAACTTGTAAGTTTTATTGTATTTTTATTCTTTTTTACTTTTATGTTTCTTTTTATAATTTATTTTTTATTTATTTATTTATTTTTAATTTATATATGTATATATTTCTGCAGGTTTTTTACTTTGATGGACCTTTACTATTATGTCGTTTTATTTTAGTAAATATTACCGGTACACACATTTCTGAGAATTTGCTTATAGTAAGGATCAATAAATAAGTAGGTGTCCTATCTTTTAGAAACATAGAAACATGATGGCAGATAAAGGCCATATGACCCATCCAGTTTGCCCATCCTCTGTAACCCCTAATTCTTCCTGTTCCTAAGTGATCCCACATGCTTATCCCATGCCTTTTTAAATTCTGGAACAGTCCTAGACTCCACCACCTCCACCGGGAGGCCATTCCACGCCTCCACCACCCTTTCTGTGAAATAATACTTCCTTAGGTTACTCTTAAGCCTATTCCCTCTTAACTTTGTCGTATGCCCCCTCATTCCAGATCTCTCCTTCATTTGAAAAAGGCTCTCTTCCTGTTTCTATCATGTCTCCTCTCTCCAAGCGTATACATGTTGAGGTTCATAAGCCTGTCCCTATCATTTTTGCATTCAAGACTGCATACTAATTTCATAGCCGCCCTCTGGACCGACTCCATCCTGTTTATATCCTTCCGTAGGTGCGGTCTCCAGAACTGCATGCAGTACTCCAAATGAGGCCTCACCAGAGACTTAAACAAGGGCACTATCACCTCCTTTTTCTGATCATGCCTCTCTTTATGCACCCAAGCATCCTTCTGCTTTGGCCGTTGCTTTTTCTACCTGTTTGAAAGCTTTAAGGTCATCAGACACAATCAACCCCAAGTCCCGCTCTTCCTTCACACACTGAAGCACTTCACCCCCTTTACTATACCGTTCCCTTGGATTTTTGCGAGCCAAGCACATGACCCTGCATTTTTTGGGATTAAACCTTAGTTGCCAAATATCGGTCCATTCTCTAGCTTCGCTAGGTCCTTCCTCATGTCATTCACACCCTCCAGGGTGTCCACCCTGTTTCAGAGTTTAGTATCATCCGCAAAGAGACAAACCTTACCAGACAGCCCTTCCGCAATATCGCTCACAAAGACGTTAAAAAGAGCCAGCCCTAGGACTGATTCCTGCAGTACTCCACTGACGACATCCTTTTCTTCAGAGCAAGCTCCATTTACCACCACCCTCTGTCTCCTACCATTCAACCAATTTTTAACCCAATCAGTTACTCTAGGTCCCATACTGAGGGCCCTCAATTTATTTATCAGTCACCTGTGCGGAACCGTGTCAAAGGCTTTGCTGAAATGCAAGTATACCACATCACGCGCCTCTCTCACATCCAACTGTTTGGTCACCCAGTTGAAGAAGACAGTCAGATTCATCTGGCACGACCTGCCACTAGTGAAGCCATGCTGCCTCGGGTCCCGCATTCTATGTAGTTCAAGAAATCTCACAATCCTCCTCTTTAGAAGCGTTTCCATTAGCTTACTCACCACCGAGGTCAGACTGACAGATCTGTAATTCCCAACCTCTTCCGTACTTCCACTCTTGTGCAAAGGAACCGCATCCGCCCTTGCTTTTAAATGTATAGATATGTGGTTTCATTTATTTAATTTATGAAAGAGACGGCTTGTTAATGACTATCACTCCTTATAGTGTTTGTAAATCATATGTACATTTCTACAGAATTCGACATACTGGCTTTTGTAAAATTAGTTTTTTTGAAAAATTGATTTTATGTTTTTATCTATTGTTTTGTGAAGCTAGTTTTTTTAAAATAGATGTTTTATCTATTTGCTTTTTATGTCTTAATATAAATTTGTCTCGTATTCTATGTTTTATCAATGGATATATATATATATATATATATATATATATATATATATATATATATATATATATAAAGTATGTGTTATGTTTTATTTATTAATTTAGTGTAATTTGATTGAGATGTCTATATTGTGTTTGATATTTATATATGAATCATACATATATGTTTTTGTTTGTTTATGTAATGGTGTATGTAAATTATCAGCTGATATTAGTTTTATCTATTTAGGTATTTGTTATTAATTAGGTTTTATATTTTATTTGATTTTTATAGCCCTTGACGTAGCCCTGCTGGGCGAAACACGGCCTGTGTCGGGCAGTATATTCTAGATGTTATTTTTTTTAATAAACCTTGTTTGATTTTACTACTGTTCTGCTTCGTTGATTTCCATACGGTCAAAACCACATGCCATCCTCTAGTTCCATATCCGTGTATTTTTTTTTTTACCCTGCTGAATATTTTGGATATAAAGTAGCAACATTGGCAATTTATAAAATGTAATTTTTCTTGTTTTACACTTAATTGAATTTTTCTATTCTAATGCTAGCCTGTTTTTTTTTCTTTTCCTTATAACTAGGGAAGCCATTCCACCAAAGTAGAAGCTGTGGTCAGGACTCTTATGAAAATCCAGATCCAGGATCCTGGTGCCAAAGCCTTAGTCTTTTCAACGGTACACTAAATATTATCCATCTAAAATACAGAAATTATTATATTTAATGGAATTACAGTACTAATGGCATCTCTACATCTGGAAAGGATCTGATTACTGTCATCAGGAAGCTAGACTTTTCATGCTCTTGGTTTTCAAAAATGAGTAGTTAAGTGATACATCTTTCAAACAGAATCTGTTTGAAAGATGTATTTCCTTAGTTTAACGCAAACGTGGAGTCAGTGAACAGAGGAAAGTCTTGGAAGCACAGGCTGAGAAGTTATGTAAGTGATCTTGCCATCTGACTGTAAACAGTTCTTAGTTTTCTGATCCAAATAATTTCTGTGTTAGTTTTTAATTGATACAGGCCATGCCTACTTGTGTTAAAAACAATGCTTGCTTGATTTCTTAATTTCCTAAAATCCCATTTTTTTTCTCCACTGGGCATAAGCAATACTTGCCTTTAAAGATTTTATTTTTAAAACAGGGAAGGCAATGGCAAACCACTCCACTAATAGTCTGTCTAGGAAGAGGCAGTTCCCCCCCCCCCAAAAAAAAAAAAATAGCTCGTTCACAACTTGGTGCTTGCATACAGGGGGCTATCTTTACCTTACCTTGATGCAAATATTCTCAGAAATGTAACTTGAAACTGCAGAATGCAATATTTCTTGCAGTGTGGCATTCTACAAGAAGAGAAAACAGTCCAGACATAGCTTATTTGGCTGTACCCTTTCATCCCAACATGATTCTGAAACAAGATGATTGTCTGAAAACATCCATTTTCAGGAAACTGTAATTAAAGCTTCTATAGATTCTTATTTCTTTAATGTTTGTGTTATGCATTAACTGGGCATATAACAGATTGTTTTACTACTGAATGTAAGAGCTCAGAGCTTCAGTATTTCTCCAATGACAAAAATTATATTAATGCTGTATATAATATTGATTTATTATTTTATTTGCTTTAGTGGCAGGATGTGCTAGATATAATTGGAAAAGCTCTCCAGGACAACAACATGGTATATGCACAGATCAATGGAATCAATAAATTTCAGGTATGAAAATTAGATTTTGTTACAACTGGATAGTGTGGTATTTTACCTTCATGAAGATTAAAATGACAGGGCAGGTTGATATTAGATGACTAATACGACTTGATATTAGATTACTGGATAATTTCCTAAAAGAAAAGTCCATAAGCCATTATTAAGATGGACTTGAGAAAATTCACTGTTTATTTCTAGGATAAGCAACATAAAATCTGTTTTACTGTTCTGAGATCTTGCCATTTACTTGTGACCTGGATTGGCCACTTTTGGAAACAGGATATTGGGTTTGATGGACCTTTGGTCTGTCGCAGTATGGCAACTTTTATGTTCTTATTTAATTGCCAGAGAATGTATTAAAAGCAGTTAGCTTAGCAGAGTTTAAAAATTGTGAACAAGAGAAAAAGTATCATGCAAACCCATTGTGCAGCTGAAAGATATGTTTTATCTTCAGTCATCCTTGTATTCCTACTTAAATTCTAGTCCTTTTCTTGCCCTGGTAAATCACTGTGGAAACAAAGTGCTAAAATGAGCCCAGTACTTTGGCTTCAGATTCCTAAATCTGTCATCTTCTCATTGGCCTCCGGGGAAAATTGTGTCTTGGTTATAACTGAAAAGTGACACTTTCCAGCAGTGTCTAGGGTATACTAGTAGGCCTATACACAAGAGTTTAACATAAGAAAGTATTTCTTCACAAAAAGCTTGGCAACAATGTCATATCTGCTGATGTCATCAAGGGGTGAGACGGGCTTGACTGTGTCCTTGATTCTGATTTGCTGTTTGGGACTGGAAGTGGGCATGGCCACCTGTCTAAAATATGCCAATTAATTTAGACAAAAGCAGGTGAGATACACTACTTATGTTTAACCACAGTGAGCAGTAAATGCATAACAGGTATCATCTTTTACATAATGCTGGCAGAATTTATGATGTTCATTTTTTCTTTCAGGAGAATCTCTGTGCGTTTAAATATGATCCTAATATCAATATTTTGTTGCTACCCCTGCACACTGGTTCCAATGGATTGAACATAATCGAGGCAACTCATGTTCTGTTAGTTGAGCCCATATTGAACCCAGCACATGAACTTCAGGCCATTGGCAGAGTACACCGTATTGGACAGACAAAGTAAGAATGGATAATCATTGTTTATATATTTTTCAAAAACCAGTGCATTGCTCATGGAACAGTGTCATCCCAACTTCTAGCTATGTAGCTTCCAGAATAGGAACAAAACACCAGAACAGGATTAAAAAGAAGATAAGTCATAATATTTAAAATTCATTTAGAGCTGAGCTTTATGTTCTTCTTGATTACTACAGTTTGTATAGAGGCTTATTTACTAAGCTGCATTAGCTGTGGCATGCATATCTGCTAATGTGGAGATTAGCATTTTACAGCTTGGAATGAGTAGTTACAATGTGTTAATTGCTTTGTTTTTTACCATGTTAAAAGTTAATACACCTCCAGAAGTGTAACTAACTGGATTGTCCATTATCTGCCATGAAGTTAATGCAGTATTGACTTTTTTGTGCATGGTAGCCCTCTTTAAAATGCCAGAAATGCTCCCAGTAGTTACCATGCATTTATTTTGCCATTTACTGCATGATAACTGCAAAACCTCAGTTCAGTTTAGTAATTAGGAACCATAGAGGGGCATTTTCGATATGACATCCACGATTTTGAATGTTTTGCAAAAAAGTCCAAAAATACAGTGCCAAACATGGTCATTTTTGAACCAGAAAAACGTCTTATCTTTTTGGTTTAGATTTTTTGTGCTCAGTGCAACTTTCTTTAAGGGCCATTTTCAAACAAAAAATATCCAAGGGAAAAATGCACAAAATCAAGCGGTTGAGATGTCTGGGGGCCAGCAGTCTTACTAGACTGGCTACACATCCCATCCCATAGCAGAGCAGTGTGCCAGGCTAGGGGGTACTGCAGTGAACTTCACATATAAGATCCCAGGTACCCATCATATCATAGCCCCCTTATCTTGTATGGTGAGCCCTCCAGGAATAGCAAAAAATGAACTGTACCCAACTGGACAGCATTACAATAGTCCTCATGCCTGCAGGTGTTGCCTATATGTTGGTTCATTTGGAGTTTTGGGGGGGTCCTCACACTTTCCGCCACAAGTGTACCAGTTAGAGTGGGGATATGGGCCTGTGTCTCCGCTACAGTCCACTGCACCAGCCACTAGGCTACTCTAGGGACCTGCTTGCTGCTGTAAGAGGAATGGACATTATATCTGCAGCTGTTATAGAGTAGAGAGCTGCACGGGAACGGGATTCCCGCAGGGACGGAAGCAGTTCTGTGGGGTTCCCACAGGGACGGAAGCAGTTCTGCAGGGTTCCCTTGGAAGTGTAAGCTACACCTGCACCAGCCTCTCATCTACCGAGTACCAAGTTCTTTGAGTGCTGTCTCCTCCTCCTCCTCGCTTTAACAGCACAAATGTGGAAAATTTTCCATTAAGGAGGTGGTAGAGACACAAATGATGATGGAATTCAAAAAGGCTTGGGATGAACACAGAGGATCTCTAAATAGAAAATGGAAGTTATAAAAAAAACAAACCTTAAATGGCTGCATGTATGTGGATGTGTGAAGTAATGCTTAGATGGCGACTCTAGCTATGATTAACTAGGGCCAATACCGGGCAGACTTGTATGGTCTGTGTGTAATATATGGTTTAGGATGGGCTGGAAAGGGCTTAGACAGCAACTTCAGTGGCTGGAACATAAGGACAGTTCTGGACAGATTTTTACGATCTGTCCCACAAATGAGAAGACGCATAGACTGGAGTGGGCTTCTATGGTCTATGTTCCAGAAACACAAAAGAAAGACCATAATCAAGTATATAATATCACACTCATTGATTTAATCATGAATTGATAATGAGTGTGACTATTGGGCAGGCTGGATGGGACCATTCAGGTCTTTATTTGCTGTCACTTACTATGTTACAATTAATCTTCTTTGCTCCTGGGCTGATGAGCAGACCTCAGCTCTGACACAGGCATGAGCATCAGATGTCACCTGACCTACTGGCGCGTGCATGTGGTGACCTCTCTACACACAGTGCCAGTAAATCAGAGACAGATCTTACATGTGCACACCAGAGTGTTCCAAGTTTCAGCTTCCATTCCTTCCTTGCCTACAGTGTTGTGGCTCAGATCCAGAGAGAGACTGAGGGAGCTGACTGGAATTTTCTTTTATGTGCCATTAAATTCTTACAGTGATGGGTGGGGATGGGTTAAATTCTTGCGGGGATGGGTTAAATTCTTACGGGGATGGGTTGGGATGGGTTACATTTTTGCGGGGATGGATGGGGATGGGTAAGATTCCAGTGGGGATGGGTGGGGACGGGTAAGATTCCAGCAGGGACGGGCGGGGATGGGTAAGATTTCTGTCCCCGTGCAACTCTCTAGAGCCTGACGTACTGTCACTTTCAGCTCTTAGGGGGTGAGAAGGGGTCAGTGACCACTGGGGGATTAAGAGGGGCATTATGCCTTTATCCCTCCAATGGTTATCCGGTCAGTTTTTGCACCTTTTTGGCATTTAGTCGTTATTGAAACAGGTCTAGCAAAAAAGTTCTGTTTTTTGATCTGGACTTTTTTACAATGTTCCATTATAGCAGAATATGTCCAAATAATAAACTCACCCTAGTCCCGCCCCTTGAGGTTTAGAATAACTGCATAGAAAAAGTATTTTTTTTAAAAATCCATTTGCCACTTTATGCCATTTTTTAGATGTTTTTCTGTTTCGAAAGTGAGCTCCATAGGACTAGATGGCACCTAAAAAAAATGCTTAAAGTTAGACGCAATTTATAGAATAATGTTTAGTGCTGGGAGCCACAACTACATTTAGGCACGGCCATTTACACCAATGAAAACCTGCTGGCAGATCCCCCTAATTCTATAACAACGCACAAAAATTGCAGGAATGCTTCAGACCCAGCCATGCTTCTCCTTTTCAGGTCCATGCACTAGAATTTACGCACGCCTCTTCATAGAATACACCTAAAAGGATGTGTGTGTAAATTCTAATTACTGTCAGTTTAGTGCCAATAATTGCTTGTTATTGCCCAATTATCGGCGCTGATTGGCTCATTCAATTAAGTTGCACACGCAAACTGGGCTCGCACCCAAATTTACAATCGGAACTAAAAGCACCATATATAGAATCTGGGGGGATAATGTATAATGACTAAATTCACCATAATTTGATATGACAATAGTGATTTCACATGTAAAATAAGGCACCACTTTTCATTAGTATTTGTAATTAACAGATGAAGTATCCTCACCACTTTCAGCAAAACTAGATGCAGATTGATGGCAAAACTGCTGGGCAATTATCCTAGTAAAGCGCTATTCAGTGACCATTAATGAATACTATAAGACATCATTTTGGCAGGTAATTAACTATGGGACCTATTTACTACAATGTGGTAAGATTTGCTTCTGCACTTGCCAGTCAGGTCCTAAGACCAGTTCAGTAAAGGTTTACCTGAGTGCACTTGTGCTTACATTATTGAGCAGAAGGCAAACTCTTGTCTGCTCAGCCTTTAGCTGTTTGCTTCTTGCGGGGTTTGCTTCTATTAAAGCCTCCCATCAAACCCCCTATGTTGTGATGAGATCTCAATGTGGCTTTAATCCAGCTGCTGAAAGCTTCTTTTGAGCTGCTCGATACCTGTCATCTGAAATACTACTACTACTACTTATTTCTATAGCGCTACAAGGCATATGCAGCGCTGTACACCATACACAAAAAGACAGTCCCTGCTCAAAGAGCTTACAATCTAGATACCCGACATGGAAGATTGTATTTTTGGTGCTGGTCAGTGAGCTCCAGGCTCTAGCAACTGATGTACCTTACATGAAGTTTTACAGCAACAGAGTGGTTTTGTGCATGCATCCTAAGTTACTTTGTCAGGATTCCATCTTAATCAGTCAATTGTTCTGCCAACCATTTTCACCAAACCACTTGCCCATTAGGTGAAAGAGCACTGCACACTCTGGACTGCAAGAGAGCTTTGGCCTTCTATCTGGAGTGGGCTAAAGCCCACCCAACTTTGTTTATTTTGACTCAAATAGGATAAGATCTGCATATTGCATTTCTTTTATTTATGCCCAGTCTGGATTGACTCTTGAGGATCATGTATGAACCATTATATCAGAGCATAGCTGCTTTGGTAGTCCACTTGAAATCATCCTCCATAGAGGAAATTTGCACAGCTGCCAAGTGGACTTCATTCCATATATTCACATCACTACTGTTTGGAACAGGACTCCACATGTGATTGTTTGGTCAGAAAGTCCTTCAGAATCTGGGGTCTAGAATCCATCACTACTTCCATGCCCTTTTTTTGTTTCTGCTCCTGGATACCTAATTAAAAAAAGGTAGCAGCAGCAAAATTCTCGTACATTATATGTTTGTTAGAATATTCCTAGGCCTCACGTGTTTCAGGCCTGGTTGTTATCCCTATTTTTGTTTAAGGCTGCCTGATATCTAGGGTGTTCCAAGGTTAAGAATATTTACATCTTGTTTGTTCTTGGAGAAAACAATTACTTACCTGTAGCAGATGTTTCCTGAGGACAGCAAAATAAATATTCTTACTCACCTGCCCACCTTCCCTTTAGAGTTGCGTTCTATCAGCTGTCCATTAGTGGTCCCTTGCAATGTCAACAGGCAGGAAGACATGAGCATGTTGGCGAGTTGCTTCCAAAACCTTCTGGAATATTTGTTGGGGAGCATACCCATGCAGACTCCATCAGATGACGTCACCCAAGAGTAAGAATATTCATCCTGCTGTCCTCGGAGAAAACGTGCTACTGTTAAGTAACTTTGTTTCTCCGAGGACAAGCAGGCTGAATATTATCACAGATGGGTCATCGTCCGCGACGGCCCAGGAGACTGGAACTTTTTAGAAAAAAACTGGAAGTCTGTAGAACGCTCTGTTGCGTGGGCTGAGCGCACCACGCATGCACGAACAGCTGCCCACGACGCGAGCGTGTCCCTTTAGTTTCTTTTGATCCGCGATCAGAGAATCACATATTCAGCTGCATTTTTCGAGCTCAGGAGTCCTGGTTAAACGTTTATTGTTTCCCCTTTATCTTTTTCAATTTCTTACTCATCAAAATAAAAATTAAAAAACCACGCCCCTCTTTCCCTTAATCTTTAGGTTTTCTTCATCTTTTTAAGCTTCCTTTCGTTTTCCGTCACGGCTGTCCTTAGGCTGCTCGACCAGGTCTTTTTTTCTCTTTTTTTTTTTTTTTGCCTTTTTATTTGGCACCATCGAGCCATTTAATTTCACAGCCGCTGTTTTCCCGCCCATGTCATCGAAGACTCCCAGCGGCTTCAAGCGTTGTACTCGCTGCAACCAGACCATCTCTAGCACCGACCCCAACGCATGGTGTCTACAGTGCCTTGGACCTGACCAGCTGCCAGCTGCCTGTAAGCTGTGCCTGTTGATGAAAAAACAGACCCAAGTGGCTGGGGAGGCTCAGCATGAGAAACGTTTTCCAGATCAGTCCAGTCCTTCGACGTCAACATCGGCGTCGACGTAGAGGGAAGCAGCGACACCGAGAGTCCAGGTAATGGCTGCCGAAAGACCTTCATGCGCTGGGAGCAGTGAGGCATCGAGTGGGTCTCCACCTATCTTGAGGCTTACTGCTATGCAGGCCCCCCGGGACCGACCTTCGTCGGACCCGGGCCTGAGGAGGCGTGAGGATTCCACGTCCTCCTCTTCAGTAATGAGGAGTCTCGATGACGGGCATCGAGCAAAAGCTAAGAAGCACCTTCATCGATCTCCTTCCATACACGGTACCGAGAGCTCCGTGGAGCCACGGGAGTCGGCACCCAAGAAGCGTCGGCGCCGGGAGGACCGCTCACCCTCCATTCAAGAGGTGCCGATGTGTTGGTCATCTGGTAGCCTGGTACCGGCTCTCGAGCCCCCTCAAATTCTGCAACTGACTCCTGCACCAGCCCCCCCAGCCTTTTCTGATGGAAGCTCTCGACGAGCGCATCAGGGCCCTTCTTCCAGAGCATCTGGAAGGCTTGCTTCGCCAGTCTGCCTCGGTGTCGGGGATGCTTGCACCTTCCATACCGACTGCGGAGGTGACATCTGGGCCATTACCTGTGAGGAGGTCCCCGTCCGGTGTCGGCTGCCACCCGGGTCGATTCCCCCTCGACGTCGGTGGAGGAAGCTTCGCCGGAGTCCAGACAGGGGTCGACTTCTCGACACCCCCCACGAGGTTGTCGATCCTCAACGTCGAGACAGGCTCAGGTTCGGGCTGCTCTTAGGGAGCTTTTGTCCAATACTGATGAGGAGCGCTCGTTGGAAGAGGAGGAGGACCCCAGATACTTTTCGGAGGAAGAGTCGTGTGGGCTTCCCTCTGATCCTACTCCGCCAATTGAGAGTAGAAGGTCTCCACCTGAGAGTCTCTCTTTTTCATCTTTTGTTCGGGAAATGTCTAAGGACATTCCATTCCCTACATTGAGGGAAATTGGTCATGCCCTCTTTCTAACCCAGTGGTCCCCAAAAAATCCGAGTCCCAGTACAGAGTCCATGGAGAGCCTGTAATGGTGAAGGCCCAACTTCCTCACGATTCCATGGTGGTGGACTCTGCTCTTAGAAGAGCCAATAGTACTAGAGACTATGCCTCGGCGCCCCCAGGCAGAGAGTCTAGGACCTTGGATTTTTTTGGGAGGAGAACGTATCAGGCCGCTATGCTCGCCGCCAAGATCCAAACATACCAGCTCTACACGAGCATCCACTTGCGGAACTCGGTGAGGCAACTGTCCAGTTTAGTTGAAGCACTTCCTCCGGAGCTTTTGCTGCCTTTTCACCAGGTGATCAGGCAGCAGAAGGCGTGTCGCAAAAGTTCAGGATGGTTTCCCTGGGCACCCTTCTTCCCATGATTCAGGAAAACGATTGGCTATGCTTTCTGGACTTAAAGAATGCCTATACCCACATCTCGATACTTACAGGAAGTATCTTCATTTTCGCTTGGAAACTCGGCACTTTCAGTACTGTGTGCTACCCTTTGGCCTTTCTTTTGCGCCCAGGGTCTTCACAAAGTGCTTGGCAGTTGTCGCAGCATCGCTACGCAGACTAGGAGTGCATGTGTTCCCTTATCTCGACGATTGGCTGGTGAAGACCTCGGAGGCAGGCGCTAGGGTCCATGCGGATGAGTATTCGACTGCTGGAGCTACTGGGGTTTGTAATCAATTATCCCAAGTCCCATCTTGTCCCTATACAGAAATTGGAGTTCATTGGAACCCTGTTGGACACATGGACGTCTCAAGCTTATCTTCCCCAGGCAAGGGCAGACAATCTCCTGGCCCTTGTGTCCATGGCTCGAGCGACTCAACAGATCACAGCTCAGCAGACATTGAGACTCTAGGACACATGGCCTCCACAGTTCATGTAACTCCCATGGCACGCCTATATGTGAGATAAGCTCAATGGACCGTGGCTTCTCAGTGGTGTTAGGCCACAGGGAATCTAGAGGATGTAATCCATCTCTCCACCGAGTTTTGCACATCTCTTCAGTGGTGGACCATTCGATCCAATTTGACCTTGGGATGTCCATTCCAGATTTCTCAGCCGCAAAACGTACTGACGACGGATGCATCCCTCCTGGGGTGGGAAGCTCATGTAGATGGAAAAGGATATTCAGATCAATCTCCTGGAATTACGAGCGATCTGGAACACTCTCGAGGCGTTCAGAGATCGGCTGTCCAACCAAATCATTTTAATTCAGACAGACAATCAGGTTGCGATGTATTACATCAACAAGCAGGTGGCACCGGATCTCACCTTCTGTGTCAGGAAGCCATCAGGATGTGGCTTTGGGCACACCATCACGGCATGCTTCTCCAGGCCACGTATCTGGCAGGTGTAAAAAACAGTCTGGCCGACAGATTGAGCAGGATTATGCAACCTCACGAGTGGTCCCTGAATGTCAAGGTAGTCCACCAGATCTTCCGAGAGTGAGGCACCCCCTCGATGGACCTTTTTGCCACTCAGTTCAATCACAAAGTCCCTCAATTCTGTTCCAGACTTCAGGCCCACCACAGACTAGCGTCAGATGCTTTTCTCCTTCATTGGGGGACAGGCCTTCTGTATGCGTATCCTCCCATACCTCTAGTAGGGAGACTCTGCTGAAACTCAAGCAAGACCACGGAACCATGATCCTGATTGCTCCTTTTTGGCCCCGTCAGATATGGTTTCTTCTTCTTCTGGAGTTGTCTTCTCATGAACCGTGGAGATTGGAGTGTTTTCCGACCCTCATCACCCAGAACGAGGGGTCGCTTCTACATCCCAACCTCCAGTCTCTTGCTCTCATGGCCTGGATGTTGAGAGCTTAGAAGCTGCCTCCTTGGGTCTTTCAGAGGGTGTCTTCCGAGTCTTGCTTGCTTCCAGGAATGATTCCACGAAAAAGTGTTATTCTTTCAAATGGAGGAGGTTTGCCGTCTGGTGTGACAGCAGAGCCCTAGATCCTTTTTCTTGTCCAACACAGACCCTGCTTGAATACCTTCTACACCTATCAGAGTCTGGTCTCAAGACCAACTCCATAAGGGTTCATCTTAGTGCAATTAGTGCTTATCATCAACATGTAGAAGGTCAGCCTATTTCTGGACAGCCTTTAGTGGTTCGCTTCATGAGAGGTGAAAGCTTCTTTTGAGCCACTGAATTCCTGCCATCCGAAGTACTTGACCTGGAAGGCTGTTACTTCAGCTCGTAGGGTCAGTGAGCTTCAGGCTCTAGTGATTCATGCTCCTTACCTTAAATTTCATCAAAACAGAGTAGTCCTCTGCACGCAGCCTAAGTTCTTGCCGAAGGTGGTGTCGAAGTTCCATCTGAACCAGTCAATTGTCTTGCCAACATTTTTCCCCGTCCTCATACCCGCCCTGGTGAAGACAAGTTGCACTCCTTGGACTATAAGAGAGCATTGGCCTTTTACGTGGACCGGACAAAGCCCTATCGACAGTCCGCCCAGTTGTTTGTTTCTTTTAATCCCAACAGGAAGGGAGTTGCCATCAGAAAACGCACCATCTCTAATTGGCTAACAGATTGCATTTCCTTCACTTACGCCCAAGCTAGGCTGACTCTGGAGGGTCATGTCATGGCTCAATGTTAGAGCCATGGCTGCGTCAGTGGCTCACTTGAAGTCAGCCTCCATTGAAGAGATTTCCAATGCTGCAACATGGTCATCTGTCCACACATTCACATCTCACTACTGCCTTCAGCAGGATACCCGACGCGACAGTCGGTTTGGGCAGTCGGTGCTGCAGAATTTGTTCGGGGTTTAGAATCCAACTCCACCTTCCTAGGCCCATTTCTGTTCCGTTCCATGCTGCACTCTCACTTAGTTGTCTTTTTAGGTCAATCTTTGTTATGTCCTTGCCGTTGTGAGGCCCAATTGACCAATGTTCTTTGTTTTGAGTGAGCCTGGGGGCTAGGGATACCCCATCTGTGATAATATTCAGCCTGCTTGTCCTCGGAGAAAATGAAGATACATACCTGTAGCAGGTGTTCTCAGAGGACAGCATAAGTACATAAGTACATAAGTAGTGCCATACTGGGAAAGACCAAAGGTCCATCTAGCCCAGCATCCTGTCACCGACAGTGGCCAATCCAGGTCAAGGGCACCTGGCACGCTCCCCAAACGTAAAAACATTCCAGACAAGTTATACCTAAAAATGCGGAATTTTTCCAAGTCCATTTAATAGCGATCTATGGACTTGTCCTTTAGGAATCTATCTAACCCCTTTTTAAACTCCGTCAAGCTAACCGCCCGTACCACGTTCTCCGGCAACGAATTCCAGAGTCTAATTACACGTTGGGTGAAGAAAAAGTTTCTCCGATTCGTTTTAAATTTACCACACTGTAGCTTCAACTCATGCCCTCTAGTCCTAGTATTTTTGGATAGCGTGAACAGTCGCTTCACATCCACCCGATCCATTCCACTCATTATTTTATACACTTCTATCATATCTCCCCTCAGCCGTCTCTTCTCCAAGCTGAAAAGCCCTAGCCTTCTCAGCCTCTCTTCATAGGAAAGTCGTCCCATCCCCACTATCATTTTCGTCGCCCTTCGCTGTACCTTTTCCAATTCTACTATATCTTTTTTGAGATACGGAGACCAGGCTGAATATTCTCACAATCCCTCCGTCCTCCCCTTGGAGTTGTCCTAGTTTTCAACTTTGCTTTTTATACAACTGAAGGGACATGCTCGCGTCGCAGGCAAGAAGCCGTTCGCACATGCGTGGTGTGCTCAGCCCGCGCGACAGAGCGTTCTACAAACTTCTAGTTTTTTCTAAAAAGTTCCGATCTCCTGGGCCGTCGCGGACGACGACCCATCTGTGAGAATGTTCAGCCTGCAGCCCTCGGAGAATACCTGCTACAGGGGGTATTCATTTTTCCAGGTATGCATACATCCTAATTTTAAAAAAACAGCAATAAGAAATTATAATTTGCACTTTATCGCACTAAAGGAACTGTAAGACAGTGGTAGATCATGTCTGTATTAAGTTACCAGTTTTACCAGATCCCTGTAATACAGTGGTGCCTCCTTACTCAAATCAGTTTCTTTTACACTTTTCTACAAACCTGTGATCCAGGCAAACTGCCTAACCTACTATTAGTCATTTTTGTAGCGCTACTAGACTTATGCAGCGCTGTACACATTAAATGCAGGTACTTTGCCCCTAGAGGGCTCACAATCTAAGTTTTTGTACCTGGGGCAATGGAAGGTTAAGTGGCTTGCCCAAGGACACAAGGAGCTGCTGTGGGAATGGAACCCAGGTTGCCAGGATCAAAGCCTGCTGCACTAACCAAACAAAATTTCCTTCTGCTTAGAAGGAACTGAACTATAGCATACCCATAGGTCCTCCCCATAACCGGTATCCACTATGCTTTTAATTCTATTACCTATTACACAGTTATGCCTTGAATATAGGCCCGGTCCAGCTGACCATTTCAGCTTTTCCAACAAAAAGGGATCATCCTTCTTCTCCAGGCCACTACTATATCACGTAATAAACAAAAGAAAGAGGGGGGGTAATGTGATTCTGCCAAACTAGCAGGGCACCCCAGGGAGTAACTCTGGGCTGATCTCTCATTATCTTCTGTTATCGGGCTACTTTGCTCACTGTTTGGAACTGATTTCCACAGTTATCAATCTGTTATCTGTGCAGTCAGCCTCCAATCAGGTGATGTTCATGGGTTATGCCGAGCAAGGGCTCAAAACATCTCTGAGCAACTTCACATACAAGCTCATCCAAAATGGCTACGGAGAGTCCTAAAATGTGGTAACATTGGATGAGGCTTCTGTGCTGGAACTTTAAAAACACCTTACAGCTGTCATGGAGGACAGATTGTCCCAGATTCAAACTGCTGTACAGGAAATTAAAGATGGTTTGATTTCCATAATCAGCGATTCTTGCAGGTTGAAGAGCACATTGTCCACCAGGAGACTCAAACCTCAGGCATGGAGGTTAGTAGTGCTGTCCAATTCGTGATTCGAATCGATTCATCGATTCATTTTTGGCAAATTTTTAAAATTTAAAAATCGATTTTTTAGTAACTCACTTTTAGCCGCTTCCTCTGTCTCCAGCCACCTTCCTGCCTTCCTCTGCATCTTCTGTCTTCTTCGCGCAGGATGCGTGTCCCGCCCCTGTGTGTTATAATATTAGCATGTGGGCCTCACTATTTCAATTAAGTTAAATTGAATCAAAAAATCAATTTTTTTGAAAGAATCTAATCGTACCAAATTGAAAATTTTTTGAATGAATCAGACAACACTAGAGGTTAGGTTCCGCGAGTTGGATCAGCAAAATCAACAACTGCAAGAGAGAGTGGAAGACCATGAAAATCGGAATCGCAGAAATAACCTGCGATTGGTGGACCTTCCAAAGCCTAAGGAAGGTTGGGAACTCCGAGAGTGGTTAGAGTCTGAGCTGCCCATTACTTTGGGGTTAAACAAAAGCCCTAATACATTCCTTATCAAGAGGGCACACCACGTGGGCCAGCTCTGGAAGGAAGATCGCTGCCCTTGCCCTGTGATTTTTAGGCTTCTGAATGTACCTGTGTAAATATAGGGAATTACAATCCCTAATTTATGAGAACACAAAACTTTTACTGTTTCAAGATTTTGCTGCAGCAGTGGTGGTGAAGAGAAAGGCTATGGCGCCCTACTTCACGGACCTTTATAAAAGGTGCTTCAGGGTGACTCTTCAGTACTCTGCCCAAGTGTGTTTCATTGATCATGGCAAGGTTGTGCAGTTTGAGAACCCCAAAGATCTAGAGGCCTTTATTCAACTTTTCCCAGCGTGTGAGCCACACGCTGATTGTCTTGAGTGGTATTTTGGGATTTATTAGGGGTGAAAGTGGACTTGGGGTCACGCTTCTGCATGCTGGCAGGTGGAGTTACATGTCTGGGGGTATGTCAGCTTTGCTTTGACTTGACCTGGTAATTCAGCAACAACTGAATCATGGTGTCATGTGACTTTGTCATGGAGGCCAGCCAAGTGGATCTGGTTATGCCCCTTGTCTCAGGCCGGTGTCAGTCACCGCTGCTAGAAGAGGTCTTCTGGGCCCTGGTTTTTGGTTCTTTACATGGTTGGCCTGTGTTTTCAATTCCATCAGCCTGTACCTGTCTGTTTTTGTTTTTTGTTTTTTTTTTCTTTGCAAGGAACTTGTGGAAGACACCTTTTGGGACATATTTGTTCTTTTTGTTGGACTATGTGAGCATTCATCTAGGAGCATTCACTTACTTTGCAACTTTATATGTTAGAGAGAGACTGAAGCCCTGGGAAAACTTTTTGTGAGATTTAGTAGATGCATGTAAATCAGGGGAGGGCGTTGGGAATTTTACTATTGTGAGTATGTTGGCTGTGTGGGATTTAGTTGGTTTGGCTGGGTGTGTCTGGAGTTCATGGGGGTGTGTAGGGTGGGGATGTTGGAGAGTGCATGTGATGTGTTAATGTAGGATTTGGCAGTTGGTGTTGTGGTGCTGCTGCTGAGCATGGGTGGGGCCTTCTCAGATGGAATACATCAATCATTTTTTATGTTTCTGCTCTTTCTTCATTGGGACTATGGTTAACTTGACTACAGCTACTTTAAATGTTGATTGGTTTAATTCACCTATAAAAAGAACAAAGGTTTTGTCTTTGCTGCAGAAGGCTGGGGTGGATATTGCATGTTTGCACAGCTCTACAATAGTGGAGCAGTTCAAGAGCAGCTGGGTAGGGAAGGTGCGTTACTCCTCTTTCAGTGGGCATCAAAGGGGAGTTGCCATTCCAATTCATAAGCAGCTTCCCTTTCATATCCATAAAGCGATTCAGGATAGGAAGAGGCATTATGCTATTCTTTTGGGAGAACTGTGAGGACAGCGCTTTCTACTGTGTTCTGTGTTTATTTATTTATTTTTGAGAACGTTTATATCCCACATAATCCGAACATAGCAGGCTCTATGTGGCTAACGATATTTAAAGAAATAACATCATACTAGTGCAAGGTCGGGACAGAGAATAAGGATCAACTTGGGGAGGGGGGGGAAACAACGAGGGACAGCAGGAAGTTAAGTTACTGCGGAGTAAGTTTTATCATAGAGATAAGTCTTGAGGAATTTCTTAAACAAAGTGTGGTCGGTAGTCTCTTTTAATGATGATGGTAGAGCATTCCAGTAACGAGGACTCACAAAGCAAAAAGAGGCGGCGAACAGCAATTTGTATCTTAGATTACTACAGTTAGGATAGTGGAGATTTAGATAAGTGCGAGACGCAGTGGCGTTCCTAGGGGCGCTGACACCCGGGGCGGATTGCCGATGCGCCTCGCCCCCCCGGGTGCAGCGCCCCCCCCCCCCCCGGAACAGCGCGACCCCCCCCCCCCCCCCCGGTGAAAGACCCTCCCGGGTGCACGCCGCTGGGGGGGGGGGGGGTGCCGCGCACCTGTCGGCTCTTCGTTTCCATGCTCCCTCTGCCCCTGACAGGAAGTAACCTGTTCCGGGGCAGAGGGAGCATGAAAACGAAGAGCCGACAGGCGCGCAGCACCCCCCCCCCCCCCCCCCAGCAGCGTGCACCCCGGGCGGACCGCCCCCACCGCCCCCCCCCCCCCCCTTGGTACGCCACTGGCGAGACGGCTTTATGGAATTTCTTGGAGGGAGATCAGTCAGGCTGAACATATAAACTGGAGCAACCCCGTAAACGATCTTGTGGGTGAGAGCACAGACTTTGAATTGGATACGCTCTTTTATCGGAGCCAGTGGAGCTTCTCTCTTAGAGGTTTTGCTGCTTCAAACCGAGATTACCAAATAGTAATCTTGCCGCCGTGTTTTGCGCCATCTGGAGTTTCTTAAGGGTGTGTTCTTTGCATCCGGTGTAAATCCCATTGCAGTAGTCAAACCGAGATTTACCAAATAGTAATCTTGCCGCCGTGTTTTGCGCCATCTGGAGTTTCTTAAGGGTGTGTTCTTTGCATCCGGTGTAAATCCCATTGCAGTAGTCAAAATGGCTCAACACTAGAGAGTGGAGTAGAGTCCGGAAAAGGTCAAATGGAAGGAACTGCTTCATACGTTTTAGTGAGCGCATGGAGAGGAAACTTCTTTTCGTAATAGCTGATACCTGAAGGTCGAGGGACAGGTGGGAATCCTAACATCTACAATCACAAGTTTTTCTCTGATTTAGTGGGCCAATTGGCTAATTATCTGGATTATATACATCTAATTGGAGGGGATTTCAATATTACAGCTAATCCTCTGGTGGACTGTAAGCAACCCCAAAACTGCAGGTAAAGATCATAGTGGGAAGTGGTGAATTTTCTTATTCAACAGCTTGGGGTTGTAGCTATGTGGCATACTCTGCACCTGGATGAATCACACTTCACCTTTTATTGTCACACTCACAATGTTTGCCTAGATTATGTACTGTTTAAATGCCATGTGCTTTCAGATCATGCACCAGTCATAGCGACGTTAACTTTCTTGAGCAAGACCCAGGATTTTGTCTGGAAGCTTCCCTCTCATTTGTACCAGAACCCAAACTTTCACACATCGTAGGGCGAAGTGGCAGCACTAGGAGGCTACTAACCCCCATGAGGATATAGGCCTGGTAGTGTATTGGGAGGCCTCCAAGGCAGTGCTCAGGGGTCACATTGTAGTTTATCAGACCCCCTTATGAGAGGAGAAATTACTTTCTCTTACTAGGGAGTACCAAGATTTGAAGTGAGTACATGTATCCCACATAGGTCCCTACTCTCTGAAAAATTAGTGACGCTTCGTAAAGAGATTGATAATATACTGCAGCAGTGGGCTAAACAAAACTTTTTCTTTCAGAGATACAACCTATATATTTTTTAAGGGGGGGGACTGGGAAACTCCTTGCAAATTTGGTGAGACCCCACCTTAAATGACAGATGATCACCAGTATTAGAGATGCGCAGGGCATGAGACATGTAGATATCTCCCAGATTTTTTGTCAGTTTGTCTCCGTTTATGAAAAATTATATAGCCAGGGGACAATGTATAAGGCTGTTAGGACCTCTTTTTTTGAAGGACCTACTGCTTCCTCAGTTTAGTGATTTTCAGGTACAGGCTTTGGGCAGACCCATAACTCCAGTGGAACTTCAGGTGGCCGTTAAGCATCTCAAAATGACCAAGGCACCTGGGCCTGATTGGCCAGGTCCGGAGTATTACAAAATTCTTAGTGATTTAATCACCCCACATTTGGAAAACATGTGCAATGGGCTGTTGGGAGATCAAGCTGCGAAGCGTTTGAATTTAGCTCATATCACTCTTCTCCCTAAACCAGGGAAGGATCAGAAACAACCAGGATCCTATTGGCCCGTTTCTCTGCTTAACCAAGACATCAATTTGCTGGTGGTGGTGTTAGCAATCTAGCTAAATAAGTACCTCCCGTTGGTCATACATACAGATCAGGTGAGCTTTGGCCCCGGGTGTTATACTTCTATGAATTTGTGCAAGGTTATGATAGCCCTACTTGAGGATCAGGTTAAGGATAATCAGGGAGTTATTGCCAGCCTTGATATTGAAAAGGCCTTTGATGGTGTGCTTTGGCCTCATCTTTTTGGGGTTTTAGATAAATTTGGTAGCAGGGGAATTTTGTGTGGTGAATCCATGCCCTGTATATTAAGCCGCAAGCCCAGTTAATCATCAATGGGAAGTTGTCTCACCCCCTTGTCTTGTTACGGGGAACATGCTAGGGCTGTCCATTATCCTCCCTTCTGTTTCTTCTAGCCTTGGAGCCTCAGGCAGCTAGGATAAGGCAGGCTGATGATATACAGGGCATCTGGATTGGGCATTATGAAGTCAGACTGAGCATCTTTGCATGCTTTTGTATGTGAGCCAAGCACCTGAAATTTTTGAAACGTTTTTGAGTTTAGTCCATTAATTTGGTACTTTCTCGGGTCTCCGAGTCAATTGTCACAAATCAGATGTACTCCCTCTGAAGAGGAGTGAGACAGAACCCTGGCACCGGAAGCTCCCAATCAAATCTGTTACACATAATTTGAAATATTTGGGAATATTCTTGATCCCTCCTTCTTGGTAATGTACCAACGAAATATTGTAAACACTATTGAGAAAGTCAGAACCTTGTGTTTGAAGTAACATGTCCTCCCTCTCTCAATAGGTCAAGTGGCTCTCTTGCAGATGATCATGATTCCTAAATTGCTCTATCCCCTCACCCCCCCAAGCTTAACCTGTTTGGGTGAAGAGGATGGAGGAAGTGTCATTGCGAGCTTTAGTTCAGAAATTTAGTTGGAAAAGTGGGGTGTCGAGGATCGGGTATGCCAAGCTCATATTGGACATATAATAAGGGGGAGTCAATTTTCCACATTTGTGCATTTACAGTGTCACTGCGTTGCTCCGTTGGATTCATGAGATGACTACTGGGGTTCAGAAAGTATTTCCCTTAGATTTGTAAGATCCTGGAGCTGCCCATATACTCCTGTTAATCTTATACATCAAGGCCCACAATGCTCTGGAGATTTTAAATGCAAAGCACCCTTTTGGAGGCCATTCCATCTCACTTGGAGGTGGTGGCAACTGAAACAAGGGCGCACTCTAAGGCATCACCTTTTTAAGTCTGGTGGGTAGCTGAGTTTGTTGCCTGGGATATGGCCTCCTTTTTACAGATTTGGGAGAGGAAGGGATGCTGTGCCTTTTTACAGCTGGATTCGGAGGAGTGAAAGGTTTTCCCTTCCTTCACACAGTTTTTGCAGTAGTGGGACATTCCAAAATCTCACATGTGGGCGTATTTCTAAGCTCGTCACTAGTATGATAGTCTGGTCCAGTGATATGGAGAGAGCTGGGCGGTTACTACTCTGGATCTTGAGTTTGCTACTATGCGCCTCTGTTAACAAACTTTCCACAAGGGGTAAGCTGGTGAAGAGGGCGTTTGATGGGCGGGATATTATTAGATTATTGGAGGCGTGGAAACACGACTTAGCTCAGGACTTTGATGAACCTCAATTCCTAGAACATTTTGATGACACCTTTTCTTTGCTGAAATTGGCAGAATTTTAGGAAACCCAGTACAAAATTTTGCATAGGCCCTAAATCACAAGAGAGCAGGGTGCAGCATTGAAACTTTGCATTAAGTGTAAAATTCATGTGGGATTGCTGCTTTATTCCTTTCTGGACTGCCCTAAACTTATGTTGTGGTTTTCAGCCCTCACGTCCTTAGAAAAGGCAATACAGCAGGAGGTCTCTTGGGATTATAGTACGTTATTGTTGGGGCATTAACAAGGTCTTATAGATCAACATTTCCTTGCCGACTTGCAAATTTTTGAGTATAGCCCTCGTATTGCTTGAGAAGGTCATCCAGTGGAGACTTGATGCCAGAGGATGAGGGAAATAGCGTCCCATGAACTTAGGAAGAAGCATGGGAAGAAGAGGACCCCAGAGTGCCTCAGATACAGGCAGCATTATAAGGATCGGGTATCAGAGTAATTATTGGCTTTCCTCCTGTTGTCCTGGTGGTAGGCATCACACTCTAGTTGCGAATTACTTACGTTTTGTGTGAGGGGGGTTGGCAGAGTGGAAGGATGGGTGTAGTGTGTAGGAATGAGTGATTTCTCAGTGTGCATGGTGGGCGTGGCTAGGGGTAATTGGGTAGGAGGCTTATTATCTAACACAGGGTGGCACAAAGTGTTATTGTTGTTCGCTTTTATCTTCTGGATGTCTTTTTTTCTCTTATTGGTTCTACTGTTGTGCACCTCATGTTTCACAAATGAAAATTAAAAAAAAAAAAAAGAGAGAGAGACAATGTTTATCTTCACAAGGAGAGCCCCATGCTTACCTTAAGTCCACCTAGTTCCAGTTCGAATACACTTCAAGGTGCCCTATCCTGACGCTTTCCAATTTCATGACTCGTGGCATCTAACATTTTCCAAGGACAAGCAGGATAGCAAGTCCTCACATCACAGGATGACATCACCAATGGGAGCCCACGGATGAACCTTCTACAGCTTAGAATACACTCAGAGCTTTTGAGGCACTCTAGTTCGCATGAGTGCCACTTTCTGCCTGCTGCTGTCATGTGAAATCATCTCGGTCTTCATCTTTTCTCCAAGCCAGTCAGACTAGCCTCAGGATGACATTTTCTATACAAATTTTGTACTTTTTATACAGTTTTTTTTCTCACGTTCTGTTGCTGTCCTGCAGTACATTTTAGTGTTAGCGCCTTAGGTTTTTCAGTCATTTTCAAGTTTCCTTTATTTTTTTGCATCACCTGGTGTAGGCCTTGCTGAAAACCATGGGCTCTTAGTTAAAGTACTTATTTTTAAAATCGAGTCACTTGATTTTACAGCGACTAGTTTTCTAAACAAGGTGTCCCAGAAAAATAACCCTCAGTTGGTTTAAAAAGTGCACCCAGTGTAACAAGATCATGTCCATTATGGATACCCATAACTGCTGTCTGCAATGCCTGGGGCCTGACCATGCTGTCTCTCATCTTAAATTATGTTAAGAGATGTCCAAAATAGGACTTCATGATCAAGAGAAGCAGAGCAAATGTATTTTTGGCACTGGAGTTCAGTCCATTGACTCTGGTTTTGGAAACATAAGTCTCCATGAGTCCCAAAACTGCAGCAGACACCAGGGATGCATTGGCTTTGAGAGTGCACCATTCACCATCAACACTGAGCATTGATAGAGGCCATCATTACTGATCATCATCTTGCTTCCTACCCAAAGAAGAGGAAGGATTCATCTTCATCTTTGATGCTAAGGGCTCATGATACCAAATGCAGTGTGGAGACTGGGAAATATCAACTTTACAGCTTTTCAGAGCGTGGTGCTGAGAGTACTGAGGCACCAAGGTTACCGGTATCCTTAAAGCATCTCTGATGTGATGTCCAGGATATGTATGTAATTCCATAGAGAATCTTTTTGAGATAAAGTTCAAGAGTGTCCCAAGCATTAAAGGCCCACATGAAGAGTGTAGCCTTCAGCTCTTTCTTAAAATGTTCTATGTCAGTTCAGTGGCAAGTCTGTACCATTTTTAAGGATTGGGAATGGAAAAAGCACCAGAAATTGTTTCAGCAAAATTTTGTTTACCTAAGGATGGGATAGATGCTGGGTGCCCTCAGAGCTTAACACTCTACTCAGCCTTGTGTGTAGTTCTGCTTTACATAGTGTTACCAACAGATCAATCCATACTTGTGGGTTATGCCCGTCTACCACAGAGGCGTGGCTACAGGTGGGCCTGAATGGGCCCAGGCCCTCCCAGTTTTGTTTCAGGCCCACCCAGAAGCATACATCCCCCCCAGCCAAAACATCCCATCTCTTCCTTCCTTCCAACCTCCTGATTGTCCAGCGCAGCACCTCTTCCCTTCCCTCCCCTTGTTTATAGCGCCAGCATCGGGCCGAGGGGCAGGACAGTCTCTCTTGCTCTCGGGCAGCCAGTTCTCAGGGTTGGGGGAGGGGGGACAAGAAAGCTTTATTTTGTTTTTTTTGTTTGTTTGTTTTATTATAGCATTTAAATCCTTGTTTTGTTTTTTTAATTTGTTTTGACGAGGTTTACGTCTCCCTTCCGTTGGCGAGTGTGCATGTGTGACTGAGTGAGCATGTGGAGGGAATCAGGGTAAACCAGAGGGGACGATGGGTATCGAGATCCCGGATTTCGCACAGGTTAACGGACTTGTTGCAGGGCTACACGGTGGAGGTGCTGCGCCAGCGACCCGCAGACCTGGTGGACTTTGCTATTCAGTATTTCACGCGTCTGAAGGAGAACCGGGAGCACGATGGCGCAGGGGGAGGCCTCAAAACTCTTACGGAGGGGGTGAACTTCGATTCCGAGCCCATGCAGACAGAATCCAACGGCGATGGAGAAGAAAGGGACGAGGACGACGATTCCGGCTTTGAACCACCAGTTATCAACAGATTCAGCAGAAGAGTTTCAGTTTGTGCTGAAGCCTTTAACCCAGATGAAGAGGAGGGAGAGACAGAACCAGGGTGGTTCATCCAAAAACAGATGAGCAACGATGCAGACTTCAGGATGCCTGTAAAGATATTCTTCTTTTCAAAAACCTTGATCAGGAGCAGCTCTCTCAGGTTCTGGATGCCATGTTTGAGCACACAGTAAAACCTTAGGAACAAGTCATTGATGAGGGAGATGATGAAATTGAAAGAGGATTGTATGATATTTATGTAACTAGAGATAATCAGACCCACTGTGTTGGCTGTTATGATAATCGTAGAAGTTTTGAAGAGCTGGCTTTGGTGTACAACATTCCAAGAGCCTCTGCTACTATTGCCACAACAGAAGGGGCCCTTTGGGGACTGGATCGAGTGACATTCATGGAGGAGAGGAGCTGGTTGGGTTGGGGTCAGAGAGGAGAGGGACACACTGATGTGAGGGAAGGAGAAATGGATCCTAGAGAGGTATACAGAAACAGAAGGGAGATGGGCATTGGGTGGGAGCATGGGGACAGGGACACAGGTGAGATGCTGTATTGGGATGGCATATGGGCACAGAGGGGCAATGCCCAACACGGGGTGGGGAGGGAAATATGGGAATAGAGAAAGAGTGGTTAATGGGTGGGGAGATAACGGGAATAGAGATACAATGGACACAGAGGGGAGATACCAGACAAGGGGGAGAAGAGGAACACAGAAGGGAGATGCTGGGCATGGGGTACATAGGTGCAGAAAGGAATGATGATGGATGTGGGGATATGAACACAGGGGAGATGCTGGACAAGGAAATGTGTGGACACAGAGATGGAAGATAGATGGTGACATGGAGGCGGAAGAAATGTCAGATGGACAGGAAAGACAGAGGGCAGCAGAAACCAGAGACTGGGACCAATATGATTTGAAAAATAAAATGACCAGACAACAAGAAGGTACAAAAAATTATTTTCTATTTTGTGATTAGAATATGCCAGATTTTGGTATATGTCAGATATGGCTGGGGCCCAGGGAAGGAATCTGGGAGAGGACCCCAAAGCCCATTACCAGGCTGCACCTTCTTCAGCTTCTGGCAGGCTTGGGGCTCTCTCTGGCTAGAGAGCCAAGCACAATTGCCTTAGTTGCACCTCCCCCCCCCCCCCCCCCCCCCAAACACCATCTCTGGCATGTGCTATCTTTATAATTTGCACAGGAGGAAATTCCTTTCTTGTTTCTCTAATGTTGTACTACATGCAAGGTCTGGCTTCTTGGGGTTTCAGTTTAATTTATATTTATAGAGTTTGTGTATTTGGCATTTGTTTTGTGTGTGTGTGTGACCCCGAGGTATTCTGTCACCATGAAGATTCTATGTAGCATTCTGTAGTCATTTGGCTTGTTCAGTTTTCTCGATAGATGTATCGCTATTTTAGGGTTCCACTGTGATATTTAGGGCACTACCTTTTCATAGGTAGGATCCTTGTTTTGGAAGTTAGTGCTGGCATGGTAGATTTGCTCTAGATTCTGACTGACTTTTTGTTTATAGATTTTTTTAAATTACTTTGCAATATGTCTATTATTGACATTACCAAAATGTCTTTGTATGGTGAGCTTTATAGGGAAATGTCCTTGCTCTGCTCTGCATCCATTGTTGGTGGAAGGCCAGGAGGTTCTCTGGATGCGGAATGTATTTGGCTTCAAAACCATGTGTGTGTTGGAGGACTGTGTCTCAATGATGGCTGAAGAATAGTGTAGTCTCTTGTACTTCCCTTAGCTCTCAACAGGCCACTGAAGCCTCCACTGATACCCTCATTGAAGTAATTGGAAGTGAGGTAGAGGTAGAGCATGGGGTGGGGTACGGACAAAGCATGGGTTCATTAGGTGACTTTTTTTTTCTCTTTCAAAAAGTTGGCAACTCTAGTGCCCATCCATCCAACCTGTTGGCCCACCCAAAAATTGCCTTCTGGCTACGCCACTGGTCTACCAACAGGTGGAGCGAGAGGACTCAGAATTAAGTTGTGCCATAAGAAATAGTGTTCCACTATCCCAATTCAGTATTCCTCTGTCTTAGGGTTACCATATTTGCCTTGATAAAAAAAGAGAACACCCCTCACACCCCCGCCACACCTCTGCACAGTAGTGTCACCTTGACCTCCCCAAGAAAGCCAGATTCCCTCCCTCTCCCCCCATGTATGTCCCCTCCCCAATCTTTTTCCAGCCTCCCTCCACGCACCCTTTTTTATAGCTCACTCCATCCACATCCCGTCCCATACCTTATCGTGCCTGGTGGTATAGGTGGCCTCTTTGGGCAGGAAGTTTCATCCTAGCCTCTAAAGTCTCCAAACTGCACTCTCAAATTAATTGTATTCTGCATCTTCTAAGCCCATGAGTCTGGAATTACTTGTGGGTTCTGGAGTTGATGACTGCAACCTTGGATATTGTATCCTGGTGAAGGGCACACATGGAGCCGCTCCAGTTCTCTCTATGGAGCTGCTGGTCCCCTGTTAAGAATGCAGTGCTCGTCTTCACTGAATGTGTTAGGCATATAGTTGCATGGCTTAGTGTCTTCAGTAAGTTTGAGTCAGGGAGTTTATCTGGCAACCCCAGAGTGGTAAGTAGCAAACTTGAATGTCTTTTAGATTGGTAAGCCCATTGCCTTCATCTCTCTACTCTGGGGAGATGGTCCCCTTCAGGAGGGTCTTGGCTGATAAATCATCTTGAGCTTTGGGCTCTAGTAGAGTTTGCCTCAGCTCCTCTTCATCAGCATCTCTAGGCCAATATAACCGCAGTATTATGCATCAACAGACTTTGAGGAACTCAAAGGGCTACCTTAGCATTATAAGCCTGCCTTCTTCTCCTTTAGCTGAGAGTTATCTTCAGGCAGGGGTGTGTGCTGGTAAATTTTTAACAGGCTCTCTCTCTCCGGACGTAGCCAGCTCTGCAGTTGGAAGGGCCAGGGGTGGGCCGGGTGGGGGGGGTGCAACACTGCCTCTCTCTCCTCCCTCCCTTCATGCGGGCACACTAGGCATACCTTTGCTGGCAACCAATAAATGGACTGCCACCACTCCCAATGTCTTGCTCTGAGCAGCATGCTGAAACTTCTCACGCATGCTGGAGAAGTCCTAGCCTGCTGCTCAGAGCTGGAAACAAGGATCTGGGAGCAGCAGCAGTCTATTTACTTGGCTGGCAGGGTTCAGCATCCCCACCAGCAAAGTAAAGAGAATTCAGCAGGGGGCCCAAGCCCACATTTTGGGAGCCAGTTGTTAAAGTAGCCATGGAGGGCCCTACTTTAACAACCGGCTCCCAAAATTCTTAAAAACTTAACAACCGGCTCTTGCGAGCCTGTGAGAGCCTGCTCCAGCACACCACTGTCTTCAGGTGCTGTTGGAGGCGCACAAAGAGGGAGAATTGCATACACTGGCCAATTATCTCAATAGGAATTCCTTAGACCCAAGGAAATGGGAATTTTTTGATTGTTTTTTCTCATGACTTTGTGGCAGGAACTTCCTCGCTTGGGCCACACAGCCACACAAAACAATGCTATGCTTCTCACATTCTTCAGCTGAAAGAAGAGTTCTCAGGTGTTGCATGCTGTCCTTTAGCCATGGCCACCTGTCTCCCTGATGTACGTGTTCTGTCTGACTGCTGTTAGGCAAGTCTTCACGGGACTGCTCTTAATCTAGGCCATGTGATTCTGACCCAGGAGGCTGTGATGTGCAGGCCTTATTTTGCTTCTGATATGCTTCAAGCTCTCCAGAACTGTCTCTTTAAATAATTTTTAAAAATAAGGCTACTTTCAAGGTCCTCACATTTACATCAGGTTTTTTTCTTCTCCCTTCTGTCGGATTATTGGATCTTTGAGCTGTTCTTGTAGGGATTTCTTCTTTGCTTTCTCAGAAGCAGAAATTTTGAATCTAATGGTTCCCTCCTTCCTCCGTAAGGTGACTTCTCCTTTTAATGTCAATCTCCCCGTACTCTGACTTCCTTTCCTAAGGAGGAGGGCAGAACATCCTAGCCTGTTCTCCAGTAACGTGTCCTCTACAAAGTACTGTTGAGGTACCTGGAGTTCACTATTGAATTTCAGAGATTTTGCCTTCTCCTTGTGCTCTCTGTAGACCCCAGGCAGGGTCTTTCAGCTTCACAGACTTCAATAGGTCGTTTGATGGATGAAGTCATTTCCTCAGCATTTATTTGAGCAGGTGAGCTTTCGTGAGCTTTGGCTTTCAGCTTTTAATGTGCACTCTTCCTCTTGGTAGAATCTAAAGCCATTCCCTTGGTTGGGATTTTTAGATCTGCTACTTAGTCTATTCATACCTTTTCTAAGCTTTACAGATTGGTCCTTATGGTCAGAAGGGATTTGAGTTTGAAACTTCTGTTCTTCTAACAGAGGTTTCAGGTTTCCTCTCTACTTGAGAATTGCTTTGGTACATCCCACAAGTCTGGATTGATCTTTTGGTGACACTAAGGAAGGAGAAATTAGTTCTTACTTGCTAATTTTCTTTCCTTTAGTTCCAACAGATCTATCCAGAAGCCCGCCTTTCTCTTCAGTGTTTCTAGTTCAGTTTCTGTATGATGGTTGAAGTCTCTTCTCTCTGATGTGCAACCAGTTTCTACTGTTGTGCTACATTGTTCTCAACGAGAAAGGAGCAGTGGCGTAGCAAGGGGGGGCAGAGGGGGCGGTCCGCCCCGGGTGTCAGCACAAGGGGGGGGTGCTCCGCTGCTTCCAGGCACCCCCCCCCCCCCCCCCACCCAAAACCCCCCCCATGGGCATCTCGTAGAACCCTTCTCCTCCTTCCTTCCCGCCCCCGGCAGCCCCCCCCCTCCCCTCCCCCCCCCCCCCCCCTCCGTATCATAACCTTTTACTTCCCATAGTGGCAGCGACGTCAGTTACTTATGAAGAAGGCACTGCAGGCTCCCTTCTGGCTTCAGCTTCTCCCTTCGCTCTTCACACAGTGAGTGTCCCGCCTTCGCGATGACGCATTTCCTGTTTCCGCGAAGGCAAGACACTCACTGTGTGAAGAGCGAAGGGAGAAGCTGAAGCCGGAAGGGAGCCTGCAGTGCCTTCTTCGTAACGGAACTGACGCCGCTGCCACCACGGGAAGTAAAAGGTTATGATATGGGGGGGGGGGCAGAGAGGAGGAGGAGGGCTGCCATGGGCGGGAAGGAAGGAACAGAGAGGGCAGGGGAGAGAAGAGAATGCTGGACATGGATGGGAGTGGAGAGAACAGATTGCTGGACATGGGGGAGAGAAGGGGAGGGCATGGGGAGAAAAGAGATCGCTGGAGGGGAGGGCAGGGGAGGAGAATTGCTGGACGTGGGTGGATAGATGGAGGGGAGGGCAGGAAGGAACGGAGAGGAGGGCTGTGGGGGAGCTGAGGGAGGGCAGGGAGAATCGCTGGACATGGATGGGAGGGGAGGGCATGGGGAGAGAAGAGATCACTGGAGGGGAGGGCAGGGGAGAGAGGAGAATTGCTAGTGGATGGATGGAGGGGGCAGGGGAGAGAGGAAATTTGCTGGATATGAATGGGGGCAGGGGAGAGAGGAAATTTGAAGGTTATGGCTGGATGGAGGAGACGGCAGGACAGAATGGAGAGTTCCTGGACATAGATGGCGAATTGCTGGATATGGATGGATGATTGGGGGCAGGGGAGAGAGGAAATTTGAAGGGTATGGGTGAATGGAGGAGACGGCAGGACAGAATGGAGAGTTCCTGGACATAGATGGAGAATTGCTGGATATGGATGGATGAATGGGGGCAGGGGAGAGAGGAAACTTGAAGGATATGGGTGGATGGAGGAGACGGCAGGGGAGAATGGAGAGTTGTTGGACATGGATGGATGGAGGGGAAGAAAGTCAGGAAGGAAATGCACATGGATGGAAGAGAGGAGAAATGTTGGACAAGGATGGAGGGAAGGAAGACAAAGGAAGGAGATGCACATGGAGAGAGGGCAGATCCTAGATGGAAGGGGCAGGGAGAGAGGGCAGACTTTGGATGGAGGGGACAGGAGAGAGAGGGCAGACACTGGATGGCAGGGAGAGAGAGAGAAGGCAAAGTCAGGAAGGAAATGCACATGGATGGAAGAGAGAAGAGAGGAGAAATGTTGGACAAGGATGGAGGGAAGGAAAGACAAAGGAAGGAGATGCACATGGAGAGAGGGCAGATCCTAGATGGAAGGGGCAGGGAGAGAGGGCACACTTTGGATGGAGGGGACAGGAGAGAGAGGGCAGACACTGGATGGCAGGGAGAGAGAGAGAAGGCAGATGCTGGATGGAAGGAAGACAGTGAAAAGAAGATGAGGAAAGCAGAAACCAGAGACAACAAACTGCAAGTAAAATATATATTTTTATTTTTTTGCTTTAGGATAAAGTAGTATTGTAGCTGTGTTAATAAATAGAACATGGAAATAAGGTAATCTTTATTGGACTAATTTTAATATATTTTGACTAACTTCGGAGAACAAAACCTCCTTCCTCAGGCCAGGATAGGATATTGTAAAATCACTATACTGTACTGATCTGATCTGAGGAAGGAGGTTTTGGTCTCTGAAAGCTAAATGTATTAGTCCAATAAAATGGTGGTATTTTATTTCTGTTTCTGTGGTGTTGCATTGTATGCTCAGTCTGGCCTCTTGGGGGTCAGTTTTAATTTTTGTCTAAATAGAAAGTTTGATTACTTATTCTATAGTGGTTTAGGGTTTATCTGTGTTTGTGAAAAAGACATGGCTTTCAGTTGGCATTGACTGTGCAGGATCGACGATTTGTACTATTCTGTCTGGTTACGTTTTACGATAGGCGAATTGATGTTCTAGTGCTCACTGTAGTGTTTAAGATGCTTTCCTTTTCCTTATGTGACTCGTAGAAATTACTGCTTATGGTATGGTAAAATTGTTCTAGAGATCCTGAGTGTTTGTATTCTCGGTATGCCTAGTACTGGATGTTGGAGGGGGGTGTTAAAAAATGACCGGCCCCGGGTGTCAACTACCCTAGCTACGCCACTGGAAAGGAGACCACCTAGAGGATTTCTGCTTCAGTTATATCTTTCCAACTGCTTTGTTATGGAGTACTGAATTGGGATAGCTGCACACTGCCTCTTATGTCACAGCTCAATTCTCTATCTCCACCTGCTGGTAGATGGGCATAACCTACAAGTCTGGATGGTCTATTGGGACTAAAGGAAAGAAAATTAGCAGTAAGAACTAATTTCTCCATAAATAAGCAAATAGTTTCTCAGCTCCAAGGTCAAGTCTCATTACATTGTACTCTATGTAGCAACAATGTTGCTCTAAATCCCTGCCTCATTAAATTTCTTCAGTTTACTGCTACTGGCTTATCTATTCCATCAGCCATATGGATTGCTCAAAAGACTAAAACAATAGGAAACAGAGCAGCCCTAAGCTTAAGGTCACCCACTTATATGCCTGACTAAACTCTGCTTATTGACAAAAAAAAAAGGCAATATTGTTAACCTCTAACAGGTGTCTTTATTAGATAGCAGGATTGATGAGGCACACAGTCCCACCCACCTTCCTAAGAGCTTTTGCTGTTTTGAGCTTTGTAACTAACTAAAGAGCTGAGGAGACCACTGTACGCAGGAAGGGCCACCTATGCTCACAACTTTACATTAAGGTTCTTAGTTTTGGGGGAGCAGTTCTGTCCAGCACCATCAGATAACATCACCTACTTGTGTGTCTTATCAATTCTGCTGTCTAAGGAAAATGCCTGTTGCAGGTTAGCAACATTGCCTTACTTATTTTTTTGTTGTTATTCTCTGAAAACTGCATAGTCTCAATACTTGATTTACCTTTTGTTTTGTGTTCTGTTACCTTTAGGCCCACCATTGTCCACAGGTTTTTAATTAAAGCAACCATTGAAGAGAGAATGCAAGCAATGCTGAAAACTGCAGAGAAAAGGTAAAAAACCTACAGCTGATTTGAATATTTCATACTGTCAAACCTAGGTTAACAATATTTATTTATTCCTGAAAGTGAAAATAAAGCCAGCTACAAACAAATTCCTTATTAAAGGAGGGTTTGGGGGTTTGTTTGTTTTTGGTTTTGTTTTTTACTTCATCTGGTCTGAATATGTGGCTCATAATAGTATAGTAAAGCTTGCCTCAGTTGTATAAAGTTAATGTTCTAAGGTATCACTCAGATTGGCAACTTAGTATGTTAGACTCATAATTCTGGAAGAAAAGAAGAGACAGCATCTGCAGTCACCAAAGCATGCAAGAGAGTGGACACCAAGGTCTGTTATTGTTTATGTTCATTTTGTTTAATATCATATAAATGTGTGATGTCATGGACGGAGCCTACACATAGGAGAGCTCTGCCCTAGTTTTTTTTCTACAAGTAGAGGTTTTAGTTTTACTGCACATGTATGCAAGTTCCTGTGCAGTGTTATCATGCAGGGCGATCTTAGTTCATTCTCCCATCATTCAGACTTTTCAGATTCCTCTCACAGTTTTATTTTGTTATTCTCTACGTTATTACACTGGGTTGTCTCTCATTCCCTCTTAATTATGTTTTTCATCATTTTGAAGGTTTTTTTTTTTTTTTTTTTTTAACTTTTTCAGCAGCATTATCCTGTTATTCTAGGGAGCACAGTCTGGCATTTTTTCAGTGATATAGCCCTAAACAAATCCCCCTTGAGTTTAAGAATGTGGGCTGTGCAGAAATACCTTATCTGGTGTAGATACCCACAGTTCTTGGACTCAGATTATGAGGCCTCCAGGTGTCACGAGTCTACAAATGACACAGATGTCTTTGTGGCTGTGAAGAGCAGAAGGAAAGGCTCTTGAGCTCATTGAAGTTCGACCCACATACATGAGCAACAGAATCATCAGAACCCAAAGGACTTGAAAGGTACACCAGGCACTGTAGATGAATTGACATCGAAGAGACCTCTGTCTTTGTCAGTGTTGACCATTTATAAGATCTCTCGGGATCAGACATTGGCCAATAACCAAAGAAGACAAGAATTTATCTCCTTAATGTCATTGAAGACTTCTGACATTGTGGTATTGAATAATTGTGAGGAAGCCATGACATCAGGCCTCATCAGAGCACGATGCCTGAAACATACAGATAGTAGCAGAGGCCATTTTTGTGGTGTGCCTCTGAACAAAGGAACATACTACTTTCTTGATATCAAATGGGATTCTACAGACTTCAGGGGTCTGGGACAAGGTCACTGATACACCTTAGGAGGATTTGGCCTTTCCTACCAAGCCTTCCTCAGTCTTGGCATCAGTCTTCGAGGGGAAGCTGGATAGAAGAATCAAGGCGCATTTTTCTCACCATCTGACTCAAATCAGTATTTGGCATTGATATCAATATAGGGGAGGGCACAGAGATTCTTGAGGCTCACACATTGCTAGAGTATTGTCATTGACACTAGGACATCTAAGTTGAAGTCAGCCACCCTAGTGTTTATATTGAGTAATAGGGGGAGGAAATGTCACTGAAGTATAAAACCACATTGAGGCTTAGACGCCAACAGTCAAAATATAGTCTTATGAAGCCTCAACTGCCATCAGGAGCAAAATCAAAATTCTTCAGTAGCATATTTGTTCGAGTCATAATCGGAGTGATTCTAGGGTTCTGGCTGTGAACTTTCAGTTTTCTGATGAATAGGATTCCATTTGGACCCCTCTTCTCCACAGGAAAGGAGAAAGTCTCTCCCAGAGGATCTAATTTTATATGGAGAATGACTAACACCATTTTATTTCAGTTAGAAGAGGGTAAGGAATTTGGAGCAGAATTATTGGACATCTACAATCCCTCAACCCAAGCTACCCAAGGAAGGTATGACAGTGCACAGTCATATGGTCCTGAGGATATTCCAATGAGAATGTTACTTCCCAAGAACAGTACTTTGAAGAGTCAGATTCAGACCTCTCCTGGAGACAGAGCTGGACCCACAGGACTTCTCAGCTGAGGAGTTCTATGGCTTTGTTAGTGATTCTTGTAATCAGTGCTTGTAATCTTTTAGTTGGATTCAGTGTTAGTTTCCTATAGAACCTTTTTGTCGTTTAGCTGTCGTAAGCCTTCTTTAAATAATCGACTCGATTTTGAAGAACTATAGCGCCTCCGTTGTCCGCCTTTTTTATAATAATATTCTCATCATTTTGCAATGTCCTCAGCGCTTCCATCTCGATTTTAGAAAGATTGTAGTTGGTTTTGAAATCTATGACGATCTCCCTTTTTAAACTTGTCAAGATCTTGTAAAATCAATTATTTAAAAGTCTGTAGTGCAGGGTCTAACTGACCTTGTGGTTTCCAAGTTGATTTCGTTTTAATAATGGTTCTATAGTTTACACTTACATTGTCTTTAAAGAACAGCTTTAGTTGTAACTTCCTGACGAATTTTTCTAAGTCTATGGCAAATTGAAACTCATTTGAATTGGAGAGAGGGGACAACCGAAAGCCCTTTCGATAAAACAGATTCTTCTGTAGGTTGTCAGTGGTCTAGTTGATAAATTAATTACCACTGGTTGTCCTTTGGGACTGAGTCCATGGTCTGTTCCTCTACCCCATTCGTCCTCTTCTGTTCCTCTCCCGTGTCTGGAAGATCTCATTCCTAAAAAACCTCTGCACTTTCGTTGCTTGATGAATCATCACTACTGCTAGAGGAGGAAGAGTCATTGAATCTCAAATGTTTATTGCTGTTGTCTTTCTGTGAAGCTTCTGTTTCATTATAATGCACCCAAGGGTACACATTATTGGTTGCATTATCTTTTTCATCCCTTGCAAATTTTTTAAGATTTGATTTCTTAACAGTCTCTCTGAATTTCTCTATGTTGTCTTTAAGACATTGGTGGTGTTTTTCAAACTCGTCTAGGGCTATGCTGTTCTTAAGTTTGACTAGTTCTGTATCAAGCTCTTCTTTTAATGTATTAAGGCAAGATTGACTTCTCTCTATAATAAGTAGCATAAGGTCGAATGAACACCTATTAAGTATTTTATTCCATTTATCTACAAAGTCTTTATCATCACTGAAGCACTGTGGGGCTTTTTTAAGACGTAGACCCCTAGGTATTCTTTCTTTTTTTTTTTTTTTTTGCAATATTCAATTAAGAGACCACTGTTCAACTCTATTTTGATATTTTTGTTTTTTTAATGTGATATCATTCCACCCAAAATTAGTTACTGAGCCATGCTGCTCCGCACTGAAGTCTGAAGGAAAGCTAAGAAGATCATTAGCTTGCTGAGTAGAAAACTAAAAGCCATGTTCCAAGGGTTGTGGACATTACATGCTACAGTGTTGACCACGAACAAACAAACTGCAGTATCTGCTAGAGCTAGCAAAAGGTACTCTAATACTAAAGAACACAACTCTAGCTAATATCATTCAAAGAAGCTGTGCTTTATATTATCATTTGGAGAAAGCCCTCAGAAACCAAAGGCAAATTGCCAATGGTTTTGAACGCTATTACATGGTATAGACATGCAAGTAAATAGCGCTTGATTTCTATCACCTCTTTATGGCAGTGACCAGCAAGCAACCAGAACCAAAAAAAACAAACAAACCCAAAGGAATCACCCCCCCCCCCCCCCAAAAAAAAAAAAAAAAAACTCTAAAGGGCAACTAACACTTTTATTAACAAGTAACTCCACCCCCACACCCTCAACACTCTATCTAGAAGGACACTATCGTTCTGCATCTTATTCCAAAGCTAACGCCCCTTGGACTGGGCTTCCTCCCACCCAGGGACTCCTACAGGGACTTACTCTGTTAGTAATCCCAAACCTAACAGGATTACATTTGTTAATGATCATTGCTAAGGGTTTAGAAGCATAAGATTGCTGTATTTCACATAATATTAAAACAGAGTAGACACCCTTTCCCCCTCCTCCCCCCCCCCCCAAAATGGGCTGAACATTAGGAGATGTGATCTAAGAAAGCCTGAGAAATGTTTGGGCTGGCTATTCATTTAAATAAAATTCTGAGCCTGCATTTGGGGTGAAGAAATTCTAGGAAGCATTGTACGGGAGGGGTACACATACTGATATGTACGAACCAGGAGGGGGACGTTGGAATAATAAAGTATGTTCTCAGTTTAGCAAATTGGTGTCATAAGGTGGTGGACACCATAGGGAAAACCATAACCAAAAGATAAGGGAGGTAGTAGTGGTTGGTTGTATGGAATGGACTCTCAGTGAAGGTGGTAGAGATCAAAACATTAGCAGAATTCTAAAAAGCATGAAATACATACAGAAAATTCCTAGTGCTAAAGAAGTGAGGGAACAGTGAGAATAAGCTGGGGTCTTTGGCATTGAACCAGGAATGAGGTTGGACAGATTAGATTGGGTTTAATGGTCCTTAATTGCTGTTACATTTTTTTGATAATGGTAGAAACAGGTGTATTAATGCAAACAACCACTCCTTCAAGAGGAGGGGAGGAGGGGAAAGAAGAGAGGTGATTGGGACAAACAGAGAAAGAATGCACACTTTGTAATACTGCCAAGTTGATTCCAGCAGACTTCAGTGCCCCAAAATGTGGCCAGATCAGTGCTGGCAAGTTATTGATGGCCATATACTGAAGAACTGGTACAAAGTCTGCAAGGAAAAATACCTACAAACTTTACAACTATTATTAGTTTTGAAAATAGTCCCTCATGTGTTTAAAGGTAAGCTTTTTGATATTTCTAGAATACAGTACATCAGTGCTTTCTAGTCTTTTTGTGGATGTGACCCATGATTGCAGCCAAATAAAACTGTATGACACCCTCTTGGAGGTACAGAATAATGATGCACCTGTGAGGGCTCTCCTAGGTCATGACCCCAAAGGCAGGTTTTTTGACGCCATTTGGAGCCTCAACCCACAGTTTGAGGAGCTCTGCTGTAAAACCCCTTTGAACTGTGACTTAAGTTCCAAATCAAGATGAATTGAACACATGTATGGAATCAGGAGTATAAATCATTTTTGTGCAGTACTGTAACCATTTTAAGAAGCTGTATTTCAAGACTATAGTACAAGTCCTTTCTTTTAATGGCCCGTGATATGTTCTTTTTTGTCTGATGATTGTCCTTTCCATTTTTGCACAGCCATACTAGCTCATCAATGAAACAGCCTGAAGCCTCAGTCTTGACAGTAGCAGATCTGGCAGATCTTTTTACTGAAGAAACAGAAGACCTTGAATGAAAAAGAAAACCATGAATTTGTCCCGTTGATACATCAAAAAAGAGGTGCAGGCTACAGATTTCCAGCTGATGCAACCAGTCTCAGTTAAGGCAGCTAAATAAGACCATTTAATGATTTCTGTTCTGCCATTGCAAATAAACATCTGAGTTCTGCACAGTTCTGCCAGGTCATACAAAATATTCCCTAAAAAATATAATTATACCTGTTTCTGCAGGAGGAGGAGGAGAGGGGTGGAGAGTGCATTAAATAATTGGGTTTATAATTACAGTGACTTACTTGATTTAAAATCAAGACTAACTTTTATGAATGCTCTCTAGTGTTAATATACAATGCAGTACATTATCATAGAATTCTGTTCCTTCTTGAATTATGTTGATTTTCTCTCTCTTTGGAAAGGTGTTCAATTTATCCATCATCCATGAACAATATTTAAAATTATAACTCTGTTAAATTTTGAACTTCATTTCCTTCCTCCGAAAAGGTTTTTTCTTTTACAATTTTTTATTACCTTTTCAAGTGTTTGAATTTATGTATCCTAGCACTGCCTTGTCACATTATTTGAGATCATCTAATATGAATGGATTCGATCACATCATAACTTTTTTTTCTCTTCAATCATGTAATCATCCCTTGGTTTTTGAACTTCAAATGCACAACGCTGTATTTTTTTAATATTGAAACTTATTGCTAGTCAATCACTCCTCATTCTGTCTCTCAGTGGTATCCATGTTGATGCACATTTTAGTCATCCCCCAAAAACTTGCCTAGTAACCTTTGTACAATACCGTTCATGAAAATATTGAACAGGACAGACTCCTCAGTCTAGTACACCACTTATTACTGCTCAAGACTCAGTAGTTGTAAAATTTATTTTGTCCGTGGTACTTGCAAAATTTTAAAAATACGCATGTGAGAAAAAAAAAAAGTAAATGTGAAAGTAACCCATTTGGAGACATCCTGTGAACATCATTTATCTGTACCCTCTATCGCTCAACCTATTCCTACCCCAGTCTTCCTCATTGGGGACCATAGTAACACTGATACAGTTTATGAGTTTTTGTGCAAGACAATGTCCAAAACATTATTAAATCCAAAGATATCACATGCATTGCAAATTTGCTGGCTACCCTAGTCAAAGAAAGGGAGCCAATTTGATGCAATGTCCCTTCATGCAAATGAGATCCTCCTCTTCCCTTTCCCTTAGTGTTCATGGCATTAATTAATCTACCAAGATCTAACTGGATTGCCATGTCTAACTTTCCACTACCACCACTTTTAGGAACTAATGCCGTTTTCCAGTTTTCTGGGACCACATGTATCTCTAAAGATTGATTTGTTCAGACATTGCCCATCATTTCCCATCAGATATTTCCCATCATGACCAATAGCTTGTCAATTTTGTTTTGCTATTTACATGTAAATCCTCTCTTCTGTGAATGGTGTGGCATCTACCTTGCTACTGTATGACCCTTTTGGATTTAACTCATGCCTTTTCAGTAGTAACTCAAGGCAAATTATATTCAAGTACAGTAGGTATTGTCCTATCCCCAGAGGCCTTATAATGTAACCCCCCTGTTTACTAAGCCACACTAGTGCCGACACAGCCCATCCAAAGTGAACAGGCTGTGTCGGCATTGCAGTGCAGCAGCCGCTGGCACAGCTTAATGAACAGGGGGTAAGTTTGTACCTGAGGCAACGGAGGGTTAAATGATTTGCCTAAGTTCCTAAGGAGTGGCAGTAGGATTTGTACCCCGTCTTCCCTGATACTCAACTGTTGCTGTAACTACTTCTTCACCCCGGCCAACTATTTGTGTCTTCTTCTTTTTTTTTTTTTTCAAATTTTAATTTGTGCTTTTTTGTCCTTGGCACCCTTTGTATGTTTTGCCTTTTCTCTTTTTAATCTTGCAAAATCTCAGAAAATTTGTGTGCTAAAAAATTAAAATTCTTTATCCTTCCACCAGCCCTGCCCAGCCCAGATGTTTGGGTTTGCCTTCTCCCACCAGCTGATGGAGATTGAGAACAGCTAAATCTAGTAAGCCAGGTCTAGAAGAGGTAGTTACAGGAAGGGCTGTGGGAGTCCATACACCAAACCTTCGACTCCCAACTCCTCTGTTTTTCTACTCTCAGAGCCCCGACAATTCCAACTCAAACTCCTATTATGTATAGTAAATCTAAGAGAAATTTGATTAATTACAGAAAAATAGAATATTTCTTATGTACCAAATTAGGGCTAATAGACCACAAAGTATATTTATTTGAAAATCTGAACAAAACCTGAACCAAAAAAAAATGTTTAATCAAAATACACTGTTGCAAGTTTTTATTTTGAAGCTGAAGTCGAAGTAAGTACATTTTACTGACTCTGACTATACCTAAATTGTTTCCGACTCCACAGCCCTGGTTTTAAGGGGATTAAAGTTGTTTTTTCTTTTCCTTCTTGGAGTATTAAAAAAAAAAACCCTCTCTTTACTCAGTGCCAACAAAGGCTAGTCTAATGATCAGTATTAGTGCCCAGTTCTATTTTACATCTGTAGCATGGGGGAGGATGAGGGCTGTGACAAGTTTATTTTTTTCTCTTCAGATCCAGGAGCAACAGTTGCAGCAGGCACTGATTGAGGTGGGGTAGCATGAACCTTTGAATGAATGGCTGCTCAGAGTATTTGTGTTCAGGCCTGTACTCTTTGAGACATCAGAAGGTAAATTTTGGCATTGTTCTTTCAGCTTCCTGCCATGATTCCTGTGGTCAGTTTATCTGGTGAAGGGAGCCACTCTTAATGGAAGTAGCCCTCAGTTCAGTGAGAAAGGAGCCACCTGTTACTGAGAAGGCTTGATTCTAGTAGGAAAAGCTGCATTCTGAGTCCTGTGAAGGAGGAGGACAGCCCTCTTACGTTGAAATGATCTGAAGTGTTTCAAGCAGTAGAAGCTGGAAGATCTTTGAGAGAGAGCCCTTTGCCAATGCAGGAGCACACAGTGCAGTAGTTTTTCCCTGAGATTGTGTTGCTAAGTACGTAAGTAATGCCACACTGGGAAAAGACCAAAGGTCCATCGAGCCCAGCATCCTGTCCATGACAGCGGCCAATCCAGGCCAAGGGCACCTGGCGAGCTTCCCAAACGTACAAACATTCTATACATGTTATTCCTGGAATTGTGGATTTTTCCCAAGTCCATTTAGTAGTGGTTTATGGACTTGTCCTTTAGGAAACTGTCTAGCCCCTTTTTAAACTCTGCTAAGCTAACCGCCTTCACCACGTTCTCCGGCAATGAATTCCAGAGTTTAATTATGCGTTGGGTGAAGAAAAATTTTCTCCGATTTGTTTTAAATTTACTACACTGTAGTTTCATCGCATGCCCCCTAGTCCTAGTATTTTTGGAAAGCGTGAACAGATGCTTCACATTCACCTGTTCCACTCCACTCAATATTTTATATACCTCTATCATGTCTCCCCTCAGCCGTCTCTTCTCCAAGCTGAAAAGCCCTAGCCTCCTTAGTCTTTCTTTATAGGAAGTCATCCATCCCCGCTATTATTTAGTCGCCCTTCGCTGCACCTTTTCCAGTTCTACTACATCTTTCTTGAGATGCGGCGACCAGAATTGAACACAGTACTCAAGTGCGGTCGCACCATGGAGTGATACACGGCATTATAACATCCTCACACCTGCATAAGGCATTTTACATGAAGAAAGATTTCTTCTTGAAAGGCAGGTGGAGTCTCTCTTATAGGGTGTGTCTCCTAAAAAGGCCCTCAGGTGCAGAGGGGCTTTGTTTAAGGTTGGATGGGAGTGGTCTAGACAGAGACTTTCTGGCCTGGACAGAGACTCTCTGGCCTCAGAGGAATCAGTGAGCCTAGGTCGTAGTCACCAGGTCCTCAATATGGAGAGATGACTGACTGGAGGAGAATTTGGTTCTTCCTGGAAAGGACGCCACAGCAATTAGAATTGTTCACAGAGATGACCCGTCTTTGCGAATAATCCAGTTACTTCTGCCGTTAAATGTCTGACTTTCAGCCAGTGGAGAGTGAGAAATCAGAAGACTCATTTCTGGAAGGAATTAAGAGATCGACACAGGCTTTCCTGTTTAAAGGGCCATTACTACTACTACTACTACTATTTAGCATTTCTATAGCGCTACAAAGCGTATGCAGCGCTGCACAAACATAGAAGAAAGACAGTCCCTGCTCAAAGAGCTTACAATCTTACCATTAAAGGTAGATAGCAGGTAGTGGAACTCCCTAGGTGCTGGTTTGAAAGTGGCTAGATCAATGGCAAGATTATATCTTATTCCATTGCAGGAAAGGGAGGTCTTATAAAGGTGGATGCTTTCCTATTAGTGGTCACCAAGAAGACCAGTATTGTGGTGGAAGGATGAATAGCTCACAAAAATCCACCAGAGAGGCCTAAGGAAACCCTTTGTGAAGCATACCTCTGAGGTACCTGCCTTGGAATTGCAGGCTGCATTCTGTGGAGGGATGGTAGCTAGAGCAAGTTTTCATTGGCCTGAACATTTAAGGACTGTTTGGAAGAAGATTTGGGAGGAATTTCAGCAGAAGCTAGGCTGGAGATGGCTGCTGCCTATCTGGCAGATACTCTTTATGTCTTGAATCAAGCCTCAGCAAAAACTATGGGTCTTTTAGTGGCAGCATGCTGTTGCTTATGGCTTAGGTGCTTGGCGGCAGATGTAATCTCAAGGAACATCTGAGTAAGCTCCCCTTTAAGTGCAAGTTCTATAGAGAAAATCTAGAAAAACTGGTCTCGGGTTTGGCAGATTCATAGGTACCTAGACTTCCCGAGGACCAGTCTTGGACGTCACATGGACAGGTGGCTAAGGGCCTACGGGTATGCTGATAGGTATTACAGGCCAAGTAGGATCAGTGGTACTAAACGGCACAGATTTCCCTTCAGAGGTCATCAGACTTTTTTGGGTGGTTGCAAAAGGGGGTCATCCAGCCACATCTGGGGAACGGAGCAGTGGTAGATCCATGTACTGAGATTTTGGGGTCCTGTGTTCCAGTTTCTCTGGTGGAGGGGGGTGTCTAGGCTTTTTTAGCCAAGATGGGCCCAGTTTATCTCTAGGACCCACTGATCTGCAGTTATCAACTATGGTTAGTTCTCAAATTTGCTCATCTGTTCACGGATGTTTTCTTGATGTCGGTCTCATGTCAGCATGGAGGCGATGAAAGTAGTTCTCAAAAGACTGGTGTCAGCCTCAAAATTTTTTCCAACCTGATATTTGTGGTGGCCTTGAGGTGAGAGGGAGTGCTAGTACATCTCAATCTGAATCATTGGTTGATCAGAGGGAAATTGTTTCGTGAAAAGCAGGAAGTTCACTGCTCAAGTGATCCAGTTTTCAGAGGAACTAGGATGAATGATCAACATGACCAAGAGTAAACTGATTCTACTGAAGACGATAGAATATGTTTAAATATATGTATTGAGCGGTAGGTCAAAATTTTACAATACAGCTCCAAAAGGATGTTTACAAACTACAACTAACAATACTTCTCGAATAGAAACAGGATCATACTTTCATATAACATTATAGTTCAACCTATGGCTGAACAAGCATACATTCTCTGAAGACAAGCAGGCATAATATTCTCACTTGAGGGTGACGTCATCCACAGAACCCAGTGTGAACACTGCCATTGTGCAGTCATTTTAAAATTTTGAGGCAGTGCTCCCACTGCGCATGGTCAGGTGCCTTCCTACCCGATGCTTGAGCACGGGACCAGCAGTCTAGCGTTTTCTGCGGAGCAGAGAAGTTAGGTTTCTAATCTGTCAAACTTCGCCTTTTTGGTGCCTTTCCTTTTTCAGGATATTTTTTCTTCATATTCCAAATTATTTTTCATTTTTAATTTTTTTCAGCCTTTGGGGCCTCTGAGCCCTTCCGTTCCCCAGGTCATTTGCAGGCTTATTTTCGAAAGAGAAGGGCGCCCATCATAGGTGTAGTTTGACTGTTTCATTTGGGGGGGGGGGGGCAAAGGATGGGGTGGAGCATATTAGCATATTCATTTGCATATATTCATATGCAAATGAATATGCTAATATGGAGGAAGGAATTGAAATTTACAGGCAAAATATCACAGATGCACATTTCAAAAAGCTGACATATTTCAATTAATAAATTCTGAATAAATACTTTTTTCTACTTTGTTGTCTGATCATTTAGTTTTTCTATTCGCTTTGGTCCCAGTGTCTTCTGTTTTATGCAGTGTCTTCTTTCCAGTAGGCTTCCCTCTGCTCCCCACCCTCCCAGTCCCATCCATCTCCTGCTCCTTCCCTCTGCTCCCCACCCCTCCCAGTCCCATCCATCTCCTGCTCCTTCCCTCTGCTCCCCACCCCTCCCAGTCCCATCCATCTCCTGCTCCTTCCCTCTGCTCCCCACCCCTCCCAGTCCCATCCATCTCCTGCTCCTTCCTCTGCTCCCCTCCTCTCCGTCCAATCCATCTCCTGCTCCTTCCCTCTGCTCCCCACCCCTCCAAGTCCAATCCATCTCCTGCTCCTTCCTCTGCTCCCCACCCCTCCCAGGTCCCATCCATCTCTTGCCTCCTTCCCTCTGCTCCCCACCCCTCCCAGTCCCATCCATCTTTCCTCTGCTCCCCACCCCCCCCAGTTCCATCCATCTTCCCCCTGCCCCCCCCCCCCCCCCGAGGTCCAGCATCGTGACTCCGTTAACTCCTCTCTTCCTCCCTCCCTTCGGCGCAGGCAGCAGTCTTCTTCAACCTTTCTGGGCTCCTGGCAAACGGTAGCAACGTACACGCTGCCTTCGGTCTGCCCGGAAGCCTTCTCTTCAAGTTCCTGTTCCCACCTATGCGGGAACAGGAACTTGAAGAGAAGGCTTGGGGCAGAGCCGAAGGCAGCGGTGTACGTCGCTACCGGCTGCCAGGAACACAGAAAAGCGAAGAAGCATGCTTGCTGCCTGCGCCGGAGGGAGGAAGAGAGGGGGTAGATGGACACGCTCGTCTCCATCCGCTTCGTTTCCCTGCCCTCTCTGTCGCGTCCCGCCCGAAAGGAAATGACATCAGAGGAAGGCGTGACGCAGACAGAGAGGGCAGGGAGCGAAGCGGACGTAGACGAGCGCGTGCCTGCTTATTTTTTTTTTTTTTTTTACTACTGGTGCCAGTCTCACGTCGTCGTCGTTTGGGGGGGCATTGGCCCCCTCACCCCCCCCCCCCCCCCCAGTCTACGCCATGGCACCCAAGTTCGACACAAATCGGGAGATGGGCGTCCTCCCAGGGTTGCCCAAATCAACATAATTGAAAGCCGATTTTGGGCGTCCTCAACTGCTTTCCGTCGCAGGGACGACCAAAGTTCACGGGAGAGTGTCAGAAGCATAGTGAAGGCGGGACTGGGCCGTGCCTAACACATGGGTGTCCTCGAGCCACAATGGAAAAAAGAAGGGCGTCCCTGACGAGCACTTGGCCGACTTTACTGGTCCATTTTTTCTTGCAACCAAGCCTCAAAAAGGTGCCCTAAATGACCAGATGACCACAGAGGGAATCGGGGATGACGTCCCCTTACTCCCCAATGGTCACTAACCCCTCCCACCCTAAAAAACATTTAAATATTTTTCCAGCCTCTATGCCAGCCTCAAATATCATACCCAGCTCCATGACAGCAGTACACAGGTCCTAGGAGCAGTTTTAAGGGATACTGCAGTGCACTTCAGGCAGGCAGACCCAGGCCCATCCCCCCCTACCTGTTACACTTGTGGTGGTAAATGTGAGCCCTCCAAAATTCAACCACCAAACCCACTGTAACCCACATTACTCCTTCATCCCTAAGGGCTATGGTAGTGGTGTACAGTTGTGGGGAGTGGGTTTTGGGGGGCTCAGCACCAGGGGCGTAGCCAGTATGGGGCCACGGGGCCTGGGCCCCCGTAGATTGCCCCTGGACCACCCCTGCCGACGACCCCCCCTCCTGCCGCCGCTTACCTTTGCTGGCGGGGGACCCCAACCCCCCGCCAGCCGAGCCGAGGGTCCCTCTTCTTCCCAATTCCAGCTCGGCTGGTGGGGGTTGGGGTCCCCTGCCAGCAAGTTAGGGGGCAGCGGCGGGAGGGGAGGTCGTCCGCAGGGGGGGTTGGCAATGGGGGGGGGGGGGTCAAAGTTGGTGGCGGGGGGTTTAGTAATGGGCGGGGGGCTAAAATGTGCTCTCTCACCTCGGGCTCTGGACCCCCCCGTCCTGCCGAAGTCTGGCTACGCCCCTGCTCAGCACACAAGGTAGGGAGCTATGCACCTGGGAGCTTTTTCTGAAGTCCACTGCAGTGCCCCCTAGGGTGCCCGGTTGGTGTCCTAGCATTTGAGGGGGACCAGTGCACTACGAATGCTGGCTCCTCCCACAACCAAATGGCTTGGATTTGGTCATTTCTGAGATGAGCGTCCTCGGTTTTCATTATGGCTGAAAATCGGGGACAACCATCTCTAAGGTCGACCTAAATGTTGAGATTTGGGCATCCCCGACCGTATTATCGAAACAAAAGATGGCCGCCCATCTTATTCCGATAATAACGGGGTTTCCCCCGCCCCTTCGCTGGGACGTCCTGTGAGGACGTCCTCAGGAAAACTTGGGCGCCCCGTTCGATTATGCCCTCTTGGTGTTTTTTTAATAAAGATCCTGAACTTTATATACGTTTCTCTTGTTATTTGGAAAGAGCCAGCTTACTATACTCCTCCCTTTCGCTTGATTGACTTTCGTAGGGATTCAGTGCACCTCCACCTCACTGTGGGGATTTTTTGTTTCCCCGGGAAGCATGACCATTTTCAGGTATGGAAATACTCAAGCTCCCCGGGCCATTGAGCCTTTTTGTTCTTGTGTCTGCCGCTTTTCCTCCACGTGAACAAAAATGCTGAGCAGCTTGAAGAAGTGTACTTGATGCAATAGGACCATTTCAGGCACGCCCCTCCCCCCCCCCCCCCCCCGTAACTGCTTAGGTCTGAAGCACCGAGACATACAATATGGTCTCTGCCTTCGTGTGCAAGTGGGCAGGGCCGGTCTTAGGCAGAGGCGGCCGCATAGGGCCCCGCGCGGCGTGCCTCAGCTCTGCCTCTCCCTCTGACCCCCCGCTCGCTAGCCTCGGACCGCATGCATGCGGCATCATTATTCACATCATCAATCATCGTCGTGATCCTCCCGCTTGTGCCGATTCGCTCCGCTGCCTGAGTCCCGCCCACACAGCCCCCCCCCCCCCCCCCGCTCAGGCCCGCCATCAGCTCCCGCCTCCCAGACCAGTCCCTCCCAGCAGCACAACGATAGAAGTGCAGAACTCGACGGCCCGGCCCCGACACAGACAGACAGCCAGTTGCAGCACAGCAGCAGCAGGCACGATGAACGGCTCACCCCAGCTTTTCTCTTCCACCTTCCCGCTCAATGTCCCGCCTCCTTCTGATGGTATTTCCTGTTTCCGCAAGGGCGGGCAGGAGTCATTGAGTGGGAAGGGAAAAGCTGGTGCGTGACTCAGAGCCTCGGTGAGCCATCGTCGATTCGCTGGAGAGTCAAGTAAGTGCCGAAGTGCATAGACCAAGGAATTATTTAGTATTGTGAGACAGTTGGTGCATGGCTATAAGAATGGTTTTGTTCGGGGGGGGGGGGGGGTCCTACTCCCTGTAGACATTGCTGCTTATCTATTGCAGAAGGTGGATAATTTAGAAAAATCATTGTTAGCCACTGGGAATATAGGTAGGATTGATGTTGAGACAATTAGTGATGTTTGGACTGACTTTGGTCAGGCTAGGATGGGGCCCCACCAATGGTCTGCATAGGGCCCCGCACTTGCTAAGACTTGAAAAACTTTGGTTTGGAATCGAGCATGACAGGAGATTTGGCACTCGATGTGGAGCCTGCATCAGCATAAGGTGTACCAACACAACATCAAGAGGGTCAGTGTGAGGATTCTATGTCCTCTTCATTAGTGCCATGTCCATCGAGGGACCTGTAGCGTAAAAAACTAAGAAGCAGCGCTATCATTCCCCCATCCACGCACTTTGCCAACATCTCCCTACATCGATATCCTTGATGCACGGGAAGCGTCCATGCCAAAGTGACCACTCTTCTCTCCAACTATTTTCATTGATGGCCTTCGAGGTCTTCGAGATCTCCTACACCTGCACAGGCTATATTTTAGGCTGCATCCACACATACTTTCTCAGCCAGTACCAACGCCTACTGTACAGGAGGACATCCAGGCTATTCTTAAAGAGGTGCTCTCAGGGCTACTGCGTACACAATTTATTCAGGCTTCCAGGGTGCTTATATGCCAGCCTCAGCCCAGCCTGTAGATATATCAGAGAGACAGTCACTAGAGAGGTCCCACACACCGGCTCGATATCGACACTCTCTTCCACGTACTTCCCAAGAAATGTACTTTGAAGAGTCAAACTCAGACCCTCTCCTGGAGGACAGAGCTGGACCCACTTCTCAGCTGAGGAGTTTCTATGGCATTCCATCTGATCTTTCTCTGCCTCCTGAGATAGGTAAGTCTCCTCCAGAAATTATATCATTTCCTGTCTTTGTCCATGAGATGGCCCAAGCCATACCTTTCAAATTGGAGACAGAGGAAGAAGGGGGGAGGGAGAGAATAGGAGGAAAAGGGGAAAGAAAGGTTGGGAAAAAATAAGAGAGAATATACTTTTCTTTTTATTTCATTTCAGATTTTATTAATGTTTTTACAATTATGATTATAGCTTAAGTAATTTGTATGAATTGTTTAATTGACTGGTTTGCTGTGCTTTCCTATCATATAATGGATTTCAGTGTATGTTTTATAGTATTTTAACGTTATATTTTAATGTTATATTACATTGTAAACCGTTCTGACTTACTTTTGTAATAAGTGACGGTCTAGTAAATGAATAAACGATAAACTTAGTTCAGAACTCTTTGAGGTTCTAGATTATAACTCTCCCCCTAGAGAAGGAATCACTGTTCCACTTCATACAATTATGAAAAATACTCTGATAAAAAAACTGAGAGACTCTATCTGACAGTTCAAGTTGCTCCAAATAAAATTGATACAATGTACAGGATACAGAAATGCACTGGGTTTGAAAAAAACGCAGTTACCCCATCGTTCCTAAATGTGGAAGCTGCTTTTAAAACGTACTCGCAGTGCGAGATCTCATGCTTCTGCTCCTCCAGGCAGAGAAGGCTAGAACATTAGGCTCTTTTGGTAGAAGAACATTTCAGCCCTCAATGCTAACTATCTCACTACTCTCCACCCTCATCTCTCCCTACACTCCTTCCCAGGAACTCCATTCACTAGGCAAGTCTCTCCTAATTGCACCCTTCTCCTCCATCGCTAACTCCAGACTCCGATCCTTTATCTCGCCGCCACCTTATGCCTGGAATAGGCTTCCTGAACCGTTAGTCTAGCTCCACCCTGGCCGCCTTCAAATCCGGGCTAAAGGCCTACCTTGTTTGATGCTGCTTTTAATTCCTAACTTGTCACCTGGTCGTAACCTTTATCTTGTCTCCTTTCTTCAATAGTCCCTTTCCCTATGTGTCCTTCTGTCTGTCCTACCCTTATCCTTATTGGTTCTATCTGTCCTGTCCTGATTTAGATTGTAAGCTCTTTTGAGCAGGGACTGTCTTTTCTTCATGTTCAATTGTGAAGCACTGCGTACGACTGGTAGCGCTATAGAAATGATTTATAGTAGTAGTAGTAGTAACTAATCACATTATCAACTTTATTCCACAATTTATTTAAAGTCTCTAATACAAAGTACTCTCTCCTTTGCAGACTTCCTTCCTCCGGAAAACGCTGATGAGTTCCTTAAGCTTACCGGGAATCTTCTAGATTATCTTAAATATCGACATGTCTTTGATGCCTCTTCACGCATTTCCACCTTAGGAGTAGCAATGCAGCATCTTTCCTGGCTTAGAGTCTCTGACCTTGAATCTGCTGTCCAGGAATGTCTACCAGATGTCCCTTGTTGTGGAGATTACTTATTTGGTGACAAAGTTGAGGAGGTAGCCAACCTAATTAAAAAGCATACAGATATTATTTAAATATCCAAGCCACAGATTGCTGCTGCCTCTTCTTCTAGGAGATTTGCAGGAGAATTTTGATACTCCAGTTACTATATATCAAAGTGTCATTACACTCCTTCTCCACCTCGAAGGACTACACCCAACACTTGTGTCTGCAGCATGGACAAAAATATCAGACTCCTCCCAGTCTAAACTACAACCCAGTTTTTGACTCCTTCCTTGAGAGCATTACCACCATCCAGTTGTCCGTGCCAAGTGACCTACTGGTAGGAGGACGAGTTACCCTGTTTCAACAGAATGACCACTCATAACCTCCGACTATTGTCTGCTATGTATCATACAGCATGGTTAAAATAACTTCCAACCATCAACCAGTAGTCTCGTTGTCAACTCCCTCCAGATGATAGTATTTGAGAGGGGCTCTCTGCCCTCCTCCAGCAGAGTACAGTAGGACCAGTTCTTCTACCAGAGAAGGATCGAGGGTGTCTACTCCAGATACTCTTTCATACCAAGAAAGGACCGGTGGGGAGGGGGGGGGGGGGGGGTACGACCATCTGTAAATTTGCATGGTTTCTCTGGGAACACTCTTCCCATGATACAACTCAGTGACTGGCTTTGCTCTCTAGATCTGAAGGAGGCATACACTCACATACCTATTCTCCCTACATGCAGAAAGTTCCTGCGCTTCCACAGTGGGTCTCTGCATTGCCAGTACAAAGTCTTGCCATTCAGCTTGGCTTCGGCCCTGTGAGTTTTTACAAAGTGGCTTATAATAGCTGCAGTATTCCGCAAGTGGGCTATACTTGTCTTGTCCTACCTCACAACTGGATAATCAAGGCAGCCTCCCGAGATTCGGCACAGACCTCAATTCAATCTGCCATATGGCTCCTAGAACTCCTTGGGGTTTGTGATAAATTACTCCAAATCACAACTTCAATCTGTTCAGAATTTTACATTTCATCGGGGCTCTTCTGAACACTACTCAGGGCCAAACCTTCCTCCCTCAACATAATGCATCCTCTGACTCAGGTGTCCAAATCCACCCAGGTATCTGCCTTGTCAGATGCTCTGCCTTCTCAGTCACATGGCTTCAAAAGTCCTGTAACAACCATTGGCTCGACTCCACTTCCGAATTCCTCAGTGGACTTCCAGTGGTGCCAAGCCATTGGATTGCTCTCAGCCTTTATTCAAGTTACTCCATAGCTACGCCACCCTCTACAGTGGTGGATGATGTCCCAGAATCTCACCCGGGTTCGTCCCTTTCAGCCCCTTCCACATCCAACAAAGTCCTTACCACGGATGCCTCCCACGAGGGGTGCTCACTCGATGGTCTCCACAAACAGGGTTCTTGGTCCATGAGAGAACGACATCATATCCTGGAATTGCAAGCTGTCTGAAACCACGCACTAAAAACGCTAGCGCACCTTAGTAAACAGGGCCCATAGTTTTGTATTTGTCTTTATTCTCTTTTTTATTTGGTTTTTAATGCAGCCATTGGGCTTCTTTTACAAAGCCACACCTAGCGATTCCTGCACGGCAAATGAGCGGAAGCCCATAGAAATTGGATGGGCTTTCTCTTATTTACCGTGCATCAAATTTCTATAAGGACTACATATAGCAGATAGTACCAACTAAAGTTGGAAAGAATTCATGACATGAGAAATCTGCTGATAACTTCCTAGAGGCCTTGCCCTTACTCCCATGTAGATGAAAAGATGGTGACAATGACAGAGCAGGTTGATATCTGGAATGCATGCTTAACAGTGGCATTAGAAAAAACAGTCCCTCTAAAGAAGGTCCTGTGCTCTACGCACAAATGTTCCCCGTGGTTTGCCCAAGAACTACACGTTCTTAAGCGCCAAGGATGCCAACATCCTTGAAAGAAAATGGCAAAAATGTCACTAGAATAAAAACTGTCTCAACTGTGAGAAATGCATGGCAATGTACCACCAGGCCTTTACAACAGCAAAACGAAACAATTTTTCTCTCAACACATTGAACAAGCAACAATTTCAACAAGCAACTATTTTTAAAATAGTAAACTGCCTACGCAATCCGCCTACTAAATGGACTTGGAAAAATCCACCAATTTTGGGACTAACATGTATAGATGTTTGTACGTTTGGGAAGCTGCCAGGTGCCCTTGACCTGGATTGGCCGCTGTCGGAGACAGGAGGCTAGGGCTTGATGGGACTTTGGTCTTTTCCCAGTATGGCATTACTTATGTACTTATAACTAACCAGCAATGATTTTGCCACATACTTTGCCAACAAAATTAAAGGTCCCCATGAAAGCTCCCACCAGCTAATGAGGAGAACCTCCCTCTCCCCTACCATGCACAACCATCTGGGACTCATTCAACCAGTTGGAGAAAAGTAGGAGTGGGCCAAAGAACTTCCAGCAGCCAAGTATAAGTAAGCTGTATTTATTGACAAAGCACCCACATTTTTAAAGACCTGACATGGGGCCGTGTTGTGGCAGAGAACCTTTCTACTTTGGAAGATACAAAAGATATACACACGAGCAATACATACAACGTCATTTGGTAAACACAATTAAATAACAAAGAGTAGAGCCTGGATAAAAACCAATTGTTAAATACAACAGAAACCAACATAAGTGACCGAGACCTAAAAACATATGTAGCTACCCAAAAAAAGCAAATATACAAAATGTGTAAAAACTATGACCCTTCCTACATGGACACTCTCATTAACCTACCGCCCCAGGAATCCCAAAGGTCAGCCCGCTCTGTACCCTCAACCTCCACTACCTGCCCCTCATGTGCCTCAAATATAAGACATTCTATGGTTCCTCTTTCCTTACCTCAGCCACTCAATTCTGAACAGGGTTGCCTCGAGAGGTTAAATTCCACTTCCGATCACCGTGACCTTCAAGAAGTGGCTCAAGGACCTTCCTCTTGGCATTGCTTACGCTAAGAACCCTACAGGTGCCATACCCTTTTAGGCCACGACTCCTTCCGTGCTGATTTATCACCTCCCCTCCCTTCCTCTTCCTCCTTCGTTGTTTTCTCTCTCTCCTATGACCTTGTCTACTGTACTTTGTACTATTGTTTGTTTATTAATGTTGTACGCCACATTGAGCCTGCCTATGGTGGGAATACTGTGGGATATAAATGTCATAAATAAATAAATAAAATAAATATATTATTAGCAAAAATGGCATAGGTGTAAAGAATGACATATGAACAGTGTCAGTACATGCCAGGAACAAAACATAATGTAGTCAGCTAAAAAGGTCAATCAACAGTGCTAATGCATATGTATAGTAAACTATTGCATTAAAAAAGGTATAGTAGATCTATTAAACTAACAAGACAGACTAAAAAAACTATAGGAATGTATATTGTAAGGCAAATGGCATCTTATAAAGCCCTTTTATATGTGGATTATGGAGATTCTCATAGTGAAATTATATAAAAATGTATTAGAAGAAACAACCTTGACCTGGATTGGCCGCTGTCGGGACCTGTCAACTGTAAATTGAAGTGAAAAGACGGTACTGGGGCACAGTACAAATCCAGCAGTAAAAGCACATTACTGTGAACTTAAAATGAAAAAAATAACACAGGTGAGACAGTAAATACCTAATAGGGTGGAGAATAGGGATCCAAATGAGCCCGGGGCAAATAAAATGGCAGGAAATGATAATTATAGCATCAACAAATATGCATAAGGGGAAAGTGAATGTGAACAATGTCAACACTGTTTTTAAAAAATCCTTGTCCACCGTACCAGTTGGAAAAAATGGCTCTATTCAGAGGATGATATATTTAGAAACATAGAAGCATGACGGCAGGTAAGGGCCAAATGGCCCTTCCAGTAATGCCCTTTCTCTGTACCCACTAACTCCTCCTTTCCTAAGGGATCCCCTTGCCTGTCCCATGCTTTCTTAAATTCCAACACCAATCTTCGTCTCCACAACCTCCACCGAGAGACCATTCCACGCATCCACACCCTTTCCATGAAAAAGAGTATTTTCTTAGATTCTCCTAAGCCTATTTCCTCTTAACTCATCCTTTGCTCTGTCATTCCAGAGTTTTCTTTCATTTGAAAAAAGGCTCACCTCCTGTACATTAACACCACTGAGGCATTTAAACGTCTGTATCATATCTCCTCTCTCCCAGTGTATACATGTTAAGGTTCTTGTGTTCCATTATGGCAGAAAAACATCCTAGTATTAGGAACATACTAATCCAGCCCCCAACATGCCCCTAGCATGCCCCCTTGTGATTTTGATGGATTGCAGACAAACTGCATAGATAACTGTTTGCAAAATAGGTTTTGAAAATAGTGATTTGAACATTTTGGCAAGCAAAGCATCCTAATGCTGTTTGTGCCACTTTTAAGACCTTTTTCTCTTTTAAAAATGAGTCCCATTGTCTGCCTGGATTTTCTGAAAGCATTTGACAAAGTACCTTATGAAAGACAAAAAGTCATGGGATAGGAAGCAATGTCCTATTGTGGATTAAGAAATGGTTAAAAGTAAGAAAAGAAAACTGAGAATGGCGTTAAATGGTCAGTGTTTTTATAAATGAGCTGGACACAGGAATAACAAGTGAAGTGATGAAATTTGCTGATGACACAAAGTTATTCACAATTATTGGATTCAGCTAGAAAACTGGGGATCAGGGCTTCTTTTCACCTTGGTTGCATCTTCTATTTTTAAGCTTAACAGACCTAATCATTGTTGATCAATTTAGTTTTCTTTTTGTTTTGGGACAGAAAAATAATTTAAATCAGCAAATCATTAGGTTCCCTTTGCCAAGAATTAGACGTTGCATCCTAGATAAGAGGAGAGTACCCCCGACCCCCAGTTTTCTAAATCTGCTGCCACAGATACATATTCCCTACTCCGGAGGGAATTGGTGACCCCTGGGGGGAGTAAGGGAGGTGGATCCCCAATACCCTCCGGTGGTCAATCTGGTCAGTTCAGGCACCTTTTCACGGCTTGGTTGCAAGAAATAAAATGGTCCAAGTAAAAGTCAGCCAATGTGCTCGTCAGGGATGCCCTTCTTTTTTCCATTATCGGCCAAGGACGCCCATCTTTTTTTCCATTATCGGCCGAGGACACCCATCTCTTAATCACGCCCCAGTCCGCCTTCACTACGGTGCTGACACGCCCCGTGAACATTTGGTCATCCCCACGACGGGAAGGCAGTTGAGGACGCCCAATTTCAGCTTCGATTATTGCCGATTCGGGCGACCCTGTGAGAAGGATGCCCTTTCTTTTGAAAGTAAGCCTGATTGTGATTATTACAGCTGTGATGTTTGATAATTCGTATCTTTACCATTTTTTTGGTCTTGCATATATGAGTTTACAAGGACATTGTACAATATAAATCACCTGTGAAGTCATTATCAGATATATGCTTAAGTGGAAAAATCTTTTTTAGTATACGAGTGTTCAAAAATGGAAATTGCCATCTCAGCGACATGCAGACTCTGCATCTTCCACAGCTGCTATGATCGCCACCCTTAGCAGGTGATAGACAAGGATCCAAAGTTGGTATGGCTGAAGGTACTAATCTCTCCCTCGATTGCACTTTCTGGAGTATGCCTATCACCAGATTTTTTGTCTCTAAAGCATTGTGGACCCTCGAGGATGTGCCAGTGTTTACGATCTGCCCGCTAAATGTGAGAATCTGAAAGTGCATATCAATATCAGGTGTTGCCCCCTATAGGGTTGTGTTGAAAGTAACTCAGTTTAATTTTGCCTTTCCAGTATCCCTTCTTGATGTGTTTTTTGTTTGGTAGCCTCTGGTAGAAAACCTTTGGGCCATTAGGCCTGCCTGTTGCTCAAAATCCCTATGGTCAAACAGATTTTCTTCAATCTCATAAACTGGCAATAGGCTTTCAATAGAGAGAAGTACTGAACCGATATCTTTTTATCCTGATGAGCTAGTCCAAATAATTAATCTTAGTGTCGTAGTACTGGCATCTTAAAAAACAAGTGTTCATCTCTGTTGTGCCACGTAAAAACCAGGTTATCACCTCGCCAAACTAAAATGTACCTCCTATAAAAACCAAATGTTCTCTTGAAGGGATGGTCTTGTAGATGAATGTCTTCAACATGGAAAACAGGAGTGGGAAATGGATCAGGCACTTCAGAAACAGACCAAGAACAACCCAATATTGAAGTTAAAGCTTTTATTGGTGACTTGGTATCATGTTTCGGCACAAATGTGCCTGCCTTAGGACTCTATATGAGCACAAGTAATCAACGCAGCATAATTACAATTAAAATATTGCACAAACACAGTATTACATCAATGACCATATAGAAGAATATTTAAGAATTATATAAAGTTTAAAATCATATTGTGATTTAAAATAAATATTAAATTTAACAAGTCAAGAGTGACAAAAGAGTGAATCTCATTGTCAGAAACAAAAGATCTTAAAGATTTTTAAACACTAAAACATTAGGAATAAAATATAATGGTAGCAATATTTAGAAGGTGCATATATTTGCTGTGTGCATCCCCATGGATTCTGATGTTCTTTCCACATCTCTGGTTTTTCTGCATGTCGTCAAAGTGGGCCACATCATAAATATGTGATGTCTTGAGAGACATGGAGGCTCCATTGCCGTTCCCTTAATTTGTTGGTAATAAACATATTTTGAGATATAAAATAATTTTGGTAAGTGCTATTGTGGCTAAAATAAGAATGAGGTGATTAAGAATTCTGTGATGATGGTCTGTTTTCTAACTGTATTCTGTAAACGAGTAATGCCTCTAGTTGCAGAATATGGTGTAAAGGAAATCAATATCCAATGTGATCAGCAATATGCTTGACAAGTCACCATCAAATTCTTCTAAAAGATTGATCATGTGGCCAGAGTTTCTGACATACGAACTGATCAGCTATACGAATGGTCTCAAAAAGAAGTCGACGAAGATGGATAGATTTTTTTGTAGTATTTGGGGGAAACTAGAAAAGAAGAGGTGTCATCTAAATCATCGTTGGCTCCCTGGATTAAAGAGGCTATAATTTCTGCCTATTTTGTAAAAGGCTGCCACAGTACCTCCAGTTTTAAAGGTTGCACTCTTCCAGAGGTCAAGCTTCCTCATGGGTAGCCTCAAGATATCTGAAAAGCAACCAAATGCATTGCTAATTCCTTGTGTGTCATTACTGATTGGATCTGCAGGCGAAGCAGTACACAGACTTTAGAGCAAAGATTATTGAAGGGGCCCACCAGTGATCTTTCTTCTTTGGTACTACCCAAGTGTCTGGACTGGTCTGGTGAATGATAAGAAAGTAGGTGTTCCTGACTAATTTTCTCTTCATCAAATCCCCCAATCGGAACCCACTCTCTTGCTGCTGCTGCTGCTGCCTGTGCTGCTGCTGCTGCAGCAGTAGTAGTAAGAAGATTTAAGCAATTCTCAGGTTTGTTTAGTATGAGCTGTGGATGCTCTGATTTGCACTTTAACTTGGTTCTGTTTTCAAGGTTCAGTTTTACAGTTTGCTTGTTTTCCTGTTCCTTTGTTTCTGGGGATGTTAGTGACATTTCTCCGCCTTTGAAATACAAAAATTTGGCTAGTGAGGAACTGCACAGGATAATTAAAGCATGATGTCACTATTTTAATGGTTCTCTGATTCCATCTGCTAGTAGGAGAAGGCAAAAACCAAGTATCTGACTGGTCTGTAGGGACTCGAGGAAAGATAATTAGCAGGTAGACCCAGTTTCTCCATTCTGTACACAGTATTTTAGGAATTCTGCAAATTGTACAGACTATTCACCCATATAACACCAGTATAGTCCCTAGTCTTCAGTAATAATATATTAAGATGCCATATAGAAAAATATTACTCAGATGCAGTATTTTATTCAAACATTTTATGTAGAATTCCCCCACCACATGACCTGACCTTCCCCTTGCTCCACTACTCTATCCCTATCTATCTCTTTTCTTGATCTCCCCCAGCACAGGACGGCCCCGTAAAGGGGCGGGGCAACCCGTATTATCGAAACAAGATGGACGTCCATCTTTTGTTTCGATAATACGGTCAGGGACGCCCAAATCATGAAATGATGGTTGTCCCTAGGTCGTTTTTCAGATGGTGTCCTCGGTTTTCAGCCATAATGGAAACCTAGGACGCCATCTCAATACAACCAAATCAAGCCATTTAGTTATGGGAGGAGCAGCCTTCGTAGTGTACTGGTCCCCCTGACATGCCAGGCACCAACCTGGGCACCCTAGGGGCACTGCAGTGGACTTCACAACTTGCTCCCAGGTGCATAGCTCCCTTACCTTGTGTGCTGAGTCCACCCATCACCACCCCAAACCAGTCCCCACAACTGTACACCACTACATAGCCCTTAGGGATGAAGGGGGGCACCTAGATGTGGGTTACAGTGGTTTGTGGTGGGTTTTGGAGGGCTCCCATTTACCACCACAAGTGTAACTGGTGGGGGGGATGGGCCTGGGTCTCTGCCTGCCTGGAGTACACTGCACCCACTGCAACTGCTCCAGGTACCTGTATACTGCTGTGATGGACCTGAATATGGCATTGGAGGCTGGCAAAAAATTATTTTTTAAACTTTTTATGGTGGAAGGGGGTTAGTGACCACTGGGGGAGTAAGGGGAGGTCATCCCTGATTCCCTCCGGTGATCATCTGGTCAGTTCAGGCACCTTTTTGATGCTTGGTCGTGAAAAAAAATGGACCAAGTAAAGTCGTCCAAGTGCTCGTCAGGGACGCCCTTCTTTTTTCCATTATTGGCTGAGGACGCCCATCTCCTATTCACGCCCCAGTCCCGCCTTCGTACCCTGCAGACACACCCCCCCCCCCCCTCCATGAACTTTGGTCGTCCCCGCGATGGAAAGCGGTGAGGACGCCCAAAATCGGCTTTCGATTATGCGATTTGGACAACCTTGCGGAGAAGGACGCACATCTCCCGATTTGTGTTGGAAGATGAACGCCCTTCTCTTTCGAAAATTCACTGATAGTTTTCTTAGCCTCATGCCAGCTTTCTCTCTCCCTGTTCCCTCCCATCAAAACCATAAGCACTCTCAACTATTTAGCACCCTGCCCCTCCAGCTCCAGTTTTCTTTTCTCCAGCCGTAGCAAGAACCCCAGTTTGATTTGCACTGATTTGACTGCCCCTCTCTCTCTTCTCCCAAGCAGCTACTAGATTTTTTAAAGTTAAGACTATTCCCTGGGCTTAATAGGTGAAGAGCTGCACCTAAATGTTAAGTAGTCAGCATGAGACTGAATCAGTATAGTCCATCGAAAGACAGAAAGGGACAATGCCACTGCTGAGACTTTGACTACTGTGGAAGAGCTGTCCGCGATCTGATAGCAACCTGTAGTCTTTTAAACGATGCCAGCTCTTGAGGCATCGTGCCAAAGGGGCAGGGCACTCCCCTTTGTACGACCTTTATACGACTGGAATGTACCTAAGTAAATTAGGTTGGAATTTTATTTATTTGTTTCCCAATAGTGTTGAACATGCTGTGGATGATATTACTTATTGGGTTGGGACTGGGAGGGGGGAAGGAACCCGGATATATTGTTGTGGTCAATAGCAACGATAATTTTTTCAGCGTCTAATCAAATGCACTGAGACAACACAGATTATCAGGTTAGAGAAATGCTAGTCATTTGATAGATTGTCAGACTTAGTCTTTGCAGATTCCTGAAGTCATTAATAATCAGAGCATAATAATACAAACATGAAAATCGCAAAACAATCATCTGAGTATTTAGTATATATTCCTTAATGAAGCAAAAAAGGATATTTGAAAGATTGTTTCCCAATACAGTGTTTATATTTCAATGCCAGATTGTGTTATCAACAAATTGAAGTTGATTACTAATATGATAAATGAATCCCAAATAGGCTTAACTTTTATAACCAAAACCTGGATTCCTGACTTGTCCCATCGGTTATAAGGCAATTAATTGCCCTAGGAATAGAAGATTTTCTTTCTATTAGATTAATAGGTTGTTACCAGCTTTAGAAATGATGTATGTCAATATACAGAAAGCGCCTGCTCCTGTTCAATAGGTATGTTGTGTACGGCCACCAAGTAGTTAGGCTCAATTCAGTCTAAACTATATGAGATTATTTACTCTGAACTTTGTTTATAAATTTTCTCTTGATAAGAAACTTGAATCTGCATTTGAATGATTTCACAGACTCATGTGTTAATCAGTTTGTCCAGTTTCTAGAACCTTTACACATTACGCTAAGTCCTGTTGTCCCTATGCATAATAAAGGGCACACTTGATTTTATTGCCTGAGTGTGCCCTGTGGTAGTGCATTAGTAAAGGGCCCCTAAGCTAGGCAGAGAAAACATCTACATTTTTATGTTGCAGCCACAGCTTTGATCTCAGTCTTAGACTAGAATCATGCTTGTCATACGAGCTTTTCTATTGTGAACAAATGTTTGCAATCTGTTCTGTTTAATTTACAATTAAATTAATTGTCCACTGTGGTGCAATGTTGCTGCTGTAGTTTGCATAACTCTTGAAGTGTGGAGAGCTGGAAACTACTGAAGTAAATCATTTTGGGAGCTCTGAGTCCACACAGTAAGAGCCCGTTCTGTAATGGAACCCGTGTACACATATATTTGTAAGTACTAATATTCTAGATGTGCTTGTAGGGGACACATAAATGTGGGTGAAGGGCAATACTACAATCTAGGCAATGGCAATTACATGCCTCTTGCATGCACATCTAGAATACTAGCACTTGCATGTGTATGTGTACTCGTACCATTGAAAAGCAAGGCATCTGAGTGTAAAAAATATAGAGCCTGATATTCAGCCGGTGGTGATAAGCATTTTACTGACCACCGCTGATGTTGTCCATGGAATTTCAATGCTGAGCCATGTCCAGGGTTTGGCATTGAATTTCTGAGTATATGGAGCTGGCAAAAATACAGCCCATTAAATACAATATTCAGCCCTTAATCAGCTATGGTAAACCACATAAAGATAAGACTGACTTTTATGCGGTCCTATATTTATGTAGTTACGTTGGCTGGTTATGTGCTGAATATCGGCACTTAATCAGCCAGGGGTTGGCTCCAACCCACCCCCCACCCCCCCACCCACACACGCACGCAAATAGCCAGTTTCGAGTTGGGCACTAACCAGACATTTCAGTGGTTGTTAACTGGACAGTGCCACTGAAATATAACCATTTAGCCCCGAACAAGGAATTTAATCAACCAGGAGCCATTTCTGGCCAGTTAAATTGCTTTGAATATTGACCCCATTATTGCCTGCATTTGTTGCAAAATAAAAAAGGAAAAACAATTAAAAGCAAACATACATTTTATGCTTCCTTAAAGGTTAGGGATGTGCATTGGTTAGCATGCATTTGGTTCGCTAATTTTCTGCATTCAAAACGGTACATGCAAAATTGATTTAAAGCATATTAACCTACAATATTAGTTAATAGACATAGAATCAATTTCTGTACATTAAAACACTTTTAGACTTGAGAAAGTTTGAATTGAACCCAGAAAAAAAGTCAAAATATTGAACAGCTCAAAAATGAACTGAATGTTTATCCATGTATGTCCTGTATATACCTCTCTATTGCTACTGTCCCAATAAAAGGGGTTTTATATTTATATTGTGTATTTACAGAACATTTCTGATAAAGGTTTAAAATGCTTCTTGTAAATGTTACCAAGATTTGTTTAGTTTATGTTATTGTTACCATATGTATGTAAATATCAAAGCAGCAAACTTTATGCCTTTAAAAAATATATGTCTGTAACTGAACTTTTATTTTTCAACTAGGTTTTTATGTTGTATTAGCTTTTTATTATGTTAATTCAGCCAGTATCAATGTGCATGTTCAACAGCTGGAAAGATTTTAAAGTTTTGTATGAGTTAGGCTGTTTATAATAAAGATGATAAAATCCCTCCTGACTATAAGGGCATCTTTTATTTTCATTAATGACCAAAAAACTTCAGAATCAATTGCTTTGAACTATCATATGACCTTATGGACTTTTCTTTTACCACTACAAAATGTCTACATCACAGCTGTAGTGTCCTTGTCTGCCTTGGTTTAAATTGTCTATCCTTTTTTTAGAGAGTCACCAAGAGACCCTTTTAACTAAGGTATGTTAAGAAATGGGCTTTACACATCCTAATATGAGACTTTACCATGTGCTAAGTTCATTTCTAGAGCATCTTTAAAATAGCCATTTTTCTGGGAGGTGGGGGTCAGTCCATGCACTGTTTGTATTACCATGCAACAACTTTAAAACAATAACACAGGAGCACTTACCACCTCTTTAGGAGGCGCTAAGGGCTCCCATATTATGGAAACATTACGCATATTGGCATGCACTAACTGGCTGATGCATCTACGCCCACTCTCTGCCGATGACACACCCCTTCAAAAAATAAATAATATGCACTTAGCAAGTGGAAACAGAAGAATCATTTGCAAGATGCTTCAGCGCATCCTAAGCCTGCGTTAGGGCTTAGTAAAATTTGGTTTGCTGAAAAAAAATGGAAAATGAATCCCAGATTTTAAAATGTGTACAGCCAAGTTTTCGAATGTGTGTATAGAGATATGTCTATATTTGTGAATATGGTTATGATAAGTTGTATGTGGCTTTAGATGTTTATGGGTAGTAATGAAAGGATATGTATGAGCATGTGAGTGTGACTTAAGACAGATTTCGTATGTGTGTATGTGAGAGGATGTTTGGGGGTAGATGTGGCTTGATTAGATTGGGCATAGGGATGGGTGTGGCTTGGGAAGTTTTGGGATATATGGAACGATATGTATATGGGTGCATACTGCTTATGTGCATGGTTGAGTGTACTGTCCATAGGAGGGAGGTTTTGTGTATGAAAGAGCCAACTTGAAGCAACTAGTGAATGAAACTATTTGTTTTTTTCTCTTCCCTGTCAATATTCTAAAGCCTCTGACTGATTTCATGGTCAAGAAGTAGGAATTTTTTTTTTGTCCACCAAAATTCCACACTGCATACACCTTCCCATACATAAGCATACATTCTTAAGCCATAACCCCCCCTCAACACACTCTCCTCTCCAGAGATGAGTAGTAATGAAGTACTTGTACTTTGTTACAGTACTTAAGTACAATTGGCAGTACTTTCACTTGTAATGAGTTACATTTTTTAAATACTTTTTACATGTATGAGTTACATTTAAGCTGTACTTTTCTACTTAGCAGCAAAGTACAAATTTGGAAAGTAAAAAAAAAGTATTTTCCAGCTGTTCTGGAATTTTCTGGCCTTTTCTTTTGGGTCTGCTTATTTCTGTTTGTGTTCCTGTGAGTTTCCACTGATAGTGGCAAGACGGATTTCTGGCTGACCATAAACTGATAAGACCATTGCCATGACATCCCAACCAACTGTCTTGTTACAAACAAACTGACAAGACCCCCTGTTGTCATGACATCCCAACTGTTTGTTACTGAGCAGATTTATTTATTACATTTGTATCCCACATTTTCCCACCTATTTGCAGGCTCAATGTGGCTTACATAGTACCATAACGGCGTTTGCCAGTTCCGGTATGAACAAATACAAGGTGATATTGTGGTAGAATAAGGTTCATGTATGATAGATACATTGGGGGAACTTAGAGAGAAGAGGGAGAGTTAGGATCTGTCCATCACTGTCTTTAGTTGGCACAGCCTTCCTCCTGACATCAGGCCTCAGCCGGCGCCACTTCCGTTTGCAGTCTTCCACCATCCCTGCCACAGTGGAAGACCACATTGAATGTATTTCTATAGTGCTAGTTATGAATATGAAATATGAACCATGATTAAGACCTGGTAAACGCTAAGGCTCAACAGAGCATATAGGCTGACAGGCCTGTCTCTTAGTTGACCTCTTTACTGAATCAGAGCTCCTGGTCTGCTAGCACCTAATTAAACACTATAAACTTAGTTGTCCACCCTAGAGCGGAGTCAAAGAGGCAAAGGCCATAATCGTGAGGCCCAGGAACTTATGATCTGATAAGACATTCCTATGTGTAAACGGGCTGGGAAAGGTGCAATTATGGATGAACAGAAGAATGTGAGATTTAGTGATGGATAGATGGTGTGAATAGAAGACAGAATGATTTCTCAGGAGGATGTGCTAAAGCCTGCTTAACACAAAAGGTATAAAAACAGCTGTATTCAGAGCATTACGTTGGGGGGAGGAAGCAGAGGTAGACCTCATGTTGGGTCCCCTGCACCCCCACCCCCCATGAGAAACTAGCATTTGTAATGTAAATTACTCTTGGTAAATAATAAAAAAGAATTGCCTTTCTCATTATCTTGCAGTTTTGGTTCTTTTACTCCTTCCAGTTGAGAATGGCTGGTTTATACTCATTTGGGAGGGGTTACAAGCAGCCTAAAAACACATGATGTCCCTGACGTAAACCAAGAAAGAGAAAATACAAAGTAAAAAAAAAAGAGTGGACTTGGTTCAGTCCGGAGATTCCAGGTATAATTTGTTGAAAAGAAACGTGATAGTGTCTAGATTCACGCTGCAGGGTTTCCTGATACATGTTAGTTTAAAAGAAGTTTATCCAAATTCAGCTGCAGGATTTCTGGATAAAAGAAAACCTGCCATTTGGTGATCGTTGCCAGATTCAGTCGCAGGATCTCTGGGACGTCGCCAGTGCAGGTTTGTATGCACAGTGGTCCTATGTCACTATTGCCTGTTTGGGTGTTTTAAATCAGGTATACTTGAAAGTGTCATGTGAGTGAGTTTGGAGCCGGCTGCTGTGAATGTTGCTGTGTTTTTTTGTTTGGATTTTGAAGAGAGAAGTTAATTTTTAATTTTCAATTAATTTTATTGACAGTAGGAAATGGATAGTGTATTTCAAATTGTGTGCACCAGTATTTTGTTTATTAGAGAAAGTGTATAATGTAAAGTCTAACTCTTTTTTTTGTCCTGGTTCATGGATGGATCTTTGCTGCCCCGTTGTCGCCTAGCCTTGCTGAGAGCCTTGGAGAATTATGACAGGGCTAAAAGCTTGGCATAGCATTCATTACTGTTTGAACTTTGAAATAAAATGAGAAACAGGGCTGGAGAGTTTCTTGTACAGATAGGAGAGCTATTTCTTTTTGAACATTCTTGTTTCCCAGCAGGGATTGTTTGGATTTAGAGTAGAAGGACAATGAGCTGTACTTTACAGCATGTTTATTTATGTTTAAACGATTTTTATTGATACTTCAACATAATAAACATGTTCAGTACAATTCACTGCGTACATTTCATGAACAAACCATGTTGCATATTAACATCATAATGCTAATCAGTATCCAAACTCTTTATAACTTTTTCTCCCCTAACCACCCATCCCCCCCCTTCCCCAGTTCTACTGTCAACCCTCTCAACCTGAACTTATAGTGATACTATAGTCTCACTTAAATTGATCGCTAACTCCGGGAAAAGGAATGACCAAAAGCTTCTTAATGATATATCTATGCCCTCCGTTAGTTTCTCCTCTCTCCCTGTTACTATCTCCCCCCCCCCACCCCCATCTGTGCCCCTTAAGGTCTGGGTTCTGATGAGCCCCCAGGGTGATGGGTGAGAAGTCTCTTAAGCCTATCCGTGTATATCCCCACCCCCCACCCCTTCTCCTTCCCGTATCCAAAATTTTAAATTTGTGAGAAAGAAAACGGAAGAAACAAAAAACAACCCCCATGGGTCCAGCGTGTGCAGCAGGTAAGAAGCCCCTAGCCAGACACCTACCTGTCAATACCCATTTCCATCATCAATGGAATTAGTAACTACATATTATTCAGAATCAGACTTCTTGCCCTATGTGGAAGGGATTGAAGATATGTATCCCAGACTGCTAAGAACTGCTTCTTTTGTTTTGCAGAGCCACACGTCCCTCTCCTTTCCTGCAGCATCAAAGCATGCCCAAAAGGACGGCTTCCCATCTCCTATCCATTCACCCAGTATAATTCTCTTCCCCAAGACTATCGCTTTCCATATAAAAGTGCCATCTCTCACTTACGAACTCCAAAGTTTTCATATTTATCTAGGTGGAATCCTGCAGGTGTCATCGGCAAAGAGCAGCCCCATAATCCCCCCACATAGCTTAAAATTGCAGCCCAGAATAATTTCAACCGTGGGGCATTCCCAGAAAGCATGGAAAAAGAATTAGTATTTGCCTACACTTTGGGCATATCGGTGTCTCCACTCCCCCAACCCGAACATCTGTTTCTGTATAAATATGCTCTATGTAATAACCCGATACTGGCACTTTCTCAGCTTTGCACTTATGGAGATTTCCGGAATCCTCATAATCAAGGTCATAAACTCTGACACAGCAGTAGGCTCCCCCAAATCCCAATTCCACCTCTCCAGGAGTGTCGCGTGAGATCCATCCACCACCCGTCGTTGTAACTCCTTATATATCAAAGAGACAGACAGGCCCCCCTCTCTAAACTGCCCAAAGAATTCCTCTAAATGTTTACCTAATGTAAAAGCTAATCCCCCTCTATCTAGGGGCTTATAATAGTGCTGTAATTGTAAATATGCTAACAAATCCCTTGTTCCCACCCCTCTTAGTCTGCATTTGCGCCCAACTGAGTAGTCTACCCTCATCGTCCATCACGTGTTGTGAAAGAGTCAACCCCTGCTCGGCCCATCTCCTAAAACTAACATTATCCTGTCCTGGAGAAAATTGCCTGTTTACCCCAAATAGGTATCTGATCTGAAGTTCCGGGGTCCCCCCCCCCCCCAACAAAGGAACCAAATATCTCCACACCTCTTGCATCCACTTCAGGATTATACTGTGCCGTAGCCCCCCTGGTAACACCCTTCCTGTTTCTTGCAACAAATAATTAACATGCCAATTTGTTTCAAACCCTATGGGGGGTGAAAGCCTTGTTCGTCTAGGAACCAGTCTCTGAGATGCCGTAATAACAAGCTTGATTATACACTTGCAAATTAGATAGCCCCATACCTCCAGGAACCTATAAGATATTTAAAAGCCATTTTTTGTTTCTTCCCTGCCCAGCAAAATCTGGACAATAGCTTCCTTATAGTTGTAAGTCCCGCTTCAACAACCGAATCGGCAATATTTGGAGTGTGTAAGCCACCTAGGGAATAACACCAAATTGAACAGCTGTATTCTGCCGTGATATGATATTGGCAAATGCATCCACTTCGACAACCAGTCTCTCGTGGAGTCCATCAGCCCTTCCACATTACACATGTATAACGAGGCAGTTCTAGTGCATAGTCTAATTCCTAGATATCTGAAGGAAGAGGCCTCCCATCTTAACAGAAATAGGACCTATCCAATTTCATTGCACTGACGCAAAGGTTGGAATAGCCAAAGATTTATCAACATTGAGCTTAAAACCAGAGAATTCACCATACTCCCTAAAGCTCTCCATCAGGTGTTGCCAATTATTTCTGAGGTTCAGTAAATGGATTAATAAATCATCTGCAAAAACTGATATCTTAAATTCTTGTTTCCCCACTTGTACCCCTTTTATCTCAGGATTGCCCACTATATCCCTAACCAAAGGGTCTACTGATAGTACAAAGTGTAATGGAGACAGGGTGACAACCCTGTCTTGTGCCCCTGCTAATCTCAAAGGAGGACGAGAACAATCCCATTTAATCTCATCACCGCCCAGGCGAGTTATACAAAGTCTGTACTGCTTTCAAGAAAAACTCCCCACGCCGTAATGAAGCAGTGTATCAAATAAGAACCCCCAATCCACGCGGTCGAAAGCCTTTTCAGCGTCGAAACTAACTAGTAGGATGCACCTTTAACCGCTCTACCTGTTCCAGAGAAATGAGAATCCTCATATTTTTAGGTAATTGTCGCCCCGTACAAACCCCTGCCTGTGGCTCGTCTATACAGAAGGCAGCACCCGGGCCAGTCTGTTTGCCAAAACCTTAGTGAAAGCTTAGCTTCTACATTCAACAATGATATCAGCCTATACGAAGACGGCTGGTAGGGTCCTTCCTGGCTCTCAACAACAAAATGATCTGGGCTAACTGAAGAGATCTGGGTAAAGTCCCATCCTGGACAAATTGCATGAACACCGACTGTAACAGAGGCACAATGGAAGAAGATAAGAGCTTATAAACATCAACTCACAGGCCATCCGGACCTGGGGACTTACATATAGTACTTTGTTGAATGGCCAATGACACCTCTTCTTCCGTTATTGGTTCACCCAGCGTATTGCGATCCGCCTCCAATGGTCCGTGAAAAGTCTAAGCTATTTAGAAATACATCACCCCTCCCATAGTCTTCCCCCTCTGGCCGGGCATACAAATGTTTATAATAGCTCAAAAACACCTCTGCAATCTCCCTCACCAGTACCCCATCCCCCTGATCTATTTGAGATATACTAGAGGAACCTCTTGCTCCTTTGACCAATCTCGCCAACAGTTTTCCAGCTTTGTTACCATGGCGATATAATTGAAATTTGTAGTACTGTATTGATTTAACCACCCGATCGTGGAGCAATTCCCCCAATGTGGTCTGCAACGCCACCAGTGAGTTACGCCACCAGTGAGCTACACCTATCCCCTGAGGGAGACTTCCCATATTGAATCCGCTCCTTAATCAGTTGTTTTTCCAGCCTTAGGATTTCTCGATCTCTCACCTTCCTCTTAAACGAAGTATATGCTATAACGTCTCCTCGTAATACTGCCTTAGCCACTTCCCAAAAAGTACAGGAATATGTGCATTAGCCACTCCCATAGATGGAATTGAATCGATAGCATTGGTACAGGCAAACCACGGGACTGGCTTACAGTATACGTCAAGGATGTGGCTGGGTTTAAAAGCCTTGGCGTTGTCCAATCCACTTACGCCATCTTTGTGAAACTAGTAATCATGATTGTGTCTGTTGTGGTACTGTCTTAAGTCCGGTTGTGGACTATATGTGGTGCCCTTCCTGAAGCTGCCAATCAATAGGCGAAACGAGGCGCACTTGTTGAGGGGTGACTCAGATGGTGTCAAGAAGAAGGGTGACACGGATGGTTTCAAGAACTATGGTTGTACAAATCTTATGTAGTTTAACCTTCTTTTTCAATTATTATGCCTAAGAGAAAGGGGAAAGTCAGAGGAGGTTTCTCCTTACCCTCGACGGACCCCAATCAAAGTCTACCTCCGATTACGGACTTCACGATCGCTGTTACACCACAGGGCATTCCACTGCCTGAGGCCGAGAGGAGCACAGGCTTGGAGAGTGAAGTTTCACTCAGCCCCCGAAGTCCGTGTCAGGCTCGCGAGGCGGGAAACAACGCCAGAGGAAGTCCCGCCCAACAGCCAGAGAGTGAGGCTGTGCAGCGAGGAGAGGAGAATTTCCCCGGCAGTTTGGTAGTGCCACAAATGGAGAGTACTCCAGAAGAATCGAGCCTGACTTCCACTCCCAAAGGCAGCAGTGGAAATATCCTGGAGCCACAATCTGCTGAGCAGCAAATGGCTGTAGCACGGCCAGTCCCAGAGATACAACTCCTGCCTTTCGAGAAACCATCTACGGTAACGCTGGAATCTCTCTGGGGGGCAGTGGAATCACTGCACAAGGTATGCCTTAATTTTGTGATGACTTCGAATGCACACGCTCTCAAAATTGATTCTTTTCAAACTGAATTAGCCTCACAAAGGACAAACTTAAAAAATGTGGAACTTTCTGTAACTCAATTAAAAGAACAGGAAAATAGACTTCTCCAGAATGCAGATCTGGTACATAGAAAAATTGAAAATTTAGAGAATGGGGCAAGAAATTTAAATTTGAGAGTTTTAAACTTTCCTTTTCTTAAATATACCCCATTGAGAGATTTATTTAATACGTTTCTTAAAGAAGTCTTTAAATCCTGAAATTAACTTCCCCCAAATACAAAAATTGTATTTACTGCCTAATCGTGGTTTAAAAACAAAAGACCAATTACCTTCAACTCAAGCTTCTGAAAATCTGGATGTTTCTGCTCTTTTGGAACAGTCACAAGAAGATATTGAATTTAGATCTACATTATTGGTGTCTTTTGTTTTCCTTGTGGATAAAGAGGCATTATTGAGACAAAATTTAAGACAGATATCAGTAACTTTTATGGGGGAGAAAATGCAGATATTTCCGGATGTATCCAGAACTACGCAAGAAAGGAGGAAGAAATTTCTACTTTTGAGACAAGAGACAATACAATTGGGGGCTAAACTCCAACTGAGATTTCCATGTAAATGTATAAGTAGAGGAGTGTGGTAGCCGTGTTAGTCCACTCTTAAGGTTATCAATAGAAAAAAGAAAATAAGATGATACCTTTTTTATTGGACATAACTTAATACATTTCTTGATTAGCTTTCGAAGGTTGCCCTTCTTCCTCAGATCGGAAATAAGCAAATGTGCTAGCTGACAGTGTATATAAGTGAAAACATTCAAGCATTCCATCACAGACTGAAAAGGAACAGAAGGGCACACTTCCCTGTAATTTATCCAGTTGCAAACTATGCCAAAATATTTCACAGGACCCCAAAGTCATCCACAAAGGAAAGATATTCAACATAAAGGGATCTTTCACTTGCTCATCTTCCAATGTGGTATATATCATTCAGTGTAAAAAATGTAATGAAGGATGCTATATTGGAGAAACAGGCCAGATGCTTAAGACAAGATTCAATTTACATAGACATCATATGAACAATACTGGTGCCAGCAGGGTTCCCACGCCTGTTGGTCAACATTTTACAGGACCAGGACACTGTACCAGTGACTTCACAGTGAGAATCCTGAAAGGTAACTTTAAACCATACAAGAACGTAAGACCTTTGAAGTCAGAATGATTGAATATTTTAACACCCAACAGAAAGGACTTAACAAGGATCTGGGGTTCCTAGCCCATTATAAACCATAAAGCTGTATGTCTCTGTTGATCACCCTCCCCTCACCTATCCACACCCATCCTGTTAGAATATCAATGATATGCTTTGATGTCCCCATGCATACCTCCGACCCACCCCCATCCTCCCACCCTGTCAGACTGTCATAGTAATGCTTGAATGTTTTCACTTATGTACACTGTCATAAGTACATACATAAGTAGTGCCATACTGGGAAAGACCAAAGGTCCATCTAGCCCAGCATCCTGTCACCGACAGTGGCCAATCCAGGTCAAGGGCACCTGGCACGCTCCCCAAACGTAAAAACATTCCAGACAAGTTATTTCCGATCTGAGGAAGAAGGGCAACCTTCGAAAGCTAATCAAGAAATGTATTAAGTTATGTCCAATAAAAAAAGGTATCATCTTATTTTCTTTTTTCTATTGATAACCATGTAAATGTGTGAAATTCTTTGAAAATAAGACATACCACTTTTTTGACCCAATTCAACTCAGATCTTTCTTAATTGCAAGGGCTCCAAAACCCCCATAGATATCTAACGCTTGGACTTTGAAATAGGAAGATGTAACATACTCAACGCTTTACTTTCTTAATATATGTTTCTTTAAAAGTTGCCTTATCCTCTTTATAAGGTTTATGTAAGTCAGCCTCCCACTTTTGAGGACTAAGTATAAAGGAATTAATTTTGTTATCTTATGGATATAACCATAATGATGATGTATATTTCTTTTGAACCTTTTATATATTTCTTGACAAAGTTTATTTTTGGAATGTAATTGAAAATTGAATAAATAAATAAAGAATTAAAAAAAAAAAAGAACTACGGTTCTACAGCTGGATGATCTTCCTGATTACACAGCGAGCAGTGTAACTTACATAGGACGCTGCAGTTGGATGGTGTCAGGGTCTGGTGCCAGACTGAACAGTCTGACATTTAAGAACAACACAGCTTGGAGCCAAGTATCAAAGGATAAGTGAACAATATTTTCTATATTTTTTTGAATCTCTTAATTTTGCACCATTTTTTCATCATTGCATGACTTGTTTGTGGGAGTAATAAAATTGTTACGATCCTTTTAAGTAGAACAGCTCTGCTGTGGGTTACAGACCCGAGGAGGGAAATCTAAGATTGAGGCTCCTGAGTATTACGGAGGGTATCCAGTGTTAGCATAGGTTAAATCGTGGGTGTCTGGGGTCTTCCCGGTACTACGTGGTTTTGTAGTTGTATGTTTCACTTGGTTAATTATTAAACTTTTTAGTGAAGGAAAGAGAGAGTTTTTTAGATCACTCATTTTTCTCATTTATATATGTTTTTTACGTTTGTTATTTTTTTCTCTCTGTTTCCTTTCACTAGGACCCATGATAATACCCTACTCCTGATTTATATAGGGGATTGTGTAATACTGTGCAGTATTTTCCCTATAGGGGGTTTGAGGTCCTTTGTTGCTTAACTAAGTGGAGGAGTGGCCTAGTGGTTAGGGTGGTGGACTTTGGTCCTGGAGAACTGGGTTCAATTCCCACTGCAGGCACAGGCAGCTCCTTGTGACTCTGGGCAAGTCACTTAACCCTCCACTGCCCCAGGTACAAATAAGTACCTAAGCCGCATTGAGCCTGTCATGAGTGGGAAAGCGCGGGGTACAAATAAAAAAAAAAAACAACCTATAAATCAAGGATTATGGAGGTTTAATCCTGTAATTACATAGTGAGACATCTACAAAATTGTGGTTTCAAACTCTCTTTTCTATATAGAATACACGTAGTTCTTGGGCCATAGCCCATAGTGCTGAATTTTTTACAATGGACCCATCTGTGGATTTAAAGTTGTGGCTTAACCACCATGTCAGCAATGCAATGGCACTTCTGAATACATAATCTGAATCTAAAATTATCTGTATTTCAGGGTGGGAGTCTTGATATTGCTGCAAACAGGCCACAAAGGCAGCCAGTTCACAGTATTGTGCCGAGGCTGACCCACAGGAGTACTGCCTCTGCAGAATTACTTGGTTATCTGGGCCCAGTTGTACAATTGTAAAACCTGCTAGTCTCCTTCCTCCCTCACATTGGCTACTGCCATCAATATATACTGTAGGAAGAAAAGGGGATATTCTGTCCAGTACCAGTTCTTTAAATATCAAATGATTGGGGGTACTTGGTGAAGACTGACAGTCATGAGGATGTCCCTCCAGTAGGATCCCTGCAACCTGCACTTTAGGCTCTTTTATTAATTCAAACTTCACAATCTGTGCCTGCAACATCAGGGTCCAATGGACTATTCTCTCCGTCCTAATTCTACTACAAGCCAACTTGTCCTCCACCGTATGTCCGGATTTTCCCGGACATGTCCTTTTTTTGAGGACATGTCCGGACGGGTTTAGCCAGCCCGCCCGTTTGTCTGGATTTCTGGACAAACGGGCGGGCGGGCGAGCGGGCCTATCCTAGCCTCCCCTTCCGGCCTTCCCTTACCTACTATCTACTGCCCTGGTGGTCTAGTGACCTCTTCAGAGCAGGAAAGAGCCCCCTCTTTCCTGCCCGGAGTGCTGCCCTTGCCCTGCATCCTGTTGTTGTGATGGTCTTGGGATTCAAAATGGCCGCTGAGAGTTGAAGCAGCCTCGTGAGACTTCAACTCTCGGCGGCCATTTTGAATCCCAAGACCGTCACAGCAACAGGAAGCAGGGCAAGGACAGAGCTCCGGGCAGGAAAGAGGGGGCTCCTTCCTGTCCCGAAGAGGTCACTAGACCACCAGGGCAGTAGATAGTAAGTAAGGGGAGGGGAGGGGAGGTGAATATGTGACCCTGGGGGAGGGGAAGGGAGGTGACGGGGGGCAGGGGAGGGGAATATGTGACCTGAGGGGAGGGGAATATGTGACGGGGGTGGGGTGAGGGTGAGAAAGGGGCGGGGTGAGGATGCGAAAGGCGTGGGGTGTGGGCGGGACAGGGGCATGACATGTGTCCTCTTTTTCAGAGGACAAAATATGGTAACTGTATCCACAATGAATTTAAGGGGGGTGTGGTGGCTACATATATGTAAGTGGTTTGAGCACCAATAATATATGTAAACTTTTGCATAGCAGCATATGCAGCCAGAACATGTTTTTCACAGGTTCCCATTTTAAGTTCTGGAGAAGTGAGAATCTGGAAAAGAAAGCAATTGGCCGGTCTGTCCCTCCTAAGCGCTGTGTTAGGGCAGCCCCTATACTTTTCTCCCCAACCACTAGGTGTAGGAAAAAATTCTGTTTGTGATCTGGGGGAGCAAGGACAGGAGCAGAAGTCAAAGTCTGCTTGAGTTTAGTCACTGCCTCTGTGTGCTCTGCCTCCCAAACATATTCTTTACGTTTAAGCAGGGAGTATAGTGGAGCAGACACTTCAGCATAGTTGTGCATAAAATCACGGCAGAACCCTGTAAGCCCTAGAAATGATTGGAGGGATTTCTGATCTGTAGGAAGAGGTAATTTCTGTATGAGATCTATTCTCCGAGAATCTATGGATTTACCATCCTGGCCAATGGAGACTCCTAGAAAGGAAACCTGTGGTTTATACAGCTGAGCTTTGGCTGGATTTACTTTAAGCCCAGCTTCCAAAAGAACTTTTAAAATCTCTCTTACATGGGCCCAGTGGTCAGATTCAGTTTCAGATTGAATTAGAATGTCATCAACATATTGGATTATATTGTCTCTACAAGACACATGGGCTAGGGCTTCCTGCATGTATTTGTGGAAAATGGATGGAGAATCCTTATAACCCTGAGGTAACACAGTCCTTGCATACTGTTTATTTAGCCACTGAAATGCTGTTTTGTACTGGCATTCCGGGGCCAGGGGCAGGCTCCAAAACCCATTTGAAATGTCTAGGACAGAAAAACATTTACAGTTGGGGTTTAATTTAGAGATCATTTCCGGGTATGAGCAGGGGCGTAGCCAGACCTCGTCAGGAGGGGGGGGGGCCAGAGCCTGAGTTGGGGGGGCACCATTTAGCTGCCTCCCCCTGCCACTTTGGACCCCCCGCCGCCGCAACCGCAACCCCGCCCCACCGCCACATCAGGTACCTTGTTTGCTGGTGGGGGTCCCCAATCCCCGCCAGCCGAAGAGTCTTCTTCAGCGCCGGTCGACTCCGGCGCCTTCGTTGTGTGATCATCTGTTTCTGACACCTTAAGTCCTGCACAGGGCTACATGCACGGTGCAAGACATAAGGCGTCAGAAACAGATGATCACACAACGAAGGCGCCGGAGTCGACCGGCGCTGAAGAAGTCTCTTTGGCTGGCGGGGTTTGGGGACCCCCGCCAGCAAACAAGGTATCTGATGCGACGGAGGAGGAGGGTTGGTGGTGGGAGGGGGGTTCGAGAGGGTTGTCAGCAGGGGGGGTCCAGGGCCAAATCTATGGGGGCCCAGGCCCCCGTGGCCCCACGTAGCTATGCCACTGGGTATGAGGCTACCACCGGCACCACAGATTTTGGTACTTGATTTAGGGCGCAGAAATCTATGGTCAGTCTAAAGGAGCCTCCTGGTTTAACTATTGGCCAAGCTGGTGAGTTGCATGTAGAAGAGATCGGTCTAATTATGCCCCTCTCTTCCAGTACCTGCATAATCTTAGCTACGGGTTCTATTGCCTGATGAGGTGCCGGATATTGCTTTAGTGACGGAGGATCCTCTCCTTCCAACAGGATTTCTGTGGACATTCTGCCACATTCTAGTTTGGCTTGTGCCCAGACCAGGGATGTCTGTAACCTCTGTGGGAATTACACTCAGATCATACTGTTGGTCTGCTTTTGTGCATTGTGTGGCCAAATGCATGGGAATTACTTTGTGCACCAAAACTGTAGACATTTTTGGAGATCCAATACGTTGCCACAATGTAAGATTAGCCATATCCACTACCAGATTTAACTGGTTGAGGACATCAATTCCAATTATCTCCTTTTCTGTGCTCACTATAGTGGAGGCACTGGTTTCCAAAATTTCATTATCATGTTCCCTGTGCATCTGCACCAGGATATCCCATTTAACTGGGATAGCCACACAGTTGGTAACTGTGTCATTGACCCCTTGGATTTTATATGTTTGCACATTTTCCTGGTCTGCAGTAAGAGAAGCCCTACTTGTAAAACTGATTCCAGCCCCTGTGTCAATCAATGCTAATTTATCCTGACCCCCCCTATCCGGCTGTTCACATTGGGGCGGCCACAAGTGTCCAATGTTGTGGGATGGTCCTTCTGCTTGCCATTTCTTTGCTTCTGACACAGTAATTACCTGGAATGGCTGTTTTCCACACAGATCCAATCCTGAGCATTAAAGTGTCAAAAGGAGTTTCTTTGAGATCCGCAGCAAACAATCGGAGATGTTTAGTAATCTCAGGGATTAGATTTCCAATAGAAATTCCTTATGCTGTTCCTGACCATAATCTTCTGTTTTGGGCCAACCCTCCTGGTCTCAAAAGGCTGCTTCCAGCACCCACAATCTGTATGCAAATTGTTCTAGTGTGTCATTTGGCAGGGGTGCAAGTGTTCTAAATGCTTGCATTTGAGTACAGCGAAATAATTGCTCAAGACCCTTTTTCACCAACTGGTATGGGTGGGTGAGCGATCCTACTTTAAAATAGTGGGGTCCTAAAGCAACGTGCATAAGTCTGTCAAAGTCAGAAGTTTTCCTCTTATACTTTCCTAGGCCCCAGTGAATCAGAATATCAGTGGCCCATTTGCACCATTCATTCATATTAAAAGGCATAGGGCCGACATTCTGTATTATCCTTTCAATGTCACTAACCTTTAATGAGTCATACAGTACCAGGTTTACTGGTGTTCTGGGGTCTGTACTGGACTCTGTGTCTGCAGAATCCTCCCTGTCCCTCAGGTTAGTGCTTAAGCCTGGGGTTTCCTCATCTGTGCATGTCTGAGTGCTTAAGTCAGTGTTTTCAGTCTTAGATTTGCCCCCACTTCACAAGTCCACTACACACACTTCTGTGTTCTTTTGTGGTTCTATGAATTGAAAACCTGGCTTATAGGGTGTTTCATAGGCGGGAGGTGCTAAGGGAGAAATACTCGGGGCCTGCCAGTGCACAGAGTTAATCTGGTCCTTTGAGGCACATTTACTTTTTAAATGTTTTAATTCTGTTTTAGCCTCATCCAATTGTTCATTTACATATAAGAAGGAGTTTGTGGCTTGCACAACTTGTGTACATTGCATAGAGATGCAAACGTGTGCTTCCTCTAGGTCCCTGTTTAACTTAGTGCACTGAGTGGTCAGTTCTGCATTTTCCTGTTTCAGACTAATGAGCCCCCTGCACAGGCCTTGTATAAAAAGACATTTCCTTTTATTTGCTTTCTTTTTGAACTCTTGGTAATGGTGTACCATTTGTTTTTGGATGTTATACCAGGAATCCTCCAGGAATTCCCCGTCATATGGGCCTCCCTTCTTATTACAATATGTCTGTACAATTACCTTCAGTTCTTTAAGATCCAAAGCATCCATGTTTGAGGCTGCCAAAAATACTTTTTATTGGTATCGGGGCCTAGCTAGTTTCTTTATAGATATATATATATGGAACTAGCTCTGTGTCCCTCTTGGAATTGGAAATGCCGTCTTTTATAGAGAAGAGGGACTGGAGAGACAGTTCAGAATGAATATGGATTAAGCAAGGCAGGTGTTAAAAGATTAGATATACCAACTGTCAGTTCCTGTCAGGCTGGGCTGACTTTCACCAGGACAGAGACTGGCAGGATAGAGAAATAGTGTAAAGTGACAGAAAATTAAGTGGTTACCAAAGAAAGATATGTAGTGTATTAAACGTGGGACTGTTACACTTCGTACCCCTTCCAATACAAAGTTGGAAGATCCATCAGTCTTTTCTGAGCAGCCCAAATACAGCATTAAATTAATTCAACTTTCAATCCACCCTAACAAGCCTAGAAGTACATATCAAAACATGCAAAAAAAATGTCATTACTTACCCAGCTGGAGATCCTCTTGTGAAACCGAGATGGAGCCCCCAAAATGTCAGCATTCGTTGTCCAGTTATGGTCCTGGGTCCAGTCCGTAGAGGCAGTGGGTTCCCAAGAATATACAATCCACACGGGTTTGGATATATATAGAAAGTATATTGTATTTGCATATATAGGCTCACAGCAGTTAGTACAGATAAATATTACAATGCTATATCTGTGTGTGTGTTTAGATGGGAATCAATGAGAGAAAAGTAAGGATAGGGGTGTTCAGAGGAAAAGAGAAAGAGAGCCTCGGGGTAGGGCTGAAGGAGAAGGGGGGCAGAGCCAGGTGCTCTGGTGGCTAAAGATGGGGGTGTGCAGAGAAAGAGAAAGAGCAGAGCCATGTGCGCTGACTTATATACCTAACAGGAACAGAGAGGAATCAAATAACTTCTTTCCTTCCCAGCCTTTGTTATCAGCTATTTCCTTTGCAAACTCCAGTTTAATTTCCTGATGCACTTTCACAGGTTTTAATCTTTGAAGTCCCTAATTTTGGAGCCTATCTGCCTGACTTTCATTGTTCTCAGAAAGCCCTGGTCCCTGATGCCCAGAGCGGACAAAGGTATGTTAAGTAGGGGCACTTGAGAAACAAAGGGCTAGCAAGCAGCTGGGCAATATTTGGTCCATCTACCATCATCAGGGATTCCTGAGGGAGGGGGGAGTTATCAGAAGCTGGTTTCATATTAATCTAAGTATGTCCAGCAGTCCTGACAGCAACTACCTACTTTTAAATATGTGATTTTCCATAGCTGTAAAATTAAGGATCATACTGATTTTTTAAAATCCAACAGATGATGGATTTAGGAATGATAATGAAAGGGTAGAATGTGTGGTGAGCAGTAGAAAGAGGAATGAAAACCCGAAGACCCATCAAGGGACAGCACAGATTCTTCAGCTGCCTGTGAGGGAAGTAACAGTAGCATAATACCAACCAGTGTGAAAGCAGCAGCCCAGGAAGGAGAAAGATTAAACAGACCAAAGGAAAACCTGATATGGGAGACAAACTATGTAACTGTCCAGAATGTGAGAAAAGTTTCAAAAGCAGCATCGAGCTAAAACAACACAAAAAGATTCATTTCTCAGAGAAACCATTTCACTGTTCAGAATGTGAGAAATGTTTCATAACGAAAGGCATGCTAAAATTGCATGAAAGGACACAGATGGGAGAGAAACCATTTAACTGTTTGGAATGTGAGAAAAGTTTCAAAAGCAAGGCTGACCTGAAATTACGTAAATGGATGCATACAGGAGAGAAACCATTTAACTGATCAGAATGTGAGAAATGTTTCAGAAGCAAAGGCGAGTTGAAAATGCATGAAAGGACACAGAGGGGAAAGAAACTATTTAACTGTTTGGAATGTGAGAAAAGTTTTACAAACAAGGCTGAGCTAAAACAGCACAAAAGGATTCATTCGTTAGAGAAACCATTTAACTATTCAGAATGTGAGAAATGTTTCATAACCAAGTACCAGTTGAAACTGCACAAAAGGAGTCAACACTGAAGAGAAACCATTTAACTGTTCAGAATATGAGAAATGTTTCAAAAACAGTTGTGACCTGAAACAGCACGAAAAGAGTCATAAGGGAAAGACATAATTTAATTGTTTGGAATGTGATCCAAGTGCCAGCTGATACAGAACAAAAGGATTCATACAGGAGAGAAACCATTTAGCTGTTCAGAATGTGAGAAATGGTTCAGAATCAAGCTCCATCTGAAACGGCATGAAAGAAGTCATACGGGTGTGAAACCATTTAACTGTTTGGAATGTGATAAATGTTTTACAAGGAAGTACCAGCTGAATCTGCATAAATGGATTCATACAGGAGAGAAACCATTTAACTATTTGGAATGTGATTTTTCACAAGCAAATACCAGCTCAAACAGCACAGAAATCATTTAACTGTTCATAATATGAGAAATGTTTCAGATGGAAGTACCAGCCTATCAGGCACAAATGGAGTCATATGGGAGAGAAACCATTTTATTGTTCAGAATGTGAGACATTTTAGGAAGCAATGGTGAGCGGAAATAACAAAATATACAGGAGAAAAACCATTTAACTGTTGAGAATGTGAGTTTCAGAGGCAAGTTTGAGTTGAAATTGCACGGAAATTCTTATGGGAGAGAAACCATTTCACTGTTCAGAATGTGAAAAATGTTGGACTCATACAGGAGAAAAACCATTTAACCTCTGAATGTGATGTTTCACAAGCATTGGTGAGCAGAATGGGCATGTATGGACTCATATGGGAGAGAAACCATTTAACTGTTCAGACTGTGATAAATGTTTTATATCAAAGCCTAGCTGAAATAGCAGGAAAGGAGTCATACAGGAGAGAAACTATTTAAATGTTCCTGAATGCTATAAATATTTTATAAGCAAGGTTATGCTGCAATGACATTAAATGACTCATACACTAAACAAGTTAAACGTTCTAAACATAATGTTTTAGAAGTGAAGCTGAGCTGCAATGGCATATAGTGACTCATATGAAAGAAAAACCAACTAAATACTTTGAAAAAGCGCATTTGCAAATTTTCCAAATGAGTCATATAGGAGAGAAAGTATTTAACAGTTCTGATTTTGATAAATGTTTCAGAATTAAAACCAAGCTGCAATGTCATGTGGAGGGGCATTTTTGATATGACGTCTAAGTCTGAATTTGGACGTTTTAGAAAAAACATCCACAATCTGAAAAGGAAAGAAGGTCATTTTCAACCACAACAACAACAACAAAAAGGTCTATCTTTTCCTTTGAAAATACTGTTTGGAAAAACGTTTTGTGAATTTAACATTTTATTTTTGATGCATTTTCAGACAAAAAACCGTCCAAATGTAAAACATACAAAATCCACAAATAAATCCACAATAGAGTGAAACCATTCACATGTTCTAAGTGTGGTAAAAGCTTTGGTTATAATGTAAATCAGACAGTGCACACAGAAGAGAAACCATATGCATGTATAGAATGTGGTAAAATCTTTGGTCAGAAGGTAAACCTCACAATGCACCAGAGAACACACCACAGCATCAGAGAATACACACAGGGATGAAACCATTTACATGCACTGAGGAGGTAAAAGCTTTAGTTGTATTGGGACAGATAATTAGGGAATGTACACTCTTATTATGAAGTGTGGAAAAATAGCACTCTGGTATTTAGATATAGTAATGAGACCTCCTTTTTATCTATAGATCTGAATTCAAAGCCCTTATCTACTGATAAACAATAGACACAAGGCTCAGATGTTCTAAAAAAAAAAAAGAAAGAAAATAGAAAGCTTGGCAACAGGTAGAATAGTGGAAATGTGACATCCCAGGAAAGCAATAGGGCATCCTTGGGGGTACTGCAGTGGTCTTTATGAAATGCTCTAGTTAAACATCTCACCATTGCTCCCTTACCTTGTCTGCTGAGCCCCCCAAAACCCACTACCCCCAACTGTACACCACTACCATAGCCCTTACAGATGAAGGGAACACCAATATGTGGGTACAGTGGATTTCTGGTGGTTTTGGAGGGCTCACAGTTTCTTCCACAAGTGTAACGGGTATTGGGAGGTAGAGGCCTGGGTCCACCTGTCTGCAGTGCACTACACCACTACTAGACTACTCTAATGGATCTGAGGCTGGCAAGTAATATTTATAATCACATTTTGGGGGGGGGGGGGGGTGGGAGGGGGTTAGTGACCACTGGGGGTGATTCACTCCAGTGGTCATCTGGTCATTTGGGGCACCTTTTTGTCTGTAGTGGAGGAGTAGCCTAGTGCTTAGTGCAGCAGACCTTGATCCTGGGGAAGTGGGTTCAATTCCCAGTGCAGCTACTTTTTATAAAAACAGGTCTAGCTCAAAACGGAAAAATGTCTAAATCTTAGGAACGTCCAAGTTCTGCCCTGAGCATGCCCCTGGCACTTCCCCTTGAGATTTGGATGCACTTCTGATTTGACTTCAGAGAAAAACATCTAAAAATAGGTTTCAAAAATGCTGATTTGGACATTTTTTATTTTTAGAAAAATATCCAAATGTAGACTTGTGCCACTTTTTGGATGTTTTTCTCTTTTGAAAATGAGCCCAATAGTGATTCACATGAAATATAAACCATTTGAAACCTTTCTCACATTAAAAGAGTGGCCTAGTGGTTAGGGTGGTGGACTTTGATCCTGAGGAACTTAGTTAAATTCCCACTTCAGGCACAGGCAGCTCCTTGTGACTCTGGGCAAGTCACTTAACCCTCCATTGCCCCATGTAAGCCGCATTGAGCCTGCCATGAGTGGGAAAGCATGGGGTACAAATGTAACAAAAAAAAAATCAGAAAAACAACTTGCAATGGCATAAAATGACTCACATGGTGTCCTGTGATGTTTTAATAAGCAATACGTTTAAACGCTTTTATTGCACACTTTACTGTGTGGGTATTGTGTGTCGGCTCTCTTCTGTTTGGTTTTCTCAGAGGGAGGGGAGATAATTTGTCATTCCTAACATCAGGATTCAGCTAGGTTTATTTTAGGGGGACTCCCTGTCTCCGTTTTATTTCCTTAGTCAACTGTTCTCGTATTAACACCTTGGGATTTGGGTTAGCCTAACTCTAAAATTTGCAAACAGTTCAGAGGTTGCACTGAATTTACTGTTTCTAGGTGACCTGAAACTCTACAGTTCCATTGACCAGCAATTAGCAGAATAATTTTGAGTCATTAAATGCTTTTCAGATAACATCAAGATGACTTTTGGGCCAGACAAACATGATAAGGTGACATTATTTAGGGGAAAGTTGAGCAACACTGAAAACAACTGTCTGACTGTGGACTGGCAGATACAGGAACTTGAACAGGAAGTTATATATAAACTAGTAAAAAAGCCCCGTTTCTGATGCAAATGAAATGGGGGCTAGCAATGTTTTCTTCTGTGTGCATGTGGGAGTGTGTGTGTCCCTGCCCTCTGGCCTCTCTCCCCTCCCCCCTCTGAGTCCTTCACTGTTACACAGCCAGCGATTTGATTTCGTGCTCTGCTGTTTTCCTTCACTGACTGTGTTACAGAGAGGGCGGGGCAGACACTCATAGGGAAACCGGATATCTCGCCCCCTTCACACTTCCGGCTGGGGCTTCATAGAACGTTGGTGTTGCTTTTTATATAAAGAGATATCTAAGAGCAGAGGAAGGAACAACTCTCAAGCAGAAATCACTGAGAGAAAAAATCAGTAAAAAATATTATGAAACAGTAAGGGGCTCATTTTCGAAAGAGAAAAATGTCTAAAAGTGGCATAAAGGTGCATTTGTTCGTATTTCTCACAAAAACCTCCAAATCAGTATTTTCAAAACCTATTTTTCATATGTTTGTCTATACTGTTTGTCTGCAATGCATCCAAATCTCAAGAGGGCCTGATGACAGCGTGAAGGGTGGAATTTGGGCGTTCCTAAGACTTAGACGGTTTTCAGCCATAGTGAAACACTAGTGTACTGTGTTATTTTGGTGGCTGGAAACAGTCAGGTGGGCTTATAGGGAAGGAGGGAGCGCGAGAGGGGAAGGACTCTTTGGGAAGGTTCTCTGTAAACGTTTATACTGTGCCATGTTGATGGTTCACTGGTTTTTCTTGTTCTGTATGAAGCTTATTCTCGAAGAGGTTGTGCTTTGAATAAAGATGATTTAAACATAAAAAATAAATTTTGGATGTACTCTGTTGAAGTTGTTGTTTCCTTCTGCATTGTGTGATGCCTGTTCTGGTGTGTGCATCTGATAATCTTTGAATAACTGTGATTCCATGTGCCCCAATGAAAAGAGAGTTTAATTTTACTTCCATTTAATTTCAATATATTCCATCTTTATAACACAGCAGATTACAACAACAGTTAAAATGAAACCATCAGGAAATTGGTTATCCTCACTGAAATGAGGCCATGTAGAAAATAAGCACAATATACAGAATATTTATTACTGCTGTTTCTACCAGCTACAACAATTTTTTATGCTGTTTTAGTGATTTTCAATTTTATTTCATATAGGAGACATTCAAATAAATAAATAAATAAATAAATAAAAGTTGTCAAATAATAATAAAAAAAATCCTTTCTCCTCCACCTTTTAAGGTACTGCCTATCCAACTGGAACAGATTTAGGCTTTGTACAGCTGGACAAGGCATAGTGTTTGCTATTGTTTTGGGTGACTCAATGTAGCGGCAAACTCCCCCTACTGGCTTCAGCCCACATAGGTCTGGATTCCATTTATACATAAGTGCATAAGTGTTGCTATACTGGGACAGACCGAAGGTCCATCAAGCCCAGCATCCTGTTTCCAACAGAGGCCAATCCAGGTCAAAATTACCTGGCAAGGTCCTCAAAAAAGTACAAAACATTTTATGCTGCTTATCCCAGAAATAGTGGATTTATGGTGCCTGAAAATTTTCCTTCTAGGTGTATTCTGTAAGGGGGGAGGGGGGAAGGGAAAGGGAATAGGGCTTGATTATACTGCTTTTCTGTGGTTTTTGCAACTACATTCAAAGTTGTTGAGTTATTATGAGCACTGGAGTGATGATGAGTCTTCTGTGGAGTGTGAGTGAAGGTTCTTCCCTCTGGGGCTGAGAGAGAATAAGGAGCATCTTAAAACCCTACGACCTACAGGGATCAAGCTCAGATCAATAGAATAGAACTTTCTTTGTGTCCCAGGTTTGGGAACCTGACCTGGGAGCTTAGCAGGTGCTCAGGACTTGTGCAACTAACAAGAAATAAATGTAATAATATATAGTGAGACGGCCAGAAGTTTCAGAAAGATTGATGTTTCAAGAACTGCAAGGCCCGAGATGCAAGAGGACCAGTTCCCTAATCTGTTCTTCCTTTGCAGAACCCACTGGATCCACCTTAAGGAGGTGGGAAATCCCAGAATGACCTCATCAGGGGGAGGGGTAAAGGGCTTTGCGCATGCTCTGCTTCTTTCTTTTTCTTTATCTCTCCAGCTGCAAAGTGTGGGAAAGACGCAGAACAAAAGCAGAAACTTTCTGTCTTGTGGCCTGGAAATCCCTGCAAGACCCAGTCTCAGATCTGCAGAGGGAATTTATCTGAGACCTGGAATCAGCTCAACCTACTCCTGTTTTATTCACCTTTCCAGGAAATGGGAAATCTGCAGCCTGAATCCATCAGAGCTGCAGAATTCAGAGGGGACACAGCAGGGAAATGTCTGCCCTGGTTCCTGATCAGGTAAGAAATTATTCTCTCTCATCTTGCACACAGGGTTCCAGCAATAAAAGGAAACATTTCTGTACAGCTTTTCCAGCTTTCTTTTCTCTCTCCTTATTTGTCTGTAAACTAGACCCACTGTTTCACTCAACACAAACATTTAATATACTGCTTAGCTAAGCAAAAGATCAAAGTGCAGCTCTTCTAGCTTTCTCTTCTGTTGTGGACTGAAGCAGTGACTTAGTGGTTGTTGGAGGTGTGAAAAAAATCGTAGTCCCCTGGGGGACCAGACCACAAGGATTCATGAGAATATCAGGAGAGAAGAAGTGTTATCTATTTACTTATACTTGGCCCCTATGATAGGCTTAGGTTTGGGATTGGGGTCCACGATTATGCATTTATGTGGTCAGGAATGTGTTATGTAAAACTTCTGTTGGTTTTCCTGACCTGCAGACAGGATAGTGCAATCCAGGCCCAGCAGGTTAGTCTCCTGCCAATGCTTCTCCTTTCAGTACCACCTTTTATGAGTCTTCCAGGTCTTGGTCTAGTTCCTCTGAGTCCGAGATCTGTACATGACCCACAGTACTTTCTCTTTTCTCCATTCCCCCTGCGTTTCAGATACTTAGAAATTATTGGCAAACAATTATATGTAGAAGAGGTTAGTGGCACTGCAACATCAAGATTATATTCTTGCTAATAGCACTATTATAGTCTAAAAAATGAAGCCACACGAAGTGTGGAGGTGCACTTAATCCCCACGAAACAAATAAGGAGAAAAATAGAAGGGTGGGGAAAGATAGGCTCTTTCCAATCAATAGGGGAGACGTATATTGGAATAAAGTGTAATATTTATTATAACAGATTGACTCAACACAGCCGTGTTTCGGCACCATAGCGCCGTCTTCAGGAGTCTACAAAACCAAATACAAAACATAAATATAAACAAATATAAACCATAAACTGTGAATAACAATAATCGTAAAAGAATATTATAGATATATTAACATAAAAGACATCTATAAAAGCATCAAATAAAGTTATAAATACAAAAAATGCATGAAATATTTTCACGAAAGCAAATACAAATTAGCAAAATTAAGAACATGGATAAAACCAAATAAGATGTGGTGTTGCAGATGAAAAACTTAAAATCCTAAAATGCGCAGAGTTCACAGTTTCTGGTTTATAATTGTTTATATTTATTTATTTACCACTATTATAATCATAAACTGAAGGAGGGAAAGCCTCAAAATATTCCAGGGCAAAAGCACTTAGGTATCAATATGTGTCATAGGCATAAAAACCTCCTTCATGTCATCGTATTTTATGAAAGTACTTATTACAAATCAAAACTTATCTTAAACAATAGTGATTCAATTTTTGACTGTGAATTGCTTCCCAGCTTGGTCTGACACGTTTCACAACTTCAGGGACCAAAAAGTGCATGCAGGTACATAAAACTTAGATTATGAGCCCTCTAGGGACAGAGAAAGCATCTGTATGTAATGTGTACAGCGCTGCGTACATCTAGTAGCACTATAGAAATGATTAGTAGTAGTAATAAATCTGCTCTGACTGTAAAAAAAAAATCACAAAAGCCGTATAGATCAAATTGTCTATACATTTTTAGCTACAATGTTCTACTTCAGGTATGCTACACCGCTTCCCATCCCCCATCTTTCTTTACTGATAGCCACATGCAAGAATTTCTGGCTGGTCACAGACTCTGATGGGGCAACTCAACTGCCTGGTATAACTTTTACAAATGTAATTTACTGAGAAGAGGTGTGGCAAGGATACCAATTGCAAGCCTCCAGCACACATGCAGCACCTATAATTGGTCCGGGGTAGAGGAGAAGTGGATGCTCACCACAGGCCTATAAAAGTACTTTGCAGATAAAGAAACTCTGAAAACTAGCCATGCTGGAAAGAGAGTTTCAGATCCTCCCATGGCCTATTTTATCCGAAGGGAGTACTCCCCCCCCCCCCCCCCCCCCCCGTAAGAACTAATTCTTTACTACTAAGAATCTTTCTTTCTCTTCTCTCTCTCTATTCTGTGAGCTTTTCTGTTTTTTATATACTTAGTCTGATTGCTTATAATTACCAGAGCTACTGATGTTAGATTTTTCTGTAATATGTTGTAACTAGTAAATAAGGCCCGTTTCTGACACAAATGAAACGGGCACTAGCAAGGTTTTCCTCGGAGTGTTTATGTTTGAGAGAGTGTGTGTGAGAGTGACTGTGTGAGAGAGAGAGAGTGAATGTGCGAGAGTGCGTGTGTGTGACAGACAGAGTGAGTCTGGGTGCGAGTGTGTGAGAGAGTGTAATGAGTATGTGTCTGAGTGATAGTGTTTGTGAATGCGTATGTGAGACACAGTGACTGTGAGAGAGTGTGTTTCACACAGATACACTGTGTGAGAGAGAGTGTGTGCGATACACAGACTCTCTGTGAGAGTGAGTGTATGAGACCGAGTGTGTGAGACCGAGAGTGTGTGACACATAGAGAGTGAATGTGCTTCAGTGTGACTGTATGAGAGAGAGAAAGACACTGACTGTGAAAGTGTGTGTGTGTGACAGAGATATCTCCCCCTCCCTGTGGTCTCAGCACCCCCTCCTCTTGTCTCTGGATCCCCTCTCCCCTCTCAGGTCTGAGGACCCCCTCCTCCCCTCTGTAGCAGAAGGTGGATTTTGAGTGTGGCCTAGTTATTGTTTTGTTGGGGAGTGTGTGAGTTGCATGAGCAATCAGTGCTGCCGTTTTGGTGTTGGGGGTTGTTGGGGGGAGGGTACCGTTGTTCCACATAATTGTTGGGGGGTCATAGGGTGTGTGTGGGTGATTGAGGTACATAGGTATGTGTGTGTGTGTGTGTGTGTGTGTGTGTGTGTGTGTGTGTGAGTGAGAGAGTTGCTATCTGTGCATGGCAGTGTGTGTGTGAGTGAGTGAGAGAGATGTAGATTTTGCATTTCACAGTTTTGGGTATGAGGCCGTTTGTGAGGAAGGTTGCGACTGGATTTTGGGTGGGGGGGGGGGGTGAGTCACATGGGGTCTGTAGGTGTGTGAGAGAGAGAGATGTTGAACTTCTCTGTTACACTTTCTGTATTGAGGGGGTTGGAGGAGGAAGTGTGTGTCTGTGAGTGAGAAAGAGAGATGCTGTGTGTGCATGGCAGTGTGTGTATGTTGGTGTGGGGGGTTGTGAGTTTGGTTGTGTGTATAGGTGTGAGTGGGTGATGCTGATTTTGCATACTACATGTTGTTTTTTTATTTGGGCGGGAGGGAGTCTGGTGGAGCTGGCTAACTTGTCTGCTTTCGCTCTGGGGTCTGGCATTGCAACTCAGCCTCTCCTCCTTTATAGCAAGACTTTTTTTTTTCTTTTAAAAAGAAGGGGGCGGGGTGGGAGGAAGAAGACACACTATGAGCTCCTGAGAAGTTCAGGGTAGGGTACACAAACTGTCTGTTGGGCTGTGCCTTACTGATTGCTGCTTTATTCTCTCCCACACTTTGGATTTTGGGGAGAGATAAGTAAAGCGGTATTTTTTTTTCTGAACTACTTCTCGCCTTTCTCTTATGTTCTGCGTTTTCCTGGGGCAGTATGAAGATCTGGGATGACGGCAGCGTTGGGGTGGGTTGGGGCGGTGTGCGGGTGGTTCAGGAGGTTGGCTGCGAGTCTGTAGCGATTCGTAGGCAGGAGTAGGGAAACACGCTCCACTCGTTTCCCTACTCCTGCCCGGGTCGCAGAGTGCGTTGTCCTTGTGGGGTAGGCTCATGGACAGCATCTCCCCGGCTCTGAAGGCTGCGGCCTCTTCCGCAGCGGCTCCCCGGATGCTTCCGTGTCTCACGCACCCTCCCCCGCTCGGCTCCTGTCCGTGGGCTGCGCCCCCTGTCACGCAGCAGGTTCTGAGTCGGTCCGTCTTGCTCTCGACCGCCGTCCGCGTTCATCAATCCGATTCCCTTCACCGTCTGTGTTCAGTCCTCGACGTCATCACGTTTGACGCAAGGGCGGGGCACAGAGACATGGTGAGTTGGATGGCTTCACCACCATGAACTAACGGACCCTTCAGGGAGTGTGCTGATGGCTTCAGATCGTTGTCTTCAGAACATTGAGGGTGCGTTTTATTATAGTAGATATGTTTAGAGAATGGCATTCAAACGCAGCCAGTACAAAATTAACCAATAGGAATTACTGAGCATGTGTTTGAAATTGTAAAATGTGCAAGCTGGGAAGCAATGAAGTTTTGATTTTTTTGTCACTTTTCTCTACAAGTATTTGCGTAAAGTATTCTCAGGCTTTTCCTCCTTCATTTCATTATTATAATAGTGGTATTAGCAAGAATATAAGTTTGATTATTGTATTAATGACGTAAAGAAAATGAAGATACATACCTGTAGCAGGTATTCTCCGAGGACAGCAGGCTGGATATCATCACGCATGGGTTGTCGTCCGTGACGGCCCAGGAGACTGGACTAATAACAAAAAACTTTAGAAAGCTCTAGAGTGGCGCGGTGCGCATGGGGACAAACGCACTGCGCATGCGTGAGTGACTTCCCGCTGGCGGCACCCGCGTGCTTCCCTTAGTTATATAAAAAGCAAACCGAGAAGAAGAACAACTCCAAAGGGGAGGAAGGTGGGTTGTGATGATATCCAGCCTGCTGTCCTCGGAGAATACCTGCTACAGGTATGTATCTTCATTTTCTCTGAGGACAAGCAGGCTAGATATCATCACGCATGGGGTATCCCTAACACCCAGGCTCACTCAAAACAATGAACATTGGTCAGTTGGGCCTCGCAACGGCGAGGACATAACAGAGATTGACCTGAAAATAAACACAACTAAGTGAGGGTGTAGCCTGGAACAGAACATAAATGGGCCTAGGAGGGTGGAGTTGGATTCTAAACCCCAAACAGATTCTGTAGCACCGACTGCCCAAACCGACTGTCGCGTCGGGTGTCCTGCTGAAGGCAGTAGTGAGATGTGAATGTGTGGACTGATGACCATGTTGCAACCTTGCAGATCTCTTCAATGGAGGCTGACTTTAAGTGAGCCACTGACGCAGCCATAGCTGTAACATTGTGAGCCGTGACATGGCCCTCTAAAGTCAGCCCAGCTTGGGCATAAGTGAAGGAAATGCAATCTGCTAGCCAATTGGAGATGGTGCGTTTTCTGATGGCAACTCCCATCCTGTTGGGATTAAAAGAAACAAACAACTGGGCGGACTGTCGATAGGGCTTTGTCCACGCCACGTAAAAGGCCAATGCTCTCTTACAGTCCAAGGTGTGCAACTTGTCCTCACCAGGGCGGGTATGTGGATGGGGAAAATATGTTGGCAAGACAATAGACTGGTTCAGATGGAACTCCGACACCACCTTCGGCAAGAACTTAGGGTGAGTGCAGAGGACTACTCTGTTATGATGAAACTTAATATAAGGTGCATGCACTACCAGGGCTTGGAGCTCACTGACTCTACGAGCTGAAGTAACCGCCACCAAGAAAACGACCTTCCAGGTCAAGTACTTCAGATGACAAGAATTCAGTGGCTCAAAAGGAGCTTTCATGAGCTGGGTGAGAACAACGTTGAGATCCCATGACACTGGCGGAGGTTTGACAGGGGGCTTTGACAAGAGCAAACCTCTCATGAAGCAAACAACTAAAGGCTGTCCAGAGATAGGCTGACCTTCTACACGTTGATGATAAGCACTAATTGCACTAAGATGAACCCTTACTGAGTTGGTCTTTAGACCAGACTCTGATAAGTGTAGAAGGTATTCAAGCAGGGTCCATGTAGGACAAGAAAAAGGATCTAGGGCCTTGCTGTCACATTCGATGGCAAACCTCCTCCATGGAAAAGAATAACACTTTTTCATGGAATCTTTCCTGGAAGCAAGCAAGACTCGGGAGACACCCTCTGAAAGACTTAAAGAGGCAACTTCTAAGTTCTCAACATTCAGGCCATGAGAGCCAGAGACTGGAGGTTGGGATGTAGAAGCGACCCCTTGTTCTGAGTGATGAGGGTCGGAAAACTCTCCAATCTCTACGGTTCTTCGGAGGATAACTCCAGAAGAAGAAGGAACCAGATCTGACAGGGCCAGAAAGGTGCAATCAGAATCATGGTTCCGCGGTCTTGCCTGAGTTTCAGCAGAGTTTTCCCTACTAAATGTGTGGGAGGATACGCATACAGGAGGCCTGTCCCCCAATGTAGGAGAAAGGCATCTGACGCTAGTCTGTCGTGGGCCTGAAGCCTGGAACAGAATTGAGGCACCTTGTGATTGATCTGAGTGGCAAAAAGATCCACCGAGGGGGTGCCCCACGCTTGGAAGATCTTTCGGACAATGTCCATGTTCAGTGACCACTCGTGAGGTTGCATGATCCTGCTCAACCTGTCGGCCAAACTGTTGTTTACGCCAGCCAGATACGTGGCTTGGAGAAACATGCCATGGTGGTGAGCCCAAAGCCACATCTTGACAGCCTCCTGACACAGAGGGTGAGATCCGGTGCCCCCCCTGCTTGTTGGTGTAAAACATAGCAACCTGATTTTCTGAATTTGAATAATTTGATTGGACAGCCAATCTCTGAAAGCCTTGAGAGTGTTCCAGATCGCTCGTAATTCCAGGAAGTTGATTTGAAAATCCTTCTCCTGAAAGGACCAAGCTCCCTGAGTGTGATGCCCATCTACATGAGCTCCCCACCCTAGGAGGGATGCATCCATCGTCAGCACTTTTTATGTGGCTGAGGAATTTGGAATGGATGTCCCAAGGTCAGATTGGAGCGAAAGGTCCACCACTGAAGGGAATTGCAAAAATCGGTGGAAAGATGGATGACATCCTCGAGATCCCCTGTGGCTTGGGACCACTGGGAAGCTAGGGTCCATTGAGCTGATCTAATATGTAGAAGTGCCATGGGAGTCACATGAACTGTGGAGGCCATGTGCCCTAAAAGTCTCAACATCTGCCGAGCTGTGATCTGTTGAGACGCTCGAGCCGAGGACACTAAGAACAGAAGATTGACTGCCCTTGCCTGGGGAAGATAAGCTCGAGACGTCCATGTGTCCAACAGAGCTCCTATGAATTCCAACTTCTGCACTGGGACAAGATGGGACTTGGGATAATTTATTACAAACCCCAGTAGCTCCTACAGTTGAATAGTCATGTGCATGGATCGTAGAGCTCCTGCCTCTGAGGTGTTCTTCACCAGCCAATCGTCAAAATAAGGGAACACATGCACTCCCAGTCTGCGTAGCGATGCTGCGACACCTGCCAAGTTCTTTGTAAAAACCCTGGGCGCAGATGCTAGACCAAAGGGTAGTACGCAGTGCTGAGTTCCCAATCAAAATCGAAGGTACTTCCTGTGAGTTGGGAGTACCGAGATGTGAGTATAGGCGTCTTTTAAGTCCAGAGAGCATAGCCAATCGTTTTCCTGAATCATGGGAAGAAGGGTGCCCAGGGAAAGCATCCTGAACTTTTCTCGGAGCAGGAATTTGTTCAGGCCCCTTAGGTCTAGGATGGGACGCATCCCCCCTGTTTTCTTTTGCACAAAGAAGTACCTGGAATAGAATCCCAGCCCTTCTTCCCCTGGTGGAATGGGTTCGACTGCATTGGCCTTTAGAAGGGCGGAGAGTTCCTCTACAAGTATCTGCTTGTGCTGGGAGCTGAAGGATTGAGCTCCCGGTGGACAATTTTGAGGTTTGGATTCCAGATTGAGAGTGTATCTGAACCGGACTATTTGAAGAACCCACCTGTCAGAGGTTATAAGAGGCCACCTTTGGTGAAAAAATATCAACCTCCCCCCAACAGGCAGATCGTCCGGCACAGCTACTTTTACTGCGGCTATGCTGCTCTGGAGCCAGTCAGAAGCCTGTCCCTTGCTTTTGCTGGGGAGTCGGAGGGGCCTTAGGCGCACGTTGCTGACGAGAGCGAGCCTGCTGGGAGCGAGCGTGAACAGGCTGCCGAGAGGTCGGAGTGTACCTACGCCTATGATAGGAATAGGGAGCACGCCTCCTCCCTCCAAAAAACCTCCTAGTGGAGGAGGTAGTAGCAGAAGGCGTACAGCGGGAGAAAGAATCCATCGCATCATGGCGCTTCTTGAGCGTATCAACTATATTCTCAACCTTCTCTCCAAAAAGATTATCCCCCCGGCAAGGAACATCCGCCATTCGCTGCTGGGTCTTCAGATCCAGGTCAGAGACACGCAGCCGTGAGAGTCTGCGCATCACTATACCTTGAGCAGCTACTCGGGATGCGGCATCAAAAGTGTCGTAAGCCCCCCCCCCCCCCCCCCCCCTCCCGGCCAGGAATTTGCGACGCACCTTCTGCTGCCTGACCACCTGGTGAAAAGGTTCAGCAAGCTCTGGAGGAAGAGCTTCAACTAAACTGGACAGTTGCCTCTCTGAGTTCCATAAGTGAATGCTCGTGTACAGCTGATATGTTTGGATCTTGGCGGCTAGCATTCCAACCTGATACGTACGCCTCCCAAAAGAATCCAAGGTCCTAGACTCTCCGAGGCATAGTCTCTAGTACTCTTGGCTCTTCTGAGAGCAGAGTCCACCACCATGGAATCGTGAGGAAGCTGGGCCTTCACCATCATAGGCTCTCCCTGGACTCTGTACTGGGACTCGGACTTCTTGTGGACAACTGAATTAGAGAGAAGGCAAGACCAATTCCGCATCAGCACTTCCCTGAGTGTATTGTGCAGGGGGGCGTTGCAACCTCTGCAGGTGGAGAAGGATAATCCAGGACCTCGAGCATCTCAGCCCTGGGCTCATCCACAACCTCCATAGGGAATGGAATGTCCTTAGACATTTCCCGTACAAAGGATGAAAAAGTAAGACTCTCAGGCGGAGACTGTCTGACTTCAATAGGTGGAGTAGGATGAGAGGGAAGTCCACAGGAGTCTTCCTCTGAAAAATACCTGGGATCTTCCTCCTCTCCCCATGAGCACTCCTGTTTGGTGTCGGACAGAAGCTCCTTAAGAGCAGCCCGAACCCGAACCTGTCTCGACTTCGAGGATCGACGTCCTCGTGGGGGATGCCGAGAAGTTGACTCCTGCCTGGACTCCGGCGAAGCTTCCTCTACCGACGTCGAGGGGGAGTCAACCCTGGTGGTAACCGGCTCCGGCACCGCAAGCGGTACCGAGGGCGGGGACCGCCTCACAGGTGATGGCCCAGATGCCGTCTCAGCAGTCGGTACGGGAGGCGCAAGCACCCCCGACACCGAGGCAGACTGACGAAGCAATCCCTCCAGAATTTCCGGAAGAAGGGCCCAGAGACGCTCATCGAGAGCTGCCATCAGAAAAGGCTGTGGGGCCGGTACAGGAGTCGGTGCCAGAATCTGAGGGGGTTTGAGAGCCGGTACCAGACTGTCGGACGACCGACGCATTGGCACCTCTTGAATGGAGGGTGAGCGGTCCTCCCGGCGCCGATGCTTCTCGGGCGCCGACGCTTCTCGGGTGCCGACTTCCTCGGCTCCCCAGAGCTCTCGGTACTGTGTCTGGAAGGAGATAGATGACGATGCTTCTTCGCCTTCGCTCGACGGCCATCATCGACACTCCTCTGTACCAATGAGGAGGACTTGGAATCCTCACTCCTCCTCAGGGCCGGGTCCGACTCAGGTCGGTCCCGGGGGGCCTGCATAGCAGTAGACCTCGAGACAGGTGGAGACCCACTCGATGCCTCGCTGCTCCCAGCTCAAAGTGGTCTCTCGGCAGCCATTACCTGGACTCTTGATGCTGCCGACTTCGGTACCCATGTCGATGCCGACGTCGAAGGATTGGACCGATCAGGAAAAACTTTCTCGCACTAAGCCTGTCAAGCCACCTGGGTCCTTTTCTTCATCAACTTACACAGCTTACAAGCAGCTGGCAGATGATTGGGCCCAAGACACTGGAGACACCACGCGTGAGGGTCGGTACTCGAGATGGTCCGGTTGCAGCGAGTACAGCGTTTGAAGCCGCTGGGAGTCTTCGATGACATGGGCGGGAAAATAGCATCCGCGAAATCAAAAGGCTCGATTGTGCCAATTAAAAAGGCACAAAAAAGGGGAAAAAAGACGCGGTCGAGCAGCCTAAAGGCGGCCGCAACGAAAAAGAAAGAAAACTTTGAAAAAGTGTGAAAAATCTAAAAAAAATAAGGGAAAGGATTCTTTTTTTTTTTTAATTCTTTTTTATTTTTGAAGTAACTAACAGAAGAAAAAGGAAAAGGGGCGAGTTAAATGCAAAAAAAGCGATCTCCTGGGCAAAACAGACGAGGAGCAGCGAAAAAACACAATTCCTTCACAGTCGCGGAGAAAAGGAAACTGAGGGAAGCGTGTGGGTGTTGCCGGCGGGAAGTCACTCGCTCATGCACAGTGCATTTGTCCCCGTGTGCGCCACTCTAGAACTTTCTAAAGTTTTTTGTTATTAGTCCGGTCTCCTGGGCCGTCGCGAAGGACGACGCATGCATGATGATATCCAGCCTGCTTGTCCTGGGAGAACTAGTTGTTCCCCCAACTCTGCCATCACTATTCTTTCTCTCTCTCAGCCAACGCGAGATATATCTAGTGTTTCTAAGAAATCTGTTCAAAGATCACATAACAAAGTCTATTACATAAACATGATAATGAAACTGGTTGACGGTGAACTGTCTGCTGTTCCAGGCATTGGTCACATTCAAGGATGTCTCTGCTTATTTCTTGGAAGCGGACTGGGACATTCTGGGGGAATGGCAGAAGGAGCTGTACAAGAAGATCATCAAGGAGATTCATGACATCCTCATCTCACGAGGTAAATATGTCGTTTTTTATCATCTACCACACAGGCACATTAATGGAATGGGTGCTGTTATTTTATCAGCTGCAAAAATCCCAGGTACCAGGTCCTGTGGGCACCTAAAATTGAGACCTGGCTTCTATTGCAAAATCTAAAATGTTTACCTTAAACTGGAGGCTTCATAGAAGACCAGCTGCAGTCTGTCTCCCTTTTCTGTACGACAAAAATTTGACCCTTCTTGCTGAGAAGTACAATTTCTGTGTAAGAATATAAACCGGGTTTCAGTGATTGTAAATCCTTACACCCAAAATTGGTCACGGATCTCTGCGAACTATTCTATCAACAGCACCTGAACTGTTTATAGAATAGCGTTTAGCTCCAATTTTTATCAGCGTCATTTTTTTGGCTCCTTATACAGAACTTAGTCCTCTATGTACACACACACACTTTCATGCACTGCTTGTTCACAACAGGAAACAGATGGAACCTCCCCAGGGCTTCTACATACAAATTTTAAATGCTATTTTCCTGCTTACTTACAGGTTATTCAATTGTTAATCCTGATGTTATTTTCAAGATTAAAAAGGAAGATGAGAAATATTTCACTCAATATTTTGAGTGGGAGGTGAAAGAAAACCCAGATGATTTCATGAAGTGTAAGTAGATGTTTTGGATTTGAAGGTCTCTGAATTTTCAGATCAAAGTCTCCAGGCATTTAGAGACTTAAAGTCCATTTCCTAATTTAGTATTATTGTATCTTTGATTACTCCTTCTAATGTATTTTCTCTTAACAGACCTTCCAATTGTAACGTCTGTGATCTCACTCGGTGTTAAACAAGAGGAAGATCTCCCCTTGATGGATCCTCCTAAATCAGAGACGTCTGAACAGACTCAGCCTCCTGTAACAAGTACGAGCTGAATATCTACCTCATAGTGATTTAATAGTTTTCTAATTTTTATTTATGTTTATTTATTTTCACACTTGATATACTGCAAATGGTCCCTTAGGTGACTAGCAGGGGGATAATCGAAAGAGAAGGCCGCCCATCTTCCAACATAAATCGGGAGATGGGCGTCCTTCTCGCAATGTTGTCCTTTGGGCATCCTCAACTGCTTTCCGGCATGGGGACGACCAAATTTCACGGGGGCGTGTCGGCAGTGTAGTGAAGGTGGGACTGGTGCGTGCTTAGGAGATGAGCGTCCTTGGCCGATAATGGAAAAAAGAAGGGCGTCCCTGACGAGCATTTGGACAACTTTACTTGGTCCATTTTTTTCACGACCAAGCATCAAAAAGGTGCCTGAACTGACCAGATGACCACCGGAGGGAATCAGGGATGACCTCCCCTTACTGCCCCAATGGTCACTAACCCCCTCCCACCATAAAAAAAAGTTTTAAAATACTTTTTTTGCCAGCCTCTATGCCAGCCTCAAATGCCATACTCAGATCCATCACAGCAGTATACAGGTACCTGGAGTAGTTGTAGTGGGTGCAGTGTACTTCAGGCAGGCGGACCCAGGCTATCCCCCCACCTGTTACACTTGTAGTGGTAAATGTGAGCCCTGCAAAACCCACCACAAACCCACTGTACCCACATCTAGGTGCCCCCCTTCATCCCTAAGGGCTATGGTAGTGGTGTACAGTTGTGGCGACTGGGTTTGGGGGAGGGGGGTTGGGGGGCTCGGCACACAAGGTAAGGGAGCTATGCACCTGGGAGCAAGTTGTGAAGTCCACTGCAGTGCCCCCTAGGGTGCCCGGTTGGTGTCCTGGCATGTGAGGGGGACCAGTGCACTACGAATAATGGCTCCTTCCATGACCAAATGGCTTGGATTTGGTCGTTTTTGAGATGGGCGTCCTAGGTTTCCATTATTGCCGAAAACCGAGGACAACCATCTCTATGGTCGACCTAAATTTCATGATTTGGGCGTCCCCGACCGTATTATCGAAACAAAAGATGGACGTCCATCTTGTTTCGATAATATGGGTTGCCCCGCCACTTTACGGGGTAGTCCTGCGAGGAAGCCTTCATGAAAACTTGGGCGCCCCGTTCAATTATGCCCCTCCATGGATCTCTTTTTCGAAAGAGAAAAATGTCTAAAAGCAGCAATCAATAGTTTCAAAATCAATTTTAGACGTTTTTCTATGAAGTCCATCAGAAGTGCGTTCTTAACACAAGGGGGCGAGTTTAGGGTGGTATTTGGGTGTTCCTAAAACTTGGACATATTACAGTCATAATTGAACAAAACAAAACCATCCAGGACTAAAACTAAGACGTTTTGAGCTAGACTTGTTTGTATAACGAGTAAGGCACAAAAGGGGTGCCCTAAATGACCAGATCACCACTGGAGGGAATCAGGGGTGACCCCCCTCCCACCCCCTACAAACGTGAATACAAATATGATTTAGCAACCTCTATGACAGCCTCAGATGTTAGAGCCAGGTCTATCAGAGCAGAGGCAGGTCCCTGGAGTAGTGTAGTGGTCAGTGCAGTTCACCATGGATTCCCTCTACCTGTCATATTTGTGGGGGAAACTGTGAGCCCTCCAAAACTCACCAGAAACTCACTGTATCCACATATAAGTGCCCTCTTCACCCATAAGGGCTAGTGTTGTACAGTTGGGGGTAGTGGGTTTTGGGGGGCTCAGCAGACAAAATAAGGGAGCAACGGTGAGATGTTTTTGAAGTCCACTGCAGTGCCCCCCAGGGTGCTCTATTTATTTCCTGGGATGTCTGGGGGACCAGTCTGTTAAAAGTGTTGGCCCCTCCTGCATCCCAATGGCTTGATTTGCTATGTTTTTCATTTGGATACTTTTTTTTTTTTTTACTTGACTAGAAAACAAAATGTCCAAATCACAAAACCTTGTTCAAAATAGTATTATCGAAACAAAAGATAGATGATGTTCTTTTTTGAAAATGACCTTCTTTTCTATTCAGATTTTGGACGTATTTTGCAAAACGTCCAAAGCTGGACTTAGACGTCATATCGAAAATGCCCCTCTATCTGGTTTACAGACACAAATACTAGTACAAGAACTTTCTATCCCGAATGAGCTCACAATCTAAGTATTAGTTGTACCTGAAGCAATGGAGGGTTAAGTGACTTGTCCAGGGTCCCAAGAAGCTGCAGTGAGATCTCAACCCACCACTGGGGTTTCCAGCAGAATCTGATTTCTAATGTACAGAAACTAGATGAAGAATAGTCTGTTCTAGAAAAAGAAACCTCCGATGACAGATATTTCCCTAATATTTATGCAGTAGCTGTATCTACAACAGAGCTGTTTTTGGCTGTTGAGAAAGGAGTTGCTCACCATAGTATGAAAATATCAGGTATTTCTAGAATACATTTCTGATGATCAGTACAGCAGTAGCCTTCTCTTTTTTTGGTTCTGTAGAGGTGCCTGCCAAAACAGCACTGATAGGGCTCTGTGGTAACCTTTTTTAAAATAATTGTGCTATCTTTTCTTTTAATAGGCTCTCACAATGTCAAGCCTGACATTTTAATCCGATTTGAGCAAGAAGGATTCAGGATTGAGCCTCAGGGATCTGAGGAAACAGGAAATCTGACCTCAACAGGCAGATGTGGGGAACTGCATGAAGAATGTGATGAAGCTTCGATTAAAGCTAGTCATGAGGTGATACAAACTTTTCCTATAAGAAAGATGCCTCCTCTGGACCAGGGATAGTGAGAATGAGGTGTTATAATTACAGCCTCTGACTTCTAACTCTTGTTGTGTAGATAATGTGTTTCTTCTGTTTTTCTTATTTTTTTCTCCTTCCATTGTCCGTTCTGTATTGTGTTTTAGTGTTTTTACCTTTCATTTCTTCTTTTTGTCTTATTCTCCCCCTTGACTGTTTTCTTCTGCTTACCAATTTTATGTTGAATGATTTTCTGTTTCTGTTATTGTTTTTTTTTTTAATGTGAACTATTTCATATGTTTGTTGTAAACCATCTAGAAGTATGTTGATAGGTGTATATTTAATAAAATGAAATGAAAAAATAGTGACACTTTGATGTAGGGTGTCCTGTTTGCTGTTCTAGGCATTGGTCACATTCAAGGATGTTGCTGCTTATTTCTTGGACTGGGACCTTCTGGGGGAATGGCAGAAGGAGCTGTACAAGAAGGTCATCAAGGAGATTCATAACATCCTCATGTCACGAGGCAAATATATTTCTCTGTTATCTACCACACAAGCACATTGTGGAATCAGTGGTGTAAAAATCACAGGAACTAGATACCATGGGCACCTGAAATTTAGATCCTGGCTTCCGATGCCATCCCATATTCAATAGGAGCCTGTAAAAGACTCACTGCTACAGGATCTGCAAAAGATGCTGCTCTCTGTTGTAAGATAAGATGTAGACCTTAAACAAGAGACTTCACACAACACCAGCTGGAATCTCTCTCCCATTCCTATATAAAATATTTGGCACAGAAGTCCACAGAGAGGATTTACCTCTCTGATTTCTTCTGAGACTTCTGCATAAGGTTGTGACATATTAGCTACACATTAGTTAACTATATTGTACAACATGTAACTCCTCTAAAATGGTAACCGGAGGATTGGCACCTGCAATGCCAATCCTAGGATGGAAATGAAGAGAATTCTCTGTACCAGAAAACCTCTATGATATAATCTTAATCAAGCGTTGGGCCACTGCTGCCTCTTCTCTCCAAGCTTTCAGACAGATACACAAACCCCAAGGTATCCGTACATACACATATACACACACCTCCATGCACACTTCACACACTGCTCCATCAAAACATGAAGCAGATGGAACTCCCTGAGAGATTCTACAAATACATTTTCAATGTAATTTTCCTACTTCTTATCAACAGGTTATTCAATCGTTAATCCTGATGTTATATTCAAGATTGAAAAGGAAGATGAGAAATATTTTACTCAACAATCTGAGTGGGAGAGAAAGAAAACCCCAAATGACTCCACCAACAGTAAGTAAATGTTTTAGATTTAATGGGAGATAGGTCTTTAAAATCAAACAAAATAACTGACAGCATCTCCTAACAGAAAAAATTAAGAACAAGTGGACATTTTTTACATATTGAACTGCTACCCCCAATAATGACTGAGTGTTGTTCCTGATACGGTCATCCTCGTGAAATGAGCATGTCATAAATCTTCCTAATGACCTTCTTGCACAGCTCCTTCTGCCGTTCCCCCAGACTGTCCCACTCCACTTCCAAGAAATAAGCAGCAACATCCTTGAATGTGACCAATGCCTAGAACAGCAAACAGGATACCTTTCACAAAATGCCTAGCCATCCGCCTGGAGTTTCCCCGCTGCAATTTTATGCCCAGCACAGCTCAGGTCTGGCTGCACCTGCTTCTGCTTTACACTAGCCACACTCCCAGTGATCTCACATTTCCCAGAAAGCACTCACAGACCCAATACACAAACCACCAGGATTCTTTATCAGTCCAGACAAGCAGAGTCAAACAATTGTTCATTGTCTTCAAAATATATTGAACAATGGACAAAAAATGTGCAATCAGCAAACAATAACAGGTTACTGAAATATGGATCAATTATAACACAAACTAAACATTTGTTTACTTTCTAAATAGTACCTGGGGAGATTAGGACATATAGCTGCTCACCAGTAACTATTTTTTACAGGGCTTCACAAAGAGCTTTCTCTCTCTCTTCTCAGCCAGCAACTGCTGAGTAATTTAAAGCGCCAGCCCAATCAGAACAGATAATAAAAACATTTGAAAAAAGATGGTTTCATCCCTGCAAGGCACTTCCTATTTTTCTGTGTTAACTAAAGAAGGAATCATTCCTTTATCTGTAACAGCTTCAGACATAACATGCATCACCTGCTGGCCAAACTAGAGAAATGCACTTCAAGATTTAATAAATTGATGGAGGCAGATAGGTTCCCTTGATCAAAGCAGCAGGAGGTGGAAAGGGAAGCTGACCACCAGTATCCATATTAGCAAAGACGAAAGTTGAGTAGCAACCCGCTGGCAGTAGCAAGGGGAAGGTTGCAGAAAGGTAGGATTCTGTAACAAAGACCATATTTGCAGCAGTTTTCATTACCAGAGTATTGTAGGAACCTGTTTGTGGTTCATTTTCAGAGCTACCGAGTTCCTTAACTCCTTCCACCAGGATTCTTCTATTTTCAGAGTTCATAAAATTCCCTTCATCTCACTATAAGCAAAGTACTGATTTTCGTAGGTCCTAAGCTTTCCTTTAAAACCTGAAGTTATTTTTCCATTCTTCTTACAGGCAGCCAAAATTACACTCCTGACTCCACAGTAGAGATCCTGAAAATGGAAGACGTTCCTGTCGGCGACCAGGTGGCAGGAGGAGAGGGGGATATTGATACCAAGAGCGGTGAGCCAAGAATCCCTTTATAATAAAATCCTTGCTACATGCTGTAAAGTATTCCTATATTTTCACAGAGATGGTAAATGTTACTAGTGATTTTCAGTTACATTTTTGTTTTTTAGTAATTAGAATTCAGTTTTCTTAAGCTATCAGGTCCAGAGTTATTCCCAGGTCTCCAGCAGTGTGTTCAGGACCCCAAACCAAAGTGGATATTAATGTAGATAAATCTGATACATAGATAGTAACACATAGAGGGGCATTTTCGAAAGGGATGTCCAAGTTGCGATTTAGATGTCCTAGCAAAACATCCAAATCCAGGGCGGGGAAACCCATATTTTCGAAAAAAGATGGACGTCTATCTTTTTTGTTTCAAAAATACCGTCGGACGCGTCTAAATCCTTAAATTTGGACATCCCTAGACATGTGGGTTTGTGGTGGGTTTTGGAGGGCTCGCTGTTTGCTCCACAAACGTAAAAGGTGTGTGTGGGGGGGTATAGGTCTGCAGGGCCGGTCTTAGGCCGAGGCGGCCGCATAGGGCCTTGTGCTTAAGGGGGCCCCGCGCAGCGCGCCTCAGTCAGCCTCCTCTGCTCCATCCCGGCACTCGCGGTATTTAAATTTACCTGGCTCCAGCCTCCGACGTCGCAGCAGCTGCGCAGCGTCAGTGAAAGTGCTGCCTGACGTCTCTAACCTTCCCTTTGCTCGTTCATTCCTTCTCAGTGTCCTGCCCTCGAGGAAATGACATCAGAAGAAGGTGGGGCACTCAGGGAACGAACAAGCCAAGGGAAGGCTGGTGGAGAGACGTCAGACAGCGCTTTCACTGACGCTGCGCAGCTGCAACAGAGGTAAATTTAAATATTACTAGCCGAATTGAAACAGAACAGAGAAGAGGCTGGGCAGGTGGAGATGGGAGCGGGAGCGATAGGGAGAGTTGATCGATGGACATGGATGGGAGGGCAGGGCCCAGGGAGAGAGGATTAATTGCTGGACATGGAGGGGAGGGAGGAGAATTGCTGGATATGGATAGATGAAGGAGGGAAGGGGAGAGAGGAACAAGGATGGACATGGATAGGAGGGGAGGGCAAGGGAGAGAGAATTGCTGGATATGGAATGGAGGGAAGGAAAGACAAAGGAAGGAGATGCACATGGATGGAGGGGAAGGAAGAGAGGAGAAATGCTGGACATGGATGTAGGGGAGGGGAGGAAAGTAGATGCACATGGATGGAGGGGAAATTGCTGAATTTAAGGGCTGAATCAGAACACTTTGAAGGCAGATGCTGAAACTGGAGAAAGGATAGGGACAGGGTTACAGATGGTAGACGGGACACAGGAGGATGGTGGACATGGTGAGAGAAAAAATATCAAATGGAAAGAAGACACTGCATAAAATAGAAGACACTGGGACCAAAGCGAATAGAAAAACTAAATGATCAGACAACAAAGGTAGAAGAAAAAAGTATTTTATTCAGTTTATTAATTGGAATATGTCAGCTTTTGGAAATGTGCATATGTGATATTTTGCATGTAAGTTTCAATTTTTCTAGTATTGCTGCATGCTGAGTCTGACTTCTTGAGGTAACTTTCCAGTTCAGTATTTTGCCTTCATATCTGTTGTGTCATGTGTTTTTTCATGTGTGATCAAGGTGCAGTATCCTGCTAGCGTGTAGTATTTGCAGCCCTTTTTGTTTTGTTTTTTTCACGAGGTAGTGTATTGGTGTTTTAGAGCCTGGTGTAATTAGAGTTCTGCCTTTCCACGCATAAGGTTGTAGCTCGTCCTGTCCTTGGAATTAGTGCTGTTATGGTTTGGTAAGGTTATGAGTGTGTTTTTGCACAAGTTTGTGTATAGTGTTTTGCAGTGGAGAGATTGTGTGTCCGCACCTCTGACCCCCCGGGGTTATGAGAACTGGAACTACTAATTGTAGTGGACTTGAACTGAATAATTTCTGGGGAGGGGGGGGGGGGGTTCATGATAGCATTGTGCTTATTATTTCAATCAGTTTTTCTGTACAAGTTTAGCTTCATTTGTCTTTATTTGAAATTTCATAAATAAAAAATTTTCTAAAAATTGAATAATCTTATCAATGGGGTGGGGCGGGGCTAGGATGGGGCCCCACCAAATTGGTCTGCACAGGGCCCCGCACTTGCTAAGACTGGCCCTGTGGGTCTGGGTCCGCATGTCTGAAGCGCACTGCACCCACTAAAACTGCCAAACCAACAAAACTGCTCCAGGGACCTGCATGCGCTGTCATGGACCTGAGTATGACATCTGAGGCTGGCAGAAAATATTTTTAAAGATATATTTTTTGAGGGTGGGAGGGGGTTAGTGACCACTGGGGGAGTAACGGGAGGTCATCCCCGATTCCCTCCGGTGGTCATCTGGTCATTTTGGGCACCTTTTTGTACCTTATTCCTATTAAAAACACATCTATGTGAAAACATCCAAGTTACGTCCCTCCTTTTTACAATTATGGCTCAAAGATGTCTAAGTGCTAGACGCACCCAAGTCCCGCCTTCACCATGCCTCCGGCACGCCCCCTTGAAATTTGGACGTCCTTGTGACGGACTTCAGTTGGAGACGTCCAAAATCGGGTTTCGATTATACCGATTTGGACGTCCCCGGGAGATGGACATCCATGTTCCGATTTATGTTGGAAGATGGACGTCCATCTCTTTCGAAAATGAGCCTGATAGTAACATGGTAAGTGACGGCAGATAATGTCCATCCAGTCTGCGCAACAAGATAAACTCATTTTACTTGATATTCGATACTTTATAAATATACTCAACTTTGATTTGTCCTTGCCATTCTCAGGGCACAGATGTAGAAGTCTGCCCAGCACTATTCTTGTACTAAATGTTCTGAAGCTAACATCGTAGCACCTTAAAATTTAGCCCATCCATATCTATTCAATCAGGATCAGGGCATAGGCCATAGAAGTCTGCCCAGAACCGATTTTTCTTCCCAATTACTGGCGTTGACCTCCAATCTCCACTTAGATTCCACGGAACCATTCCTTCTAAACAGGATTCCTTTGTGTTTATCCCACGCATGTTTGAATTCCATTACAATTTTCATCTCCACCACCTCCCGTGGGAGGGCATTCCATGTATCCACCACCCTCTCTGTGAAAAAATACTTCCTGACATTACTCATAAGTCTGCCCCATTTCAACCTCAATGAAGTCCTCTAGTTCTACCGTCTTCCCATCTCCGGAAAAGGTTCATTTGCGGATTAATACCTTTCAAATATTTGAACATCTGTATCATGTCACCCCTGTTTCTACTTTCCTCCAAGGAATACATGTTCAGGTTGGCAAGTTTCTCCTCATTTGGTTTGCAATGCAAATCCCATACCATTTTTGTAGCTTTACTTTGCATTGCTTCCAGTCTTTTTACATCGTAGCAAGATATGGCCTCCAAAACAGATTTATCAGGGCTCGCTGATTACCCCTTATTTTCTCATTACAGGCTTCCCAATTGTAACGTCTGTGTTCTTGCTGAACATTAAACAAGAGGAAGATCTGCCCTTCATGGATCATCCTGAATCAAAGACATCTGTACAGGTTCACTCTCCTGAAACAGGCAAGTATAATATTTACTTTTTATTTTATTTATTATTCACATTTATAAAACTGCTTTATGAACTCCAAATAAGATAGAACACAGAACATGAAACGTAAATATTTTCCAACAATTACGGTATAATATAGAGGAAGAGCAATGCCAGCGTAGATCATTTTGTTCAACTTGGCTTTCCACATCATATGAGGAGTCCTTATTGCACGTTGAAGAAAGAAGTAGAGTGATTGTAACATCCCAGCAGAAAGTAAGGATATGTTAACAGACCAGTCAGGTGATAAAGTTTTATCATCAAAATCTGTACACCATGAATTAAGCAAATCAGAGGAGACGGTAGATATGTTATCTCTAAAGGTGTTATAAATGTAGATACAACTTTGTCTTCAATTAGAGTAGTGTCACAAAACGCCTAGCCACCCATCTGGGGTTCCCCCACGGCCTCCTCCCACCGACTGGGTCACAACCACCTCTGGACAAGTCTCGCGCTCTCAAATTATCCCCAGTGATTTCTAGGTTACTGGGTGCACACTCCCATTGGTCCTACAGTTCCCAGAAAGCACTCACAGACCCAACACACAAAGCACCAGGGTTCTTTATCAGTCTTGACAGAGAGGTAATAAACTAAATTTTGTTTATTGTCTTTTAAAAATTGAACAGTATAACAAAATAGTGCAATCAAGAAACAATAACAGGTAACTGAAATATGGATCAATTATAACACTAAGTAAACATTTTGTTTACTTCCTGGAAAGTGACTGGGGAGATCAGGGCATATAACTTTTCACCAGTTATCAAATATAACTGTTTTTTACAGGGCTTCAACAAAGAGTTCTCTCCCTCTCTTCTCCTGAACCAGTACAAAAGTAAAATGAGCTTCTAGGCCAATCAGAGCCCAGTCAACAAGTTTTAAAAGTAAAAGTATACTGCTCACAGTACTGTACATTCAATTCTTCACCGAGTGAAATGGCATTCACTTTTCTATAAAAGCTTTAACATGCAAAACCTATTGGCCAGTAGAAGAAATACACTTCAGGAATCATTAAAGGCAGTTTTACAGGCTTAAAACATACTGGGGCCCTTTTACTAAGCTGCGGTAGGCTGTACGCACATGCAACTTGCATCCAAATGAAACTACCGCTAGGCCAGTGCACCCTCCTGGTGGTAATTTCAGATTTGGCGCTTGGCCATAATACCTGGATGAATAATTTATTTCCTCCCAGGGGCAGCAGTAATCGGCACTTGGTGCGCACTGACCATTCTTCTGTGCGTGTAGCGCATGATCCCTTACCGTTAGATCAATGAGTGGCATTAAAGGATCAGGCTGGTTTTGGGCATGCACTGGTTTTACTACAGGCCCTTTTCCCGTCCCCTTAAGAAAAAGCCGTCTTTTATAGACATGGTAAAAACTGGCTTGGCTCGCACCTAATACACGCCTACACTTCCGCAGGCCTCTTTTTACCACGGCTTAGTAAAGGGGTCCCACTCTTTCTTCAGAAGTGGAATCACAGCATTGCCTAATGGAGGCAGTATTTGCTAAATTGCAAGACAGAGCAGACTGTGCGGAGAAAATATTATGGAGACTTTCCCATTGAATCTCCCTTGTAAGGCATGTGCTTTTATATTAGATTTGTGGAGTCTGTCCAGTGGCATACCAAGGGGGGGGGGGGCGGTGGGGGAGGTCCACCCCGGGTGCACGCCGCTGGGGGGGGGGGGGGTGCCGCGGCGCGCGCCTGTCAGCTGAGTTCGCTAACTTCGCTGCAGCTCCCTCTGCCCCGGAACAGGTTACTTCCTGTTCCGGCCGGGGCAGAGAGAGCTGCAACGAAGTTAGCGAACTCAGCTGACAGGCGCGCGCCGGGGCGCGCTGTACCCGGGGGGGGGGCGCATCGGCGATCCGCCCCGGGTGTAATGCCGGCTAGGATCGCCACTGAGTCTGTCCCACTGTTTACAGTCTTTGGCACATTGGTTTGTGTGCAGAATTTGGGGATTGTTTATAATATCTTTTTATATATGTTACTGGTGTCAGTTTTTGATTTGAGTGCTAAGCTCTTTTGCATACGTTCCTATTTCTTTTATTTGTGCCTATTTTATGACTTCAATTTCTTTATGGACCACAAATGTCATGTCTTGTATATGTTCTTTTTATTTTTATACCCATATGCTTGTAATTGTTTTTTATTTATTTTCATTGTTTTGTTTTTATCTTTTTATTATTTAATGATGGTTACCCCTGCTGCAGTGTTTTGGCGAAACTTGGCTTTGGTATTTTCCTTAAAGGGAACCTGCACAGGACATTTATAGGCATATTTTGAGGCTAGTGTAGCTCTGAATATTGCCTCTGATCACTCACATAAAAAGTGGGGAAGTCAGGGGTGTTACAGGGGATGCATTAGGAAGGGAGCACAGGGTTATTATGCGAGTGCTGACTGGCTCACACAGGATGTGAACTACTATGTATCGGGCTTCTGAGCCCCCTCCCACACTCCTGAAAAAGATCACTGCTTTCCTTCCCCCCTCCTCCCGGGTCTACCTCTGTCCCAGGTGTTCCAGTGGTTTTTCTGGGGGCTGGAGCACAGCCTTCTCGCTTTTGCTCCTCTCGACTACCTCCCTTTCAAGTATATGATTTTCCATAGCTGTAAAATTAAGGGTCCAGGGCCGTGCCTAGGGTCTCTGGCGCCCCCCTGCAGACTATCAATTGGCGCCCCCCCCCCCCCCCCCCCCGTGAAAATGATCACGCCCCCCCCCCCCCCCCATGAAAATGATCGCTCACCACTTGCCACACTGAAAGGAATTGTCAGCAATATTCTTAGAAACAAATTGGTATACATTGCAAAATAAGATAGCAGATGTAAATTCTCAAAGTGGACATATTCCAAATGCTAAAATGAAAATAAAATGATTTTTTTTTCTACCTTTGTTGTCTGGTGACTTTCTTTTTTCAATCATGCTGGTCCAGTATCTGATTCTGCTGCTATCTGTCCTCTTAACTCCATTTCCAGGGCTTCCTTTCCATTTATTTCTTTACTTTTCTCCTTTCTTCTTCATTTCTTGCTCTATATCCATTTCCAGCAATTTCTCCTCTCTCCCTGGGTCCTGCCCTCCCATCCATGTCCATTCTTGTCCCTCTCTGCCCTTCCCTCCTCCATCCATAGCCAGCAATCCTCCTCTCTCCCCTCCCCTCCATTTCCAGCAATTTGTCCTCTCCCTGGGCCCCCATGTCCATCCTTGTCCCTCTCTGCCCTTCCCTCCTCCATCCATAGCCAGCAATCCTCTCTCCCCTCCCCTTCCAGCAATTTGTCCTCTCCCTGGGCCCTGCCCTCCCATCGATGCCTCTCTGCCCTCCCATCCATGCCTCTCTGCCCTTCCCTCCGCGCCCTGGGGCCTTTAAATCTTTTACTTCTGGTCGCAGCAGCGTCAGTGAAAGCGGAGCGCTGCCGACATCTCCCTTCCCTTTGCGCTCTTGGTTCCCTCAGTGTCCGCCTTCTTCTGACGTCAGAAGAAGGCGGGACACTGAGGGAACCAACGAGTGCAAGGGAAGGGAGACGTCGGCAGCAGTGGCGTAGCTAGGGTAGTTGACACCCGGGGCCGGTCATTTTTTTAACACCCCCCCCCCCCCCCCCCAAATCCAGTACTAGGCATACCGAGAATACAAAACACGACCTATAGAGCAATTTTACCATACCATAAGCAGTCGTTTCTATGAGTCACACAAGGAAAAGGAAAGCATCTTAAGCACTACAGTGAGCACTAGAACATCAATTCACCTATTGTAAAACGAAACCAGACAGAATAGTACAGATCGTCGATCCTGCACAGTCAATGCCAACTGAAAGCCATGTCTTTTTCACAAACACAGATACACCCTAATCCACTATTGAATAAGTAATCATAAACTTTCTATTTAGACAAAAATTAAACTGAACCCCCAATGCCAGACTCTGCATACAATGCAACGCCACTGAAACAGAAAATGTCTCCTAGTACTGTGCAAAATATAAAGACAGCAGATGTAAATTTGAAAAAACTAACAAATACCAATCACCACTTTACAAATTAACAAATAGAAATAAAACAAATACAGAAAATAAAATAATACCATTTTATTGGACTAATACATTTAACTTCCAGAGGCCAAAATCTCCTTCCTCAGGTCAATACAGTATAGTGCTGTTACAGTATCCTATCCTGATCTGAGGAAGGGGGTTTTGTTCTCTGAAAGTTAAGTCAAAATGTATTAAAATTAGTCCAATAAAAAGATTACCTTATTTACATGTTCTATTTATAAACATTTATTAACACAGCTACAATACTATATCCTAAAGCAAAATAATAAAAATATATATTTACAGTTTGTTGTCTTTGGTTTCTGCTTTCCTCATCTTCTTTTCACCGTCTTCCTTCCATCCAGCATCTGTCTTCGCTCTCTCTCTGCCATCCAGTGTCTGCCCTCTCTAATGTGCCTTCCATCCACCATCTGCCCCAGTCTGCCATCTCTCTCTCCCCCTTCCATCCACCATCTGCCCTCTCTCTCTCCTTTCCCTCCAGCATTTGCCCTCTATCTCTGCCCCTTCCATCCACTGTCTGCTCTTTCACTCCCTTCTATCCACTGTCTGCCCTTTCTCTCTGCTCCTTCGATTCACCATTTGCCCTCTCTCTTTCCCCCTCCCATCCATTCAGGGTCTGCCCTCCCTCTCACTCCCCATTCCATCCAGGATCTATCCCCCCTCTCTCAATGCCCCCTCTTTTCGGCTCCCAGTTCCCACCTGCGGCTGCCCCTAGTTCCAGATCCATTGATTCTCCCATCCACCTCTGCCCCAGGCATGACCCCATTCTCCCTCCTGCTCACTTTTCAGACCCCAGTTCCAGATCCATGCCCCTTCTCCCATCTGTCTCCCACCCAGTCCCTTCTGCCCATCCAAGTCCCCCTCACCCCATCTGTCTCCCACCCAGTCCCTTCTGCTATCCAAGTGCCCCCACCCTCACCCCATCTGTCTCCCACCCAGTCCCTTCTGCCCATCCGAGTCCCCCTCACCCCATCTGTGTCCCACCCAGTCCCTTCTGCTATCCAAGTGCCCCCACCCTCACCCTATCATCTGTCTCCCACCCAGTCCCTTCTGCCCATCCGAGTCCCCCTCACCCCATCTGTCTCCCACCCAGTCCCTTCTGCTATCCAAGTGCCCCGCACCCTCACCCCATCATATGTCTCCCACCCAGTCCCTTCTGCCCATCCGAGTCCCCCTCACCCCATCTGTCTCCCACCTAGTCCCTTCTGCTATCCAAGTGCCCCCCACCCTCACCCCATCTGTCTCCCACCCAGTCCCTTCTGCCCATCCGAGTCCCCCTCACCCCATCTGGCTCCCACCCAGTCCCTTCTGCTATCCAAGTGCCCCTCACTCTCACCCCATCTGTCTCCCACCCAGTCCCTTCTGCCCATCCGAGTCCCCCTCACCCCATCTTTCTCCCACCCAGTCCCTTCTGCTATCCAAGTGCCCCCCACCCTCACCCCATCTGTCTCCCACCCAGTCCCTTCTGCCCATCCGAGTCCCCCTCACCCCATCTGGCTCCCACCCAGTCCCTTCTGCTATCCAAGTGCCCCCCACCCTCACCCCATCTGTCTCCCACCCAGTCCCTTCTGCCCATCCGAGTCCCCCTCACCCCATCTGGCTCCCACCCAGTCCCTTCTGCTATCCAAGTGCCCCTCACTCTCACCCCATCTGTCTCCCACCCAGTCCCTTCTGCCCATCCGAGTCCCCCTCACCCCATCTTTCTCCCACCCAGTCCCTTCTGCTATCCAAGTGCCCCCCACCCTCACCCCATCTGTCTCCCACCCAGTCCCTTCTGCCCATCCGAGTCCCCCTCACCCCATCTGGCTCCCACCCAGTCCCTTCTGCTATCCGAGTCCCCCCCACCTTCACCCCATCTGTCCCCCACCCTCACCCTGCCTCGTCTTCTCCCTGCCACCCGGTCTTTAAAAATAAATTGCCGACGCGATAGGGAGCGCAGCACCTCGTGTGCAAGTAAAAGAAGCGGATCCGATCATCTCATTGGGCCTTCCTTCACTGTCCCGCCCTAGAGGAAATAGGAAGTTGCGTCAGAGGAGGGCGGGACAGTGAAGGAAGGCCCAATGAGATGATCGGATCCGCTTCTTTTACTTGCACACGAGGTGCTGCGCTCGCTATTCGCGTCGGCAATTTATTTTTAAAGGGCTGGTGCGGGGGAGGGGCTGCCAGGAAGAAGAGCAGTGGGAGCGGCGGCACCCCCCTTTTTTATGACACTCGGGGCGGACCGCCCCCACCGCCCCGCCCTTGCTGGTCGGCAGCGCTTTCACTGACGCTGCTGCGACCCAGGTAAAATATTTAAAGGCCTTTGCGGGCGCGGGGCGAGGGTAAGCACCGCGGCGGCGCCCTCCAGAGGTGGGCGCCCCCCTGCGGCGCTTACCTCGCTTACCGCATCGGCACGGCCCTGTAAGGGTCACACTCATTTTTCTTTAATCCAACAGATGATGGATTCAGGAATGATAATGAAAGGGTGAGAATGTGCAGTAAGCAGCAGAAAGAGGAATGGAAACATAAAGACCCCTCAAGGGATAGCACAGATCCTTCAGGTGACTGTGAGGGAAGTAGCAGTAGCATAATACCAACCAGTGTCAAAGCAGCAGCCCAGGAAGGAGAAAGATTAAACAGACCAAAGAAAAACCTGAAACATGAAAGCAATCATATAGGGGACAAACTATGTAACTGTCCAGAATGTGAGAAAAGTTTCAAAAGCAGCTCCAAGCTAAAACACAAAAAGATTAATTTCTCAGAGAAACCATTTCATTGTTCAGAATGTGAGAAATGTTTCAGAAGCAAAAGTGTCCTGAAATTGCATGAAAGAAGACATACAGGAGAGAGACCATTTAACTGTGTGGAATGTCAGAAAAGTTTCAAAAGCAAGGACGACCTAAAACAGCACAAAAGGATTCATTCTTTAGAGAAACCATTTCACTGTTCGGAATGTGAGAAATGTTTCAGAAGCAAAGGCGAGTTGAAAATGCATGAAAGGACACATACTGGAGAGAAACCATTTAACTGTTCAGAATGTGAGAAATGTTTCAGAAGCAAAAGCGATTTGAAAATGCATGAAAGGTCACATACTGGAGAGAAACCATTTCACTGTTCGGAATGTGAGAAATGTTTCAGAAGCAAAAGCGAGTTGAAAATGCATGAAAGGACACATACTGGAGAAAAACCATTTAACTGTTTAGATTGTGAGAAATGTTTCAGAAGTAAAAGCGTCCTGAAGTTGCATGAAAGGACACATACAGGAGAGAAACCATTTACCTGTTCAGAATGTGAGAAAAGTTTCAAAAGCAAGGCTGAGCTAAAACAGCACAAAAGGGTTCATTCTTTAGAGAAAACATTTCACTGTTCGGAATGTGAGAAATGTTTCAGAAGCAAATGCGTCCTGAAATTGCATGAAAGGACACATACGGGAGAGAAACCATTTAACTGTTCAGAATGTGAGAAAAGTTTCAGAACAAAAGACAAGCTAAAATTGCATGAAAGGGCACATACAGGAGAGAAACCATTTAACTGTTCAGAGTGTGAGAAAAGTTTCAAAAGCAAGGCTGAGCTAAAACAGCACAAAGGGATTCATTCTTTAGAGAAACCATTTCACTGTTCGGAATGTGAGAAATGTTTCAGAAGCAAAGGCGAGTTGAAAAAACATGAATGGAGACATACTGGACAGAAACCATTTAACTGTTCAGAATGTGAGAAATGTTTCAAAAGCAATACCAGCCTAAAACAGCATGAAATGAGTCATACTGGACAGAAACCATTTAACTGTTTAGAATGTGAGAAATGCCCCTCCGAAGGGACACCACCTTGTAAGTGGTGGAGGGGCTTCCGTGTTTCAATGACTCAGAGGGCTATGCTGAAGGGTTACCCATATCAGACAGGCCTCTGAGGAGAAACCAGACAAAGAGTGTCCCAAATTAGGGAGAGAGGAAAGATGGTGACCTGAAGCTCGTACACTCAACTGCCCAGCTGTCCTCTGAAGTTCTGTTTTTGTTCACTTGAAATTTCCTCTCTGCATTGCAGTTGCCTTAACAGAGGAAGGGGACAATGGGGGGTCAGCCGCCGATGACCAGCGTTTTGTCCCCTGTGCAGCAAGTGTGGGACCGCTGTGTGACGAGCTGCCCATAGATGACTGGGTTGATGAGTCCTTTGATTAGCGCCGACGAAGGAGCGTCGATGCTCTTGGACCTAGAAACAACTTCATCGCTCAAAAATCATTTAACCACCATGCCCAAAGGAGTGGAGGAGTGAGTCAGGAGTGTATGCTGAAACGGAAGTCGTTTACAGCTGAACCCGTGTCGGCGGTGCTACTCCTAAACCCTTAAGAGTTATCAGCTTGGAGTTTTTGGCTCCCGTGGAGGTTGCATTGAATGTCATCTGGAGGGTGCTCCAGGACCTGACGGTGGTAGAGAATGACTTTGCTTCAGATATAGTCTTGTTAATGAGCCACATGGATAATCTAATCGAGTCCTTTGAGAATATACAGCAAATGAAGTTCTACTGAAGTAGGAAACGGTTAAGATTTGAAAATGATAAAAGACCAGAAAAATTTGAACAAAATGAATATTGTTATAGATGATTAATATCGAGATTGTTGTTTTCCCAGAGTTCCGGGTATGACTCCTAATGTTTTTTTTTTTCCTCTGAAATGATTCCTCTTAATATATTAATTCAAAAGGAGTGAAGCCTGTGAAACTGGGATTACTTTAATCAGCGGGAATTGGATTGGAGATTCAAGGGTTTGTATTGTTAAAAAATTTCCGGTTTTAAAAGGGAAAAAAAATGAAATCAGGTGTATTACTTTCACTAATATTGGACAATGAAATTGATGGACTATGCACCGTTATGGTCTTGAAGAAACCAACCAGATGATCAATGTGGAATAATGATTTAGATAAATAATAACTGGGCATAATCGGGTTAATACCACGTTTTCTTTGTTTGCTGTTGCTTAAATTGATCTCCTTGTCTTGTTTCACTCTCCCTATTTATTTTGTGGTCTAAGAAAGAGAAAGATTGTATAAAATCCATTTATCTTGTTGAGATTGTTTTCTTCTAATATTGTTTTAATGTACAATCATCTCTGTTTTACTGTTTTGCAAGTGATCCTTGTAAAATGAAAAAATTATAAATAAATGATTAAAAAAAAAAAAAAAAAAAAAAAAAAGAATGTGAGAAATGTTTCAAAAGCAAACGTGAGCTGAACCAGCATGAAAAGAGTCATACTGGAGAGAAACCATTTAACTTTGGAATGTGAGAAATGTTTCCCAAGGGCAAATGAGCTGAAACAGCACAAAAGGATTCATACAGGAAAAAAACCATTTTATTGTTCAGAATGTGAGAAATGTTTCAGAAGCAATGGTGAGCTGAAATAGCACAAAATATACAGGAGATAAACCATTCCACTGTTCAGAACGTGAAAAATGTTAGACTCATACAGGAGAAAAAGCATTCAGAATGTGATGTTTCACAAGCATTGGTGAGAATGGGCATGCATTCACTCATATGGGAGAGAAACCATTTATGTGAATACTATAAATATTTTACAAGCAAGGTTATGCTGCAATGACATGAAATGATTCATACAGTAAACAAGTTAAATGTTCTAAACATAATGTTTTAGAAGTGAAGCTCAGCTGCAATGGCATATAGCGACTCACATGAAAGAAAAACCATCTAAATACTTTGAAAAAGCCCATTTGCAAATTTTCCAAATGAGTCATATAGGAGAGAAAGTATTTAACAGTTCTGATTTTGATAAATGTTTCAGAATTAAAACCAAGCTGCAATGTCATGTGGAGGGGCATTTTTGATATGACGTCTAAGTCTGAATTTGGACGTTTTAGAAAAAACATCCACAATCTGAAAAGGAAAGAATGTCATTTTCAACAACAAAAAGGTCTATCTTTTCCTTTAGAAAATACTGTTTGGAAAAACGTTTTGTGATTTTAACGTTTTATTTTTGGTTCATTTTCAGACAAAAAAATGTCCAAATGTAAAACGTACAAAATACACAAATCCACAATAGAGTGAAACCATTCATATGTTCTAAGTGTGGTAAAACTTTGGTTATAATGTAAATCTCAAAGTGCATCAGACAGTGCACACAGGAGAGAAACCATTTGCGTGTATAGAATGTGGTAAAATCTTTGGTCAGAAGGTAAACCTCACAATGCACCAGAGAGCACACCACAGCATCAGAGAATCCACATAGGGGTGAAACCATTTACATGCACTGAGGAGGTAAAAGCTTCAGTTGTATTGGGACAGATAATTAGGGAATGTACACTCTTATTATGAAGTGTGGAAAAATAGCAGTCTGGTATTTAGATATATGTAATGAGACCTCCTTTTTATCTATAGATCTGAATTCAAAGCCCATATCTACTGATAAACAATAGACACAAGGCTCAGATGTTCTAAAAAAAAAAAAAAAAAAAATAGAAAGCTTGGCAACAGGTAGAATAGTGGAAATGTGACATCCCAGGAAAGCAATAGGGCATCCTTGGGGGTACTGCAGTGGTCTTTATGAAATGTTCTAGTTAAACATCTCACCATTGCTCCCTTACCTTGTCTGCTGAGCCCCCCAAAACCCACTACCCCCAACTGTACACCACTACCATAGCCCTTACAGGTGAAGGGAGCACCAATATGTGGGTACAGTGGATTTCTGGTTGTTTTGGAGGGCTCTCAGTTTCTTACACAAGTGTAACAGGTATTGGGAGGTAGAGGCCTGGGTCCACCTGTCTGCAGTGCACTGCATCACTACTAGACTACTCTGTACTCTAATGGATCTGAGGCTGGCAAGTAATATTTAAAATCACATTTTTTGGGGGGTGGGAGGGGGTTAGTGACCACTGGGGGTGATTCACTCCAGTGGTCATCTGGTCATTTGGGGCAGCTTTTTGTCTGGAGTGGAGGAGTAGCCTAGTGCTTAGTGCAGCAGACTTTGATCCTGGGGAAGTGGGTTCAATTCCCACTGCAGCTACTTTTTATAAAAACAGGTCTAGATCAAAACGGAAAAACGTCTCTTAGGAATGCCCAAGTTCTGCCCTGAACATGCCCCTGGCACTTCCCCTTGAGATTTGGACACACTTCTGATTTGACTTCAGAGAAAAACGTCTAAAAATAGGTTTCAGAAATTCTGATTTGGACGATTTTTTTGAGAAAAACATCCAAATGCAGACTTGTGCCACTTTTTCGCTTTTCAAAATGAGCCCCAATACTGATGCACGTGAAACATAAACCATTTGAAGCATTTCTCACATTAAAAACCTTTAAATCAGAAAAGCAACTTGAAATGGCATTAAATGACTCACACAGTGACCTGTGATGTTTTAATAAAGAATACGTTTAAATGCTTTTATTGCACACTTTACTGTGTTGGTTTTGTGTGACTGCTCTCTTCTGTTTGGTTTTCTCAGAGGGAGGGGAGATAATTTGTCATTCCTAACAGGATTCAGCGAGATTTATTTCAGGGGGAATCCCTGTCTCCGTTTTATTTCCTTAATCAACTGTTCTCTTATTAACACCTTGGGATTTGGGTTTAGCCTAACTCTAAAATTTGCAAACAGTTCAGAGGTTGCATTGAATTTACTGTTTCTAGGTGACCTGAAACTCTACAGTTCCATTGACCAGCAATTAGCAGAATAATTTTGAGTCATGAGAAGCTTTTCAGATAACATCAAGATGACTTTTGGGCCAGACAAACATGATAAGGTGACTTTCTTTAGGGGAAAGTTGAGCAACACTGAAAACTTATCTGACTGTGGACTGGAAGGTAAAGGAACATGAACAGGAAGGTATATATAAATATCTAAGAGCAGAGGAAGGAACAACTCTCAAGCAGAAATCGCTGAGAGAAAAAATCAGTAAAAAATATTATAAGACACTAGCAGCCTTATTTTCGAAAGAGAAAGACGCCCATATTTCGACCCAAATCAGGAGATGGGCGTCTTTCTCCCGTGGGTGACCAAATCGGTATAATCGAAAGCCGATTTTGGTCGTCTTCAACTGCACTCCGTCGCGGGGAACGAACAAAGTTGACGGGGGCATGTCGGAGGCGTGGTGAAGTCGGGACTGGGGCGTGGTTATCGGCCGAGGAGAGATGGCTGCCTTTGGCCGATAATCGAAAAAAAAAAAGGCGGTTTTACCGCGATTTTGGGTCACTTTTTTTGGACCCTTTTTTTTCACGAACAAGTCCCCAAAAAGTGCCCCAACTGCCCAGATGACCACCGGAGGGGATCGGGGATGACCTCCCCGGACTCCCCCAGTGGTCACTAACCCCCTCCCACCAAAAAAAAAAAAGAACTTTAAAAACCTTTTTTTCCAGCCTGTATGCCAGCCTCAAATGTTATACCCAGCTCCATCACAGCAGTATGCAGGTCCCTGGAGCAGTTGTTAGTGGGTGCAGTGGACTTCAGGCAGGTGGACCAGGCCCATCCCCCCCCTACCTGTTACACTTGTGCTGGTAAATGGGAGCCCTCCAAACCGCCCCCAAAACCCACTGTACCCACATGTAGGTGGCTTCCTTCACCCCTTAGGGCTATGGTAATGGTGTAGAGTTGTGGGCAGTGGGTTTTGGGGGTATTTGAGGGGCTCAGCACCCAAAGGAAGGGAGCTATGGACTTGGACGTATTTTACTTTTTTTTTAAACTTTTTACAAGTGCCCCCTAGGGTGCCCGGTTGGTGTCCTGGCATGTGAGGGGGACCAGTGCACTTTGAATCCTGGCCCCTCCCATGACCCAATGCCTTGGATTTGTTTGTTTTTGAGCTGGGCGCCTTCGGTTTCCATTATCGCTGAAAAACGATACCGCCCAGCTCTAATCCACACAAATCTGATGCATTTGCCCGACACAAACCGTATTATCAAAAAAAAAGATGGGCGTCCCTGTCTCTCACCTATCCACCCCCATCCTGTTAGACTGTCACTGAAATGCTTTGGTGTTTCACTTATATATACTGTCATCTACCAACATTTGTTTATTTCTAATCTGACGAAGAAGGGCAACCTTCGAAAGCTAATCAAAGAATGTATTAAGTTATGTCCAATAAAAAAAGGTATCATCTTATTTTATTTTCCAAGTTTTATTTTGTTTTATTCCTATTGATTACCTCATGCAAAACTAGCTACTAATTAGACCCATAAAAAATGTCGGCGACAATGCCCCTGTCCAATTCGGACATTTCTAATGCAAAGCAGCCTCATGTAGATCCACACCAGCTTTAACGTTACCTCTGAGATCAATTTCATCACAAGAGAAAGGCCTGCAAGAAATGTTACAAAGAACCGGACAGCACAGTGCCATGGGAGAATAAGGTAGATGAATCCGATTATCCCTGCTCGCTTATCACGAACATCTCATTGTCCTGCAAAATCCAGCCGAAGTTGATTCACAACAAACCCTTCATATCTCATTCCCACTTAATTTCCACTAGGGACGAGAGCACAACCTATATCAATCAGTAGACCTACCGCATTTCGGCCTCAAGATCTAATGTAGAATGACACTCCCATGAGCATAGTAAGTCACTTTGGTTACCTGCTGAAACATACGATCAATATGCTTTTCACGTCCTGCTGTCTCTTAATCAGATGGTCAAGCATGAATCTCCTCCTCTCCCTTACCTTTATGCATACCGGCCATACACAATACATGCCTGAAATATAGAGAGAACACAATGAAATCAAAACGCACCTACAGAAAATGATAGACCCCATCCTTTCATGGCAGAGCATCTGGTTCCCAGCAGCATAGCAAGTATCTTAAAGACTACTACTACTACTACTTAGCATTTCTATAGCGCTGCCAGGGTTACGCAGCGCTGTACAAGTTTAAACATGGGGAAGGACAGTCCCTGCTCAAGAGAGCTTACAATCTAAAGGTAAAAACTATGTAGTCAGTGTAGGTATCAGGAATGGGAAGGTGGTTAGGCACCAAAAGCAAGGGAGAAGAGATGGGCCTTGAGTAAGGACTTGAAAATGGGCAGGGAGGGTGCATGGCGTATGGGCTCAGGAAGTCTGTTCCAGGCATAAAGTGATGCGAAGCAGAAGGGGCGGAGTCTGGAGTTAGCGGTGGTGGAGAAGGGTACAGAAAGGAGTGATTTGTCCTGAGAGTGGAGGTTACGGGTGGGAACATATGGGGAGAGGAGGGTAGAGAGGTAATGGGGGGCTGCAGATTGAGTGCACTTGAAGGTCAATAGGAGAAGCTTGAACTGTATACGGTAGTGGATCGGGAGCCAGTGAAGCGACTTGAGGAGAGACATGGCTCACGCCCAAATACTTTTGCTGCAATTCGAACTTCAGTATTAATTGACATGAATTCCATTCACAATGGGCTCCCAATCTTTAGGTCAAAATTCTTAGACTATAACTGAGAGGTCGGATACAGAACATGTCCTACCGTATTTCTGCCTCAAGGGCTTATTTAGAAGGAAACTCCTACGGGCAGAGTAAGATAATGAGACACCACTCCGTATCCTTGCTACATCACATCGGTTGAAACACACGGTCAATGTGCTTTTCATGTCCTGCTGTCTGTTAATCAGATGGTCTAGAAGCGTGAATCTCCTCTTCTCCCTTACCTTTATGCATACTGGCCATACACAATAGATGCCTGAAATATAGAGAGAATACAATGAAATCGAAACGCACCTATGGAAAACTATAATCCCCATTCCGTCGTGGCAGGCCATCCAGTTCAAGGCAGCATAGCAAGTGTCCTAAAGTTAGGGCTTATGCCCAATATTTTTAATGGAGTTCCAACTTTTCTATTATTTAGTATGAATTCCAGTCAAAGTGGGCACACAGTCTTCAGGTCAAAATTCATAGTCTACCTGAGAGGTCGGATACAGAAAGTGTCTTAAAGACATGACTTATGCCCAAAGGACATACCAGATTTGGCTTCCCCAAAGGGGGACCAGTTTTTGCAATGTTGGATGCCATTCCTAGAGACACTAACCCCACTGGCACGTAGCAGGGTACTGAATGGTTAATGATTGGACAGTTAAACTACCTGGAGAAGTTGGGAAGGGTGGGGGTGGGGGAATGAGAAAAAGTTTGATGATATAAATACAGCCATTTGATGTAAATAGATTGATACTTGTGTCACGTAGGATGCTGCTTAAGAAAAAGTTTTTCTTGTTCTGTTGGAATTATCATCAATAAAAAACATAAAAAAAATAAGACATGACTTATGCCCAATACTTCTGCTGGAATTTAAACTTCTGTATTATTTAACATGAATTCCTGTCACAATGGGCTTACACTCTTTATGCCAAAATTCATAGTTTGTAACTGAGAGGTGGGATAGAGATATAAAACACCGCCTCTTTTTTTAAGCTGGATTTTTTGGTGGATCTAGATAAGGATCCCGGCAGGAAAATTTAACATAACATGAGTTTTCTTTACTTTTATTTTGTTTCTTTGAGGATCATAAATTTCTGAATGATAAATGTCTGCATTGTTTTTTTAAAGAAATATATTATTTGTTAAATCTGATTGTTATTGTGTATTACTTAATTTGAATTTTTTTTTAATTCCCAGGATTGTGTTCTGGTTTCTTTTTGATATGTGAACGGCTCAGAATTTCTTGCTTGTAGCAGTGCGAAAGTACTATTGTTGTGTTAGTGTATTTTATCACTCTTTTCTTCTTCTTTTTTTTTACCTATCTTGGCTGGAATCTTCTTCTTTCTTTTGGTCACATCTTTCTTCAAGATGCAGTGGGCACCTTAACTCTAAAGTGCAGACCCAGTCCAGTTCTTCTCAGAGGAAGGGACTTGATACACCACCTTTCTGTGGTACAATCAGAGCAACTCATTTATTATATACAAGTACTTACAATTTAAGAATTTTTTTTTTAACCTGGGGCAATTGAGTTAAGTAATGACTTGTCCAGGGTCACAAGGAGCTAAAGTGGGAATCAAACCTGGTTTCCCTAGTTCCACTGCTTTGATCATTAGGCTTCTCCTCCACTCTAAAACCAAAACTTAATATCCTACCTTTAAAACTGAACAAGAGAAGGGAATCTGTCTCCCTCTTTAATGAGTGTAAAGTAACTGAGTTCTCCTCATTCAAGCTGGATACAGACAATACTGTAAACCTAGCTTCCATAGAAAGAAAAAGGAAAATTTTTAATCCCTAATTTTCCTTTATTTTCTAATTTGCTTAAGCAAATATTTCAGCGCATTACAAAAAAATGATCTTGCTATTGGCACTGAAAGCAGTAGTCTAAAAGATTCCACTTATATTTACAAAGAAAACCCCTCTATAATTCACTAAAGAACCAGTTACAGCTTTCATACATAGTCTTTACCCAACTTTCACAAAATCCACACTCAATTATCTATACACCTCACCAATTATTCATGTCATACATATTACTAAGAAGTACCTCTCACTAAAAGATCCACACTTAACAATGATAGCAGAAGATAAATACTCAATTGTCCATTGAAAGAAGGAAAAGCCTCAAGGCACTCAAGACCCCCAGGTCTAATGAGCCAAAGCGATCTGTTCCTCATCATTGGCAAAAACCTTCAAGGCCACATTACTACATATTACTAATCCAGTTGATCCAGCTTTTACCTATTTCTAAGCTCTTATCTCAGCTATTGACTTCAAGCAGTTTTGTTCAATATATATTAGTATAAGACTTACTTTTGTTAAGGTAATTTCTATTCTAACTCATCAGCCTAACCAGCTGCTCAATTATATTTTTATATCAGAAACTGCCTGTGTCCTGCCTTAAGTCATCAAGCACCCATTTTTTTTTATTTTAACAAATTCAAACACATCTGACACAGCACCGCTCTTCTCTCTCGGTTTCATTTATTTTCTAATGCAATAAATCCAGAATTGCACTCCCCTTTCATTCAAATCCATTCAATTAAACACTCTCTCTTTCACACACTTTATTTATTCATACACACAGTCAACTAACTTTGCTGTTTTTTCTGCCCTTCTCACACAGGACTGGATAAAACACAGCTTTCCCTTCTTAAATGCTTAAGTAACAATGTAGCACAGGACAAAATCCGCTTAGCACCAGACTTTTTCCACTTTAGGCACACGCCTTACAGCCAATCAAAAGCTCCTGCTGCATATCAGACAGCCAATCAAAACGCTCCCTTCTCCATCTTCCACTGCATTCTATCAAAAAGCTTCCTCCTCACTCTCACAACTCCATCAATCGATCAATAAATAAAACATAAATTTATCCTCATGCTTACTCCACTGGTCTGTTCTCTACCTAGTTTTTTTGGATGAGCGCTTCCACGTCCCCACCCTCGTCCCCGTAGATATATAAAATATATTTTTTACCCTTTACCTCAGCTTCCCCCCAAATTCAACATTTATCCCCAATCCCCCACCTGAGGCTCAGCAAGTCCCCCGAGGAACAGGGGCAAATACCGGGCCGAGGAGAAGGAGAAAGGGGAGTGTGCTACAGCCCAAACTTTTGTTTCTTTTCTAGACCCTGGTCCTAGAGCGTAGATAAAGCAGAGACCGCTCAATGGTGAAAGCCAACTCCTACGCCCCGACCAACAATATTAAAAAAATAAACAAACCAAAAACCCCGGTAACACAAAAATACAGAACATACTATGAGTTTATTTTGTTGGGCAGACTGGACGGACAAGGTCTTTACCTCCAGTGCCGTCTACTATTTTACTAGAAGAAAGAAAGAAAAAGAACCCCGCAGAACCTCCTACCTCAGTTGCGTGCTTCGACACCTACTGACACACCCTGTGTCATAAGATGTGAAGACCTCTACTGCTACACCCTCTGATGTGAGGTTTCGGCGTAGGCAGTGGAGAGGAGACCTAAACACGATGCTGAGTGCGCGCGCGAGGTTCCACGCCATCATGTTCTTTCTGCAATTGGAAAGCAGTGTTGTAAAAGGTGGAGGACAAAATATTATTATTTTATTTTTTTACTTATTGGACAGCTTTTTAATTTATGTAAAACCTTCCCACATTATAGCAATAAATATCATTAAATAACAATAAATATCACTAAAACAGTTAACAAATTATTACAGCTGGTAAAAACGGTAATTTTAAATTCTGTATTTTGTGCTTATTTTTCTACACTAAAATCTAAATAAAGAAATACGCTGTATACAATACAGCTGGCCAAATTTAAGTGAGGATATCCTGTTTCCTGATGGGTTAATCCTAACTGTTGTAATCCACCTTAGAAAGCCTTATGATGGAATGTATTCAAATTAAATGGAAGTAAAATTAAACTTTCCTTTCATTGGGGCACATGGAATCACATCTTCATCTGTTTTGTAGAAGTTTACATTTTAGATACACAAGTGGGTTATTCTGTTTTGAACATGTTTTAGAGCAAGTGGTTTTATAAATCAAAATCAAAATAAATATTTTCTTTCATACAGATTTCATTTGTTTAAACATAACTAGATGGTCTATAAACCCCTAATGCAGTCCATTGGTTTTCTTATATTTTGTTCTTGTGATGATTTATACTGTGCCAAAACTGAAAACTCTTACCTCTATTCTGGTCAATAATAAAAGGAGCTCATTGTGAACACTATCCACCCTAAAAGGTTGTTCTGTGGCTGTACTGATTGTGATATTGAATAAATAAATAAATATATGTTTGGATCCCTAGTCGTACATCCAAAATTTATATAATCCTTTCAAGAAAGCCAGCTACTTGTTTAACTTATTAGTGGAACATAACCACAGAGGCATGGTATGGTCGCATTTTCAATATGTTAAGGAACAGGTTATTTTATATAAGTACATAAGTATTGTTATACTGGGATAGACCGAAAGTCCATCATGCCCAGCATCCTGTTCCAAACAGTGGCCAATCGAGGTCGCAAGTACTTGGCAAGATCCCAGAACAGTACAATACATTTTATGCTGCTTATTCTAGAAATAAGCAGCGGATTTTCCCCAAGTCCATTTTAATAATGGTCTTTGGACTTTTCTTTTAGGAAGCAATCCAAACCTTTTTTTAAACCCCGCTAAGCTAACTGCTTTTCTACATTCTCTGGCAACGAATTCCAGAGTTTAATTATATGTTGAGTGAAGAAATATTTTCTATAATTTGTTTTAAATTTACTGCTTTGTAGCTTCATTGAGTGCCCCCTAGTCCTAGTATTTTTGGAAAGAGCAAACAAGCGATTCACTTCAACCCATTCTACTCCACTCATCCTATATAATAATTCTCACCTCCAATGTTCTGACTTGCCTGGCACTGTGGCTCATTCCGAGTTGGTCTGCTAGGCTCCGTAGATCAGGCTGACATCACCGTAGCCATTATGATGTCAACTTCAGAACCCAGGGGGGAAAAAAACATGCCTCACAGCTGATCCATGTCCAGAGGAGGGTAGCTGAACATGGGTGGCTGGAAGGGGGGCAGGGGAGAGAGGAGGGTCGCTGGACATGGGTGGCAGGAGGGGGGGCAGGGGAGAGAGGAGGGTCGCTGGACATGGGTGGCTGCAGGGGGGGCAGGGGAGAGAGGAGGGTCACTGGACATGAGTGGCTGCAGGGGGGCAGGGGGGGTCGCTGGACATAGGTGGCTGCAGTGGGCGCAGGGGAAAAGGAGGGTCGCTGGACATGGGTGGCTGCAGGGGAGCCAAGGAAAACCTTGCTAACACCCGTTTCATAAGGAAGTCATCCCATTCACTTTATCATTTTTGTCGCCCTTCTCTGTACCTTTTCTAATTCCACTATATCTTTTTTATTTATTTGTTACATTTGTATCCCACATTTTCCAACCTATTTGCAGGCTCAATGTGGCTTACATAGTACCGTAAAGGCATTCGCCAAGACCGGTAGAGAAACAAATACAAAGGTGATAATTGTGGTCGAATAAAGGTACATGTGTTTAAAGTATAGTGGGGGTTAAGGAGAGGAAAGGTTATATGGAGGGGCATAATCGATCGGCGGCGGCCATCTCTATGGGCGGCCATCTCCGGGGCTGGCTCTAAGTGGGCGGAGCCAGCCGGCCATCTTTTTCTTCGCTAATACGGTTGGGCCCAGCCAAATGTCAGAGCTGGCCGGGTTTGAGATGGCCGGCATCGGCTTTTGCAGATAATGGAAACTAATGCCGGTGATCTCAAACCCAGCCAAATCCAAGGCATTTGGTCATGGGAGGAGCCAGCATTTGTAGTGCACTGGCCCCCCTCACATGCCAGGACACCAACCGGGCACCCTAGGGGGCACTTCTAATAAATAAAAATAGCTCCCAGGTGCATAGCTCCCCTACCTTGGGTACTGAGCCCCCCCCCAAATCCCCGCAAAACCCACTCCCCACAACTCTACACCACTACCATAGCTCTAAGGGGTGAAGGGGGCTCCTACATGTGGGTACAGTGGGTTTTGGGGGGTTCTGGAGGGTTCAACATATACCACCACAAGTGTAACAGGTAGGGGGGGATGGGCCTGGGTCCACCCGCCTGAAGTTTTGAGATGTGGTGACCAGAATTGCAGATAGTATACGAGGTGCAGTAACACCATGGAGCGATACAAGGGCATTATAATATCCTCATTTTTGTTTTCCATTCCTTTCCTAATAATATCTAACCTTCTATTTGCATTCTTAGCCGCCACCGCACACTGAGCATGTAAAATTAGACCATCAGTCTTTCCTTAAGACATAAGACTCCTGATGCAGGCTGCCAGGCCGAAACACAACGTTGTGTCGAGTCATTTCTAAGGAAACATTAATAAACTGTGTTGATTTTATTATTAATTATTTGTTTGGTCCCAGTTCTTTGGATAATCCTGGTTTACTTTTCCCACTTCTTTTATCTCCGTTTGCTGCCCCGTGGGATCCTTTGAGTTCTCCACACACTATTGCATCAGTGCTTATTCCAGTGCCTTACGGTTTGACCAACTTTATGTTGCTATTTCAAGCCTTCTGTTTTTCAACCTAAATGTAAAATTAGACCATCAGTCTTTCCTTAAGACATAAGACTCCTGATGCAGGCTGCCAGGCCGAAACACAACGTTGTGTCGAGTCATTTATAAAGAAATACACTTGCCACCTTCCTGAACCTGCCACACAGAGACAATTCTGTCAAATAATCCAGATATACCATGAAAGCAAGCTCTAAAACAGAAACGTCAATTCCTGCTACAGGCCAAAAGTCTATTGTCCCTATTGTGTAGGCTAGAGCAGGCACTTTGAAGATTCATCAAATGTTTGGATCTGATATAATAGCTCCTTTTTGTGTTTGGAATTCCATTCTTTCAAGAAGTCTGGATTGAAGAGAAGATTTTGAATTTTGGATCCAAGGCCTGACCAGTCGTATAGTTCGTATGAAATGGCCACTCACTACTTAATGGCTTCATGCTGTTCACCCCCCCTTCATTTTGCAACACAAGTAAAATTCAACATGTGGAGGGGGGGGGGGGGGGAATTTCCAGGTAATGAATTTATACCACATCCAATGCGATGAGGAACCTGTCTCATCAAAATGTCCAGAGGTTCAAACACCTGATAGACTTTCTACCTCCTCTTTCTGTGGCTAAAATTTCACTTCAAAATAACATGCATAAATTTGAACATACTACATATGTGTGTTATTTCTTCCCCTTAGCTTAAACATGCCTCTAAGAAATCCGATTTATGGCCAAATCCCAATGCCACCCAAGTTTCATGAGTTGCTCAGATAGGGAATTACCCTACTTTTTCAAACTTTCACCCAAATCACAGCAACATTTCAGACCACATTACTTTCTTAAACGGTCAGCCTAGAAATGCTGTTTTTGAGGAACTGTAAAATCTTCCAACTCCAATGAATCCTTTCCTTTGCTAGAGAAGTACAGTTCTGTCCAGAAGAAAGACAGAGAAAGAAAATTGGTAACAAAGAACAAGGTAAGTTACATAGCCTGATCTCAACAGCTCAAGCCTGCCCTGTTCAAGCCCCGATTTCTGACCTTTAGGGCCTGTTCTGCCCCAGCTAGTTACCAGTTTTTGACTGGACTGCCCAGTTTGTAATGTTTCAGAATATCTGGGCACTGAGCATCTGGATTGCATTACAACTGGTGTCTTTTCTCTCCCCCCTCCCCCATGGCTTCCAGGTTAGGAGAAAAGGTCAGGCACCTCTTAGCAGACAGCTTTGCTGTGTCCCTGCCCCATCTCCTTTTTGATGCTCTGATGGGATATCATCAAAAGAGGAGGTGGGGAAACAGCCTTCCTATATAGCTGATGGCTCTCACAGTTCTCAGTCCCCCCAACCCACCATGAATGTCCTTCTGATCCATATGAGATAGAACGTTATAGAGCAGGAAAGGAGAGCAGAGAGAGAGCGATGAAAAGAAGAGAAGACACCGAGGAGGAAGAGAGAAAAGGTGGTACTAGGAAGAGAACTGAGAGATGAAGGGGGTTGAACAGTGAGGACGAGCGACAGGAAAATGAGCGACAAGAGGACCAAGGGAGAGAAAGCCTAGAAAAAAAAAAAGAGTAATGGGAAGGAGAATAGGGGAGGGGAAGGAGAAAATAAGTATGAGTATATGGAAAAAGAGAGAAATGAAGAGCCAGATTTAAGGCTGGAAAGGTTAACACCAATCTACGTCCATCATATGCAGACCCTTTAATACATATTCATTAGGAATATCCTGGAAACCTGAGCTGTTGGTGGCCCTTCAGAACTGGAAGTGGCAACCACTGGATTAAGGGAAGTTAGTGTAGGCATGGCTCGGAATGCATGTACTCCCATAGGAGAAGAGGAAAAATGTCCATGTCAGGTTTTACATCAGCTCAAAGACACGCGTAGACTTTTTAAAAATTTTATTTATGAAATTCAAACATGTTAATCATACAAGTGCACAACTTGAAGCGAAACATGAGCTGAACAGGAAAAACTAACAATTGCCTAAAAAAACAGGCAAGACCAAAAACCAAAAAAAGAAAAATAAAGCTTAAAATAAAGTCCACAGTATCAAGAGCGGAGTGTGACATAATAAAGAGAAACATAAAACAAAAATTAAATCAAGTAATTAAGCCACATTGAAACAGCTGCACAACATATGCTTGGAAGACCCCAACCTGTAGTACTACTACTACTACAAATCATTTCTACAGCACTACCAGTCGTACGCAGCGCTTCACAATTGAACATGAAGAAAAGACAGTAGTCAAAAGATTGGGGTCCTTCTCCTTCTGTAGCGATTAAAAACAGATTTTAATCATTTAAGCATCTTCCCATCAATTTCAAATGCCACGTTTTGTGAAAACTAAATGTACCTAACTGAGCATGTGTAATTATGGAAATGTCACCAATGTATACTGCTGAATATTTTTAAATATTTTATATATTTTTCATTCAAAAAAATTTAAACTTTTATTGAGACATTATATAGTGATCGTCCAGCATTAATAAACTGTTTTATGCCACTGTCTTTGGTTTACAATAAGTTACATGCAATCTTCATACAGTCGTCACGGGGGCAGCTTTCAAATTGTTCACAGGTATTTGTATTACATTTCAAAGCACAAATATGTACACACTTTGAGACCCCCCCTCCCCTCCTCCCCAAATAAAGTACCCATGGACTTTAAAGCAGTGTTTTATGTGGTTTTTTTTTTAATGGAATAAAGATGTTCAGAAAATGCAATCTGGTTATATGACTGCAACAAGTCCCTGGGATTCATCATATTAATAGGGACACACTAGGAGTGGGATGTGCAAATTTTTTGCCTGCATTCAGGCTTTGAAATCTTCCCTTCATGTATAGAGATAAAGTCTAATTTAGAAGACATTACAGTTGCATGGATAATCAATTCCCATGTGGCAAATTTCACACGCTTAGCACGATTCTGTGAAGAGTATGTGTCCTTTATAGAATCAGCCTGAGGCATAAACTGAAATTAGGCCGGCTATGACCAGTTAAGCGCAGTTTGGCCGTATTCTATATCAACACACATAACATTTGAGAATGCCCCTATTCACAACCCCAAATATGTACACAAGTTAGGATTTACGCACACATCATGTAAATTCTAATTATTGTCAATTAGTGCTGATAATCAGCTGTTATCACACAATTATCAGCACTGATTGGCTCGTTACTCGTTATACACATGTAAACTGGGCACACGCCCAATTTAACGTGCATATATAGAATCTGGCTCCACTGTATTCGAACTAGTTTTGGACCACGAGATCTAAACATCAATCTGTGTGTGACACTGGGTAGGTAAAGTACAGCAGTCACATGACGAGAAAAAAATACCTTGATAAGCCAAAAGCCAATGGATGGTAGGAAATTCTAACCCAAGCCACTTTTAAAATTTGCGCTCTGGTGCATAAAATCATCTATGGTAAAGCCCCTACATACATAGACACCCTAATCAACTTGCCACCAAGGAGCTCCCTCAGATCCTCACGAACGTACTTAAACCTCCATTACCCAGTATATAATGGACTTAAATACAAAAGCACCTATGCATCAACTTTCTCCTACTCTAGCGCTCATCTCTGGAATGAACTGCCTAAACTAGTGAAACTTATTACTGATCACCCTACTTTCAAAAAGCGCCTCAAGACCTTTCTACTTGGCAAAGCGTATGCCTCACTCCCACCAGGCATCTCTACCTTCTGATCTGTCTTACCCGGTGTCACATTACTCACCGCTGCTCTTTCTCTTTTACTTTACCTGGCTTTGCCTTTTCCCCATTATACTTCTAGGACATTAATTGTTTGACCCCTGACATGCTGTGCTTTTATGTAGATTGTTGTAAGCCACATTGGGCCTGCCCATGGGTGGGAAATTGTGGGATATAAATGCTGTAAATAAATAAAATTATGAAATTTGTCAGTTCTGAAGGATTAGGAAGGCTTTCAGATCTTCATAGTAGAGCTTCTCATTTGACCAGATTTATGAAAAAAATTCATACCACAAGCCCAGTAGCGTAAGGTGGGCTCAACAAACATCTGACTATAAGAAGTTCTGGTGATCTGATACTCAGTGGCCTGTTGTAAACTGATCCCATGTTATATAATTATGCACATGAAGATCCATCTCCAGCTTCTTCCTGTATTAATGTACACTTAGCTATTTCTAAATGTATCAGTTTGCATTACCTCTTTATGCAGCTGCTATACAATTTTTTTATAACAAGGCCAGGAGAGCATTAGGTCCAGACTAGTAAGGGATTTTCCTTGGATCTATTCATTGTTCCCTCATCCTTCAGTGCACTTTTGATTCGCGTATCTATTCTATACACCTCACTACCAGGAAACTGAGATCAGAGTCAGATGCTTCATTGGGCCTTTCTAAAAAGCTTTGGGAATTTCACTGGAGTTTTACACCAGTCTCATTGCTAGGACTGGTAGACCTGGAGAAATAGTTTTTTGGGGGAGGCACAAAGTATTTTTCTATTGCAAGTACCCTGTTTTCATTATTCAGGTGAAGCATATTGGGTTTAAAGCTGTACAGAAAAACACTGAAATGAAATATCCCAAATAATGATAATACTATAGGATATTTTCTCACAAGTGAAAGGTCTCCAACAGTTCATAAGTATATTGCACACATTTTTAAAGAAAAAGGATACCAGCATGTGATAAAATTACGTCATTCCTACATTTTCCACCTTTCAATGAATTAAGATTAGGGGCCGTTTACTAAATATATCAATGCATGTTATTAAAGCAAATTAGTACCCTGATCGTGGCTGGACAGATTTGGATGGGCTGGAGTGGGGCTTCGAGGATAATTTCACTAGTTGGAGAACAAGGCCAGGGCCGGGCAGACCTTCTACAGTTTTGTGCCCTGAAAATGGCGGGACAAATGAAGATCAAGTACACGTATGTAGTATCACATTATTCCTTATGCTAGGAGTTTATCTTGTTGGCCCATCACTTAATATGTTACTGTTAATCATTCAACATGTTACATACTAAAACAGCAATTTCCATATCAGTCACATAGCTGCGACAACTCCAGATACTTTTTAACACTGGCAGCACTAAAATTCAAAATTAAAGTATGCAACATTATTACTTGACTTCCTTCCATAGAAGAAAACAGTGGTTATGAGTTTCATTACATGTTGTATAGAATTATAGAACAATTTTAAAAATTCAAAATAAGCCAAACACATCAGTAAATAGTAGAACACAGTAAGTGTAACCTGGAACATTGTGGCAGGAATCAAAATATTTAAACAGCGCACAGAAAATCAGAAGATACTGGGAGTCAAGATGTTCAGACAAGAAAAATATATGAAGTAATAATAGAAAAGAATCTGGGAGACAAGATATAAAAATGACATAGAAAAGAAGAGAAAACGGGCAACAGAAGACAGAGAAAAGAAAAGCCTAAGCAACAGAAAACAATGGAAAATGAGATAATGGAGCAGTAACAAGAAGATAAGAAGCATGACAGGGAAGAATAGAAACTGGACGAAGGAAGCAACTATGAAACAGAAAGATACAAAAACATTTTCCAATTAAACAGCATAGCAAAAACACTGATAGGAAACTGGGAGAAAAAAATGGTAAATAAAAATGAGAAGATAGAAATCAAAAATGGAGTTAGAAGCAAAATACGAGACAGAACTATAAGATTTAGAACAGATAACAAGAAAAACTGACTTAGATAATTAGACAAAGAAAGATCTGAATCAGTAACAGAAAAGAAAGTCAAACAGAGGGAAGCAACAGGTTTAAAACAGAGAAACCTTGCTCTGATGCGTCCCACCAAAGGGGCATGCCAAAGGAGTACGTCCCCTTGTGTATCCCTTCAGACGGCATTTGGCATGGCTTCTCAGAGTAGGGCAGCTCTCTGGTCCTTCATCTACCCTGGACAATTTGTAAATGTTAGTTTTACCATACTGCGTCAAATTAAATTTGTTCCTTGTCTCTGTGCACTGTGGCTCTGTCCTCAAACTGCTGTGCTGGAGGTTTCATGTTCATAGAAACACGATGGCAAATAAGGGCCAAATGGCCAATCCAGTCTGCCCATCCTCAGTAACCACTAACTCTTCCTTTCCTAAGGGATCCCACATGTCTGTCCCAAGCTTTCTCAAATTCTGACACAGTCCTCGTCTCCTCAGCCTCCACTGGGAGGCCATTCCACACATCTACCACCCTTTCGGTGAAAGAGTATTTTCTTAGATTCCTCCTATATTTCCTCTTAACTTCATCTTATGCCCCCCTCATTCCAGAGTTTTCCTCCATTTGAAAACGTCTCACCTCCTGTGTATTGATGCCACTGAAGTATTTAAACGTCTCCATCATATCCCCTCTCTCTCGCCTCACTTCCAGCGTATACATGTTGAGGTTCCTAAGCTGTCCCTTTATGCTTTATGACAGAGACTGCTTATTAATTTTGTTGCTGCCCTTTGGACCGACTCTATCCTTTTTATATCTTTCCGTAGGGGCGGTCTCCAGAACTGCACGCAGTACTCTAAATGGGGCCTCACCAGAAACTTATACAAGGGCACTATCGCCTCTTTTGTCCTGCTGGTCATCCCTCTCTTTATGCATCCAAGCATCATGCTGGCTTTGACAATCACCTTTTCTACCCGTTTGGCCACCTTAAGGACATCAGACACAATCGTCCCCAAGTCCCATTCTTCTTTCATATACAGAAGCACTTCACCCCCCCCCCCCTATATTGTACTGTTCCCTTGGATTCTTGTACCCCAAGTGCATGACCCTGTAATTCTTAGCATTAAATCTGTTGCCAATTATAGGACCATCCTTCAAGCTTTCCTAGATCCTTCTTCATGCCATCCACACCCTCCAGGGTGTCCACCCTATTACAGAGTTTGGTATCATCCACAAAGAGACAAGATGGCCTGTGTAGGTCACTTTTGCTGCCTCTTTACCATATTGTGGATTATCATTGGGTTTTTTGGCAAATAAACTTTTGAGGAACACTTACTTCATATTTACCTGTGTCATTTAGTCTGTTTCATTCTTCCACTTTTGTGTTGTTCTACGACCTTCCCATGCACATTAGGAACCAGCCCAACTGATATGAATCAGTGATAAAAAAAAATGAGAATCTCATACAGAAAAAGCAGGAATTGGAGAAAAGAAAGGATCAAAAACTAATGGAAGGGAAACAGAAGCAGAAGCTGTCATATAAAGAAAATGAAACTGAAGGAATACGAGCACATGAAAGAGAAACATACAAACCACAGAAAAAGGAATAAGAGAAAGAGAAAAGCAGCAAAAGTAGATAAACATAAAAATCTATGCAAGAAAAAAGAAACAGAAAAGCAAGAGATGGGAGAGTGAAAGATGAACCTGGGGGAAAAAGTAACAAAACGGAAGAAGACAAAAAGGTAGGAAATCAGGGCAAAAAAGGGAAAGAAGCTGTATGCTAAAAAGAAAAAAGAAAAATCAACAATTCTATTTTATTCTCTAGGATTTATAAACTGCTAAACCACTATTCCATCAGAGTGGTGTAAATTCATAGCCCATATATAAGCAAAAATTATAAAAAGCTTTACCCATAGTTATAGAACTAATTGAAAGCTGTAACAAGCTATACAAACACATAACATTTATGAAACAAATAAGATTTCAAATTTTTAAGAAAAAAATAGGAGTATTGTTCAACTGATACAGAATAATAAAAAGAGAAGGAGAGTAAAAGAGAAGCACGTGGGTAAAAAAGAGAAATAAGAAGGAACAGAAGAGAATTACAGAAAAAGATAAAAATGTATATAAAAAAGAACATCACGCGTGCAAAAAACAGAAATAAGAATCAGGGATAGAAGGGAATTACAGAAAAAGATAAAAATGTATATAAAAAAAGAGCAGCACACGTGTAAAAAACAGAAATAGGAAGAAGTTATGGATAAGTAGAGTAAAAGAGCAGCGTGTGTAATATAGAAGAAGAAGCAGGGATAAAATAGAATTACAGTAGAAGAGAAGCAGAGATAGAAGAAAAGCAGAGTAAAAAGTCAGCATGCGTGTAATAAAGAGAAATAAGAAGCAGAGAAGAAAGAAAAGCAGAGAAAAAGAGCAACATGTATCTAATAAAGAGAAATAAGAAGAAATAAAAAAGAATTACAGTAAAAGATCAAAATGTGAGTAAAGAAAGAGCAGCATGAATGTAAAAAAAAAAAAAAAGAAATAAGATGCAGAGATAGAAGGGAAGCAAAGTAAAAGAGCAACATGTGTGTAATAAAGAGAAACAAGAAGCAGGGACAGAAAAGAATTAAAGTCAAAGAGCAACATGTGTGTAATAAAAGAAATAAGAAGCAGAGATAGAAGAGAAGCAGAATAAGAGAGCAACATGTGTGTAATAAAGAGAAATAAGAAGCAGAGATAGTAGAGGGAGTAAAATATGTTTAATAAAAATAAATAAAAAACAGAGATAGAAGAGAATTATAGCAAAATAGCACAATATGTGTAATAAAGAAAAGAAGCAGGGATAAAATAGAATTACAGTAGAAGAGAAGCAGAGATAGAAGAGAAACAGTAAAGGAGAAACGTGTGTAATAAAGAAAATAAGAAGCAGAGATAGAAGAGAAACAGAGAAAAAAGCAACGTGTGTAATACAGAGAAATAAAAAGGAATAAAAAAGAATTTCAGTAAAAGATCAAAATGTGAGTAAAGAAAGAGCAGCATGCATGTAAAATAAAAGAAATAAGAAGCAGAGATAGAAGGGAAGCAGAGTAAAAGAGTAGCATGCATGTAAGAAAGAGAAATAAGCACAGAAAAAAGAAGCAGAGAAAAAGAGCAACATGTATCTAATAAAGAGAACAAAGAAGGAATAAAAAAGAAATATAGTAAAAGATCAAAATGTGGAGGGGGGAGGTACAAGATGGCGGCACATTAGACTCGCCGTGAGCTCTCTTTATAAACTGCTGGGTACTTTGTGAACTTTTCTCTTATCCTAAAAATTAGATATGCCTCATACTAAATGGAAGGGCTCCATGAAGGTTGTTACCCTGACGACCAGAACTTCATCACCCAAACAGCAGAGTATTGAGAGGTTCACGACAAGAAATTTCACCCCACAGAATGTCGGAGTGGCTCCCGCTGTTGACTCAGAGCAAGGAGAAGCCGAGACCCTGGGACTGGATATAACACTCTCACCTCCGACTCTCAACCCACCGCCGCGCCCTGCTGGTCTTGACCCACAAGCGAGTGCTTCCGTCCGTAGATAGGAAATCGGAGACCTATTTAATCAGGGTCTAGTAGACGAGGATCCGGCGGGAGGTCGGAGAACCTCGGTTTCTCCAACTGGGTGTGCGACGCCAAAGATTGATTTGGCGCCAGCGACGCTGGAATCCATTTGGGGTATATGCTTAGATCAGACTGTGTCAGATTCTGCAAATCAAATTACAACGCTTGTGAGTACTATGGAAAATCTATCTACAGCTTTTGCTACTATGAAAGTTGAAGTTAATGGCAAAATAGATACTTTAAAAGAAGAAGTTAAGAAAGTGAAAGAAAGTTCAGGTATATTGATTAAAGATAATGTTATATTACATCGTAAAATGGAACAATTCGAAAATTATAATCGGAGCTTAAACCTCCGTTTATTGAATTTTCCTCCACTGCCTGTGTATACTCCGTTGGAAGTATTCAAGCGATATCTGATTGAAAATTTAAAATTTTCCCCGGAATCTATTCCTCCGTTAAACAAAATGTATTATTTGCCTAATAAGAAAAATGAGGAGAAACTACAGGAGCAGTTGCCACAAGAAGAAGGAGAATTGAATGTTACAGAACTTCTGGAAACGTCTTTAACTACCGCATCCGAAAGACAAACTTTACTCGTTTCTTTCATATTTGAGCAGGATATGGAGGCAGTGAGAAGATTGGCTCTTAAGAATACAAACATTACTTTACGGGGGGAAAATATGGGTTTTCCCAGATATGGCAAAGCAAACTCAGGAAAGAAGGAAAGCTTTCTTGGCGTTAAGAGCTGAAACTGTAGCTTTAGGAGCATCATTTAATTTAAATGCATCCATTCTGCAGCCCTCCATTACCTCTCCACTCTCATCTCTCTCTACATTCCTCCCCGTGACCTCCACTCACTGGACAAATCTCTCTTGTCGTCCCCCCTTCTCCTCCACTGATAACTTCAGGCTTCGTTCCTTTTCTCTCGTGGCACCTTATGCCTGGAATAAACTTCCTGAGCCTGTATGTCTAGCTCAATCTCTACCTGTTTTCAAATCTGTGCTGAAAACCCACCTTTTCACTGCTGCTTTTGGCTCCTAGCCACTACTCATTTGCCTCCCCCCTTGTTCCTTCTCGCCCAGTACTTCCCTCGCCCTTAATTGTCTTGTCTGTCTGTATTATTTTAGATTGTAAGCTCTATTGAGCAGGGACTGTCTCTCTGTGTCAGGTGTTCAGCGCTGCGTGCATCTGGTAGCGCTATACAAATGTTAATAATAATAATAATTTGGATGTAAAATATGTGTTTTTCTTCCAGAACAATTAAGACATTTTATCGATTCAAAAAGAATATAAGATTTGTAGGATCTGTAAGGCCGTGATTTAAGGAAAGAGAAAAGTAATAATTTGAAGGGTGAGTGGAAGTGTTAAGCCTTTATTGTATCTAAATTTTCTTTTAAATTACATCTCCTGAGTTTATAATGGACTCCTCCCCTCTACATAGTGATCTAATATAAGATATAATTTCATTGCCTTAATTCTAGTTTTCTAAACATATATGTATCTGTTTTTCATGATCAAGATGTTAATGCTTGCAAAGATTATAAATATGCATAAATAAAAAATAAAATAAAAAAAGATCAAAATGTGAGTAAAGAAAGTGCAGCATGCGTGCAAAAAAAAACAACCAAATAAGCAGAGATAGAAGGGAAGCAGAGTAAAAGAGCAGCACGCATGTAATAAAGAGAAATAAAAAGATAGAAGAGAAACAGAATAAAAGAGCAGCATGCATGTAATAAAGAGAAATAAGAAGCAGAGATAGAAGAGAATCAGAGTAAAAGAGTAGCATGCGTGTAAGAAAGAGACATAAAAAGCACAGATAAAAGAGAAGCAAAGAGCAGTATGCATGAAATAAAGAGAAATAGGAAGACATAAGAGAAGCAGAGAAAAAAAAAGCAGCATGCATGTAATAAGAGAAATAAAAAGCAGAGATAGAAAAGAAACAGAGCCACATGTGTATAAAAAAAGAGAAAAAAGAAGCAGAGATAGAGAAGAAGCAGAGTAAAACAGCAGCAAGGGTGTAATAAAGAGAAATAAGAAGCAGAGATAGAAGAAAAGCAGAGAAAAAGAGCAACATGTGTGTAAAAGAGAAATAAGAAGCAGTGATAGAAGCAGACTAAGAGCAGAATGTGTATAATAAAGAGAAATAAGAAGAGATAGAAGAGTAAAGGAGAAACGTGTGAGTAAAAAAGAGAAATAAGAAGCGGAGATAGAAGCAGAGTAAGAGAGGAAGATGTCTATAAAAAAGAGAAATAGAAGCGAAAGAGTAAAAGAGCAACATGCATGTACAAAAGAGGAATAAGAAGCAGTGACAGAAGAAATGCAGAGTAGGAGAGCAACGTGTGTAATAAATAGAAATAAAAGATAAAACAGAATTACAGTAAAAGAGCAACATGTGTGTAATAAAAAAATAAGAAGCAGTGACAGAAGAGAAGCAGAGTAAAAGCAGAATACATGTAATAAAGAGAACTAAGAAGCAGAGACAGAAGAAAAGCAGAGAAAAAGAGCAACATGTGTGTAAAAGAGAAATAAGAAGCAGCGATAGAAGCAGACTAAGAGCAGAATGTGTATAATAAAGAGAAATAAGAAGCGGAGATAGAAGAGTAAAGGAGAAACGTGTAAGTAAAAAAGAGAAATAAGAAGCAGTGACAGAAGAGAAGCAGAGTAAAAGCAGAATGCATGTAATAAAGAGAAATAAGAAGCAGAGATAGAAAAGAGAGAAAAGGAGCAACATGTGTGCAATCAAGAGAAATAAGAGATAAAAGGGAATTACGGTAAAAGAGAAGCATGCGTGTAATAAGAGAAATAAAAAGCAGAGATGGAAGAGAAACAGAGCCACATGTGTATAAAAAAGAGAAAAAAGAAGCAGAGATAGAGAAGAAGGAGAGTAAAACAGCAGCATGGGTGTAATAAAGAGAACTAAGAAGCAGAGACAGAAGAAAAGCAGAGAAAAAGAGCAACATGTATCTAATAAAGAGAAATAATTAGGAATAAAAAAGAACTACAGTAAAAGATCAAAAAGTGAGTAAAGAAAGAGCAGCACGCCTGTAAAAAAAAAAAAAGAAATAAGAAGCTGAGAAAGAAGAGAAAAAGATTAAAGGAGAAAAATGTGTGGACAAAAGAGACATAAGATGTAGAAATAGAAGAGAAAAAGAGCACCATGTGTGTAATAAAGAGAAATAAGCAGAGATAGAAGAGAAACAGTAAAAAAAAGCAACGTGTGTAATAGAGAGATATAAGATACAGAGATAGAAGAGAAACAGTAAAAAAGCAACGTGTGTAATAGAGAGATAGAAGATACAGAGATAGAACAGAAGCAGAGTAAGCGAGAAACATGTGTATAAAAAAAAAGAAATAAGAAGCAGAGATAGAACAGAATCAGAGGTGTACAAAAGAGAAATAAGAAGCAGAGATGAAAGAGAAACAGAGAAAAAGATCAACATGAAGCAGAGATAGAGGAGAAACAGAGTAAAAGAGCAGCATGCATGTAATAAAGAGAAATAAAAGCAGAGATAGAAGAGAAGCAGAGTAAGAGAGCAGCATGCATGTAATAAAGAGAAATAAGAAGCAGAGATAGAGGAGAAGCAGAGTAAGAGAGCAGCATGTGTTTAATACAGAGAATTAAGCTATGATAGAAGAAGAATAGAGCAAAAGAATAACATGGGTATAATCAGGGCTCTTTTGAGGGGGTACTTGGGGGTACTGCGTACCGGCACCTTTTCCATTGTCTGCTAAAATTGACCCATGGTCCCCAAGTTTTAATGAAAGAGCTCAGGCTCTACACACCAATTCTGCCTTGTCATAGATTCTGTAACTGGTTGCAAGTGGGCCTGGCTATTGTGGGGTGGGTCCCTAAGTGATCACCCCACCCCTGAAGGGTGGCCTAACATTTGAGTACCAACACCTTTTTGGCTAGAAAAAATGCGCTGGGTATAATAAATAAGAAGCAGGGACAGAAGAGAATTACAGTAAAAGAGCAGCATGTGTGTAATAAAAGAAATAAGCAGTGATAGAAAAGAAACAGAATAAAAGAGCAGCATGTGTGTAATCAAGAGATATAAGAAGCAAAGATAGAAGAGAAGGAAATTAATAGAGCTTAATGTGTATAATAAAGAGAAAAAGGAATAAAATAGAATTATAGTAAAAAAGAAATGTGTAATAAATAAAACGAAGTTATATAAAAAAGGATCAGAGTAAAAGAGTAACATTGGTATAATAAAGAGAAACAAGAAGCAGGGACAAGAGAATTACAGTAAAAGAGCAGCAAGTGTGAAATAAAGAGAAACAAGAAGCAAGGATAGAAAAGAAGCTGAGTAAAAGAGCAGCGTGAGTGTAAAAAGTCAATAAGAAGCCGAGATACAAGAGAATTACCATAAAAGAGCAACATGTGTGTAAAAAGGAATTAAGAACCAGTAATATAAGAGAAGCAGAGTTAAAGAGCAGCATGTGCATAATAAAGAGAAGTAAGAAGGGATAGAAGAGAATTACAATAAAAGAGCAGCATGTGTATAATAAAGAGAAGTAAGAAGCAGGGATAAAAGAGAAGCTGAGTAAAAGAGCAGCATGTGTGTAATAAAGAGAAATAAGAAGCAGGGATAAAAGAGAAGCTGAGTAAAAGAGCAGCATGTGTGTAATAAAGAGAAATAAGAAGCAGGGGTAGAAGAGAATTACAGGAAAAGCGCAGAACACATGTGAAAAAGAGAAGAGATAGAGAAGAAGCAGAGTAAAACAGCAGCATGGGTGTAATAAAGAGAACTAAGAAGCAGAGACAGAAGAAATGCAGAGAAAAAGAGCAACATGTATCTAATAAAGAGAAATAATTAGGAATAAAAAAGAACTACAGTAAAAGATCAAAATGTGAGTAAAGAAAGAGCAGCACGCCTGTAAAAAAAAAAAAAAAGAAATAAGAAGCTGAGAAAGAAGAGAAAAAGATTAAAGGAGAAAAATGTGTGGACAAAAGAGACATAAGATATAGAAATAGAAGAGAAAAAGAGCACCATGTGTGTAATAAAGAGAAATAAGTAGAGATAGAAGAGAAACAGTAAAAAAAAAGCAACGTGTGTAATAGAGAGAAATAAGATACAGAGATAGAAGAGAAGCAGAGTAAGCGAGAAACATGTGTATAAAAAAAAGAAATAAGAAGCAGAGATAGAACAGAATCAGAGGTGTACAAAAGAGAAATAAGAAGCAGAGATGAAAGAGAGGCAGAGTAAGAGAGAAGAATGCGTGTAATAAAGAGAAATAAGAAGCAGAGATAGAAGAGAGGCAGAGTAACAGAGCAGCATGCATGTAATAAAGAGAAATAAAAGCAGAGATAGAAGAGAAGCAGAGTAAAAGAGAAGAAGAATGTGTGTAATAAAGAGAAATAAAAAGCAGAGATAGAAGAGAAACAGAGCCACATGTGTATAAAAAAGAGAAAAAAGAAGCAGAGATAGAGAAGAAGCAGAGTAAAACAGCAGCATGGGTGTAATAAAGAGAACTAAGAAGCAGAGACAGAAGAAAAGCAGAGAAAAAGAGCAACATGTATCTAATAAAGAGAAATAATTAGGAATAAAAAAGAACTACAGTAAAAGATCAAAATGTGAGTAAAGAAAGAGCAGCACGCCTGTAAAAAAAAAAAAAAAAGAAATAAGAAGCTGAGAAAGAAGAGAAAAAGATTAAAGGAGAAAAATGTGTGGACAAAAGAGACATAAGATGTAGAAACAGAAGAGAAAAAGAGCACCATGTGTGTAATAAAGAGAAATAAGCAGAGATAGAAGAGAAACAGTAAAAAAAAGCAACGTGTGTAATAGAGAGATATAAGATACAGAGATAGAAGAGAAACAGTAAAAAAAGCAACGTGTGTAATAGAGAGATAGAAGAGACAGAGATAGAAGAGAAGCAGAGTAAGCGAGAAACATGTGTATAAAAAAAAAGAAATAAGAAGCAGAGATAGAACAGAATCAGAGGTGTACAAAAGAGAAATAAGAAGCAGAGATGAAAGAGAAACAGAGAAAAAGATCAACATGAAGCAGAGATAGAGGAGAAGCAGAGTAAAAGAGCAGCATGCATGTAATAAAGAGAAATAAAAGCAGAGATAGAAGAGAAGCAGAGTAAGAGAGCAGCATGCATGTAATAAAGAGAAATAAAAGCAGAGATAGAAGAGAAGCAGAGTAAAAGAGCAGCATGCGTATAATAAAGGGAAATAAGAAGCAGAGATAGAAGAGAAGCAGAGTAAAATATGTTTAATAAAAATAAATAAAAAACAGAGATAGAAGAGTATTATAGCAAAGTAGCACAATATGTGTAATAAAGAAAAGAAGCAGGGATAAAATAGAATTACAGTAAAAGAGAAGCAGAGATAGAAGGGAAACCCTAAAGGAGAAACATGTGTGTAGTAAAGAAAATAAGAAGCTGAGATAGAAGAGAAAATTAGGAAAAAGCAACATGAGTGTAAAAGAGAAATAAGAATCAGCGTTAGAGACTAAGAGCAGAATGTGTATAATAAAGAGAAATAAGAAGAAAGGATAGTAGAGGTGCAGAGTAAAAGAGCAGCATGCGTGCAATAAAGAGAAATAAGAAGCAGAGATAGAAGAGAAGCAGAGTAAAAGAGCAGCATGCGTGTAATAAAGAGAAATAAGAAGCAGAGATGGAAGAGAAGCAGATTAAAAGAGCAGCATGCGTGTAATAAAGAGAAATAAGAAGAGATAGAAGAGAAAGAGTAAAGGAGAAACGTGTGTGTAATAAAGAGAAATAAGAAGCAGAGATGGAAGAGAAACAGAGTAAGAGAGGAAGATGTCTATAAAAAAGAGAAATAGTAGCAAAAGAGTAAAAGAGCAAAATGCTTGTACAAAAGAGAAATAAGAAGCAGTGAAAGAAGAGATGCTGAGTAAAAGAGCAGCATGTGTGAAATAAAGAGAAATAAGAAGCGGAGATAGAAGAGAAAGAGCAACATGCATGTAATAAAGAGAAATAAGAAGCAGTGACATAAGAAATGCAGAGTAGGAGAGCAACGTGTGTAAGAAATAGAAATAAAAGATAAAAGAGAAGCAGAGATTTAAGAGAAGCAGAGTAAAAGAGTAGCATGCATGAAATAAAGAGAAATAACAAGCAGAGATAGAAGAAAAGCAGAGAAAAAGAGCAACATGTATCTAATAAAGAGAAATAAGAAGGAAAAAAAAGAATTACAGTAAAAGATCAAAATGTGAGTAAAGAGCAGCACGTGTGTAAAAAAAAGAAATAAGCAGTGATAGAAGAGAAAAAGAGTATAAGAGCAACATATGTGTACAAAAGAGAAATAAGATGCAGAAATAGAAAAGAGCACCATGTGTGTAATAAAGAGAAATAAGCAGAGATAGAAGAGAAATAGAGAAAAAAGCAACATGCGTGCAAATAGAGAGAAATAAGATGCAGAGATAGAAGAGACGCAGAGTAAGAGAGGAGCATTTGTATAAAAACATAAATAAGAAGCAGAGATAGAAGAGAAACAGAGAGGAAGATGTCTATAAAAAAGAGAAACAGAAGTAAAGACAGAAGTGAAAGAGTAAAAGAGCAACATGTGTAATAAATAGAAATAAAAGATAAAAGAGAATTACAGTAAAACAGCAACATGTGTGTAATAAATTGAAATAAGAACAGATATAAGAATTACAGTAAAAGAGAAAGATGTGTGTAATAAAGAGAAATAAGCAGGGGTAGAAGAGAATTACAATAAAAGAGCAACATGTGTATAATAAATAAATAAGAAGTAGTGACAGAAGAGAAGCTGAGTAAAAGCAGAATGCATGTAATAAAGAGAAATAAGCACAGATAAAAGAGAAGCAGAGTAAAAGAGCAGCATGCATGAAATAAAGAGAAATAAGTAGCAGAGATAGAAAAGAAGCAGAGAAAAAGAGCAACATGTGTTTAATAAAGAGAAATAAGAAGAGATAAAGGAGAATTAAGGTAAAAGAGAAGCATGTGTGTAATAAAGATAAATAAGAAGCAGAGATTTAAGAGAAGCAGAGTAAAAGAGTAGCATGCATGAAATAAAGAGAAATAACAAGCAGAGATAGAAGAAAAGCAGAGAAAAAGAGCAACATGTATCTAATAAAGAGAAATAAGAAGGAAAAAAAAGAATTACAGTAAAAGATCAAAATGTGAGTAAAGAGCAGCACGTGTGTAAAAAAAAGAAATAAGCAGAGATAGAAGAGAAAAAGAGTATAAGAGCAACATATGTGTACAAAAGAGAAATAAGAAGCTGAGATAGAAGAGAAAAAGATCAAAGGAGAAAAATGTGTGTACAAAAGAGAAATAAGATGCAGAAATAGAAAAAGAGCACCATGTGTGTAATAAAGAGAAATAAGAAGAGATAAAGGAGAATTAAGGTAAAAGAGAAGCATGCGTGTAATAAAGATAAATAAGAAGCATTGTAAAAGAGAAGCAGAGTAAAAGAACAACATGCATGTAATAAAGAGAAATAAGAAGCAGTGATTCAGAGTAAAAGAGCAGCATGTGTGAAATAAAGAGAAATAAGAAGCAGTGACGGAAGAAATGCAGAGTAAAAGAGCAGCAAGTGTAATAGGAATAAAATATAAAAGAGAATTACAGTAAAAGAGTAACACGAGTGTACAAAAGAGAAATAAGAAGCACTGATAGAAGAGAAAGAGTAAAACAGCAACATGTGTGTAATAAATTGAAATAAGAACAGATATAAGAATTACAGTAAAAGAGCAGCATGTGTGTAATAAAAGAAATGACAGTGATAGAAGAGAAGCAGAGTAAAAGAGCAGCATGCGTTTAATAAGGAGAAATAAGAAGCAGTGATCGAGAAGCAGAGTAAACAAGCAGCGTGTGTGAAATAAAGAGAAATAAGAAGCAGTGACAGAAGAGGAGCAGAGTTAAAGAGCAACATGTGTAATAAATAGAAATAAGCAGAGATAGAAAAGAAACAGAGAAAAAAGCAACATGTGTATAATAGAGATAAATAAGATGCAGAGATAGAAGAGAAGCAGAGTAAGAGAGGAACATTTGTATAAAAAAGAGAAACAAAAGCAGAGATAGAAGAGAAAGAGTAAAAGAGCAACATGTGTGTACAAAAGAGATATAAGAAGCAGAGATGGAAGAGAAACAGAGAAAAAGATCAGCATGCATGAAATAAAGAGAAATAAGATGCAGAGATAGAAGAGAAAAAGAGCGCCATGTGTGTAAGAAAGAAATAAGCAGTGACAGAAGAGAAACAGAATAAAAGACCAACATGTGAGTAATAAAGAAAAATAAAAAGGAATCAAAGAAAATTACAGTAAAAGAGTAACGTGTGTAATAAAGAGAAATAAGAAGTCGAGATAGAAGAGAAAGAGTAAAAGAGCAACATGTGCGTAATAAATAGAAATATGAAGGAGATAAAGGAGTATTACAGTAAAAGAGCAGCATGCATGTAATAAAGAGAAATAAGAAGAGATAAAAGGGAATTATGGTAAAAGAGAAGCATGCGTGTAATAAAGATAAATAAGAAGCAGAGATAAAAGAGAAGCAGAGTAAAAGAGCTGCATGCATGAAAGAAATAAGTAGCTGAGATAGAAGAGAAACAGAGTAAAAGAGCAACATGTGCATAATAAATAGAAATATGAAGGCGATAAAGGAGTATTACAGTAAAAGACCAACATGTGTGTAAAAAAAAATAAGAAGCAGTGACAGAAGAGAAGCAGAGTAAAAGAGCAGCATGCATGAAATAAAGAGAAATAAGAAGCAGAGATAGAAAAGATGCAAAGAGCAACATGTGTGCAATAAAGAGAAATAAGAAGAGATAAAAGGGAATTATGGTAAAAGAGAAGGATGTGTGTAATAAAGAGAAGTAAGAATCACAGATAAAAGAGAAGCAGAGTAAAAGAGCAACATGTGTGAAATAAAGAGAAATAAGAAGCAGTGACAGAAGAAATGCAGAGTAAAAGAGCAACATGTGTAATAAATAAAAATAAAAGAGAAAAGAGAATTACAGGAAAACAGCAACATGTGTGTAATAAATTGAAATAAGAACAGATAAAAGAATTTCAGTAAAAGAGGAAGATGCGTGTAATAAAGAGAAATAAGCAGGGATAGAAGAGAATTATAGTAAAAGAGCAGCATGTGTGTAAAAAGAAATGAGAGGCAGTGACAGAAGTGAAGCAGAGTAAAAGAGCAATGTGTTTAATACAGAGAAATAAGCAGTGACAGAAAATAAACAGAATAAAAGAGCAACATGTGTAATAAAAGAAATAAGCAGTGCAAAAGAGCGGCATGCGTTTAATAAAGAGAAATAAGAAGCAGAGATAAAAGACACAGATTTATAGAGCAGAATGTGTATAATAAAGAGAAAGAAGAAGAAGGGATAGAAAAGGAGCAGAGTAAAAGAGTAACATGGGTATAATAAAGAGAAATAAGCAGGGACAGAAAAGAATTACAGTCAGAGAGCAGCATGTGTCAAATAAAGAGAAATAAAAGGCAGGGATAGAAGAGAATTACAGTAAAAGAGCAACATGTATGCAATAAAAAGAAATAACACACAGGGATAAAAGAGAATTAAAGATCACTTTTGTGTAATAAAAGAAATAAGAAGCAGTGATAGAAGAGAAGCAGAGTAAAAACAACATGTGTTTAATACAGAGAAATATGCAGTGACAGAAGAGAAGCAAAGTAAAAGAGCAGCATGCGTGTAATAAAGAGAAATAAGAAGCAGTGATCGAGAAGCAGAGTAAACGAGCAGCATGTGTGAAATAAAGAGAAATAAGAAGCAGTGACAGAAGAAGAGCAGAGTTAAAGAGCAACATGTGTAATAAGTAGAAATAAAATAAAAGAGAATTACAATAAAAGAGCAACATTTGCGTAAAAGAGAAATAAGAACAGATAAAATGATTACAGTAAAAGAGGAAGATATGTGTAATAAAGAGAACTAAGAAGCAGGGACAGAAAAGAATTACAGTCAAAGAGCAGCAAGTGTCAAATAAAGAGAAATAAAAGCCAGGGATAGAAGAGAATTACAGTAAAAGATCAACATGTATGCAATAAAAAGAAATAACACACAGGGATAAAAGAGAATTAAAGAGCAACATTTGTGTAATAAAAGAAATAAGAAGCAGTGACAGAAGAGAAGCAGAGTAAAAGAGCAACATGTGTTTAATACAGAGAATTAAGCTATGATAGAAGAAGAATAGAGCAAAAGAATAACATGGGTATAATCAGGGCTCTTTTGAGGGGGTACTTGGGGGTACTGCGTACCGGCACCTTTTCCATTGTCTGCTAAAATTGACCCATGGTCCCCAAGTTTTAATGAAAGAGCTCAGGCTCTACACACCAATTCTGCCTTGTCATAGATTCTGTAACTGGTTGCAAGTGGGCCTGGCTATTGTGGGGTGGGTCCCTAAGTGATCACCCCACCCCTGAAGGGTGGCCTAACATTTGAGTACCAACACCTTTTTGGCTAGAAAAAATGCGCTGGGTATAATAAATAAGAAGCAGGGACAGAAGAGAATTGCAGTAAAAGAGCAGCATGTGTGTAATAAAAGAAATAAGCAGTGATAGAAAAGAAACAGAATAAAAGAGCAGCATGTGTGTAATCAAGAGATATAAGAAGCAAAGATAGAAGAGAAGGAAATTAATAGAGCTTAATGTGTATAATAAAGAGAAAAAGGAATAAAATAGAATTATAGTAAAAAAGAAATGTGTAATAAATAAAAAGAAGTTATATAAAAAAGGATCAGAGTAAAAGAGTAACATTGGTATAATAAAGAGAAACAAGAAGCAGGGACAAGAGAATTACAGTAAAAGAGCAGCAAGTGTGAAATAAAGAGAAACAAGAAGCAAGGATAGAAAAGAAGCTGAGTAAAAGAGCAGCGTGAGTGTAAAAAGTCAATAAGAAGCCGAGATACAAGAGAATTACCATAAAAGAGCAACATGTGTGTAAAAAGGAATTAAGAACCAGTAATATAAGAGAAGCAGAGTTAAAGAGCAGCATGTGCATAATAAAGAGAAGTAAGAAGGGATAGAAGAGAATTACAATAAAAGAGCAGCATGTGTGTAATAAAGATAAATAAGAAGCAGGGATAAAAGAGTATTACAGTAAACGAGCAGCATATGTGTAAAAATGATAAACAAGAAGCAGTGATAGAAGAGAAGCTGAGTAAAAGAGCAGCATGTGTGTAATAAAGAGAAATAAATAGCAGGGATAGAAGAGAATTACAGGAAAAGCGCAGAACACATGTGAAAAAGAGAAATAAGAAGCAGGGATAGAAAAGAAGCAGAGAAAAAGAGCAGCATGTGTGTAATAAAGAGAAATAAGAAGCAGAGATAAGAGAGAATTACAGGAAAAGCACAGCGTACGTTTAAAAATGAGAAACAAGAAACAGTGATAGAGAAGAAGAGTAAAACAGCAGTATGTGTGTAATAAAGAAAAATATGAAGTACTAACAGAAAAGAAACAGAGTAAAAGAGCATGTGTGTAATAAAGATTACGTTTCAAGTTTATTACAAATTTGCCATCCCTCCCTTTGGAGTACCTTCAGGGTGGCTTGTAATCTAAAATATATTCTAAAATAGGGGACAACACAAAGATAAAATTCATAGATTAACTTTTAGGGTAAAAGGGAGAACAATAATAATTGATAGGACAGAAAGGAGAGGTAAAAATATTGTGAGTGCCACAGTAACATAAAAGTAACATAGTAAATGACGGCAGATAAAGACCTTTAGGTCCATCCAGTCTGCCCAACAAGATAAACTCATTTTACATGGTATATGGTACTTTATATGTATACCCGAGTTTGATTTGTCCTTGCCTTTCTCAGAAGTCTGTTCTTGTACTAAGTTCTGAAGCTAACATCAAAGCCCCTTAGAATTTACACTCCAGCCCATCCCTATCTATTCAGTCACGATCAGGGCAAAGACCATAGAAGTCTGCCCAGCTCCCGTTCCCAATTACTGGCGTCGCCACCCAATCTCCGCTAAGATTCCATGGAACCATTCCTTCTAAACAGGATTCCTTTGTGTTTATCCCACACATAAACATCTTCCAGGTACCTCGTGGCTCAGCTGCCTTAAAGAGAGATTCATTTATATGTGTCTTTAAAGGGATACGTTTTCAGGTCACTTTTAAATTTGTCCAACGATGTTTGAAGACGAAGGGAGACTGGCAATGAATTCCAAAGACATGGCCCGTGTGTGTTCATGAGTTAGCTCTCAAATTCTAAGTACAGCTAATTGATTGTGATGTGCTGAATGAAGTATGCGCACTGGACAGTAAGGAATAAGGTGACGGCAGTGGCGTTTCTAGGTCGGCTGCCACCCGGGGTGAATCGCCGCTGCACATCCCCCCCCCCCCGGGTGCAGCACGACACCCCCCCCCCCCTGGTGCAATGATATCCCCCCCCCCCCCCGGGTGTATTCTTAGCTGCTGGGAGCAGCCGCGAGGCTGTCAGCTCCGCTGGTTCCCTCTGCCTTGGAACAGGAAGTAACCTGTTCCAGGGCAGAGGGAGCAGGGAACCAGCAGAGCCGACAGTCGCGTGGCTGCTCTCTGCACCCCTCCAGCAGCGTGCACCTGAGGCATACCGCCCCGCCCTTGCTACGCCACTGGGTGACGGAAAAGATAAAGATGTTGCTCAGCCTGTAATGTTTTGAAATCAAGTTTAAATATGATATGTTGAGTGATTGGGAGTCAAAGAGCTTCTTTTAGATATAGAGTAACATGGTCATATTTATGCACGGTAGTGATGAGACGAATAGCGGTGTTCTGGATGATCTGAAAGCATAAGTACATAAGTGTTGCCATACTGGGACAGACCGAAAGTCCATCAAGCCCAGTATCCTGTTTCCAACAGAGGCCAATCCAGGTCATCTGGCAAGATCCCAAAACAGTACAATACATTTTATGCTGCTTCTCTTAGAATTAAGCAGTGGATTTTCCCCAAGTCTATCTTAATAATGGCTTATGGACTTTTCTTTTAGGAAGCTATCCAAACCTTTTTTTAAATCCCACTAAGCTAACTGCTTTTACCACATTCTCTGGCAACGAATTCCAGAGTTTAATTACACGTTGAGTGAAGACATATTTTCTCCAATTCATTTTAAATTTACTAATTGTAGCTTCATTGCGTGTCCCCCTAGTCCTAGTATTTTTGGAAAGAGTAAACAAGCGATTCACGCCTACCCATTCCACTCCACTCATTATTTTATATACTTTATCATATCTCCCCTCAGCTGTCTTTTCTCTAAGCTTAAGAGTCCTAGCCACTTCAGCCTTTCCTGATAGGGAAGTCATCCCATTCCCTCTATCATTTTTGTCGTCCTTCTCTGTACCTTTTCTAATTCCAATATATCTTTTTTGAGAAGCGGCGACCAAAATTGCACACAGTATTTGAGGTACGGTCACACCATGGAGCGATACAAAGGCATTATAACATTCTCCTTTTTATTTTCCATTCCTTTCCTAATAATACCTAACATTTTATTTGCTTTCTTTGTTGCCGCAGCACACTGAGCAGAGGGTTTCAACGTATCGTCAACGATGACTCCTAGATCCTTTTCTTGGTCAATGACTGCTAACGCGGAACCTTGTGTCATGTAGCTATATTTCGGGTTCCTCTTTCTCACATGCATCACTTTGCACTTGCTCACATTAAACATCATCTGAAATTTGGATGCCCAGTTTCCCCAGTCTCGTACGGTTGTCTTGAAATTTTTCACAATCCTATTGTGATTTAACAACTTTGAATAACTTTGTGTCGTCAGCAAATTTAATTACCTCACTAGTTACTCCCATCTCTAGATCATTTATAAATATGCGGTTCCAACACAGACCCCTGCGGAACCCCACTATCTACCCTTTTCCATTGAGAATACTGACCATTTAACCCTACTCTCTGTTTTCTATCCTTTAACCAGTTTTAAATCCACAGTAGAACACTACCTCTGATGTATTTCTTTTACTCAAAGACCTTTGTACAGAGAATTATAATAATCCAATTGTTAAATAACTGAGTGAACTAATATGTCAGTAGAAGTAAGGAGTGAACTGAGGGTATAATTCATAGCCTGTAGAAAGAGTGCTTGAGCACTTGAGAAATTTGTGGATAAACGAGAGGTTGGAATCGATAAGAACGCCAAGGATTTGCACAGTCTGTACTTGGCGAACAGCCAGAAAAATCAATGAAGGTAGGGAGAAGGGCTCATTTTATGTTGGAAGAAAACTGTTTTTGATTTTGTTGGATTTAAAACTAACTTGTTATCCTTGAACCAATCGGAGAGCTGGGAAAGTTTTTGATTGACTGTAGCAATCTCATGGGATGTACATGTATGTAATGGGGTACGTGCTTGAGTGTCATCAGCATAGATATATGAAGTAAGGCCCAATGATTGCACCAAGGTCAGCAGAGGGGTCAGGAATACATTGAATAGTGTGGGGGACAAGATCGAACCTTGTGGAACACTACAGTCTGGGATGAAGTGGAAAGACGATTATCATGAAATACTGTATACTGACAATTATCTAGATATGATGCAAACCATTTTAGATCTATTCCTGAAATGCCAATAGACATTAGGCAATACAGGAGGATAAGATGATCAACTAAATCTAAAGTGGCAGACAGATCGAGGGATAGTAAAAATACAGATTTGGCATAATCAAGAAAGTAGTATATGATACTTATTAGTGTAGTTTCAGTGCTATGATGTTGACGGAATGCAGTTTGATTGGGGTGCAAGATTTGTGACTTGGTGGTGAAGTCAACTAATTGTGTGTTTACCAGAGATTCAAGAATCTTAGCAGTAAAGGGGAGGTTCAGATCCATGCTCAAGGCTGTCAGATCTTTGATTCGAGGTCTTAAATGGCAGCTTTCCAGTAATCTGGCACAAAACCTAAAGAGAGACTATGAGAAATCATAGATTGAATGAAGGGAAGTAATGACTCAAATACTTAAAGGGACTGAGTCAGCTAAAGAGATAGCAGTGTTGAGCTGCTTGATTACTCTGATCAACTGATGGCTGAGTAAACTGAGTCGTAGTACTTAATAGAACCCATGAGAAACAGTGCAGGGAGAAGTGCAGGTAGCATTCAGGTAAGTTCCCTGGCCGGCCCTGTCTATCAATTTTCAACAGCAGTATCCAGATACTTCTGGGAGGAGCATGAGATGTTATTTAACTCCCCTGACAGGATGTTTTAGCAAAGCGCATGTCCGGATAGTAAGCGAGTATTATCGCTGTTCGTACAGCTAGTGACGGTCACAGAGAAAAGGAGACATGCTTAAGTCATGGAGGTGTTTTCACTGAATTCACTGCATGCACCACTTGGCTCTGTGCCTGAGGTCTACAGCCAGGGCAAATTTTAAAAGGCCACTCTGTGAAAGGCATAAACCCTTAACCTGTGAAGGAATTTGAAAATTGCTCCACATTAAAACAAACAGTTAAAGGCATTGATTCAAATTACTCGTACAAGCAGTGCACCAGTAACGTGTAACTTAGACCACAATTCTGAAAGTTACATGTGTACAAATAGCCTCAAAGGAACAACATTCAAACTATTTATGCAGGTACTTTGCCTTTGGAAAACAGAATGTGTGCATGCATGCTTAGAAGAGTAAATAAGATTCCAGTAATACTCTCTACTGAAAATGTGCCCATCCGAAAATAAACCACATACCACCCGACACTAAAAACTCATTCTATAAGAACACTAGTGTGATAATTTGAGTTTTTAGTGCTGGGTGATATATGGCATATGTTGAATGATCAAAAGGTTTTTTGCCTATGACGAAAAATATACCCAACATTTATATATACTCCACCCTTGATATTAACTTATAACTATTGGGTTGGAGGTTGGGCTTGAATCAGAGGCTTTTTCCCTTACCCTTTTAAACAATACGAATGCACCTCACAGAGTTATAATTGTTGTGTTCTTTTGAGAGTTTTTCTTTTGCCAATTATTTTGAGAGTTATATTTATATGACTCGATTTGGTACTCTCTTCCCTTTCATTGGTGATATATTTTGAATGATCCCCACTGCTGAATTTATTAAATTGCATTGTGTATTTGATTCACAAGAGACAGGTATAGAATAGAAACAATAGGTGTAGCACTTGAAAGTAATATAATTCAGGGATAGGAAGCTTTAAAGCAAAATGAGAGTTTTTCAATATTAGAGAAGTCAAGGACAGAAAGAGCACAGATCTAAAAGTAGAAATGCAACAGTTTTCCAGAGAGTTTCTGGGTGCTACATGTAGCTTTGTAAGGAACAGTACAGTTTTCAAGGAGAAGAGGGTATGACATGCAGTTCCAGAGCAGAAATGCAACAGTGTTCCAGAGCAGAAATGCAACTGTGTTCCAGAGAGCTTCTGAGTACTACATGCAGCTTTATAAGAAACAGTACAGTTCTCAAGGAGAAGAGGGTATGACATGCAGTTCCAGAGCAGAAATGCAACAGTGTTCCAGAGAGCTTCTGAGTACTACATGCAGCTTTATAAGAAACAGTACAGTTCTCAAAGAGAAGAGGGTATGACATGCAGTTCCAGAGCAGAAGTGCAACAATGTTCCAGAGCAGAAATGCAACTGTGTTCCAGAGAGCTTCCGAGTACTACATGCAGCTTTATAAGAAACAATAAAGATCTTGAGAAGAAACAGTACATCATGCATTTCCAGAACAGAAAACAGGTCTAGAGGAGACATTAAACAGTATTGCACATAGTTTTAGAGCAGAAATGGAGACCTGCAGATAGATTTACAGACAACTTTTGAACAAAAATAGTTTGAATAGAAATGTCAAAATGACAGATAGTTTTAAAGTAGAAATGACAGTATTACAGGTAACTTTAAAGAAAAAAAATGTTACCGGTTTACCCTAGAAGTGATGAAGTATTACAGGAAGATTTAGAGCAGAAATAATACAATTTAGAATAGAAGACAGTAACATATACAGTGTTGGAATAGAACTGATACACTTTTACAGTAAAAATTACAGTATCCACAGGCAGTTTTAGTGCTAAAATGAGTAGAAACCAAGTATTACAGCTTCAGAACAGATGGGTTACAATTCCAGAAAAAAAAAAAAACAGTAAGTGGTACAGCAGATACAGAGCAGAAGAGATATACTTCTAGACTGAAAAAAGTGTTACCAGTAGAAAGAGAGCAGAAGTGATAGAGTTCTAGAGAAGACATGACACGTACCAGCAGATATAGGACAGAAGGGTTACAGTTCCAGAAAAGAAATGACAGCGTTACAAGCAGATAAGAGCAGAAGGGTCACAGTTATGAAGAAGAAATGGCTGTTACATGCAGAAACAGTGCTGAAGGGGATATTGTTCTAAGGTAGATATGACAATGTTACTAATCGATATGGGACAGGGGTTACAGTTCTAGAAATGATATGACAGCTATGAGCAGATATAGAACAGAAGGGATATTGTTCTAGAGAAGACATGACTGTTACAAGAGAAGAAATGACAGTGTTACAGATAAACATAGAGCAGAAGGGTTACAGTTCTAGAGATATAGAGCAGGAGGACTATTGCTCTAGATAAGAAATGACATGTGAGAAGCAGATATAAAGCAGAAGGATTACAGTTCTACAGAAGGAATGATACAAGCAGATGTAGGGTCAAAGGAATACAGTTCTAGAGAAGACACGAGTGTTACAAGCAGATATACAGCAGAAGGGTTACATTCTAGAGAAGAAATTGCAATTTTATATGCTGTAAATCTACTGAGGTAAAACACTTCTACAGTAGACATGAAGCAGTGTAAGAAGCAGGTTTGGAACAGATATGGTACAGTTGTAAAGAAGAAATAACAGTTTTATAGGCAGATGTGTGGCAGACAGTGTCTTCTACACAGCTTTCACATAGAAATAACAGCTAGCTAAACGAGGTGACAGGTGAAGCCTGGAACAGTTTTCAACGTTGTTAGTAGGGAATTATTCTGGACAAAATCCTCAGGCAGATATTCGCTGCCACTGATACCCTTTATAAGCACAAGAGATTTCATCATTTCTGACTGAAAATTTTCATCCAGAAGTAGTAGAAATTCTGTGCAACACCATGCTGGAAACCTTTTGCACTAATAAATCCAATGCTAATTATTATACATCATGGGAGAGTCCATCCAATTTGGGATTCCAGTGCCGATAAATAATTAGATTCCCTGGCTTTCTCGTCTTTCCATCTAGAAACCCGTCATTTGTAGATAGCTAGTAATACTAAAATCTTATTTATCCCACATATGAATAATATTTAAAAAGGAATAAGGAGCCCTAGCCATTTGCATCTTCCTGCACTAAACCACAGGGCACCTACAGCAAAGACTGAAATTAATCAAAGGCACAGAAAGATATTTTGGCTCCTCTGGGGGTTTTCTTGGCTCCTAGTTTTGGTTGTGCCCAGTGGACTAAGCTGCTGTGGGAACAGCCCTGCTTCACCCGCTCGCTGTATGGCTAATGCTCCCCTAATTCTGACTAGGTGGTCTCCAGGGCTTTTCATTGAAAACCACAATCGTCAGTGGTCTCTGCCGAACCATCCTAAACTAACCCCTGCTCCGACATTATTAAAAGCAGCTGGAATTTCTGGTTCCTACCTGATAATAAGCTTTTACAAAAGTTGTATGAAGGGAAAGCATTTTCCCTGCCTATCCTATAAATCATTTGTTATGCAAGAAGATTTTCAGAAGCAACTCCTCCGTGTCTGCATCTGTGCTGTCTCTTTAGTTTGGAGAGATGAGGTTTTAGTTGGATTGAGGCAGAAGTAGAAGAAAGTTTGGTTTCAGTAGGCAACAGATGGGTTTCCCATTACACCACAGAACAGTGTGTGAAAAGGACATTGAAGCCCCAGGCCAGGTCCTCCTGCAAGGTTTTCCCTCACCAGTGGAAGATATCTATCAGCTGACCAGGCTCTCAGAAAAAGGTTTGGTAATCGAAAATTCCTAAGTCTCTATGAAATTCACCCATACTGTACTCCAGCGTTTAGGCAGTCGTGTTTTCAGAGAGGTTGAAAGATAGGTGCATCAGTAAATTGCTAAATATGTTCTCAAAACTTCCCCTCTCGTTTTCTTGAGGACGGCTGCGGCCATGTTGACGAAACCAGGAGGTACTTGATCCTTAGTAAGGTGTGAAGCGGCTGTAGCCCCCTCGATAAAGACTAGCCTAGAAGAGAAAGTAAAGACCATTAGAAAAACAGAGCAGAAATACACAGACATTACTCACACCCACTGTATCTCTCTCTCACCTCATTACCTTGCTGTCTCCCATCTTTCTCTCTCCACCTCCTTTACCCTCACCTCTCTGCCTGTCCTCTTGCTTTCTCACAGCCCTCTCTCATTTCTGTCCTCCTTCCTTACCCTCACCACCTCACTTTCTCCCTCACCTTTCTGTCTGTCCTTTTTTTCTCACAGCCCTCTCTCACCTCTCCGACTGTCCTTTCTTTTTTTTCTCTCAGCCCTCTCTTATTTCTCTCCTCCTTCCTTACCCTTCCCACCTCACTTTCTCCCTCACCTCTCTGCCTGTCCTCTTGCTTTCTCACAGCCCTCTCATTTCTCTCCTTTTTTACCCTCACCACCTCACGTTCTCCCTCACCTCTCAGACTATCCTTTCTTTTTTTCTCACAGCCCTCTCTCACCTCTCCAATTGTCCTTTCTTTTTTTTCTCACAGCCCTCTCTCATCTCTGTCCTCCTTCCTTACCCTCACCACCTCACTTTCTGCCTCACTGACTGGAAGAAGGGAGGGAGGGAGAGACGTCAATCCCATGGCATTGACTGGCTACATTCCACCAGCAGTGAAGGACAGAAGGATGACCCCTACCCCTAGGACAATGATTGGCTACACTCCACCAGTGGAAGGACAGGAGGATGACCCTCTACTCCTGGGACATTGGTTACACTCCATCGGCAGTGAAGGCAAGAGGTTGACTATTACCCCAAGTCTCATTCTGCTTTTCTGGATCCACGGAATCTTAGTGGAGATTGGGTGGCAACACTGGTAATTGGGAAGCAAAACCAGTGAGGGGCAGATTCTACGGTCTGTACCCTGAGAATGGCAAAGACAAATATAAAGTATTGTATACTATGTAAAATGAGTTTATCTTGTTGGGCAGACTGGATGGACTGTACAGGTCTTTACTATGTTACTATCCTGAGGATGGAATACCACTGTTTACAGAAGGTATATTTTTTGCTGAGGTCTTAGACTCGGGTGGGGCCATGGAAGGTCCTGTAGCAGAAATTTCTTCAGATAGTTTAAATGTCTCAGCTTTTTTACTAAGTCCTCAGGATGAGGTAACATTGAGGGTTACACCTTGTGTGGTCCCCTTTGTGTTCTTGCAAGATAAGAAGCTTTGCGTAGGCTTTATTTGAGGTGAACTACTTCTGTCATGTTTCTGGGAGAAAAACTTTGGCTATTTCCTGATGTGTCTAGAAAACGTTTCTTGATATCAGGAGCAAGGTATCCGTTAAGATTTTAGTGCATTTTCACAATACAGTGTATCATTTTGGCTCCCTATCCGTTTTCGCATTCTGTTCAAGCTTCTTCTGCTGACCTATAAATGTATTCACTCTGCTGCTCCCCAGTATCTCTCCACACTCGTCCTTCCCTACACCCTTTCCCGTGCTCTCCGTTCCATGGATAAATCCTTCTTATCTGTTCCCTTCTCCACTACTGCCAACTCCAGGCTTCGCTCCTTCTGTCCTGCTGCACCCTATGCCTGGAATAGACTTCCTGAGCCCCTACGTCTTACATCATCCTTGACCATCTTTAAATCTAGTTTAAAAGCCCACCTCTTTGATATTGCTTTTGACTTGTAACCCACTTGCCTCCACCTACCCTCCTCACCTCTTTCCTCTACAAATTAATTGCTTTGTTTGCTTTATTTTTGTCTGTTAGATTGTAAGCTCTTTGAGCAGGCACTGTCTTTCTTATATGTTTGTGCAGCGCTGTGTACGCTTTGTAGCGCTATATAAATGCTAAATAGTAGTAGTAGTAGTACTTCTTACTCTGATAGTAGGGATAGATATATTAATGGTGCAAGATCTTATTATGTAATTATTTTTTTCTGCCTCATATGATTTTCTTGGACCACCTCCTCCTCGATTGTGGACTATAGTTACCAATATAACATCATATTTAATTATTTCCTTGAGACTATTTTTGTCCTGTTGGATGATTAACGGTTAATTTCTGTGCAGAGTTATGCTTTGTAATTATTTGGAATTGTGGAAATAAAAGAATTTTTTTTAAAAATCATGCAATATTGAGAAAGTAACAGATACACAGAAAAAAACTGCAAAAGAAGTCTAAGAAGACGGGATGAGGGTTTAGTCCAGTTCTTAAATTTAGCACTTTCAGGCCACAGCCTCGCACCAGGGTTTACTGGCTTAACTTTCTCCAGGGATTTCATTTGCCTTCTCACAATTACAGGAAATTAAACCCTTAAATAAAGGATGACGAGCTCTGGGATGTTTTATGCTGCTTCAGGGCACCAAGTCCTGCACTCTAGAACACTCAGTATTAAATAAAATAATTTCAGAGAATAAAAATCCATCGTTCCTTAAACAGATTGAAATGTATTGCTTTTCAAACAAGCATTTGCTTGATTATAAATGTATACATTTTCATTAAAAAAAAAATCCATTGTTCCCCAGACAAATAAAATTTCCAAGCGTTTCTTAATATCACTGTACTCACCATTGTGCCGACTCCGTATGCCGGCCCCACTGCATGATGATAGGGATCTGCTGTGTAAACACGTCCAAACCTGCAGAAGGAAGAGCCATTTCCAGGGTTAGGAGGAAATAGACAGTTTCTCGTTAATGGTTTGTCCCACCAGACTGCATATCGCTGAGGTACTAATGACTTTTCCCAGAGTTAAACCCTAAAATGTTTGCTATCAGAATTATGTCACTACATTGCAGAAGGGAGGTTTCAGCAGTTTGTGCTGGTGACGTCTGTGTGTTTGTGAAGAAAACGCCAGGGGAACTATCTTCTTGAATTTGACAGCACACAGGGAAAGAGAAATTAGGTACTGCTGCTGCTCCAGAGGGTACCAGGTCACTCTAGGGAAAGGCAGGCAGGGGAGCTGGAGAGGTGGCAGGGGGAGAAGGAATACAGTAGAGATTAACAGTTTGTAAAAGTGAAGCTCGGGCAGGACTGTCTCTCTTCCTAAGCAGTTATGTGGATGTAATTTTGGCATTTATGTACTGCACTGTAGCCATATCATTTTTTGTACTTACCCGTCACTGTACGCTGTCGCTGCTGCTTGTGGCTGTGCAACACGATAGGTTGTGTAACCCTGAAAAAGAGGTCACATGTATAACATGTCAGCAGATGTAAATGATAGGCCAGAAGTCTCCCTGCCCCCAGTCCAGGGCTTCCAGGCTTTGGGATAAACAGAGAAAGAGGAGCCCAAATTTCTTTCCCTTCTCCAGATACTGCCCTGACATAGACACTGGAGAGAGTAGGACTCAGCATCGCTGCTCTCTGTAAAATTATTTATTTGGATTTAGCTCACATCTTTTTCTAGAGTAGCTCAAGGTGAGTTACATTCAGGTACACTAGGAAATCCTCTGTGCCTGGAGGGCTCACAATCTAAGTTTGTACCTGAGGCAGTAGAGGGTTAAGTGACTTGCCCAAGATCACAAGTAGCCGCGCAAGGGGGGGGGGGGGTTGAACTCAGATTCCCTGGTTGTCTGCCTCGTGCTATCACCGTTAGGCTACTCCTCCACTCACAACATTCAGTAAGACACACAGATACATGCTCTGGATGTTACCCTTAGTTACTAAGTCTTCAGAAAGTACTTACATACATATCAGTAGTGTACAGGCCATCCTGGCAAAGCACACTGAGGAAAGAAAAACAGTGGCGTGTTGTAATATCTGTATATTCCCTGAAAAGATGGGTACTCTGGACACAAAACACTCGCTTACCTTCCATAGGCTGGAACTGGAGAAGACGTGGCTGTCCCTGCTCGAATTGTGCTGTACACGGCTCGCCCACGACCCCGAAAATGGCCTCCTCTGTACGCCAAGGCAGGGGCAACCACTGGGTATGGGATACTGGCCACTGAGAGAAAAAAAATGAAGAAAAAGCACAACATTTATAATGGAGCACCTATAAAAATGGCCAAAACGTGCCTATTTTATACGTGCAATAGAGAGGCCTCTAGAAAAATTAGCTCTCAGAACTGTCCCCCATCCACACCAATGTTTTCCCACAAATTAACAGCTTTTCTACAGCAGGTGCAATTCTGTATTTGTACTGTATGCCTGCGTTTTATAAAACACACACATAGCTCACAACACCAATATCCCCAGGAACTATATACACACAGCTCATACCAGCACCTCCAGGAACAAATCTTCAGCAGACACAACTCTGTGTGTGTACTGTGTGCCTGCGTTTTATAAGATGCAGCAGGTGAATTTCTAGGCCGTTCTTCACCCTTACAAATTTGCAATTACCATTTCCTGTTTAAAGTGTGCTTTACGGTCTATATTGAAAACGCTTCATAAAGATGCCTCCTTCATGAGCAAGAAAGAATTAAAGGGTTTTGAAAGCATTCCCTAGAATATACATCCATAATGACACAGTTGTCCAAATTAATGCCTGCCTTTAGGTACACTGTGCAAGAGAAGGAAAGGATGCCCTCTCCACCCTCAGGGAATCACAGCAGAAGTGAAGTGCTGGCCCTTAGGGTAAAGAAGGCACCAGACAGGACATGTTCCTCCATGTATCTTCCGAGAAATCCACTGCATGATGCAGAAGTTACAGCCTGGGACATTTCAGACTTGTACCCACCTGTGTAAAGGTCTGGAGCATACACAGTGCTGACGACTGGGTTTATTTTCCATCCTAGAAGCCAAGAGGGGCACAAAGAAGAGTCCAGGAGTTTGAAAGCTTCCAAACATTGCTGAAATTAGATCAGAAGTGAAACACCCTCAGAGCCGTCTACCAGATTACCCGGCAGTCTGACATACCGTTTACTACTGAGGGTTGTGACTTCTTGGTGACCACCCGAGCTGTTGCATTATTCACCTAAAGGGTAAAACACAAGGTGGTCAGGGAGAGTGAAAGGAGTTTCCTAAACTGTGTCAGAGCTTTGCAGAATGAGAGGCTGCGGACCTCTATCTTCCGACCCTCCACGATAGTGCCGTTCAGTTTCTCCCGGGCTCGGTCTGCATCCGCACTGCTCTCAAAGGTGACAAACCCAAAGCCCTAGGGGTGAGAAGAGAGAAAAAAGCCCTTCACTCACAGCCAGTGATGTGATACACACAAAAAACACAGAGACAGCAGCCAAGAGAATCACGTTACCTTTGATCCACGTTCATTGAAGATTATTTCCACATCCGATATTTTTCCAAATTGCTGTATAGAAAAAGAAAAGAGTTTGTGAGCATCTGAAGTCAGTGTAAATGAAAGTTTCTATCCAATATAAGCAGCAGACTGCATAGATCATGTCGCCTTGTAGCTTTCACTGAAGCATAAATATGGATGCGCTGCCCTCTGCCGCATGCAGACAGTGGCTCTAGACTGCCCCCTGCTGAGCTCAATACGCAGAGCAGACGCACTCTCAGCTTTTCTATCCAGGCTTCATTCCATCATTCACCCATTTAAAAGCAAGACATTAGGACTTGTTTAAAGGAAAGACAAACAACTTACACATTTCCACACCCTTCACCGAGAATGTGACAAACCTAGAATCTGAAAGGAGATTCCTGCTCCCACAATTACCAGAAACAAATCCTTTTAAAATTCTGCAAAGACCTTAGACTCAGAGCTTCCTGTATTAAAAATCAGCCTCGTTCTCATTTAAGACCTTCAGTTTGAAGAACCAAATGCTATTGCTGGTTCTAGATCCCTCTAAGCCCCAGACTAGAAAGAGATCATTTCACAAGTCCAGAAGCAGAGAAAAAGAGAGCATTTTATACTTCAGGAGAAGAGACAACCTTGCAATGAAATATCAGAAGAGCAGACATTACGCTATAGGGACTCGTTCACTTCTCATTTTGCTCTATGCACACATTGCAGTTCTCTAGGGCAGGCAGGGATCACACTGTCTAACATGGAAATCTGGTGATATTTCATCGGAAAGAATGGTTTTCTTATGTGTTTGATTGTCAGACATAACCATTTACTATTCTGAATCAGTGCGGTCATGTGACCTCAGGGGTAGAATTTGCACCAGGAGCGTCTCCCTGTAGCCCCCGCCTCACTCACCCCAAACATCTGGCGCAGGTCTGGGTCTCGGAAGCGGAAAGGGATGTTGGAAACGTGCAGGCGCTTGGGTGCAAGGTTATTGTCGTCACTCTCAGGACCCTGAGGCTGGAGAGGCACATTGGACTGTGACGTGTCTTCTGGTCGCTGAAAGGTACAGTAAAACAGACAGAAGGCAGTGGACACAGTTCCAATGCATCAAGATTTATCCCTCATTCCTAATCAGAGAGGTTAAAACTAAAAAACCAATTGCTTTTCAAAGGTGACAAGAACAATTCAACAGGAAACCTCACCAGACTTTAATCAGATCTGAGGCACAACCCTAATGTCTCACCCCCGCCACCCACCCACACCCCATTCTCCCATCTACGGTCTTGCAAATTCTCCTGTCAAAAGGATTGCAGATGCTACATTCAACACAACTTACTTACCCCACTCTGGACATCGGGAAGACACTTACTCTTTACTGGGGTTGTTAAGAACATAAGAACAGCCATACTGGGTCAGACCACAGGTCCATCTACCCAGTATCCAGGGAAAAGTACCTGCTACAGTCCGAAAAAGGGACAAGATCCCATGTTACTGACCTTGGGATAAGCAGTGGCTTTCTCCAGGTCTACATTAACAGCAGCTTATGGACGTTTCCTCCAAGAATGTGTCCAAACCAAATTCCAGAGCTTCATTGTGGTGTGTGAAAAAATGTTCTCTCCTATTTATTTTAAAAGTAGTACCATGTAACTTCATGGAGTGTCCCCTGGTCTTTGCACTTTTTGAAAGCATAAACAATGGATTGACATTTACCCGCTCTACGCCACTCATCACTTCATAGACCTCTGTCATATCCCCCTCACTTCAAGCATCCACCGAAAGGCATTTTGGCACTTCTCAAAGGAACTTATGCAAAACTGTGAAATTTATAGCAAAGCTATTCAAATAGGTCTGTCTTAACATACCTAGAACTCTGCGGCACATAGATTATATACCTCATTCTAATTTTCTTCTACCAGAACAAATAAGAGTTTCACTAGTGAAAGCTGTGCCCGGCAGGATGTGAAACACGGTGGCAGCGTGAAGCTGCTCCTGTCTCTTTACTGTAACCTGCTCTGTCTGCTGTACACATGAAGCTGTCATATAAAACACAGCATGTACAGACATATCCCTCACTCCTAAAGCACCTCTGCCTTACCCTTACACATATACTCCGATGAAACTCATATCTGAAAACTTTAGCAGCTAAATAGGGAGAAAACCTTTTAACAGCAGATTTCTCCAGGTGTGTCCTTTAGAATGTCATTCATGAGTGAAAACACTGCGCCCAGACCCAAAAGAGATTCTTATCAACGCTCACCCCATGATGTCCCAGCTGTCTCTGTGCCATCTGCAGTGCCAAAAACACACTTTCTCTTCACTACATGGCTCTGTGTGCTAAGTTTCAAATGTATGTCGGAAAGATTTATAACTGTTGGTGTCATTAACAAGAAACAAGATTCTACACAAGATGTCTTACAGGAAAAAAAATGACTAGAAGGCAAAAATGTATGTGGAAGAGAAATGAAAATTTTGTACAATGACTGTATGTAGCGCTGTGGGATGAGTAGTCACTGATAGAACTTGTGTGTGTGTGTGTGTGATACAAGCCTCATGTTTTTTTTCTTTGGGGGGGGGGGGGTCAGTATGTCAGTTGAGTGATAAAGCCTCATGTTTTTGGGGGTGTGTGTGTGTGTTGAGTGATAAGCCTTAAGTCTTGGGGGGGGTCAGTGACTATGTCAGTTGAGTGATAAAGCCTCATGTTTTGGGGGGGCTGGTGTGTATGTTGAGTGTGTTTCAGGTGAATGATACAAGACATGGTTTTTTTTGGGGGGGGGTCAGTGCCTATGTCAGTTGAGTGATAAGCCTCATGTTTTGGGGGTGAGTGTGTTGAGTGATAAGCCTTATGTCTTTTTTTTTTGGGGGGGGGGGGGTCAGTATGTCAGTTGAGTGATAAAACCTCATGTTTTGGGGGGGGTTGGTGTGTATGTTGAGTTATAAGCCTCATGTTTTGGGGGGATTGGTGTGTTTCAGGTGAGTGATACAAGCCTCATGTTTTTTTTTCTTGGGGGGGGGGGTGTCAGTGAGTATGTCAGTTGAGTGATAAAAGCTCATGTTTTGGGTGTGTGTGTGTGTGTGTGTGTGTGTGTGTGTTGAGTGAGCGATATACGCCCTTCTATTGACATTCCACTCTCTGCAGTGTATGAATTACACACCAATATACTGATGTTACAGCACAGGAGAGAGACAAACTCAGCACACGAACACACCTGTCTCCCACATCCCAAGATGAAGCAGCAGCATCAGTTCCAGTGTTAAGCCTTCTATGGACTCTATCTACAGGAAAACCATTAGTTAGAAATTACCCTAGTAGGGGGTTAGTAATGAGGACAGGAAACTCCAGTGCATACAATTTTAGTGTTTGAAAGCAGGAATGCTCACACAGGTACAAATCCTCTTAAACTGGATCTTTTCCAAGGCTCAACATTCCTAGACATTCCATCCCTACAGCCGAGGAAGCAGCCCTGATGTGTGGAATTAGTTTTCTCTGTGAAATGCCAGGTCATAGTGAGCTATTCTGTACCTGTGCTCTGTCCGTTTATCCCACGACCCCCATGCAGAGAGCTTGATTCTATACAAGTCCTCAAATTTAAGCCATTCCACAATGCACAGATACAAGATGCCAGGTGGCTACATATTCACAAATACCATCTCTTGCATAAAATGTAATGCTGTGACAGAGAAAGGCGTACATTCAAGAGAACGTGTGAACCGATTTAGAAAGGATGGAAAACGCCCAGAGGGGGGAAAAGAAAAGAATAGAAGTAGAACTTGTCTTTAACATCTTGCTCAATTTCGGAATCTAAGGGGCTTCAGAAGACAGCACAGTGGATTCCACGGAGGAGAGACCCAGACACTGCAGGATTGCTTTAGTCTGCTCTATACATTCATCACAACCTCATGTGACCTTTTAATCTGCAGCCAGAACACAGATAAAGAGCGACCCTCAAGCCCATCCTGCAGACATGGGGCAGGATGAAGGGATTATTCCACTATCTGGCACATCCTTTCAAAGCCTTGCAGTTATGCTTTCTGGACACACCTCATGTCACAGGGGACACCAAAGCCTGACTAAAGTTGAGCTTGCTGGTGGGCTTGGGGAACCCTCCGAAGTTTCATCCTGAGCCCTCTTCTGGCAGTAAACAGCCAGCTGGGTTTTCAGGATTACCATGATGAATATGCATTATTATGAGACAGATTTGTGTGTGTGTGTCCCGCTGAGTGAAAAAGTACCAAAAGTGGGGTATGTGACTTATTTGTACCACAAGAAAGAGGAATATCAACTGTATAATCCTGCAAAAATTCAGCCTCCAGTATGGACTAATTATTTGTTTAAAACATGAGAAACATTTAATAATAACAAAGTAATTAACCCCAGAAATCACATACCCCACTTTAGGTACCTGCAGGTTTTATGCTGCAGAACATGAAAAATATCAAAGTTGTGAAAGAAATGGCATCAGCCCTGGCTGCTGACCCTGTAGTACACAAAACTCTCAAAAATGAAAGTTGCCCCTCAAAACTTGTATAGCCTTTATCTGTGTTATTTCTTACCCCGCTTTTGGTATTTCACACATTATATATATATATATATATATATATATATATATATATATATGTATATGTTGGAGATTCCACTCTATATAAATCTCTCTCATGCATATTCATTGTAGTAATGCTGGAAAGCTGACAGGCTGGATTTTTCCCCTATTACTGGTACTGTTCTCATAGCTTTGCTCCCACTGCTTTGTCTTTTAGCCTCCTTTAAACACATTCATTTGGGAATCAGTGTTCATGGCAGCACAAGGATGACCTGTCCATTCAATTTCACAAATACATTTAGCTTTGATAAGGTGGTAGCTTCTAAATACTAACTAGACAAACGTCAGAAATCAGACCATTAAAAGACCAGGCAGAGCTGTGTAAAAAATGCAGCCAGTCTGTGTTTTCCCTGCTCTGAAATAAATATTTTATTCCCAAAAAGCTAAAAGAGAAAAGTGTTTTTCAGAAAAGTGTATTGCCAGCTAAACCATGTGCAAAATGCCCTCTGGATCAGGGATGAACTTGCACGGCTTAGGCCAGATTCCTGGTGCGCTGTCCATACACTTTTCCTCCCACAACTTTTGCTGTTTGAGAAGCTGAGAGAAAGTTATTTTAGCATAAGATGTTTCCAAGCAATTTATTTTTTAGCTCTGCATTTTAAAGTTCAGACCTTGGCCCGTTTTGACATTTCCACTCTTCACTTTTCTCTCTTTTACAGTTTCTGCCAGGAGGAGTCCAGGTACATTTTTCCCTTCATTTGGTTCTCTCTTGCAGAAATAAACCCAGCTAAGCAAATAGAGATGACACAGGCTAATGCCTGTTTAACCCTGTCATGTCTTGAAACCACTACTGGTCATTGGGGGCTACGGTCTGTGTTTCTGTTTTAGAGGGCCCAGAGAATACTTTTTCTTTTTCACTGGCTGAAATATGGGAAAAAATGGTAATCTAGGACAATGGTTCTCAAACCTGTCCAGTCAGTCAGGTTTTCAGAATATCCCCTAGGAATATGCATAAGATAGTGTAGGCCAGAGGCAGGCAAATCTGTCTCGCATCTATTGTTTTTGGATATGCTAAAAACTGGACTGGATGGACACTTTGAGAAACACCATTTTCTAGAACGTGCATAATAAAATGTTTGTTGCCCACACAAAGTGTCATCTCTGAATTTCTACAAATTCACACTTATCTTGCCTCTCAGATGAGTTTCATTTTAGAGGCTGACAGAGGCTCTTGTGTATTATTCCTAAACCCTTAATTTTTGCCCCCACACAATTCACTCACGTTCTAGATCATTCTTAAGGGATATTTCCCACCAGAGAGATTCCTTTCCTGTCTCAGTGGCTGCAGTGTTGTGGGTAAATAAATGACTAAGATGTCAGATTCATAACTCATTGATGATGCTTTTTCTCCCATTATATGTGGGGAGAGAACTTGATGCATCATACCATAGGTAGAATTAATTTTCTTTGCTGGGAACCAAAATAAATTTTACATAAAGCCAAGCTTTCTGCTTGAATTATGTCCTTTTCTGAGCTATAACTGTGAGTCCCAAACTGCAGGACTCCACTGTGCAGTCAAAAATCTCTGTGAACACAAACCTTCTGTCCCAGACAATTTCTGCAGACCTGACAGCCAACTCCAGAACAAGGTTTCTTGTAAAGACAAGTTCAGCAAAGATATGAACAAATGGGCAAGCAGAAGACTGCAAGAAAAAAAGCCAGTCAGGGTTTTGGGGGGGGGGGGGGGGGGGGGGTGCAGATGAGTCTCGAAACAGGCAATGTGCTCCAAAGTGAGTATAATTACTGAAATTCATGAGATTAATATAAAAGGGAAGAGAGGTTACAAGAGCGCAAGATGCCTGCTGAAAACCTGAGGCTGATGGAAGTCTCACCACCGATGGTCTTAATACCCAGGGATGGCCGCTAGACCAGGAGAAGAGGAAAAGGAGGGAAGGCGTTAAAAACAAAAAAAAAAAAAAACAGAGACAGAGAGAGTCATTCTGCAATCAAATCAAATCAATTAATTAGCACATGTCTAGCAATTCAGAAACTGTCTTACAGCTTGAAATTCTGTCTTGTGCAGTGCTGAAGCAGAAAACAGCTCAGGCTATTTCCTCTTTCCTGCATTTACTACACACTTTCAGCAGTTTTCAGACATGTTTTCTTTCCTGCTAACCTGCAGGTCTTGCACAGCTGGGACAGTTGAAGTCAGAGCTTAATCAGTAGAGAAAAAAATGGGTAGCTGTGGAAAAAAGGAAGAGGGGGTGGGCGAGCAGAGGGGCTGGTTTAGAGAGCAGAGAGCCCTGCCCTAGACTCACCCCCTCACCTCTTCTCGGCTGGCTTCCTGGAGTGGAGGGGCTGGGGCAGACTCCCCTGCTGCTTTGGGGTCTAAAAGAAATGGTGGGCTCTAGGCAGTCCGTTCCCCCTCCCCCCCCCCCCCCCATTCCCATAAATTAAGCCTTGGTTTAAGCTGTTTCTGTCCATATATGAGATGAGGTGGTCTGGCCTGGTCTCTTTGATCCCAGCTCTGCAGTTCCTTACAGCTGCAGTGTCTGTCAGACTAGTGACAGCAAGAATGTGCTTCTGTTGGAAAAGCAGAGATAACAGATGGCTGAGGGGACCCAGGAAACATGATCAGTGACAGCTGCCAGGACAGAAAGCCACTTCCCAATATGGACAAAAAATGCCTCTCTTCCAACACCCACCTTCCTGAAATAGGCACAGCAAAATACAGAAAGTAAAGAGGTGAGGGGAAGGGGAAACGACCCAGAACCGGACACTAGCTGGTTACAAATAATCAGATATACAGGATGATGGAAAGCCAATGTGTACATCAACTGCAAGACGTGTTGCCTGCACACTGCTAAGCGTCACATTATCTGCAGTATTTGTAACACATTTAACTTTTGGGGGTCACTTTTAGGTTTGCCTGTGCCCAGAATGGATCTACTTACATGTGTAAATCCACAGTAATGAAAAGGGTGTGTTCTGGGCATGATCTAGCCAGAGGTGTAGCTAGGTGGGGGTGCAAGAGGAGCAGCTGCTCCCCCAAGTGAATTTTGAATAAAATGCTGCCTTTCCAAATCAGCTATTCAGCTTCAGACTGACGCTATTTCACAAAAGCTCAGCTCCCCTTAACATCAAAACCTGGCTACGCTTATGGGTCTAACCAGGACTACAAATGTGATCTAGCCACATCACTAGATACAAAGAGAATTAACAAGCTCATAACACACACAAAGGGACTAACACAGTCTTCACATCCTGTAGCAGGACTTGCTTAACCACTGGGGTGGGTTCGGTGAGAGACAGGGAGAGACGGAGGGATGGACAAAGCAGCTTACACCCTATTAAAATGTTTTATTGTGTATTGTGTTGACATTGCAAGAAGTATACTTTGCCATACTTTGTTTGGTTATTTGAATATATTTACTGCTATAATTGTCTATTGCCTACGTGAAACTTACTTTTGTTGTATACCGCCTTAGGTGACTTTCTTCGAAAAGGCTCTAAATAAATCCCAATAAATAATTAAAATACAAAATCTACGGCATCAGCATTTATAGCTGCTCGGAAGGCGTGTTCTGTGTGTTTGGACCTGGGTCTTGTACACGTGAAAGAGGCGTTAATGCGGTCAGTTTAATTGAGTCTTAGCTTCATGTCCTGTTTTTTTTCTCCTTTACAGTGCTGAGGGATACAGCTCTTTCTTTCGTGAACATGCTTCTTTCCTGCTGGATCTACTGCAGTCTTATACATGTATTTCTCTACATCCTCATATACACTCTTCAAACTGTTCCAGCTTCTGCTCCTACCCAGAGACATGTAGATAGAGAAAGAGTACATCCTAAAATGTGCAGAAACTCGTGTAGCATTCCTGCACAGATTTATTTACACCAACTGCACAGCAGGTATCTGTTTAAGCTGCAAGACCTGTGTCCTGCTGGGTTATAGGGAGACCTATGGCAGGGAGGGAGGGGGGTCATTAACATGCACTAGGATTTTAAAAAAATCCAATAACATGTATTACTTGGCAAATTACCCACTTTCTTGCCTCACTGCCAGTTAGTAAACAGAGGTCTTAGAATGTCATCACTCTGAGGCAGGTATCATCTTCCTGTTATGTCTACATCTAACTTACCTGCAGCTCAGATCTAAAAAGGTGAAAAAAATACAAAAACCGTGTTATGCTTACAACTCATCAGTTCACCTGGTACATACTGCTACACTGCATAATACCTCCAGGTTCAAAGCGGTTTTTACATACAAGAAACCAAATCAAACTCTTGGGATTTCAAGAAGAAACAAACCTACCAAAAAGATTTTTCTTAAAATGAAAATTTACACAAGGACACAGATATTGAAGCCCCAAAATTATGGAAATAAAGATAGTCGGTTGAATATCTTAAATCTCTTTATCCCTTTAATGGAAGGTAACACAAGCAGTACATTGTATCATTGAATGTTTTCACTTATATACACTGTCAGCTAGCACATTTGCTTATTTCCGATCTGACGAAGAAGGGCAACCTTCGAAAGCTAATCAAGAAATGTATTAAGTTATGTCCAATAAAAAAGGTATCATCTTATTTTCTTTTCCATGTTTTATTTTGTTTGATTTCTATTGATAACATTAATAGACTGAAATTGTAAATGAGATAAACAAATAGGCTGGGCCATTGCTGTGAAAGATCTTATAAATTAGGCAAGAAATTTTGAAAAGAATCCACAAGCAGCCAATGTAATTCCATGAACTAGGAGGAAATTCGATCCTTTTTTCTAGAAAAAAAACCCCACATGAATCTAATTGCTGTGTTTTGAATGGCTTGTAACTTGTGAATAGTCTGTTTTGGAGATTACAATAATTTAGCTTTGATAATAGCAATGACTACACTGTTCAAATTCTAAAAATTTACAAATTCACCTTAGATTACAAAGGGAAAAAAGATGGAATTTCAAGAGTAAGAGGCCTGATCTATATCAATATCTTCACTACTGGTGACCAGGACTGCCTGGTCTGATCAACCAATATATGATCAGGATTATTGCCAAACAATAAATATTTGTTTTTTGCAATATTTAATTTCAAGCGATAATGAGACGTCCAAGAACTTAATTGTAGTGAGGCAGGGTTGAGCCTGTCCAGAGAAGAAAAACTGGGATTATAACAGTAACATCACCTGCATAACTACATGTGATGTAACCCCATTGAACCCGAGGAATGCAAATAGACATCAAACAGGGTGGGCGATAATGGGGAGCCCTGGGGAACAGAACAAGGATGGCTCCAACTCTCACATGGAACTCCATTATTCTTCACCCTATATGATCTTAATTCCAGAAACCCCTTAAACCAGTTCAACACATTCCCATCAATACCGATAGGGTTAAGTGCAAAAAGTAGTAATTTTCTACTAAATCAAACGCAGACAAAAGATCAAACCATAGCAGCAAAGCCTTGCCATTTTCACACACAAGATGTCGAGTTATATCCAAAATAGAAAGTACTACTGTCTCTGTGCTTCGGCAGGAGCGAAAACCCGGTTGGGTAGAATGTAAGATATCATAGTTTGTTAAACAGGAGTCCAGTTGAGAACAGACCAAACCTTCCCTGAGTTTAACAAGTAAAGGTATTGAGGCAACAGGTCTATTAGTTCGAAACTATGCCTCTTGATTCTTTTAAATCCTTCAAAATAGGATTAATGATTCTCTCACCCATTCTACTAGGAAAACAGTCCAGTTAAATAGCGAATACAAATACTCATGAGAGGGAGTAATCACCAGAGATGGGAGGAAAGAGTCCAATATACAGCAAGCTTTTGAGTTTCTACCAAAGTCATAAACAGAGTCCAGAGAAAAGGTGAAAACTCTGTCCAAACCCTATCTCCAGGAGATTCTGATTAATGAATTAGAATATCGCAGGTGTCACTCTGAACTGTATTGGAAAATGAGATTCTAACTTGAGGATATCAGTAAAGGCTAGTAAATCCAGGTGATGTCCCTTAGTACTAAATGTAAAACAGTCACCTAATCTTCTAACCAGGAAATGAAGAACAATCCTTCTCAAGCGAATCAGGAAATGGATCAAATAAACCTTCATGAACATCTTTATACTTAGAAGAAAATTTAAGAAACGGTCACCTCCATTCTCCAGTCCATCCTGCCTCACATCTGAAATCTACCTTTGCACAGGCAGGAAGTCGTTTCTTACATACAAAATCTCTTTTCAAGAATAAATCTCTACTCATTTATTAGGATTTGTTTACTGCCTTTTTGAAGGAATTCACTCAAGGCGTGTACAGTAATAAATCAAACATGCAATTACAGCTGTAAAAATATTCAAACAGCAATACAAAGTACGGCATAGTATACTACTTACAATGTCAACAGAATATGTAATAGAACATTTCAATTGACAGTGTAGGGTATAAGCACAGATAGAACATATAGATAGATAAGATAGAGTAACAGGAATAAGAAAATAAGGGACTAATTTAAAGAAAGTTGCAAATGAGGTCCGAAACAAAAAGTCATAAAATTCTACAGCTTTGTCACCCTATTAGCCACCCAGCTCTCTCCGTCTCTCACCCACCCCGCTCTATCCGTCTCTCACCTAACCCACCTCACCCTCTTCCTGTGATACTGTCATTGGAATGCTTTTCTGTTTCACATATATTCTGATATTTGTCAACATTTACTACTACTATTACTTATTTTATAGCGCTACTAGACGTATGCAGTGCTGTAAACTTGTTTGCTTATTTCTGATCTGAATGGTTACTTTTGAAAGCTAATCGAAAAATGTATTTAGTCCAATAAAAGAGGCAGCATTTTTTTTTTTTTTTATTTTATTTGTTACATTTGTATCCCACATTTTCCCACCTATTTGTAGGCTCAATGTGGCTTACATAGTACCGGAGAGGCGTTTGCAGACTCCGGTGTGAACAAATACAATGTGATGTTGTGGTAAGATAAAGTTCATGTGGCAGAGCCACATTAGGAATCGTAGAGTGGAAGAATTGTGTTATGTTTATTACGTGCTTTAGTTTTCTTGTGTAGCCGAGTTCAGGCATTTAGATTGGATCGGTAAGGTATGCCTTTTTAAACAGGCATACAGGCATCTTATTTTCTTGGAAAAGAAAATAAGATGCCTGTATGCCTGTTTAGATAATCCGCAAAAAGCGGAGAACTCAAACGCCCCACGAGAGAATACAGATATGGGAGAAAGTGGGATGTTTGACCACAGAAAACCAAAGACTGGAGGGATGGATTCTTAAAACAGTCTTTGGTTTTCCGTGGTCAAACATCCCACTTTCTCCCATATCTGTATTCTCTCGTGGGGCGTTCCAGTTCTCCGCTTTTTGCGGATTATCTAAACAGGCATCTTATTTTCTTTTACATGTTTTGATTTATTTCTATTTATTCTCTTATAGTAATAGATGTCTCCCTGAGAGACTCATTTATCTTAAGGAGACTGCTTATGGACATTATCTCTCTTATAGTAACAAATGATTCTCACAAGGACACAAAGTCTGTCTTAAGAAGTCTGCTTTTGTTTACATTATTAGGGAAATGGGACTTGATATATTGCCTTTCTGTGGGGTTTGCAACTACATTCAAAGCATAGCATATTCAGGTACTTATTTGTACCTGGGGCAATGGAGGGTTAAGTAACTTGCCCAGAGTCACAAGGAGCTGCAGTGGGAATCGAAGTCGAACCCAGTTGCCCAGGATCAAAATCCACTGCACTAACCACTAGGCTACTTCTCCACTCTCTGTAAGAGTAAACATCCACATCAGTATTTTCAAAACCTACGTTTCAGATGTGTTTTTATGCTGCTGTTCTACAGTGCATCCAAATCTCAAGGGGGCACATCGGGGAGGGGTGTTAAGGGCAGCATTTGGGCGTCCCTAAGACTTGGATGTTTTTCAGTCAAAATGGAACAAAACAAAAACGTCCAGGACTAAAACTAAGATATTTTCAGCTAGGCCTGTTATTAGAATGAATAAGGCACAAAAAAGGTGAACTAAATGACCAGATGACCCCTGGAGGGAATCAGAGGTGAACCCCAAATACTCCCCCCTCCCCCGTGGTCACTGACCCCCTCCCACTCTCCAAAAATGTGAATAAAAATATGACTTAGCAGCCTGTATGACACAATGGCATAGCCAGACCTGAATTTTTGGGTGGGCCAGAGCTAATATGGGTGGGCACTAAGTATAGAGGTATGAATAGTGTTTCTGGGGATACTAGAAAATAATGCCTTAGAATGCACTTGATGATAGATTTCTAAGTAGTCTGCCCAACAGCTGCCCTGCATCAAAATAACCCACATACTGTAGCTCGGCATCAGCCTTTCCCTTTCCTTTCCTATCCACCCCTCCATCCATCCCCATAGCCTGGAATCAGCCCTTCCCTTCCCCACCATCCATCCCGTAGCTAATCATCAGCTCTACCCTATTTCGCCACACCTCCATGTAGCCTAGTGTCAGCCCTGTCCTATCCCCCCTACCGACCCCCCCCCCCCCAACACACACCAGCATTAAATACAAAACCTTTTGTTTTTTTAGTGTTCTGGGTACTGCAGGGCCCACTCCCTCTCAGAAACCTGCCTACATTAAATATAAAAATGTTCTTTTTATTTTAACCTAGGTATTGCAGAGATCATCCCCACCAACATTAATACAATTTTTTAAAATATTTTAAGCTGGGCACTGAGCCTACCCCCCACCCAGAAAGAAATCCACCAGCATTACATTAACTATACTTTTTTCTCCCCTACGCAGTGAAGAGCCCATCTACATCCATAAGCCCACCAGCATTACATAAAACTAGAAAGAAAACATTTGTTTTTACCTGAGTTTAAGTGTTGAGTTTCCCCAAAGACTGCAGTTATGCACACCATGCAGTCAGTGTGTACCTGATGCAGAGCACTGACTGTGCGGGCTCCTGTGCCTGTTTGTGGCCGTGGAAGACTGCTGAGACCTGGGACTGAACTGAGAGGGCCCAACTTCTTCAGCTGACACTCCAACAGGGAGTCCAGCCGGCTGAGCCGCGAGGACAACAGATTTTTCTGTTAGTATGCACCATGTACACCTCAGGGGGCCCAGGGCGGCAGGATAGCAGGCACTGGTGAAAGCAGCTGCAGAGCACTCATCCGAGCTGCGAGGGCATTACATTTTTCTATTGGTGTGTAGCATGTGCACCGCAGGGGGCCTGGGGCGGCAGGGTAGCAGGTGCCGGTGAAAACAGCTGCAGCATACTTGGCCGAGCCATGAGAGCGGCAGATTTGTCTATTACCGTGCAGCATGCACACCGCAGGGGGCCCGGGGTGGCTGGGTAACAGGCACTGGTGAGAGAAGCTGCAGAACACTAGGGCAGCAGCAGCACTAGCAGCTGCCATGTGGCGTCAGCGATGGTGAGGTGTAATTGCTACCCTCCAGCTTGCATAAACATGGCTGAGAGAGTGGCTGAACTGAAAGGCTGTGCAAACTAACCAGCACCTAGAAGACCAGCGCCGATTGGTGGATGAAACAAACTGGGTGGGCTTGAGCTGAGATCAGGCCCACCTGTAGCTACGCCCCTGGTATGACAGCCTCAGATGTTAAGGTCAGGTCTATTAGAGTGGCATGCAGGTCCCTGGATAGTGTCACGGTCAGTGCGGTGCACTATCCTGCTTATAATCAAACGAGAAAAACGCCCAAGTTCCGACCTAAATCGGGAGATGGACGTTTATCTCACAAAAACGAATAACGCGGTATAATCGAAAGCCGAACTTGGACGTTTTCAACTGCACTCCATCGCGGAAGCATACAAAGTTGACGGGGGCGTGTCGGAGGCGTGGTGAAGGTGGGACTGGGGCATGGTTATCACCCGAACAGAGATGGGCGCCTTTCGCCGATAATGGAAAAAAAGTATGCGTTTGTAGCTAGAATTTAGGGCACTTTTCCTGGACCCTGTTTTTTCACGAATAAGGCCCCAAAAAGTGCCCTAAATGACCAGATTACCACCAGAGGGAATCGGGGATGACCTCCCCTGACTCCCCCAGTGGTCACTAACCCCCTTCCACCACAAAAAAATGATGTTTCACAACTTTTTATTTTCACCCTCAAATGTCATACCCACCTCCCTGGCAGCAGTATGCAGGTCCCTGGAGCAGTTGTTAGGGGGTGCAGTGGACTTCAGGCAGGTGGACCCAGGCCCATCCCCCCCCTACCTGTTACAATTGTGCTGCTTAATGCTTAGTCGTCCAACCTCCCAAACCCACTGTACCCACATGTAGGTGCCCCCCTTCACCCCTTAGGGCTATAGTAATGGTGTAGACTTGTGGGCAGTGGGTTTTGAGGGGGATTTAGGGGGCTCAACACACAAAGGAAGGGTGCTATGCACCTGGGAGCTCTTTTACCTTTTTTTTTTTTTTGTAAAAGTGCCCCCTAGGGTGCCCGGTTGGTGTCATGGCATGTGAGGGGGACCAGTGCACTATGAATCCTGGCCCCTCCTACGAACAAATGCCTTGGATTTATTCGTTTTTGAGCTGGGCGCTTTCATTTTCCATTATCGCTGAAAAACAAAAACGCCCAGCTCACAAATTGTCGAATAAAACATGGACGTCTATTTTTTTTGAAAATACAGTTCGGTCCGCCCCTTCACGGACCCGTTCTCGGAGATAAACGCCCATGGAGATAGACGTTTTCGTTCGATTATGCCCCTCCACGTCACACTTGTGGTGGAAACTGTGACCCCTCCCAAAGTCACCAAAACCCTACTGTACCCATATATAGGTGCCCCCTTCACCCATTGTAGTGGGGGACAGTGTGTTTTGGGTGGGGTTTGGAGGGCTCAGGAGACAAGATAAGGGAGCAAAGGTGAGCTGTGCACCTGGGAGCATTTTCATGAAATGCACAGAAGTGCCCCCTAGGGTGCTCCATTGCTTTCCTGGGATGTCTGGGGGACCAGTGTACTAAAAATGCTGGCTCCTCCTACATCCCAATAGTATGAATATCTATGTTTTGCCCTTATTTGTTTGTCTTTTTTTTTTCAAAAATGGACCAAACAACAAAACATCCAAAGCATAAAACCTTGTTCAAAACAATATAAAAAAAAAAAAAAAAAATATATATATATATATATAGATAGATAGATAGATAGATAGATAGATAGATAGATAGATACAGATATAGATATATAGATGCTTTTCTTTTTCAAAAATGACCTTCCTTCCTACTTGGATTTTGAACATTTTGTGCAAAACATCCAAAGTCAGACTTAGATGTCATATCAAAAATGCCCCTCCACATCTCCCTCTTAAAATCATTTATCTTAAGAAGATTGCTTACATTACATTACTCTCTGTATGGGTTTCTCTCATAGTAATAAATGATTCTAACAGAATCTGTCTTAAGACAACTTCTTATCTTTGCAAGGGTTTCTGGCTTATAGCAATACGTGATTCTAACAAGGAGACAGTCTATGTTAAGAAGTCTGCTTATGTTTACATTATTATTCTCTTAAGGGTTTCTATCTTATAGTAATAAATGAATCTAAGAGGGAGACAGAATCTGTCTTAAGGCGGCTGCTTTTTACTCTATATAAGGGTTTCTCTCCTAGGAATAAATTTATTTATTAAGATTTCTTTACCGCCTTTTTGAAGGAATTCACTCAAGGTGGTGTGCAGTAAGATGATTCTAAGAGGGAGACAGAATCTGTCTTAAGACTGCTTATGTTTACTCTAAGGGTTTCTCTCTTATAGCAATACATGATCCTAAGAGGGAGACTGATCTATAATAAGAAGACTGCTTTTGTTTACATTATCACTTTCTGTAAGGGTTTCTGTCTTATAGTAATAAGACAGATTCTGTCTCCCTCTTAAAATCATTTAACAAGACTGCTTACGTTTACATTATGACATGTGCAAAAGCAGTATGTTTAAAGACATATTAGAAAGGAGTTTGCAGTCCCAGAGACTAATTTTCTCAATCTTGCTAATTTCTCGTGACACTGCTTTCAGCTATCTAGGCCCCAAGCTATGGGACTCTCTCTCCCCCATCTCTCTGGTCCACCCCAGTCTTCCTTCCTTCAAAGTCCTTCTTTTTTTCTTTGGCTTTCCAATCCTCCCCTCTTAGGACCTCTTCTAGACTTTCTTTTTACTCCGGCTGGCAACTTCATCTGTATTGTACTGGAAACTTTCCTGTAAACCGCTTAGTTGCCTGTTTGGATCTATTTTGCAGTATATCAAGCCCTAAAAAATAAATACCCACAAAGAAGCAGCCAAACAGACCAACCAGTGGCTGAACAGTTCAATAAAACTTATTAAACAGTTTTTCCAACACTTCTGTTTGGTAGGACAACAGAAACACAGTTTTATCAAAGATTGCTTCTTAATAAACTTAATTGAACTCTTCAGCCACTGGTTGATCTGTTTGGCTGATCCTTCTTGGATTGCTGCTGCCTCTCTTTGCCTCTTATCTGCACAAAGGGTATTTATATATATATATTTTTTTTTGGGGGGGGGGGTGGCTTTTGAGTCTCCTAAACTGCAGATACATTTTCTGTCATGTTTGCTCTGCTTATATTCTCACCTTTCACACTATTTCTAAGATCATTTCTCAGGGTGGGGGAGAAATAATCATGTTCTAATTTAGGTTTAGGTGTGGTTACAGTTCACTCACCATAGCAGTACTACAAATATACTTTTCCTTACAAGTAGTTTCTGGGGAAAGTAGCTCTCTTGTAGCTTTTTTTTTTCCAGATTCATCGGATATCAAATCACAGAATCTCCCTCAATCCCCAGAGAGATTCCCCTGCTGGCAAATTATTATACTTGAGGTCCTTGCAAACTTTCTGTCCCTCACTGCCAGCTAATTGTCTGCTGAGCCCTAACAGTAGATTGTTAAGAGGGGCAGAATCACAGATGATGTCCTGGGGTAAAGTACTATAAAAACTGCACCCATGGAGATCAATCATTTCAAAGCTCTGATTTATATTTTTGTCGTCCCCAAACCAGCAAAATAAGAAAAAAAAAAACTTAATCATTCATCCCCAAGAAACAGATGACCCTGTTAGTGAGTCATCCAGGATCCCAGTAAGCTTTTTACTGGCTGGAGACCACCAATATGTTTCTTAAAGGCCCATAATCATTACCAGTCGTTACCAGTAGAGGCTGGATTTGAATCCTAAACTTGTTCTGTCCATGGAGTTGCTGAATCTCCTCATTTTTTTTCTCTTGTTATCTAGTCCTCTATGACCTTGAAAAAAATGATGTAATTACTATTTCTTTGATCCTGTATTACAACAATAAATTCACAAAGAGGATGAAACAATTTCTGTGCTCATTTCATTAAGGGCAGATGGAAATTACTGTGAAACTTATAGAAGGGAGAATAGTTTTATGCTCTGCAGAGCGCTGCATCTCTTTCTGCATCTTGTGAGGCAAAACAAAATAAAAAAAATATGGATCAGTGTTTTCCATACAGCTATAGTTCAGAAAGATCTGAGAGTTTAACTGAAAAAGGAAGGTAAAGGATCAGTTTCAGCAAACAGCTGTTCTGGCTTAGTCCATCATCCCAGCAGAAACACACTGCACCCTGTTCTTCTATCCGTGGATAAACCACAGAACCAAACCTCTCATGCTGCACTTTGTTAGCAGCTGTCATTACAAACCTTTGATTCACTGATCTCGTCTCTACATCCCTCATTCACATTAACATATTGAACATGAAGCAAAAAGGAAACGTTTACAGAGTAAATGAACGAAAAGTAGAATCTGCCTGTGAAAAAAATTCTTTAAGCCTAGTCTCATGTTAAGATTGTTCCCTAAAACTAGACAGAGAAATTTTACATTTTAATTCCTACATGAATGTTAGTTTAAATCAGAGCTCACATCTCTTCCTACATGCTGTACCATTGTCCCACCCCCCAGCAATATTCTGCTGAAATCACTCATAGAAATGAGAGCTTTCCTGGACTCATATGCCTGACATGCAATCCTGAGCCCCTCATTAAAATTCAACAGCAACACATACAAGAACCACAGAAATATTCTCATATATCCCAGCATATACCCTTCCCATCCTGCTGAATCAGTGAAAAATCTTACTGTTGAAGGAGGGGGTAGACCTGCCACACCAGGGTCTGCGTTTGGGTTCTGGTCTGGGTGCGGTTGACTCGGTGGATAGATCTGTATCCCGTGCTCTGTTATGGCTGGTACCTGATACTCCTGGCTGCTGCTGTGGTGATGAACTGGGTGATAAGGTGGCGGCAGCCGTGGCTGAGGTGGGGGAGGAGGGTACTGAGCAGGATAGGTCTGTGGCATCGCTTCTGCCGAGGGCACAGCTTCCTGACTGCCCTGGAAAAAAGACACAAGAGTAAATTCAGAGGGGCTGAATAGTTTCTAACAAATCCTTGAAGTGTATTTTCAAAGCATTTAGACTTACAAAGTTAAATAGTAAGTCTAAGTGCTTTGAAAATGAGCCCCACTATGTTCAAGCACAATGACAGTTATCAGCCCCTGTTAGGTAGCAGTTTCCAAATTGCTTCTTTAAAAAAAAAAAAAAAAAACTAATCATGGAAGTAAATCTTCAGTCACCTCTAAACTGTTATGCATGCACTCACCAAGCAGAGCTGAGCAGCAGAAACATTCACCCACCTGCCAGACACATTGTCCAGCTTCCCGGTTACATGGTAAAGCATCTCTGTCCCACCTCAGCACAGACGTAGGGCCAGGAACTGTGCCTAACTCTCCAGCAAAAATATAAACCTCACAGAGTCTAGAATCATTGCTGGAAATGTCCAATTAGACAGGAGAAAGCACAAGAGATCAGCTGCTCATTGGACAATGTCTTAGCCATACTTCAGATTTCTAAATTTGTCTTCCTTGCTTGTCAGTCAATGGTTTAACAAATGACTCTTTGAACAGGTGAAATTCTTTCCTGACAAGCGGAGGCTCAGCTGCCCGAGGCAATCAGCAAACTACATAAAAGTCCCAAAGATAAAACTCCAGAAGACAGATTAGGAAAGAATTTTGATAGCAGGAAGAAATGATAATAAACCTCAAGGACACAGACATTGTGCCCTAAGGGTCTGCTCTGGTGGCACCATATAAGCCTGTCTGGGGTACATCTACTCCAGAAGTACTTTTCCTAAATCATTGTGGCCTCTGCAAACTAAATAAGGGCCAAATGGATTTTATGAACAAAGTCTGGTTGTAGCAGGAGGAGATACTCTATTTAGGCTCCTCACAGTCAAGCCCACAAACACCTTTATTCATCTCCGGCAGCTGTCCGGCCAGAACACTATTATTCTTGCCTGAGGCCTGTGACAGTCCACACGAGCACTGTTGTACTCACCCATTTCCTGATCCACTGAGCAGTAGCAGAAATTGCGAGAGACTTCACGCACCCTGGCTTAGGAGTCGGGTAAATTTACTGTCATGTATGTGCAGAACTAACCCATTCGGAGACAGACCCATATGTGACTGACTTATCCTGTTGTCCATGGAGAACCCCTGTTACAGGTAAGTAACTCTCCCCCCCTCCCCCGATACTTCCACTGGAAACATTCTGGATGGATTCATTGTGCATTCCGATTAAAATGTTCTGGCCCTCCTTCATGATTCCATTATAACACCTCAAAAAATATTCCCTTTTACTTTGAAAGCAGACATTAAAGTTTTCACAGTATACATAAAACCCAATTTCACCTATACAGAAATAGAGAATGACACGGGGACGGGGACAGAGCTGACAGGGCAGGGACAGCCTATGGGGATACAGCCCGTGAGGATACTTTGAAGCCTGTTAATGAACTGGGCTGTTTATGTTTGAGTGATGCAGACGATACTTTGATTTTTTGGAAAAACAAGCAAACATGCTGGCTACAACTACCAAAATTTGCATGGGGGATCCTGTAAATTCCTGCTACCAGCATATCTTCTGAGAAGACATTTTCTATTGCAAGGAGGACTGTGGAAGACAGGAGAGCTAGACTGAATCCTGACATTCATCCACAGATTAAAAAATCATAAAAGTGCTTCATAGGGCATATTTCACTCCTGCTAGGGCATACAGAACGGGTTGTATTTTGTACCCCTGGACATTTTGACAGGGTGGATTAGGATACCTTGGGGTAGTAGAAGTCAGCTATTGTTGGGGCTGGAAGGGTAGAGGGTGGTGGTGGTGGTGGTGGTGGTGGGGGGGGGGGTTATTATAGTTGCTCATTGTTATTATTGTTTTCTATTTGTTATTTATAAACAAAAGCTACATAGTATATTCCTTTTTATACTTTAATAAAAAAATTTAAATATAAAATCATAAATGTATGAGGCTTCTTCAGATGGGGACAGAGCCCACAGGAATGGGGACAGAACCTGCGGGGATGAGGCAGGGATGGAGACAGGGCATGCAGGGATGGGGTGAAGACGGCGACAGAACCCACGGGGATGAGGGCAGGGAGAAACTTTGTCCCCTTGTCATTCTCTACTCACAAAGTACGTCCATGGCACAAGATACCTACAGGACTATAGAGATATCTCAGGACATATAAAATACTGCACACATATGGCTAGTGTACAGTGAAATCTCTTAAAAGCCAATGTGTGAAGGCTTAGCTTGCAAACTATGACCGTTTAGTAGAGATGTACATTAATTTAAAACATTTTGTTTAAACTTTGGGGGGATTGTGGGGCAATAATGCACATGCGTCAAACATTGCACCCTGTTTGGAAGACTGCACAAACTCTCAATAGTGCACACATGCTTGCATCATTGCACACGCACGAACACATCCTTGCACGATCAGAACATTTTACACTTTTCCCAAGAGTGTTCATTACCAATGATATTGCTCCTGTAAAGAAAAAATGTGAAAAATTGTACATGTTAAACACATCTGTGCACTCACATCTGAACACAAAGATTGGAGGTGATGAGCTCAGTGTGCATATTAAATACGTCTAAACACATCCGTGCACTAACATATAAACAAAGATCAGAGGCAATGAGGATTTCAGTGTGCACGTTGAACACATCTGAACACAAAGATCAGAGGTGATGAGCAGCTCAATGTGCTTATTAAACATGTCTGTACAGATCAGAGGCCATGAGGTGCTCAGTGTGGATGCTAAACACATCTGAACAGATCTGGGCACAAACATAGACATGAAAATCAGAGGCAATGAGGCTTAGTGCTTTGCTTTGTCTGATACTAGGGGTAGGAAGCTCAAATATTTTCATTTTCTTTTGTTTCCTGTCTTGTTTGCAGCATTGTTTGTTTTTTTCTTTTGTTTTGGATTAATTTTTATTTTGTTAAATCTGCTCCCTGTGAAAACAGTGTGTACTATTATTGGCAATCATAAAACCCAGATGGTGCAAATGACATTTCACCCCTAGGTGCTACTTAGGATGTGCCTGCCCAGGTCTAAATTTTAAACTTCAGGTTAGGTGTTAACTATTTAATTCACAGGCGATATCGTGGACTCAGCTGCTGGCATAATTTGGAGATACCATGTTTGCCGAAGAATGAAAACTGTGGTAAGACTTGAGGGCTGGCACAGAGAAGGAGCAAGTGCATGAGACAGACAAGGCAGCCAGAAAGGGGAGAGGGGAGAGTGAGCTGACAGAAGCAGAGGAAGATGACAAGGACAGGGACTAGGAAGCCGGCCCCTTATCTTCCAGTTCAGAATCCACTATTGTGTTCCACATGGATCACTCTTGTTCAGAGGGGTATGAGCCCTCTATGAGGATCTGAAGCCTGACACTACACCCAGACTTCTCAAACTCCTGAATTCATTATCTTATCAGGGCTCTGGGTCTATTCAAACCAGTGGCTGTAGGGAGCGAGACAGAGTAAAGCACTTTGATTTCCACTAGCTGCAGTTAGACCCACAGACAAAAACATGGCAGGACATTTTTATAAACTCAGCTGTCTATGTAATACGATAAGAACAATGGATTGTATGCATTTACTACTAATCTCATCCCATCCCATGAAAGCAAGAGGCCATTTAGGAACCACGGTATGTGATGTACGTGAGTTCTGAATGTGGCAGCCAGATAGCCTCAGGAGTCCATGACCCTGTTGAACTCTGCGCTCTTCAAGAAATTTGAGAGCCAGTGAAGCAGAGGAGATAAAGGGGTACTTACTTCATGTGCCCCAAAACCTCACCTCCAGCTTCTTCACCCTTTCCGGAGGTATGATTGCAAATTTCACCCAACATGGTCATTCAAGGCAACATTTGCATCTGAACCTAGACCTCTTCACTTCCTATTGCAATTAAGGGTGTAAGGGAAGGTTAGGCCGGGGGGGGGGGGGGGGGGGGGGGGGGGATTTGATAGGAAGGATACCCTCAAAAGAAAGATACACATGCTGTAATCTCAGTGTAGCTCTTTTTTTTTCCTGGCTGTCCCCTTCTTAAATGACTCAGGATAGATATTCACACCAGGAGCAGGATAGATAAGTACAACGCAGAGATAGGGTAAACATTTCGGATGTTACAAAGTCACTTCATCTGGTTTGGATTGCTGGGCTGGAGATTTACAATACTCCCCAGAGAAAGTAGGTGGGACTGTTATTCTGTGCAGACGCCTTCACAATACCTCAGCTAAGTATCAAATCAAAGATGATCTATTTATAGTGTTACCTTTATATTCCCATTAATACCTTACCAGAAATTAGGAGAGCATTGGAATGGGGAATGAGGCCATGAACAGGACCAAAATAAGATTCGCGGGGGCTCAGGGCAGCATTTTGGGAACAGGCCGTACAGACTGTGCTATTTTCAGTTTCAGACAGGCTTGGATCGCCTATAATGCATTAACAGGCTGTTTCCTTGTTAATGTCGGCCCTGCTCTGAAACCAAGTCATAAGAGGTTACATTTTTACTGAACGATGCCATAAATTCTGCTTTGCTCAATTCCTCCATGTCTAACTCGGCTCTTTCTGTTGTCTCCTCGCTGCTGCTTCCTGCAGGACAAGGTATGCACCGTTAGCCAAACAAAAATTTATTTAACACATTTATATCCCACATTTTCCCACTTAGTTGCAGGCTCAATGTGGCTTACACAATACCGTAGAGGTAGGCTCCGGTTCAATAATACAATCTCTGCGCATATCCAGCAGATAGCCAAGACCTGTCGCTTCTTCCTCTATAACATTAGCAAAATTCGCCCCTTCCTCTCCGAGCACACCACCCGAACTCTCATCCACTCTCTCATTACCTCTCGCCTTGACTACTGCAACCTACTCCTCACCGGCCTCCCACTTAGCCATCTATCCCCCCTTCAGTCCATTCAGAACTCTGCCGCACGTCTTATCTTCCGCCTTAACCGATATACTCATATCACCCCTCTCCTCAAGTCACTTCACTGGCTTCCGATCAGATACCGAATACAGTTCAAGCTTCTCCTACTCACCTACAAATGCACTCGATCTGCAGCCCCTCCTTACCTCTCTACCCTCATCTCCCCTTACGTCCCTACCTGTAACCTCCGCTCTCAAGACAAATCCCTCCTTCCCTTCTCCACCACCGCCAACTCTAGGCTTCGCCCTTTCTGCCTCGCCTCACCCCATGCTTGGAACAAACTCCCTGAGCCCATACGCCGGGCCCCCTCCCTACCCATCTTCAAATCATTGCTCAAAGCCCACCTCTTCAATGTCGCCTTCGGCACCTAATCACTTCATCTCTTCTCAGGAAATCTCATGTACCCCAACTTGACATTTCGTCTTTTAGAATGTAAGCTCTTCTGAGCAGGGACCGTCCTTATTCGTTAATTTGTACAGCGCTGCGTAACCCTTGTAGCGCTCTAGAAATGTTAAGTAGTAGTAGTAGTAGTAAATACATAGTATTTATTATTTATTTATTTTACTGTGCTTATATCCCACAATTTCCCACCTCTGGCAGGCTCAATGTGGCTTACAACAATTGAATAACAAACAGACAGGGTACAATAAACGGAAAGGGGTAAGCAGGACAGTAAGTTAGAGAAAAATAGATGGGTCAGTCCAGGATAGCAGTGTCAGTCCATACTGGTGGCTTCCTGAGATTAACGAGGGCGAACAGGATCTTTGGGGTAGGCTTGCTCAAATAAGCAGGTCTTAAGCAATTTCCTAAAAGCCAGGTAATCCGGAACCGTTCTCACTGATTTTGGCAGGGTATTCCACAAGTGAGTGCTGACATAGGAAAAGGTGGAAGCATACATGGTCTTATACTTCAGCCTAGAACATGTAGGGTAATGGAGGGTTAGGTATGAACGGGCAGTTTTTAGTACAGTAGTAAGCATGTAAGAAACATCAGTATAAAACAACAAAGAAATAAAGAGGGGGTGGTGACAGAAGTCTAGTACGGTCCATATTTTGCTATGTCGCAGGAAGTTAATTTGGGTCAGGGTTTTTTTTTTAGCATAAGTCTTGCAGGTGGCTTCTGTGAGATCCGTCACACTTTCTTCTGAAAGGTACTACCCGATGTTTTGCAGAGACCCTTTGCTGCACAGCACCTAGAACAAGTTATAGAATCTTGTTTGTCCTGGGTCATGTATCAAATCTTGGGTTAGTGTATTTCCTGCACCAGCACTTCTATGCCAATCCCTTCTGCAGCTCATCAGCCTTTCTTCCTCTTTCCTTTGGTTACCCTCGGAACAGATGCACCTGTGTTTCATGTCTGCTTTTCATTCACCTCCTCCACTGGGGTCTAGCAGCTCCCATTAATGCACTCCTGAAGGAAGGAGGCAGAGCTGAGGGATGCAGAAGTTCATTTAGTGTGGTGGCACCATTCAGAACATACTGGGTCAGACCAATGGTTTATGTAAGGCCCAGCTAGTGCACTCAGACTAGCCTTGAACTGGGGGCTAAGGATTTATATGTGGGGTCACTGATGCCTTAGATATAAGCAGTGGGTTTTTACTAGCAAAACAGATGCCGGTACTCAAATGCCAGGCCACCCTTCAGAGGTGGGGTGATCACTGAAGGACTCACCCCACAATAGCCAGGTCCCCTGTAACCAGTCACAGAATCTAGGACAAGGCAGAATTGGTGTGCAAAGCCTCAGCTCTTTCATTAAAACTTGGGGTCCATGGGTCAATTTTAGCAATGGAAAAGGTGCTGGTACTCAGTACCCCCTCAAAAAAAAGCCCTGGATATAAGAGTCAGCTACAAGCTAGAGCTTCCACAGCTAAGAAACCCAGAAGCTAAAGCCACTGCAGACACTGCTGGTGTCCAATGCTTACCAACACTATGTGTCCCGTCAGTTATGAAGTAGTAGCGACTGCTGTAGGATTTCCATTTTAACTTGAATTTAGTGCATACTAAAAACAAATTTTAAATGGTTATTGTTTGCATCTTGATCTATGGAATGGAGAAGGCCTCGCCCTAGACTGTGTTTAACCGAAACCAGAATGTGTGAAGGGTTTAAGTCAGGTCCTGCTTAACTTGAGGTTATATATATATTACATAAAATCAATATTTACTGGAGCTTATCACTGCAGGACCCCAGTATGACACACTAGGAATCATTTGTTGCTCTGAATAAGTGATGTTTTTTCTGTTCAGATTCAATTTTTATGACACACAGAATTCCAAGTGTTGATGACATCAGAAGAGCAGCTGTGCACACCAGGAAAGCAAGCAGACAGCGTATTAAGGCTGATAGCCTATATCTCATGGTTCAGAACAGGAATGCAAGAGGTAGGGCGAGGGTCAATTAAAACCCACCTGAAAAGGATTTTATTTACAATGTCCAGGCTACACAGGAGCTCGAGGTGTAGAGGGGAGGAAAAGGCCAGCAATTACCTCAGTGGGCTGAGAAGCAGGGAGAACAGTGCTGTACCTCCTTTGAACAAAGTTAGATTATAAGCCATCTACAGAAGGGAATTTCCAACTGTCCCCAAAGATGTCGGCTAAATCTAAATAAGTGGATTAAAAAAAAATCCGTTATTGTTTACCCCATATTGCATCTTTTGACATTGTTTTTTTTGTCGGAAGGGGGTACAAAGTACTGTAAATAACATGGTAAATTCTTGGCCTGCACGACCCTATATCTTATTCCGGACATGACACCAATGGCAGGAACAAATTTCAGTTTCTTCTGCTCTACCAGCGCAAGGTTGTTAGATAGCACACACACCAATACAAAAATGAACCTTGACCCCATAAAGATCTTTTCCCATGCACACACCCCTTAGTGGCACAAGGACAGCAGCTGGGACAGGACAATTTCCAAAGGCACTGGCTCTCCTGAAAGTTACATCTCTCTCCGCGAGTGATGGGCACTTTTCACCATGCACATTTAAGGGTGGCATTCCTGGCAGCATCTTTAGGGAGAGACTGGAAAATGCATGTGTTTCCTTTTCCCTTTGAAAACCACGTACAAGGTCCACATATACCTCTTTTCCCATTAAGGCAGTCATGGGTTAGTAAAATACTGAATGGTACTATCTCACCAACTCTTAGTGCCACTCTGAGATGTTGTCAACCTGCTCGTTCTCTGAGATCATCTCAGAAACCGCTACTCGATGTGCCTTCATTTCATCGTTTATTTAGAAGAATGTAATCATCCATTTTTTATATTAAAGGTCCAAAACTATGGAATGCATTGCCCATTGAACTTCGCTTAATACAAAATATAGATCAGTATAAAAAAGCTTTAAAAATTCACTTATTCTTTCAGGCTTTTGGTACTATTGATGTATGATATTATTTTAATATCATGTATATTTAATTAATTTATTTAAAATCATTTATACCCCACATTTTCCCACCACTGGGAGGCTCAATGTGGCTTACAACATTTAGGAAACAAACAGTAAAGTACAATAAAGTGAAAGGGATATGGTTGGCGTAAAGTTACAGGGGTAAGATAAAGTAATTGAGTTCAAAAGGCCTTTATAGGATTTGTAGTCCAGGAATCACGGATGCAGGACTGGATCTTTAGGGTAAGCTTGCCCAAATAAGTAGGTCTTGAGAGACTTCCTGAAAGTCAGATGATCTTGAACCGTTTTTACAGATTTAGGCAATGCATTCCACAAATGAGTGCTGATGTAGGAAAAGGTGGAAGCGTATGTGGTTTTATACTTGAGACCAGAACACGCAGAGTAGTGGAGGTTTAAGTATGAACAAGATCTAAGTGAATTCCTTGGTGGCAAGTTGACAAGGGCATCCATATAAGCTGGAGCTTCTCCTTAGAGGATCTTATGGACTAGGGTGCAAATTTTAAAAGTTATTCACTCCTGTACAGGAAACCAGTGTAATTTCTGACGAAGTGGTCTGGAACTTGTGAACTTTGATGCACTGAAGATGTCGAGCCACTGTGTTCTGGGCAGTTTGTAGTTTTTTTGAGAAGCAGGTCTCTGCACCCTGCGTATATGCCATTACAGTAATCGATTCGGCTTAAGACTAGTGATTGGACTAAATTACAAAATACTTCTCTTTGTCCTAGGGTCTTCTGTCTATACATAATTTTATCTTTCAATAATAAGCGTTTTCTTTGAGCCCACAACTTTTTTAACTCTGGTGATCTTTGAGACAAATTGGGCGGTTCTCTGTTCTAGAACATCAATTATTTCTTTCAAGACAATCTCCCTCCTTTGTGCTTCAATAATCTTCAATTCAGTGTACAGGATATGCACTTCTGGCAATTTTGTGGCCTTTTTAATTTTTTGTTGTTTTGCTATGGTTAGAAAATTCTTATCTCAATCTTTGTATAGTTTGTTGAGCAACGAAATAATTTTGTTTTTTTTACTTTGTATGTGCTTTGTTCCCTGCTTAGACTATCATAGATTTAGCAGGTTATAAACAAAGATTTTATTTATTATTTATTTACCCAACAGATGGGATACTTTCTGTCAGCAGGTTGATGGCTACATTGAAAGGTGAATATCCTCTAATCAATTTAGAAATAAGAAGATGGCAAAACGTAACCCTGTCCATTTTAAAAAAGGGTGAAAGTCATTTCTTTATCCCGCTTCTTCCAGATCTGAAAAAGATCAGAATTGCACATCTTCAGAGCTCCTCTGGAAGTAAGAGTATAAAATGTTCCCCTTTTGCCTTTTCTTCAGTTAAGGGTGTTAACAGGCTTAGGGTCTGTGATATGATTCTTCCTTATCAGCCCCCCAAAACTTGGTGGTCATTTGCAACTTGTTTTTTGATTAATTTAGAGTACACACTGTAGAAAGATGCTTAAAACTGTTCTTTATAAAGACTTTCTTGCTCAGATTAAGTTTCTTTTTAACTTTTTTTAAGAGGACATTGTGATCTTATTGTAATCTGCTTTGAACCAAATTGGTATTAGCAATATATAAATTGTAACTTGATTCTGAGGTGAGTATTCTAGGAGTATTGATGGGATTTTATTTTTGCTGTTGGATTAGGGGATCTGAATGGGATATTTTTGCATTAGATGTATGTTTAGTATTTCTGGATGTTTTTATAAACAGCTCTGATAAATTAATGGAAGTGTAGTTTATAAAACTGTATAAAATCAACAAATAAACCTCAGGCCAAAAATGAAATGGAGAATATCGCAACTAAGTCTGTCACATTTATAATTAAGCAAATTTATCTTACCTAATGACTGTCATTCTATGTAAAATAAATCCGATTTCCTACCAACTGCACTGCCTGATGATCAATATCTATTTATACATTATGATCTCAATTTGTTTTTCCCGATTATTAGGATAATTCTGGATGTCCTGCACAGCAGGACTCAGGTGAGTCCATTTATTAGGGCTAACCGGAGTCAGGTGTGGCTCACTCACGCCAGGGAGGGAAGAGGTCCTGCTGCCACGGTGACAAACCTTACAGGCTGAAAGATGAGACCTGTCATTTCCCCTTAAGTCATCCTGGCTGGCGAGGGAACCTGTGGGGAAACCCCATCATTTTGGGCAGAGAAATACTAAATATTGCCAATATTTTTCATATATCATTATTAAATATATACAATGTACAGGCCAGCAGGGCGGATCAAGGAACATTTTGCTGCTTAGAAAATCCTAGTGAAACACCTTTTCAGACTCCACCAGGACACTGAAGTGAAATACCCTCTGCGTTTCCAAAACTGATTCTGGAGGCAACTTAGCTAGTCAGGATTTCAGGATATCCACAATGAATATGCATGAGACATTTGCATGCACTACCTCACTATTCTCTCTCATGCATATTAATTGTGGATATCCTGAAAACCTGACTGGGTGGGGGGGCCTCCAGGACCAGGTTTGGGAACCACTGGTATAACAGAAACCTTTTCACACTTCACTAGTTCACTGCAGTGAAATACGGTCTGCATGACACACATGTTTTCAGCAGGACACTGCTGGTTGTCATTTCTTCATACTGCAGTCATGTAATTCTGGATGCCGTTCCAACATAATAAAGCCACATTAAAACAGATTAATGCCTCTGCTGATTAAAGTAAACACAGATTTCCCCAACACTTTGTGCTTTAACCAGACACCATCACAAAGGTCCTTCCAGCTGCTCTTGACAGAGCCCCCTCAGGTTTTTCTGCAGGGGGCTACACTCCCTCTGTATCCACCGCCGCCCCCCCCCCCCCCCCACCATGCATATAAACGATGAAAGTACTCAGCCTATTCTTTCTGCTCTCCAGCGCTATTTTTACAACAGAAACCTTTGAAAACGAGTGTAACCTATTTGAAAATGTACCTTGCAAACTGCTATCACATGGCAGCTGCAAAGTTTGCTCAGAGTTAAGAACCCGGGTATCTGTTCTATCCAAACTACAGCAAAGATTGATGAGCTGACAGCTGTAGAGAGACAGAGCCTGTATGCGTGTCTGATTCTGCTTTTACCCTTCCTATAAATAGAGGCTGGCAGCTGCCAGAGGGGACAGTCCTAACCTCATTTACTGAACACTGAGGAACTGGGTATCTGCTCCATAACTCTAGGCTCTGTCTAATCGCAAGCACTCAATGTGTCACAACTCACCCAAGGTCAAACTGCTGTGTATCTACACACCCTATGGAAAATGCTCTTCTCTGCTCAAAGCACTTACCTGGGTACTCAAAACGGGCCTCCCTCCGAGGGACTAAAAGCACACACGCTGATCACAAAATACACACTTTCAATAGCATCCAAATATGGTGTTTCCAGGGACGTGTCTTGGGCAAATGAAGAAATAACACGCAGCTGCTATTTTCTATAGAAATGTTTAGCCAAGCAAAAAGCAGAAGCAGAGGTTTAAGACAGGAAAAGTTGGCCGGTTCATTGCCTTTGAAATCTAGGCAAAACGTTCACCAGTAGGAAGTGTCCATGGACGTCACCCGCAAAATACACTTTTGCCCCATGGATTGCCGGTGTAACTCTCCAGCACTGAGTACACTGATGGGACACGAGGGCAATTCTGAATCTATTCACGCTGATAAACATCAAATTTTCATGCCTAAATTCATGGTATCCCTAAGCATAAGTGAAAAAGCATGCAGTGTGCAACATGTGCACACCTGTAGCTTCGTGGGGGGGGGGGGGGGGGGGGGGGGGAGGAGAGGGGAATTTCTCTGAAAATGTGACCCATGGGCATCATTCCCTGAAATCAACATTTTCAGAGAACTAGTCCATGGGCCCCATTTTCAGAGAACAATGCCCCTGAGCCGCTTTTTCACAGAATGATCTCCACGAGCCGCTTTTTCACAGAACGTTGCCCATGAGCTGCATTTTTCAAAGAATGTTGTTCATGAACTGGAATTTCAGAGAATAATGCCATGAGCCGCATTTTCAGAGAATGTTGCCCATGAACCGCATTTTCAAAGAATGCCAAGAGCTGCATTTTCAGCCATGAGCCGCATTTTCAGAGAACAATGCTCATGAGTCGCATTTTTCAGAGAACGTTGCCATGAACCGGAATTTCAGAGAACGCTGCCCATGGACCACATTTTAAGAGAACACTGCCCATGAGTCGCATTTTCAGAAAGCGCTGCCCATGGACCAAATTTACAGAGAATGCCACGAGTCGCATTTTTCAGAGAACAATGCCCATGAGTTGCATTTTTCAGAGAACGTTCCCCGTAAGTCGCATTTTTCAGAGAACGCTGCCCATGAACCAGAATTTCAGAGAACGCTGCCCATGGACCGCATTTTCAGAGAACGATGCCCATGGACCACATTTTAAGAGAACACTGCCCATGAGTTGCGTTTTCAGAAAGCGTTGCCCATGGACCGCATTTTCAGAGAATGATGCCACGAGCCGCATTTTCAGAGAACAATGCCCGCGAACCGCATTTTCAGAGAACAATGCCATGAACCGCATTTTCAGAGAACAATGCCATGAACCAAATTTTCAGAGAATGCTATGAACCGCATTGTCAGAGAATGCCACAAACTGCGTTTTCAGAGAACGATGCACATGTTCCATATTTTAACTGCTCCTTGCAGAAAAGGTGAAAAGTCTGCAGATGCCCTGTACCTGAGTCAATTTTGAAAGATGATGTATGCTCACGTACTCCCTTTGAAGTTTGGTGAAAAGCTTGAGGCTGAGGTTCCATGGACTTGTGACAGAACAGAATGGGAGAATTCATCAACATTTCTGGAAACGTGTCACCCCGAAGTAAAAGCAACACTGAAATCCCTTTCCAGAGGTACTCACCCCGCCCCCCAAAGTCAAAGAAAATACACACACTGCTTCTAGGGCACTGTGAAGAAACTGGGAGAGGTTGAGAGATCGAGAAACATAATTTGCATAGTCTAAATCACATTTTTCATTGTTTTACAAAAAAAAAAAGCAAAAGAAGTAGGCACAAATCTCTGGGGGTAATTATTTTTTTGTTGGGGTTACTTTAGTTTATTCTTAATACAATGCCTTTTTTGGGAGGGGGGGAGAGAGGGAGCAATAATGAAACAGATGCTTATTTTTGGTTTGCTTATTGGTGGAAACCTCGTATGTAACGGAACTGATGGACAAGTTTAGGGTTATGTAACAAATTTGATAAACTGCCTTCTGTGTCATATGTGGGCTACACAGCATCGCACACACTCGTTTCTGGGGCCTTTTTTTACAGTAATGTACTTATGGCCCCCGTTTCCAGATCCATAGGTTGACCATAACTGGGCTTTAGTATCAAACCCAGTAGCTTGGAAAAGGCAGAAAACCCGTGTGACACAAAATGTCCTTCATCTTACAGCCAGCTTACTCTCACCCTCATCGATATATGACCCCAGGAGGATAATCGCCTGCTGTCATTTAGCCGACGCTCTGCTCCAAACCCTCCAGTGTTTTGCCCATCTAGGGGAAATATTTTAGTAAAACAGTTGACCTTCGACATAACCTGAAAAGTGTTTCCTCTACAAGTCTGACACTTAAGAGATAAGAAGCTTATGAACATCACCTATCTCAGAGTGGCATTTTAGTCACATAGTTTGAGCAGTTTATCAGGAAAGTAAAGAACAAAAGCATTGCCACAACGGATGATCAAGCCCAGCGGCCAATCCAGGTCAAAGAACAGAGCAAGATCCCAAAAGAGTAAGCTTGAGACAAAAGATCTTTCAGACAAGAACAGGGTTCACAGGGAGAAAGAAATCAAACAGTAGAATTACAGATGAAGAAAAAAACAGTAAAGATTAGCAAAGATCAGAAAGAATGTGAAGGGTTTTTACCTGAACTACGCCAGGGTAGCAGGGAGGAGCCTGTGGATAGACAGGAAGACCGTAAGGGTGCAGCACTACTGCAGGAGAGGATAACATAGTATACAACCCCCTTGGACACAAGGAAAAAGGACAGAGACCCCCAAATCCACAGCTGACAGGACGACAAACTCTACAAACTGCTCAGGAAGGAGTGAGAGAGACAGAGGAGTCTGAGTGACAGCAAAGAAACTGAAATCAGAGCCAGCAGCTGTCTGTCCCTATCACTTTCACCCTGGAGCCTGCTGCATCATAGAGGACACACTGTTACCATCTTTTTATCACAGGCAGTCTAAAGTCTGGCATCTGTCCCAGCATTTTACTCAAGGGTCTGTGATGGGGCAGTCTCTCTGTGAGCCCGACTTTCTGTCACAATGATAGGGAAGTTTCTCTGTGCGTCTGAGATTCCTGTCTCAGTAACGGGGCAGTCTCTCTGTGCAACCGAGACTCCTGTCACAGTAACGGGGCAGACTCTCTGTGTGTCCGAGACTCCTGTCACAGTAACGGGCCAGACTCTCTGTGCGTCCGAGATTCCTGTCTCAGTAACTGGGCAGTCTTTGCCTGTGAAAGGACAGTCTCTCTTTAAACCCTGCATTCCTTTAACAGTGTTAAGGCACGCTCTATATGAGCCTAAGATTCCTCTCTCAGTAACGAGGCAGTCTCTCTGTGCGTCTGAGATTCCTGTCTCAGTAACGGGGCAGTCTCTCTGTGCGTCCGAGACTCCTGTTACAGTAACAGGGCAGTCTTTGCCTGTGAAAGGACAGTCTCTCTTTAAACCCTGCATTCCTTTAACAGTGTTAAGGCACGCTCTATATGAGCCTAAGATTCCTCTCTCAGTAACGAGGCTGTCTCTCTGTGCGTCTGAGATTCCTGTCACAGTGACGGGGCAGTCTCTCTGTGCGTCTGAGATTCCTGTCACAGTAACGGGGCAGTCTCTCTGTGCGTGCGAGACTCCTGTCACAGTAACGGGGGCAGTCTCTCTGTGCGTGCGAGACTCCAGTCACAGTAACGGGGGCAGTCTCTCTGTGCGTGCGAGACTCCAGTCACAGTAACGGGGGCAGTCTCTCTGTGCGTCCGAGACTCCAGTCATAGTAAGGGGGCAGTCTCTCTGTGCGTCCGAGACTCCAGTCATAGTAACGGGGGCAGTCTTTGCCTGTGAAAGGACAGTCTCTCTTTAAACCCTGCATTCCTTTAACAGTGTTAAGGCACGCTCTGTATGAGCCTAAGATTCCTCTCTCAGTAACAGGGCAGTCTCTCTGAGCATCTGAGATTCCTGTCTCAGTAACGGGGCAGTCTCTCTGTGTGTCCGAAATTCCTGTCTCAGTAACAGGACAGTCTTTGCCTGTGAAAGGACAGTCTCTCTTTAAACATTGCATTCCTTTAACAGTGTTAAGGCACACTCTGTATGAGCCTAAGATTCCTCTCTCAGTAACGGGGCAGTCTCTCTGTGCATCCAAGACTCCTGTCACAGTAACGGGGCAGTCTTTGCCTGTGAAAGGACACTCTCTCTTTAAACCCTGCATTCCTTTAACAGTGTTAAGGCACGCTCTGTATGAGCCTAAGATTACTCTCTCAGTAACAGGGCAGTCTCTCTGTGCATCTGAGATTCCTGTCTCAGTAACGGGGCAGTCTCTCTGTGTGTCCGAAATTCCTGTCTCAGTAACGGGGCAGTCTTTACCTGTGAAAGGACAGTCTCTCTTTAAACATTGCATTCCTTTAACAGTGTTAAAGCACACTCTGTATGAGCCTAAGATTCCTCTCTCAGTAACGGGGCAGTCTCTCTGTGCGTCCAAGACTCCTATCACAGTAATGGGGCAGTCTCTCTGTGCATCCAAGACTCCTGTCACAGTAACGGGGCAGTCTTTGCCTGTGAAAGGACAGTCTCTCTTTAAACCCTGCATTCCTTTAACAGTGTTAAGGCACGCTCTGTATGAGCCTAAGATTCCTGTCACAGTAACGGGGCAGTCTCTCTGTGTGTTCGAGACTTCTGTCACAGTAGCGGGGCAGTCTTTGCCTGTGAAAAGGGTGGTCTCTCTTTAAACCTTGCATTCCTTTAACAGTGTCCAGGCAGGCAATGTATGAGCCTGAGATTCCTGTCCCAGTGACATGGTGGTCTCCCCACATTTGAAGATAAATTATTCAGTGGGCCCAGAACCTGAAGAACTGGGTTTGATTCCCACTGCTGCTCCTTGTGACTCTGGGCAAATCACTTAACCCTCCAGGTACAAAAACTTAGATTACGAGCCCGCTAGGGACAAAGAAAATCCCTGTATATAATAAATATTAACTGCTTTGGTTGTACCACAGAAAGGCAGGGTATCAACTCCCCGATTATGCTTGTCCAACGCTCACCTATAAGGAAAGAGTGCAGAGTTTCCTCCACGTGATGACGAATTACTCCAGGGCCTGCATCTCTGGGACAGTCATCTCCGTTGATAGGCTACTGCCTGCAGTGTTCAGTCTGCTCTTTTAGTTGTAACTACTGCTCCCTCAAGAACCTGTCTCTTAAGATTGGGGAAGGCACAGTCTTTGAACTTGTTGCCAACCTTGTTTTTGGACAACAAACGAGTCTCACCTCAGGAGTCCAAGACACACAGGGTTTGTTTGGGGTTTTTTTTTTTTTTGCTGTGAGGTTTGTGAGGCACTGAAAAAGCAGCTAAGAAAACACATTTTAGGATGTTTAGCCACTCTGGAGGAGTAGCCTAGTGGTTAGTGCAGTGGACTTTGATCCTGGAGAACTGGGTTTGATTCCCACTGCAGTTCCTTGTGACTCTGGGCAAATCACTTAACCCTCCATTGCCCCAGGTAGAAATAAGTACCTGTATATATGTAAACTGCTTTGAATGTAGTTGCAAAAACCACAGAAAGGCGGTATATATCAAGTCCCCTTTCCCTGTAAGAAGTGTTTCTGTGATATCTGACAACCTGAAAGCTTCATTACCAGACTCTCAGAGAACAAACAACCCATCGAGCAGCACGATTGCACTAGCACCTCCATGTGGAAGATAAAGGTACTGAGAGTACAGTAACCCTTTGTGATAAGACAATTTCATTGATACTTACGGCTAGGAAAATAAATGAGCTTTTCACTGTGTATCTGAACAGCTTCAGCCCAAAGCAAGAATAAGCAGACACAAGGAGAACAACCCCCAAGGCAGCCGTTCCTATCCAAGGACAGCCATACGTCAGGTTTTCATGATATGCACAATGAATAAATAATAAATGCTCTGTACTGGAGACTCGGGTCATGCTAATTTTTCCATGCACGTTTAGTGTGGCAACCCCGAAAACCTGACCAGCTATAGGGTGAGCAGCATGGTTCTCAGAAAAGTCAGGTTAGACGCTTTTCTTCAAGTAATAACAGGAACAATCCCCAAGAGGCACTCAAGTGAAAAGGCAGCATCTCTATTCCCTCAACAGGCACAGGAGTGGCAGCTCGGCTTGCACAAAGTTTTGTGAAGACAGAGAGTTAAGAAGATTAAGTAGTTGTTTCGCTGTTTGCTTCTCATGCACAATTCTGTCCAAAACTTCCATCATTCCAAGCTCAGCCAAGTCCCAGAAGCCTCAACATCTTTCTGTACAACCAGCAGAACTTCACATAGTCCTTGGGAGATAAGTTCCTGAAGATAATGCCTGGAAAGAGGGGGGGAAAAAAGTAGAAAAGGAGGGTTATTTAGCAGCAAGAAAGAGGAAGAAGAGAACATGAGGGATAACGAAAGGGAAGAAGGGAAAAGAGAGAAAGTTAATGACAAATGCTGAAAACAGAAAAGGAGGGTTACTTAACAGTGAGAAAGAAGAGAGAAAGTTAATGACAATGCTCAAAAATAATAATTAATCTAATGAAAGAAAGTGTGTCATGACAGAGTTCCTGGCTCAAACATATACCAGACGGACTCCAGGAGCTTTGACTTCGGGTCACTTTTTTAGGTTTGTTTATTCTGGTTTTCTTAATTTTTTGAACGGGTAATGCAGTGTGACTGAGACTGGTATTATAGTGTCACCTCCAAACCCATAAGAACATAAGAGTAGCCATACTGGGTCAGACCAATGGTCCATCTAGCTAAAGGTGAGCTGGTTGATATTGTGTATCTGGATTTTCAGAAGGCGTTTGACAAAGTACCTCATGAAAGACTCCAGAGGAAATTGGAAAGTCATGGGATAGGAGGTAGTGTTCTATTGTGGATTAAAAACTGGTTAAAGAATAGAAGACAGAGAGTAAGGTTAAATGGTCAGTATTCTCAATGGAGAAGGGTAGTTAGTGGGATTCCCCAGGGGTCTGTGCTGGGACTGCTGCTTTTTAACATATTTATAAAGTAGTAAAAGAGGCCCGTTTCCAACAGAAAGGAAACGGGCGCTAGCAAGGTTCCAGGGCCCCCTCCCCCCTCTCGTTGCAGGACCTCCACCCCCAGCCCCCTCCACACCTCTCTCTCGTCTCAGGAGCCCCCCCCCCCCCCGATTTCCGCCGCCCAGCGCTTCCCTCCCTCTGTCTCTGTGGCCTCCGAGTGCAAGGAGGACATGTGCGGGTGCCCCAGCCCTTCGTACGTGGTAGCTGCTGTTTAAAAAGTTTTACCTCCTGCTCAGCCGACAGCACTCAAGTCCAGCAAGTAAAGACGCCACTTCAGACAGGCTGTGTTTCGCTGTTCCTCTGGTCCTGCCCTCATTTCCTGTTTGCGGAAGGGCGGGACCAGAGGAACAGCGAACCACAGCCTGTCTGAAGTGGCATCTGTACTTGCTGGACTTGAGTGTTGCTGGCCGAGCAGGAGGTAAAACTTTTTAAACAGCAGCTGCCACGTACGAAGGGCTGGGGCACCCGCACACGTCCTCCTTGCACTCGGAGACCACAGAGACAGAGGGAGGGAGGGAGGCGCTCGGTGGCGGAAATGAGAGGAGAGGGGGTGGGGCGTGGAACTCGAAATGGTAGTGGGGCTGGTGCGGCCCGTGGAACTCGGACGACGGGAGTGGAGGGAGGGAGGTTGGGGATCATGGAACTTGGGGGGGCGTTTGGTTACTCACCTCCGGTGGCTGCTGCTGGGTTCCCTTCCCTCTCACTTCCCATTGGTCCGCCCTGTGACGTCATCCCCAGGGCAGACCAATAGGAACTGTATAACGAACCCAGGCAGCCAGACGGAAGCGCAGAGGTCCAAATTATTATATAGGATGACCTAGAGACGGGAGTAACTAGTGAGGTAATTAAATTTGCTGATGACACAAAGTTATTCAAAGTCGTTAAATCTCAGGAGGATTGTGAAAAATTACAAGAGGACCTTATGAGACTGGGCGTCTAAGGGGAGCGGTGACGTCACGCTGAGCGATGGCTGTGTGAGAGAACAGCTCCACACGCCAGTAACGAAGATCAATAATATATAACTACAGGTGGCGAAATCGGAACACACGATCGGACTTAGTGAGCATTAGAGGAGCAGCGGAGCACGGGGATGGCAGGCAAAGAGGCGTCTGGACCCCGCAAATCTTTAAAAGACTTCTCTTACCGGCCGCTGCAGATGGCGGACAAGATGGCGCCCGCAGAAGAAAGCGGGAAAACCGACAAGGCCCGACGCGATAGATCACCAGTAGATATTGCGGTGGAGGGGGAACTTTCTGCAAGAGACTTTTGGGCACTGCTGGAGGTGATTCGAGCGGATATTAAAGGGGTCCGCGAAGATTTCGCGACCCTAGCAGCTGAGCTCCGGGGCGAGGTCTCCGAGATGGGACACCGCGTGGTGGAGCTGGATGAACAAATGGAGAGCCAGCAGGAAGCCCTGAGCTCCGTCGAACTTACGCTGGAAGCGCAACAGGCCATGTGCAGGTCCCTGAGTGAGAAGGTGGAAGACCTAGAAAACCGAGGGAGGAGAGCTAATTTACGTTTCAGAGGCATACCGGAGCAAGCTGAATATGTGAACTGCGAACAGGCCATACAGCAAATTGCGAGTATGCTGCTATCTGAAGAGGGGCAAGAAGTGACGCCCTCCATGATCAAAATAGACAGAGCGCATAGAATGCTGGCACGCACGAAAGCTAACGTGCCCCGGGACATTATTGCATGCTTCACGGAATACAAAACAAAGGGAGCTATCCTCCGTAAGGCACGGAAATTGGAAGTGGTGCATTGGGAATCCCTCCCTATTGAAATCTATCAAGACCTTGCCCCTGCCACATTAAAACGACGGGCGGAGCTGCGGAACTATACCAGATACCTGCGAGATAAAGGAATACCCTACAGATGGCAGCACCCTTTTGCTTTGACATATAACCAAGATGGAAAATGGCACAGGGTTACTACTGCGGAGGAAGCTCGGGGAAAAATGGCCAGAAGTAGAGGCACCCCGGAGGCCCCCGGAGGAACAGACCAGAGTGGAGGGGGATGCACGCCCGATAAGACAGCGTTGGACGCGAGTGGCGAGAGGCAAGGGACACCTCACTAGACAACAATCTGAGAAGCAGCTGACATCAGCACGATTTAATATAACCTGACTGCTGTATTATGAACATTGAGGCTCAAGGTTTGGTTGATGTGATGTGTGTGCCCACGAGTTGATATGTATGAGGAAAGTAAGGGAGATAAGAATGTAGTTATAGACAAGGATATGGGATAGTTGGATATCTACTGGCGAATGGGTAGTCACCGTTCTCACAATTTTGGAGGTGGGATACAGTTCTCCCATCGGTTAAAGAAGGATAGGGGAAGGGAGGAGGGAGGGGGATGGGTTTTGGGGATCTCTCAGGAAACTGATAACACTACACATTGTTTAGATAAGTTGCAACGGATCAGGAGGAAGGCTGATAGAATTACAGATAAGGCCCCACCATGATTGGGTTTACATGCTTATCATTGAATGTACGAGGTCTTAACTCTCCTCTAAAACGTAGGAGGCTTTTCCGAGAGGCACTAAGGGTGAAGGCTGAAGTTCTCTTTATACAGGAAACACACCTGTTACCCCGACACGAACATCTGCTACAGCACCCTAGATACCCACTCCAATTCCTGGCATCTAATAGGCAACCAGCAAAAACAGCGGGTGTGGGGATACTATTTAAACAAGGGCACCAATGGGAAATACAAATGGTCAAGAGAGATGTGGGGGGCAGGTTTGTGATTGTGGTGGGGAGTCTCGGGGGTCACACCTATACCTTAGTTAACATTTATGCCCCGAATTACGCGCAAGGAGCCTTTTTTGAGACACTGGGCGCTCAGCTGTCACGCAATGTGCAAGGGGAGCTTTTGCTGGGAGGGGACTTTAATTTGACGATGGACCCCTCGTTAGACAACTCAAGTGGGACAGCGAACTATGCGCAATCAGATCGGGATAACTTGCTTCAGTTTTTAAATCAGTGGGGCCTGGTGGATATTTGGAGGGTGTTACATGGGGGAGAGAGGGACTATACATGCTTCTCGGCTCCCCATGATTCCTATTCAAGAATAGATATGTGGATGGGAAGCGCGGGTGTGACTATGCAGGTGGAATCTTCAGAAATACATACAAGAACATGGTCGGATCACGCCCCTCTCTCTATAACACTCCGGGGATTCCCAGTAAAAGATAGACAGTTGAGGTGGCAGCTCCCTGATAGAGTATTAGACGATCCAAAAATTGTTCAGAAACTCGCAGGAGAGATCAGGGAGTTCCTGCAATTTAATGATGTCCCGGGCATAGCACCAGAGATTCTATGGGAAACCCTGAAGGTAGTGATTAGGGGGTCCTTGATCTCCATACAAGCCTTTCTACAGAAAGACCATAAGGAAAAAGAAACAATTCTGAGACAAACAATACATCGGTTAGACCCATTAGCCAAACAGAATCAGGCCTCCCCGAGCCAGCAAGAGGAATTGCATAGAGCTAGGGTGCAATTGCTGGACTTGGACCTCAAGGTTATTAAAGAGCAGATGCAGAAGACACAACAGGAATTTTATGAATTCAATAACAAAGCTAGTAAATTACTAGCATATAAATTAAGACAGTTAAGGCAAAGGAATGTCATTAGTAGAGTGAGAACAGAGGATGGGCGGCTTTGGGATCAACCGGCAGAGGTTAAGAGACTCTTTGTGGAATACTATCAGAGACTCTATAGCCCAGAGGAGGGGATGGAGGAGGAGGCCATTCGGGCCTATTTGAGTAACATAGATATGCCAACTCTCAGGGGGAATGATTATGAGATGCTATCTGCCCCCATAGAGCTAGAAGAGGTGACATCAGCAATCAAGGGTCTGCCTAGTGGAAAAGCTCCAGGAGCAGATGGGTATAATAACCGATTCTATAAATGTTTTAATTCGTTATTGGCACCAATTCTACTTAGAGTATTCAATACTATACAGGCTGATACCGGGCTCCCAAGATCTTGGCGCCTAGCTGAGGTGGTTTTATTATTAAAACCACATAAAGATCCGCAAAGTTGTGGCTCATATCGGCCTATTTCCCTGCTGGGGACTGACTATAAAATATTGGCCACCATCTTGGCTGCCCGGCTGCAGAAAGTACTCCCATATCTGGTTCACGAGGACCAAGCCGGGTTCATAGCAAATAGACAGACCTTTGACAATACTAGGCGAGCACAATATCTATTGGATAGAATTAAACAATTGGGACACCCGGCAGTGTTTGTGTCACTGGACGCCGAGAAGGCGTTTGATAGGGTGCTGTGGCCCTTCCTGTTTGAACTGCTACGGAAGGTTGGAATTGGCGGGCAATACTTAAGCTGGGTCGCGGCGCTCTACCAACAGCCGATGAGTCGGCTGCGAATTAATGACACGACAACAGAGCCTTTTGAATTGTTTAGAGGTACAAGACAGGGTTGTGCCCTCTCCCCATTACTGTTCGCACTAACCATGGAACCACTAGCAATCTTGATTCGAGCAGAAGTTACAGTACAAGGCATTAGAATTGGGAGGCATGAAACCAAACTACTGCTTTATGCAGATGATATACTGCTGACACTGTCGCAGCCTGAGATATCGTTGCAAGCTGTAATGCAGATAATTCAGGGATACGGCCAGGTGGCTGGTCTCAAAATTAATATGCAGAAGTCTGAGATCATGCCCATACAGTGCTCGAATGAGCTACAGGAGCAGCTACAAACCTCCTTCCATCTCCTCTGGTCGCCTCAGTATATTAGATATCTGGGGGTTAATTTAACGCCAGACACTGGGGACCTATTTCGGGAGAACTTTTTACCTAAACTACGCGAACTTTTGCAAGAACTGGACAGATGGGGAGGGTTACACATGTCATGGATGGGTAGAATAGCAGCGGTTAAGATGACACTGCTCCCCAAACTCCTGTATCTGTTTATGGCAGTGACAGTTCATATACCATACACATTTTTTCACACTCTTCATAAGAAAGTGTTCGCCTTTATCTGGCGTAGAAGACCACCTCGAGTGGCCCGTAGTGTCCTCTTTCAACTACGGAAAGATGGGGGTATGGGAGTGCCTAACTTTAGCCTATATTATAGAGCTGCCCTATTTCAGATGCTGTCCACGGTACAGAGAGGCCCGAATAAGTTGTGGACCTACGATGCGCAATGGGGCTTAAAAGGGGTGCCAATATGGGCAGTAGCGTGGCTCCCCTTGCCGCTCATACGAGACCTTATTTCGGGAATACGGGGTCCGATGGGGGTGATCCTGGGGGAATGGGTTAGATGTAGAGCGGCATGGTTCCCTGGGCGTAAATATCATGTGATGACCCCTATCATTTTTGCAACCGACTTCACTCCAGGTCGGACAGATGGGGTATATAGACATTGGTCTGCAGCCTCGTTGCGCTTGCTGGGCCAAATATGGGAAGATGGGAAGTGCCATTCATTTCACACACTTCAGGAGGAATTTGGGTTAGGGGACAAAGACTACTTCTCGTACATGCAGATTAGAGACTTTATACAGAGAAAAGCGAGAGAGGACTTAGCCCTTGCAGACACAGAGCTTGAGTTAGCCATGAGATCAGGGGAAGGCAAAGGGGGGATATCCCGCATTTACAGAGCTATGTTGCATAAGACCCAACCACTGGGCAAATACATTAAGAAATGGGAGACGACACTGGGTGCCACATATGATCCACTGGTCTGGAAAAGAATATTTAAACGTTTATTGGCATTTTCAGTAGCTACTCCTTTATTGGAAAATGGGTATAAGATGTTGTATCAATGGTATATGACCCCGAGCCGACTTTTCCGCATTTTTAAAAATGGATCGGCAGTCTGCTGGCTTAGGTGCGGGGCAGAAGGTACATTTTGGCATATCTGGTGGGAATGCCCAATGATACAGCAGTTCTGGCAGGACTTACAGTCCAGACTGCAGAACGGGATGGGGCTGGTGATAAAGTTTGATGCTGACATATGTCTGTTAAATTTAGTTGCAAAAGAGAGTAAAGGCTCCTGCTCAGCACTTTTACGATACATTGTTACAGCAGCCAGGACTTTAATTGCAAAGTATTGGAAACAACAAACACTGCCCACTGTGGACCAAGTACTTACCAAGGTGGACTACTGCTGTATGATGGATAAATTGACTGCCATGCGAAGAGGAGGAATGATGAGATTTCTTAAAACCTGGTCCACTTATGTAGAGTGGCGAGGGCTTACAGGATGAGGAGTATATTTGGTGACTCTTGTGGCAAAACAATGTGTAACCTTTTGATGATGTGTTCCTGAGAGGGGTGGGAGGGGGGAGTTTAGGGGGGCTTTTTGTTTTTTCTTGTTGGTACTGCAAAATGTATGGCATATATTGTCAATATGCGTTAATGTATGCTCTGAAAATTGTTAACTCTAATAAAAAGATAAATTAAAAAAAAAAAAGAAGTTTAAAAAAAAAAAAAAAGACTGGGCGTCTAAATGGCAGATGACGTTTAATGTGAACAAGTGCAAAGTGATGCATGTGGGAAAGAGGAACCCGAATTATAGCTACGTCATGCAAGGTTCCACATTAGGAGTCACGAACCAAAGAAAGGGATCTAGGTGTCGTCGTTGATGATACGTTGAAACCTTCTGCTCAGTGTGCTGCGGTGGTTAAGAAAGCAAATAGAACGTTAGGTATTATTAAGAAAGGAATGGAAAACAAAAATGAGGATGTTATAATGCCTTTGTATTACTCCATGGTGCGACCACACCTTGAATATTGTGTTCAATTCTGGTCACCGCATCTCAAAAAAGATATTGTGGAAGTAGAAAAGGCGCAGAGAAGGGCGATGAAAATGATGATAAAGGGGATGGGGCAACTTCCCTGAGGAAAGGCTAAAGCGGCTAGGGCTCTTCAGCTTGGAGAAAAGGCGGCTGAGAGGAGATATGATAGAGGTCTATAAACTAATGAGTTGAACGGGTAGATGTGATGCGTCTGTTTACGCTTTCCAAAAATACTAGGACTAGGGGGCATGCGATGAAGCTACAATGTAGTAAATTTAAAACAAATCGGAGAAAAGTTTTCTTCACTCAACGTGTAACTAAACTCTGGAATTCGTTGCCAGAGAATGTGGTAAAGATGGTTAGCTTGGGGAAAATCCACTATTTCTGGGATAAGCAGTATAAAATGTTTTGTACTTTTTTGGGATCTTGCCAGGTATTTGTGACCTGGATTGGCCACTGTTGGAAACAGGATGCTGGGCTTGATGGACCTTTGATCCTTCCCAGTATGGCAATACCAATGTACTCAGTATCCTGCTTCCAGCAGTGGCCAATCCAGGTCACAAGTATCTGGCAGAAAACCAAATAGTAGCAACATTCCATGCTTCCAATCCCAGGGCAAGCAGTGGCTTCCCCCATGCCCATCTCAATAATAGACTATGGACTTTTTCTCCAGGAACTTGTCCAAATCTTTTAAAAACCGAGATACACTAACCGCCGTTACCACATCCTCCGGCAGCGAGTCCCAGAGCTTAACTATTTAGAGTGAAAAAATATGTCCTCCTATTTGTTTTAAAAGTATTTCCATGCAATATTTTTATGTTAAATGAGGTCATTATTAATCTGGGCAAGATAGAAACAAAGCAATACAAAACATACACTGGCAAGTATATTCTTCTCTCAAAGCACAATAACACCTGTAATATTTTCAAATGTTTAAAACTATTCAAAAGGATGAAAAACCAAAAAGGAGAAAAGGGGGGGAGGAAGGGGGAAAGAGGATAGCAGAGGAGAGATAACCCAATGATTGGAGTCCAAGAGTAGGACAATAGATGGAAAAAAGCCAAACTATGCCCCACTCACCCACAAAATTCAAATTACGCACAGTTCCCCAAATCTATTACACCTAATAGTTGTTAATGTCTCCAACTTACATACTGTGTATGGCCGGGACTTCCAGTTTGCTATGAGAGGAACCTCTGGTGTCTTCCAAGCAGCCGCCAGGGTGAGCTTGACCAAACGTAGTAGATGACAAACCAAAGGTTTCTGATATTTCCAAAGTCTTGAAATCTCTTTATTCAACAAGAAAATCCTAGCATACCAAGGAACTCTCAGATCACCATGCAATTTCATCCAGTGTCCTCTGGTCTTTGTACTTTTTGAAAGTGTGAAATACCGATTCACTTCTACCCATTCTACACCACTAGGGATTTTATAGACCTCACTCGTATCCACCCCCCACCCCGTTGTGTCTTTTCCAGGCTGAACAGCCCTAACCTCTTTTCTCATACAAGAGGCGTTTCATCCCCTTTATCATTTTGGCCGCTCTTCTTTGTAGATTTTCTAATTCCGCTATCTTTTTTGAGATATGGCAACCAGAACTGAACGCAATACTCAAGGTGAGGTCACATCATGGAGCCGTACGGTAAAATTATGTATAATCATACCTGATAATTTTCTTTCCATTAATCATAGCTGATCAATCCATAGACTGGTGGGTTGTGTCCATCTACCAGCAGGTGGAGATAGAGAGCAAACTTTTGCCTCCCTATATGTGGTCATGTGCTGCCGGAAACTCCTCAGTATGTCGATATCAAAGCTCCATCCGCAGGACTCAGCACTTAGAGAATTACACCCACGAAGGGACACTCTGCCCAGCTCACCACCGCCGAAACGGGGGAGGGGAATTAACCCAGCTCATCCCCACACAAGTGGGGGAGGGGAATCCGTCCAGCTCATCCCCGCGGAGCGGGGGAGGGACACCACACCCGCCGATGCGGGGGGATCTGGCTTATCCTGCAACCGCGGGAGGAGCTGACTGACCCTAACACCGCCGAAGCGGGGGGGGGTACAAAGCTGCCCTACAGCCGCACGAAGCGGGAGGGAGTGCCGGCAGAATTTATGTCTCAATCCAGCCCCGTAAAACGGAGGGGAGAGGAATGCAGCAGCTCACTGTAACACAAACTCGTCTCAACTCTTGAAGAATCCAAGTGAAAGAAGAACTTGAACACGAAGTCCTCCTGAAGTAACTGAAGGCTAAACTTGAACCTAAAATTCAACCAGAATATAAACAGTACAGATATCTGGGAGGGGCTATGGATTGATCAGCTATGATTAATGGAAAGAAAATTATCAGGTATGATTATACATAATTTTACCTTCCATATCATCAAGCTGATCAATCCATAGACTGGTGGGATGTACCGAAGCAGTACTCACCCAGGGCGGGACATAGAAATCCCTGACCTCAACACTGAAGCTCCAAACCGGGCCTCCGCCCGTGCAGCCACAGTCAAACGGTAATGCTTGGAGAATGTATGAGCCGAAGCCCACGTTGCCGCCTTGCGTATCTCTTCCAAGGAGACGGATCCGGCCTCTGCCATCGAGGCCGCCTGAGCTCTCGTGGAGTGAGCCTTCAGCTGGATAGGCGGCACCTTCCCCGCGGCCACATAAGCCGCTGCAATGGCTTCCTGGACCCATCTTGCCACTGTAGGCTTAGCAGCCTGCAGACCCTTACGAGGACCTGCAAACAGGACAAACAGATGATCCGATTTCCGGAAATCATTGGTCACTTCCAAGTATCTGATGATGACTCGTCTCACATCCAGATATTCAAGAGCGGAGTACTCCTCTGGGTAGTCCTCCCTACGAAAGGAAGGGAGACAGAGCTGCTGATTCACATGGAAGCGAGAACCAATCTTGGGCAGGAAGGGAGGCACTGTGCGAATAGTCACTCCTGCCTCAGTGCACTGCAGAAAAGGCTCTCGACATGAGAGCGCCTGGAGCTCGGAAACTCTTCTGTCTGAAGTGATAGCCACCAAAAAGACTGCTTTCAACGTCAGGTCTTTCAGAGATGCCCTCGACAAGGGTTCCTAACAGGTCCTGCTCCACTGACAGCCGCAGAGGATCGTCGACTGAGAGCCTGAACAAGTCCGCATACCAGGGACGTCTGGGCCAATCCGGACCCACCAGGATTACCCTGCCGGGATGCTTTGCCACCCGGTCTAGCACCCTGCCCAACATGGGCCAGGGCGGGAACACATAGAGGAGCTCTTGTGTCGGCCACTGTTGGAGAAGAGCATCTACTCCCAGGGATCGAGGGTCCCGTCCTCTGCTGAAAAAGCGCGGCACTTGGCCATTGGCCGATGACGCCATCAGATCTAGGCTCGGCTGGCCCCAGCGCTTCGTGATGTCCAAGAACGCCTGAGCAGATAGTTGCCACTCTCCGGGCTCCAAGGTATGGCGACTGAGAAAGTCCGCCTTGACATTCATGACTCCGGCAATGTGGGCCGCTGAAAGCTGCTCCAGGTTCGCTTCCGCCCACTGGCAAACACTCATAGCCTCCTTGGCTAGAGGGGCGCTCTGGTACCTCCCTGGCGGTTGATATAGGCCACAGCCGTGGCATTGTCCGACAGGACCCGTACAGGCTTCAACACGAGTACCGGGATGAACTCCAATAACACCAAGCGAATGGCTCTGAGTTCCAGGAGGTTGATAGACCACTTGCCTCTGCAGGAGACTAGAGCCCCTGCGCTGTCCTTCCCAAGCAGTGGGCTCCCCAGCCCATCAAAGAGGCGTCTGTCGTGACGACAATCCACTCCGGGGTCACCAGAGGCAACCTGCAGACAACTTGTCTGTCTGCGTCCACCAGCTCAGCGCCTTGCGCACTGCTGGGTCCACGGGAAGGCGCACAGCATAATCCTCCGACATCGGAGTCCAGCGCAGCAGCAGAGATAGCTGTAGTGGTCTCATATGAGCCCTTGCCCAGGGCACTACTTCCATCGTGGCCGTCATAGAGCCCAACAGCTGCACGTAGTCCCAAGCCCGAATAGGAGAGGCTACTAGGAACTAGTCCACCTGAGCCTGAAGCTTGACAATCCGATTGTCTGGCAGGAACACTCTGCCCACTTGGGTGTCGAATCGAACTCCCAGATACACCAGGGACTGAGTCGGGCGCAGCTGGCTCTTCTTCCAGTTGATGATCCATCCCAGGGAGCTCAAAAGAGCAACTACCCGGTCCATAGCTTTGCCGCACTCTGCATAAGAGGGGGCTCGGATCAACCAGTCGTCCAGATAAGGATGGACTTGTACTCCTTCCTTTAGCAGGAAGGCCGCTATGACCCCCATTACTTTGGAAAAGGTCCGCGGAGCAGTAGCCAACCCGAAAGGGAGGGCTCTGAACTGGAAGTGTCGTCTCAGGACTGTAAAACGCAGAAAGCGTTGGAGAGGAGGCCAGATGGGAATATGCAGGTACGCTTCCTTGATGTCCAAGGAAGCCAAGAACTCTCCTGCCTTCACTGCCGCTATAACAGAGCGGAGAGTCTCCATGCGAAAGTGCCTCACTTTCCAGGCCCGATTGACCCCTTTGAGGTCGAGGATAGGCCGGACAGAACCTCCTTTCTTTGGAACCACAAAGTAAATGGAGTAACGTCCCTTGCCAATCTGATTTTTTGGCACCGGAACGACCGCACCCAGGCGGATCAGGTTGTCCAAGGTCTGCTGCACTACCACAGCTTGACCGGAGACTTGCAGGGAGAGAGTACAAACCCGTCTCTTAAGGGTTGGCAGAACTCTAGCTTGTAGCCGTCTCTGATGACTTCCAGCACCCACGCGTCTGAAGTTATAGTGGTCCACTCGCCCAGAAACGAGGACAGCCGTCCTCCAATCTGCACTGGGGCGTGGACCAAGGCCCCGTCATTGGGTACGAGACCCTGGGGGAGGACCGGAGGGAGCACCTCCGGGACGGCGGTCTCTGCGAAAGGAATGCTGCTTGGGGGAGAAATTCCTCTTGAAGGAAGAGGGGGCAGAGGAACCCGACTTGCCCGGGCGGTATGGAGGTATCGGGACGAGTACTAACCCGAGCCCTGACCTCTGGTAATTTCTTGCCCTTAGACGTGCCGAGATCGGTCACGATTTTGTCCAGCTCGACCCCAAAGAGCAGCTTGCCTTTAAAAGGCAATCTAGCCAGGCGGGATTTAGAGGCGTGGTCAGCAGACCAATGTTTCAGCCAAAGCCACCGCCGCGCAGAGACTGTCTGAGCCATGCCTTTAGCTGAGGCTCTCCAGACATCATACAGCAAGTCTGCCAAATAGGCTAAGCCCGATTCCAGGGCCGGCCAATCAGCCCTCAAGGAATGATCCGAGGGGGAAGCCCGCTGCACCATAGTCCGGCACGCCCTGGCCACATAGGAGCCGCAAACTGAGGCCTGCAAACTTAAAGCAGCTGCCTCCAAGGACGACCTTAAGGCCGCCTCCAATCTTCTGTCTTGGGCGTCCTTTAGGGCCGTGCCACCTTCCACCGGCAACGCCGTTTTCTTAGTCACCGCAGTGATTAAAGAATCCACGGTAGGCCACAGATAGGCCTCACGTTCACTCACAGCCAAAGGATAGAGGCGGGACATAGCCCTAGCCACTTTAAGGCTCGTTTCCGGGACATCCCATTGAGCCGCAATTAAGGTGTGCATGGCATCATGCACGTGGAAGGTTCTAGGCGGGCGCTTCGTCCCCAGCATAATGGCAGAGCCAACAGGGGCTGAGGGAGAGACGTCCTCCGGAGAGGAAATCTTCAAAGTGTCCATGGCCTGTAACAACAGGTTGGGCAAATCCTCTGGGCTAAAAAGCCGCGCTGCAGAGGGGTCATCCGCTCCATCCGAGCGGGGATCTATCTCCTCCAAGGAATCCGCAAAGGATCGTTGGGAGACCTCAGACATGCTGCCCTCATCTACATCGGAGGAGACAAAAGTCCTCCAAGGCCTGGAAATCAACCCGAGGGCGTTTACCTCTGGGAACCTCAACCTCTTTATCAGAAGAGGGAGCAGGGGCAGCGTTTTGCATGAGGAAAGCCTGATGCAGCAGCAAAACAAACTCGGGGGAGAAACCCCCCAGACTGTGCACTTCCGCAGCCTGGGCAACAGCCCTAGACGCACTCTCAACCGGCGCTCGCAATAGCGGGGGAGAGACATGCTGCGCATCCAAAATGGCGTCCGGTGCGAAACTCCGTGAAGGAGCCGCGCGGGAAGAACGGCGCTTAACTTTAGCCGCTTTTGTGCCGTCGCCCAAATTAAGGGCGTTCATGGCATTAATGTCTCCAACCTCAAGGGCGGCCCCGAAGAAGCCGTCCGAGCCGCGTGGCCGGCCAAGATGGCGGAGGCGAGGAGCGGGGGATGGGCGTTTATGGCGGGAAAAAACTGCCACGCCGGAGGAACGACCGGGACATTCATCGGTCACTAAACTATCACCCATCAAGGGCGAATCAGGTTGTAAAACCCCCGCATCCCCTCTAGAAGCGCTCCAGCGATCCGGGGAGCGACCCTTTGCGCCCTCGCCCTCCGACGCCATTGCCACGAGGAGAAGAATCGGGGAACCCCCTGCCCGCTATAAAAAGGTAAAATTACCTGCTTGCCGCTCCGAGCTGTAACGAACTGGTGTCCCAGTGAGTAGCTGCAATGAACGTTTAAAGAAACGTCGAATTAAACGCCTTTAAAGACGTTTAAAAATATTTATTTTTTTTTTTTAAACGGAGCCAGCGGGAGGGGGGAGAAAAGGAGGGACCTGGCACCACCAGGTTTGCACTTGCTCAAAAGAGCCCTCAACCCCAGGCCTCAACAAAACCTAAGGATTAGGCTTGGAGGCCTAGCCAGAGCTGCTGCTGTGTGTGACCACCACCTGCTGAGATAGAGAACATACTGGGGAGTTTCCGGCAGCACATGACCACATATAGGGAGGCAAAAGTTTGCTCTCTATCTCCACCTGCTGGTAGATGGACACAACCCACCAGTCTATGGATTGATCAGCTTGATGATATGGAAAGAGGCATTATAACATTCTTATTTAGCATCCCTTTCCTAATAATTGCATGCTAAGCAGAATCGTATCGCACACACGTTCTTAGTGGGTGAGCACACCAGCTGTGCTTCCGGTCAGAGGAGTGAGTGCTGAATTTCATTTTATTTTTCATGATAGTAAGTTGATAGTAAGCTTAGCCGAAATTGGGTGGTGGCGCCGGTGGGGGAAAGAGGGGTTGGTGGTGGGGAGGCGAAGATAGTGGTGGTCAGACTTATACGGTCTGTGCCAGATCCGGTGGTGGGAGGTGGGACTGGTGGTTGGGAGGCACAGGAAATAGTGCTGGGCAGACTTATACGGTCTGTGCCAGAACTGGTGGTGGGAGGCGGGGCTGGTGGTTGGGAGGCAGGGAATAGTGCTGGGCAGACTTATACGGTCTGTGCCAGAGCCGGTGGTGGGAGGCGGGGCTGGTGGTTGGGAGGAGGGGATAGTGATGCCCAGACTTATATGGTCTGTGCCCTGAAAAAGACAGGTACAAATCAAGGTAAGGTATACACATGAGTTTATCTTGTTGGGCAGACTGGATGGACCGTGCGGGTCTTTTTCTGCCGTCATCTACTATGTTACTATGTATTTTTAGCGCAGTATATCACATCATGAGGGAGTATTGAGAGCAGAAGCTGCCTCTGCTGGCGAGAGAACAAAATCGGTGCATGTTGCTTGTCTGGGAAACTTTGTGACAAAGCTTGAATGAGAAGAGACAGAGGAGCAAAATTATTAATTCTGCGTGAGATTGTATTTCAACACTAAAAGCTAGGTTGCATGTGTCTTTTATCACATTTCCCATTTATTTACCATACCGCAAATAAAAACAAGCTAAGCAGTTTAGAATATAAAAATACTTGGGTTAAGTGAGAAGAGATACAATAATATTCACGCGGGAAGGAATGCAATAAATGCCAACAAATATTTGGCACTGAAAAAAATGAGTGCTATATAGCATTCGTCTCGAATCCAGTGCCTAACGTTTGGGTGATGTACTTCCGCCTGCTGAAAGCAGGTGTAAATTCTGGCGCACTTGTGGCAAATTCTGTAAATCTGAATGCAACTTTCTGGAACGCAACCAACGCCCCCTCGTCAGATACACGCAATTTAAGTTAGGTGCTGTGCTTTATAAAGTAACGCAGAGAGTTGTACAAATATGTAAAACTGCTAATTATTTATTTACTAGTAAAAAAGGCCCGTTTCTGAGAGCAATGAAACGGGCGCTAGCAAGGTTTTCATCGTAGTGTGTATGTTTGAGAGTGAGTGTGTGTGAGAGAGAGAGAGAAAGAGTGAATGTGCGAGTGTGTGTGTGAGAGAGTGTGTTTGAGAATGAGAGTGTGCTGCAGGGGCCCCCCCTCCGTCTGTTGGCGTCCTTCCCGGTCCCCCCTGTGTTTCGTTTTCCCGTTTCCTTCTCCTCCCCCTCCCATGTGTCCTCCCCACAGCGCCTCAGGGTTGTGGCCCCCCCCCCCCCCGCTGTCTGGCTTTCAGGATCGTGGCCCCTCCGTCTGGGGCCTTTTTTCTGCATTGTAGTGTGTATGTTTGAGAGTAAGTGTGTGAGAGAGACAGAGTGAATGCACGAGTGTGTGTGTGTGAGAGAATCCCAGCTTCAGGGAGTTCCCCCCCCCCCCTCTCCTGGGCCTTTCAGGATGGTGGTCCCCCCTGTGTTCCCTCCCCCCCTCGCAGCTCCAGGGTTGCCCCCCCCCCGGGCCTTTCAGGATGGTGGTCCCTCTTTCTTCCGCCCTTTGTCCCTCTCCCCCCTGTCTTCCCTCCTCCCCTTCCTGGCCTCCCCGTTTCCCCCTCGCAGCTTCAGGGTGGAGTGCCCCCCTCGCTCCGCCTTTCAGGGTGAAACTGTGACGGTGACGCTGGTTCCCTTCTTCGCAGGTTCAGGGAGGCAGGCTGTTTCCGTCTGCTGAAGGTGGTTCCCTTCCTCGCACGTTCAGGGAGGCAGGCAGGCTGGCTGGCTCCGTCCGTGAGTCCGAGTCCTGCGGATGCGGAAATTGGCCGCCGAGGGGCAGGGGGAGATCACTTGTCGCCGCTGCCCGCGTCCACGCCTCCCTCCGTCCGCCGTTGTTCGGGCGATGTTAGTCCTCCGGAGGTGGGAAATGGTCGCCGAGGGGCAGGGGGAGATGACGTTTCACCGAGTGTGAATGCTCCGCCCTCGAGAGGGCGGGCCAGACACTCATTGCCAAACCGGATATCTCTGGCGCCTCAAGTTTCCGGCTTGAGGCTTCAGAACGTTGAAGGTGCCTTTTATATATATAGATTAGGATTTATTTACCACCTTCTTGAAAGAATTCACTGAAGGCGGTGTACATTAAGAATAGATCAAACATGAGCAATACGCAATCACAGCAGTAAAAATATTCAAACAACAGTACAAAGTATGGCATAGTATACTTCTTTCAATGTCAACACAATATGTAATAGAACATTTTCACTGACAGTGAAGGGTATAAGCAAAGATGGAGCATATAGATAGGTAAAAGTAAGAGGATTTAGAAAATAAGGTGACTGATTTAAAGAAAGTTGCACGAGGTCAGAGAGATGGTTAAATATTATCTCAGGGCATGCGTGGATAAACATGTCCTGCTGCAGTATGTGCAGCTCGTATCACTCCTTGTGTGTGTGTGTGAGACTAAGAAGTTAGTTACTTTTTCCATTACAAGCCTGGTTGAAGAGCCAAGCTTTCACCTGCTTCCTGAAGTCAAGATAGTCTTGTGTTAAGCGCAACCTTTCATGCAGTACATTCCAGAGTGTGGGGGCTACTCCGGAGAAGGCTCGCTTGCGGGTGTCACATCGTGTAATGTCTTTTGGAGAGGGTGTGGTTAGTGATAGTCCTTGAGAGGACCTTAGTGGCCTTGGCGGTGTGTAGAGGATCATCATATTCTCAGGTAAAAATGGTGTGATGTGGTCACATCGCTTGCAATCTTCTATGAGTCTTGCTGCTGCATTCTGAATCAAATGGAGCTGGTGCAGACCCTTTGTAGTCAGACCAAAAGTACAAAGACTAGGGGACACTCAAGGAGGTTACATGGAAATACTTTTAAAACAAATAGGAGGAAATATTTTTTCATTCAACGAATAGTTGGGCTCTGGAACTCTTTGCCGGAGGAGGTGGTAACGGCAGTTGGCGTATATGGATTTGAAGAGGATTTGAACAAATTCCTGGAAGAAAAGTCCATGGTCTGCTGTTGAGACAGATATGGCAGCATCTGCTTGCCCTGGGAGTTGTAGTATGGAGTGTTGCCACGATTTGGGTTTCTGCCAGGTACTTGTGGTTTGGCATGGCCACGGTTTGGAAAACATGATACTGGGCTAGATGGACCATTGGTCTGACCCAGTATGGCTACTCTTATGTTCTCTCCTTCCAGCTCAATTTACTCAGAAGGAACATAGTAAATGACGGCAGATAAAGACCTGAACGGTCCATCCAGTATGCCCAACAAGATAAACTCATTTTACATGATATGTAATACTTTATATGTAATCCAGGGATGTATTTCTTTATGAAAAGGGTGGTGATGTGTGGATCAGACTCTTGGCAGAGGTGGAGACTAGAACAATGTTAGAATTCATGAAAGAATGGGATGAGCACTGAGGTATGGATGGGTAGATTGGATGGGTTGTATCTTTTTCTTCTCTGTTATTTAATGTGTTTCGATATACATATTAGAACGATTACTGTAATTATTCAGGTAAGGCAGAGATGCCTCAGTTGTTAATATGGAAAAAGCTCATTGAACAGAGAGATCACAGGACTAGAGCAGTTCAGTTAACCACATTGCTGGCTTTGAACCAGTAGCGTAGCCAGGAACTCGACAGGGTACAGATTTCTCAGTAAACATTTGGCAATTCCCTCCCTCCCCCTACTGTACTTTAACATCACCTCCAGTCTTCGTCCAGGCAGTTAAACTCAGTCTGCCTGCGGCCTGCACCAGGGCTTTCTTTCTGAACCAACCCGCTCTTCATAAAACAGGAAGTTGCATCAAAAGGGGCGGGACAGCTTAGAAAAAATCCCTGTGCAGGCCGCCTGAGTGCCACTGCCACTGATACGGCAAAGACTGGAAGTAATTTTAAGGCAAGGGGGAGTGAGGGTGGGGGGAGGGAACTGCAGACCTTTGCAAAGCTGGGCCAGGAAGGGTAGAGAGAGATGCGGCAGGAGGGAGGGATTGCCACATACCTCAATTGGATACACAACTGCTTTGAACTGACATCCATAGTGCATTGTCATATTTCAAATCTCTACTTTTTCATTAAACAATAATATCGCAAGGAAGGGATGAAAAACAACTGGGACCAGTGTAAAGTTTCCTTCTAGATTATGTGCAAGAGGAGCAAAAGGGTTACCTGACATCTCTGTCCTCTCCAATCACTGCCGGTGCTTTCAGCTTTGAATCCAAGTTATAGTAAAGTCCATTAATCTTCCGTACAGCAATCCAGTGCCTACGCCGGAACGGTAGTGAAAGCAAGCCAAAGGAGACTCTCGATGGGATATTCACAATAAAACCATGAATATTGCACAGTGCCAGTTGTTCCACGGACCTGTGTGTTACAAAAGAACGAAAGATTTCAATACCCAAGAGGATACAAAAAGAATCATAAAAAGATGTTCAGCAAGAGATACCAATATAGGGGGGTGGGGGGAATAAAATAAAGACCGGACTGGAGGCAGATACAGTTTTCAGGGGAGCCCTCTGCTCTCTAAAGGAAGAAGCAGCGACATATAATCAGTAAGGGAAGGGGGGTGGGGAATAAAACAGAGACTGGACTGGAGGCAGATACAGTTTTCGGGGATATCTCTGCTCTGTATAGGAAGGCATATGGTCTTATGCAAACACTGCCTTGCAGAACTAGGATAGGAGATATCTAATAAGAGGGATTTCTGTCCCTTGCAGAGTGGAAATCGATGGGATAGTGAGAGACGTAGAAGACAGAATGAAACAAGGTTTCACAACCTGCGCTTATCCCACCATACGGTTGCAAAGTCCAGAGACTGAAGAGCTGTCATTATTACATTAACGTCATAATTCCCTGTGCCCAGGACACTGCGGTGTGGGTTCCAGCGTGAATCTGGTGCGAGCCTGAAAAACAAAACAAACCGTCTCAGTATGTGCTCAGAGTGCCCTGCCTGCCTGTACTATCTCATCACCAGTCTACCCAGAGAGGTGGAGGATTGGCGCTGGACCCATCACCACCCACTCCCCAGGGAGGGGAAATTCGTCATCGAAGATGGCTTGGTCGCACTCTATCAGCACCACTGCAGCACTTGTAGCGTCTCCCACCTACCTCTTACAGATGTCATCTGCCGCTTCCTGGCTGAAATGCTTCTCTTGCAGGACGTTGTTAAGAGCATGGATGGCACAGAGCTCCAGCCGCTGCCTTTCGTGGTACACTGGTGTCTCACCATCCTCTACCTCGCCCCACTCTGGATTCCCTGACATCAGGCCTACTGTGCTGGGTGACAGAGGCCAGCCTCAGAACACCCGAAAGCTGAGAAGGAAGTCACCGTGAAGAGATTTCCAGGACACAGAGGACGACTTCAGAGCAGAAGCGATTAACCCCCGCTCAGCCATGCAATGATCAGTAAACCTGCAAACACACAACCTCAAATTAGTGAGGTCTTTTCATTTCATGGCCCTGCCTGAACTTGACTGGGTACGTTGTAAGAGATTTTTACAGTGAAAAGTCTTAAATGCACCAAAAATGACACCATGAGGCAGCAAACTATGTCCACATGGCCTTGTCCCAATTCTTGAGGTAAAATCAAAGTAAACCATTAGAGGTGAAGCCAACTGATGTACGTTATTAGTTATTGAATGTATTTTCTACTCTGCACAGAACTTTGCACATTGTACGTCCCTTTCTCAGTCCCTATTGCCTTCTTTACTGCCCCTCTTAGTTATTTGATGCTCTCTTTATCTTTCCCATCTTTACTGTACTTCCTTTCTATCTAATTAACTTATTTCTTTGTAAAGCGCTTCGATAGGTCTCCTCTTTAGCAGTATATCAGGATTACAAATGAACTTGAAGTATTTTAAACAAATTATTCTTTTTAAGAACAAATTCCAAACCAATCACATGCTTATGACAAACCTGGCTGGCTACAAGACTCTTCTGGATCCTGGTGTGGTCAATCCCCCTTACACCCACCCCTCTAGTAGAAATCATCAGAGGCCTGCTTCTACCTAAGTGCCCCCTGCAGAAAGATTGCACTTCTCAAAGGAATTTATTAAGAACTAAAAGGCAGAGACAGCAGACTGATCCAACAAGAGTCTGCAAATACTCAGATTTCAAAGCAGCCTGAAAACGGTGGGCTTATAGAGTAGATTTAAACATAGCCAGAGAAGGTGCAGGAAGTCCATTCCAGACATGGATCTAAATATGGGAATAACTACTGAAATTGGGCCCCCTTTTACTAAGGTGTGCTCACGTTTTTAGCGCATGCTAAAATTGTGGGCGTGCTAAATGTTAGAGACACCCAAAGGAATGCATTGGCAACTCTAACGTTTAGCACGCAAACAATTTTAGCGTGCGCTAAAAACGTGAGCACGCCTTAGTAAACGGGGGCCTAAATTTGCTGACACAAAGTTATTCAAAGTTGTTAAATCGCAAGAGGATTGAGAAAAATTACAAGAGGACCTTATGAGACTGGGCATCTAAACGGCAGATGACGTTTAATGTGAACAACTGCAAAGTGATGCATGTGGGAAAGAGCTACATGATGCAAGGTTCCACGTTAGGAGTCACCGACCAAGAAAAGGATCTAGGAGTCATCGCTGATGCATTAAAACCCTCTGATCAGAGAGCAGCGGTGGCGAAGAAAGCAAACAGAATGTTAGGTATTATTAGGAAAGGAATGGAAAACAAAAGTGAGGACGTTATAATGCCCTTGTATCGTTCTATGGAGCAACCACACCTCGAATACTGTGTGCAATTTTGGTCACCGCATCTCAAAAAAAGATATAGTGGAATCAGAAAAGGTGCAGAGAAGGGCAGCGAAAATGATAAAGGGGATGGGACGAATTCCCTCCGAGGAAAGGCTAAAGTGGCTAGGACTCTTCAGCTTGGAGAAAAGACAGCTGAAGAGAGATATGATAGAGGGCTATAAATTAATGAGTGGAGTGGAATGAGTACAAGTGAATCGCTTGTTTACTCTTTCCAAAAATACTAGGACTAGGGGGCACGCAATGAAGCGACAAAGTAGTAAATTTAAAACAAATCGAAGAAAATATTTCTTCAATGTGTACGTAAACTCTGGCATTCTTTGCCAGAGAATGTAGTAAAAGTGGTTAGCTTAGCGGGGTAAAAAAAGGTTTGGATATCTTCCTAAAAGAAAAGTCCATAAGCTATTATTAAGATGAACTTAAAATAACCCAGATTTTAATATATTCATTGATGATAAAAAGACTTGATTATTGCAATTTGTTACTGGTTGAGTGTCAATATAAACTAAAACGTTTGCAGATGATTCAAAATATGACAGCAAAATTATTTTATGAAGTGAATAAATAGCTTAGCAGGGTTTAAAAAAGGTTTGGATATCTTCCTAAAAGAAAAGTCCATAAGCTATTATTAAGATGAACTTAAAATAACCCAGATTTTAATATATTCATTGATGATAAAAAGACTTAATTATTGCAATTTGTTACTGGTTGAGTGTCAATATAAACTAAAACGTTTGCAGATGATTCAAAATATGACAGCAAAATTATTTTATGAAGTGAATAAATAGCTTAGCAGGGTTTAAAAAAGGTTTGGATAGCTTCCTAAAAGAAAAGTCCATAAGCCATTATTAAGATGAACTTGGGAAAATCCACTGCTTATTTCTAGGATATACAACCAACTAGAACATAAAGTACTCTGTGCTATGTAATTTCTAATTTGTGAAGGGGAAGTCTCATACTTAGGCACTTTTATCAGCGGAAAGGTGAGCCTGTACTTTGTGACTATTTATAATCATCGACTGCCCCCAGCCTCCCATAGTGCAAAGTTATCATTCATTGCAAAACAGGCTCCTGTCGGGATTTTGAGTTTACCTGGGATCACACACAGATTTACCTGGGGCAACGGAGGGTTAAGTGACTTTTACCCAGAGTCACAAGGAGCTGCAGCGGGAATCGATCGCAGTTTCCCAGGACCAAAGTCCGCTGCACTAACCACTAGGCTACACCACCACTCCGATAAGTGACACAGATGCGTTTTCAATTTTGTTGAACTAATACACAGCTGCAGTTTGGTTGTTTAAAGGAGAGGAGTGTGGTAGCTGTGTTAGTCCACTCTTAAGGTTATCAACAGAAATCAAACAAAATAAAACATGGAAAAGAAAATAAGAAAGGACTTAACAAGGACCTGGGGTTCCTAGCCCATTATAAACCATAAAGCTGTATGTCTCTGTTGATCACCCCACCCCTCACCTATCCACACCCATCCTGTTAGAATATCAATGATATGCTTTGATGTCCCCATGCATACCTCCGACCCACCCCCATCCTCCCACCCTGTCAGACTGTCATAGTAATGCTTGAATGTTTTCACTTATATACACTGTCAGCTAGCACATTTGCTTATTTCCGATCTGACGAAGAAGGGCAACCTTCGAAAGCTAATCAAGAAATGTATTAAGTTATGTCCAATAAAAAAGGTATCATTTTATTTTCTTTTCCATGTTTTATTTTGTTTGATTTCTGTTGTTTTAAGGCAAAGTATGGAACAAGATGTGCCTAACACTGTGAAAACTGTGGCTGTACACTGATTGAAGATATTTAATGGTTTCCTGCAATCAATAGTAATCTCAGTACGAGTGCTGTAAGACAGTGCATATATTTATGACTAGCAGAGCAAAACAAAAAAAAAAAGAGACTAGTAAAAACATTAAGGGCACAGCTCTGGACACTTTTTTGAATGATAATTTTGCACTACGGGAGGCTGGGGGCAGTCGATGATTATAAATAGTCACAAAGTACAGGCTCACCTTTCCGGTGATAAAAAGTGCTAAGTGACCGTAATGAGACTTCCCCTTCACAAATTAGAAATTACATAGCACAGAGTACTTTATGTTCTATCACTAGTTGGTTGTGTATGATCTACTCTATATAGGTGGAACATTGCCATCCATTTTTTGACAGATATTTCTAGGATAAGCAGCATAAAATGTATTGTACTGTTCTGGGAGCTTGCCAGGTACTTGTGACCTGGATTGGCCACTGTTGGAAACAGGATAATGGGCTTGATGGACCTTTGGTCTGTCCCAGTATGGCACTGCTTATGTTCTTACGACATAAGTGATGTTATTAATTAGTTCACCAATTGATTTTCCTCTGTCTTTTGAAATTGATCAGATAAAGATCTCTCTAGTAAAAAAAAAAAAAAAAAAAATGTTCCCTTGCAGTGATTTAGGCCCCGCTTTGAATATGCATGAGCATATAAAGAAAATCATTCAAATTATTCACTCCAGACTAAGGTTGGTCCATAGGTTGAAAGAGTATTTATCAGTTCAGAATTTCCAAACTGTTGTTTAGATTACTATCTGTTCATGTTTTGACTACCGTAATGCCTTGCTGTTAGGTCTGCCAAAGAAGAGTTTGAGGTCCGTCAATTAACACAGAACTTTGTGGCTCGGGTTTTGTGCAGATTCAATAGATTTGAGCACATTTCTCCTATATCGATGAAGCTGCACTGGTTGCCCATTGAACTTAGAATTCAGCACAAAATCTTGTCATTAGTTTTTAAAGTTTTGACGAATGCAGTCTCAACGATTACAGCTGAATCTCTGCATTTATATCAACTGGTGCGGTCTCTATGATCTTCGTATACTCTTTTGTACAATGTACCTTCCTTTTGTGTGATTAGACTTGAAGATTTAAGATCAAAGATTTTTTTACACAACTGCACCTAAGGCTTGGAATGAGTTAACTTATCAAGTGCATTCTGTAAAGGCCATGGCACAATTTAAGTAGACGTTAAAGACAGTATCAACAAGCTTTTAGGTCATTTAATTGAAGGAGTTTCGGTTGCCGATCACACTAATGTTTGTGATTTTTGCAGGATGTCAGACATATGTTCAAGTGTTTATTTTGAAGTAATTTTTGTTTGTATGACAATGTATGTTTACTAATTTGTAAGTGTAATTTATTATGTATATAAATTTGTTATCCATATAGGACTGTTGTGATATGCCAGCTACAAGAGTTTTGCAATAAACAAATTCAAGACATACAGGCAGGACAAGTAATAGAATTAGAGAGTTTAATTTACTATGGGAATGACTAAAAAGAACTTGGAAATGAAGGCAACAACAACCCGATAAAGATATAAAAGCATCCTGGAAAAAGGTGGACTTTTGGGCCAAACCGGAATAGTGCCAGAGACAGAACACGATACGCTGACTCAGTTTATTCCACGTATAAGCAGCAAAGAGAATAACAAAACTAACCATGGGAGTTCCCAAGGAAGGGTACAGGGAGAGAGAACTGAAGCAGTATCACCCGCACTGCTTACAATCTCCTACTCTCCTGCCCACACATACTCTTCATTCCCTGGATTAAAGTTCATAAGAACATAAGCATTGCCATGCTGGGACAGACCAAGAGTCCATCAGCATCCTGTCACCGACAGCAGCCAAAAGAAAGCAATTTATCCCGCCCATCCTAGAAATAGTGTATTATTCCCTTGTCCATTCAATAACATTCTATGGCCTTTTCCTCCAGGAAGCCGTCCAACCTTTTTTTGAAGTCCGCTAAGCCAACTGCCTTAACCACTTTTTCCAGCAGCGAATTCCAGAGTTTAACTACGCGTTGCGTGAAGAAAATTTTCCTCCGATTCGTTTTAAATTTACCACACTGCAGCGTCGTTGCATGCTCCCTTGTCCTAGTATTTTTGGAAAGCGTAAACAGACGCTCCACATCGACCTATTCCATTCCACTCATTATCTTATAGACCTCTATCATATCTCCCCTCAGCCGCCTCTTCTCCAAGCTGAAGAGCCCCAGCCTCTTCAGCCTTTCCTCACAGGGAAGTCATCCCATCCCCTGTATTATCTTTGTCACCCTTCTCTGCACCTTTTCCAATTCCACTATATCTTTTTTGAGGTATGGCGACCAGAATTGAACACAATACTCGAGGTGCAGTCGCACCATGGAGCGATACAATGGCAGAATAATAGCCTTATTTTTGTTTTCAATCCCTTTCCTAATGATACCCAACATTCTATTTGCTTTCCTAGCCACAGCAGCACATTGAGCAGAAGGTTTCAACGTATCATCAATGACGACACCTAGATCCCCTTTCTTGGTCCGTGACTCCTAACGCTGAACCTTGCATGACATAGTTATAGTTTGGGTTCCTCTTTCCCACATGCATCACTTTGCACTTGTTCACATTAAACATCATCTGCCATTTAGACGCCCAGCCTCGTAAGGTCCTCTTGTAGTTTTTCACAATCTTCCCGCGATTTGACTACTTTGAATAACTTTGTGTCATCGGCAAATTTGATTACCTCACTAGTTACCCCCATCTGCAGGTCACTTATGAATATGTTAAAAAGCAGAGGACCCAGCACAGATCCCTGGGGGACCCCACTAACTACCCTTCTCCATTGCAAATATTGACCTTTTAATCCTACTCTCTGTTTCCTAACTTTTAGCCAGTTTTTGATCCACAGTAAGACACTACCTCCGATCCCATGTCCCTCTAATTTCCTCTGTAGTCTTTCATGAGGGACTTTATCAAACGCCTTCTGAAAATCTAGATACACAATATCAACCGGCTCACCTTTGTCCACATGTTTGTTTACTCCTTCAAAGAAATGCAGCAGATTGGTGAGGCAAGACTTCCCTTCACTAAATCCATGTTGACTTTGTCTCATTAGTCCATGCTTTTGAATGTGCTCTGTAATTTTGTTCTTGATAATAGTCTCTACCATTTTGCCCGGCACCGACGTCAGACTCACCGGTCTATAATTTCCCAGGTCTCCTCTGGAACCTTTTTTAAATATCGGCGTTACATTGGCCACCCTCCAATCTTCCGGTACCAAACTCAATTTTAAGGATAAATTACAAATCAATAACAGTAGCTCTGCCAGCTCATTTTTTAGTTCTATCAGTACCCTGGAGTGAACACCATCCGGTCCAGGAGATTTGCTACTCTTCAGTCTGCAGAACTGCTCCATTACGTCTTCCAGATTTACAGATATTTCATTACGTTTTTCAGACTCTTTAGCTTCGAATACCCTGTCCGGCACTGGTATCCTACCCAAATCTTCCTTGGTGAAGACCGAAGCAAAGAACTCATTTAGTTTTTCTGCTATTTCATTGTCTTCCTTGATCACCCCTTTTACACCCCGGTCATCCAGCGGGCCAACCGATTCTTTTGCCGGCTTCCTGCTTTTAATTTATCTAAAAAAATTTTTACTATCAGTTTTCACCTCTAACGCTATCTTTCTTTCAAAATCCCTCTTTGCCTTTCTTATCAGCGCTTTGCATCTGACTTGACATTCCTTCTGCCGCTTTTTATTTTCTTCATTCAGTTCCTTCTTCCACTTTCTGAAAGATTCCTTTTTGGTTCCAATAGCCTCCTTTAGCTCACTTTTTTTTTTTTATTTGTAAGAAGTCTTTTATTGAAAATTCTCATTAGACAACAAACAATATTTATCGCTCTACACTGGCATATTTACAATGTAGTCCAGACAAGATGAAAACCAGGTAGTGCAATTTACTGCCACAGTACAACAATTAAATATAAACTGTAGAAACTTCAACTTTTTATTGAAAAAAATTTTTTTTCCCCCCATCCCCCATCTTATCAACAGCCCCCCTCTATTGCTAAATCCTGTCCAATCCCTCCCACCCCCATCTATTTCCCCGCCCTACACAACTGTCTCACTATGTGCCACTCACACTTCTCATATGTGCCTGCTCTAAACATTGCCTGCTGCATTAACAAAAAACTGCCATATGCAGTGGTGTGCTGGAGCAGGCTCTCACAGGCTCTTGAGAGCCGTTTGTTAAGTTTTTAAGAATTTTGGGAGCCGGTTCTCCATGGCTACTTTAACAAATGGATCCCAAAATGTGGGCTTGGGCCCCTCCTGAATTCTCTTTTACTTTGCTGGAGAGAGAGAGCCCCCTGTTAACAATTTACCAGCACACCCCTGGCCATATGTCATGCCACTTGTGCGTTTGATGTTTCCTGACTGCCAAAAGTCTTTCATTCTCACACACGTTTCAGTTTATTGTGCCATCTCTTAACCGAAGGGACCCCCTGTCGTTTCCAGTGCTGGGCGATTGTCACTCGGGCGACACATACCACCTGCCTCAGCAGTTTATGCTGCGCAGCCGGCATGCCCTCTACTTTTGCAGCAAAAAGAAACTCACTTTTTAACCACGCCGGCTGTTTGGTTTTCCGTCCTCCTTTTCTGATACGTGGAGTATGTTTGGCCTGGGCCTCCAGGACGGTGTTTTTGAACAGCATCCACACCTGTTGTAGGTTTCTTACCCTCTCAGTCGCTCCTCTAAGTTTTTTTTTACCGTTCTTTTCATTTTATCATAGCTTCCTTTTTTAAAGTTAAACGCTAACATATTTGACTTCCTATGTTTACCTTTTTGAATGCAAATTTCAAAGTCAAAGTCATGTTATGATCACTATTGTTAAGCGGCCCCTGGACCGTTACCTCCCGTACCAGATCATGCGCTCCACAAATGACAGTCTAGAATTTTTCCTTCTCTCGTCGGCTCCTGTACCAGCTGCTCCATAAAGCTGTCCTTTATTTCATCGAGGAAGTTTACCTCCCTAGCATGCCCTGATGTTCCATTAACCCAGTCTATATGGGGGTAATTAAAATCACCAATATCATATTTGGGGTTAGCTGCCCCTGTAAGGATTCCAACAACCTCAAAAAATGCGAGCCGTCTTGTACAAAGGACTTGATGGTCAACATATGAGGTTGCAAAACTTTATCAATAAACTGTGCTGAGCATTCCAGTAAAGATCCTTTGGCCGACACAATAGGCCGGCCCTGTGGTTTGCGTGTATTCTTATGGATCTTAGGCAAAGTATAAAAAATGGGGACTTTAAAGAACCGAAAATTCAAAAATGTATGTTCTTTTTTAGTCAAGAAACCCAGTTTTCTGCCTCTATTAGTGAGCCTAGCAATATGTTCCTGAACCATCTCTGAGGGGTCCTCACCCAGTTCCAAATATGTATCCTTATCTGATAATTGTCGTCTAATTTCCATCATATAGTCCATTGTATTCTGTACAACGACAGCTCCCCCTTTATCAGCTCTTCGAATAGTTATGCTGGGATCTTGTTTCAAACTTTGCAAGGACCGACTCATCTACCAAGACGTAAACTGAATTTAAAGAAGAACGTCGGTCATGCAGTGTGACACCATGGGTTCATATGTTTTCTCCAATTGAATACAAAACCTGTGTTCGATCAATCTAATCTTCAACGGGCGAGAAGTCTGTCCAACATAATTTAATCCACAGGGGCAGCTTATAATGTATATGACACTAGCCGTTAAGCCCGTAAAAACGGGCGGGTATTGGAATGTTTTTTTCCCCAAGGCCCCCCTCCCGTTGCAGCTGCAAAGCCCCTGCCATCCTCCTTCCCTGCCAGCTCCAAGGCCCCCTCTGTCCCTCCCTCCCAGCTCCAAGGCTCCAGTCCTCCCCCCTTCCCAGCTGCAAGGCCCCCTGCCCTCCCCCCCAGCTCCCAAGGCCCTCCCCCCCAGCTCCCAAGGCCCCCTTCCCTCCCTCCCAGTTCAAAGGCCCCCTGCTCTCCCTCACAACTGTAAGGGGCCCCATTCCCTCACAACTGTAAGGGCCCCCCTGCCCTCCCCTCCCAGCTCCAAGGATCCAGTCCTCCCCCCTTCCAGCTGCAAGGCCCCCTGCCTGCCCGCCCTCCCTCCCTCCCAGTTCCAAGGCCCCAGGCCCTCCCCCCAGCTCCCAAGGCCCCCTGCCCTCCCTCCCTCCCAGTTCCAAGGCCCCAGGCCCTCCCCCCCAGCTCCCAAGGCCCCCTTCCCTCCCGCCCTCCCAGTTCAAGGCCCCCTGCTCTCCCTCACAACTGTAACAGCCCCCCTGCCCTCCAGCTCCAAGGCTCCAGTCCTCCCCCCTTCCCAGCTGCAAGGCCCCCCGCCCTCCCCTCCCAGTTCCAAGGCCCCAGGCCCCCCCAGCTCCCAAGGCCCCCCCAGCTCCCCTCCCTCCCCAGTTCCAAGGCCCCCTGCTCTCCCTCACAACTGTAAGGGCCCCCCTGCCTTCCCTCCCAGCTCCAAGGCTCCAGTCCTCCCCCCTTCCCAGCTGCAAGTCCCCCCGCCCTCCCTCCCACCCAGTTCCAAGGCCCCAGGCCCCCCAGCTCCAAGGCCCCCTTCCCTCCCTCCCTCCCAGTTCCAAGGCCCCAGGCCCCCCCAGCTCCCAGGCCCCCTTCCTTCCCTCCCTCCCTCCCTCCCAGCTCCCAAGGCCCCCCTCCTTCTGAGACGTCCCATGTCCCCTCCCCCCCCAAGGTAGCCGCTACCGCCCCCCCCCACGCCGGAGTCGCCACCACCCCCCCCTTCACCCGGCCCGGGCCCCTCTCTTCGTTATTCAACTTACAGCAGCGCCGAAACAGCAGCAAGCAGTAGCTCCCGTTGGCCTTCCTTCACTGCCTGTGCCTCGCCCTCATGTGACGTCACGTCGGCGAGGGCGGGGCACAGGCAGGGAAGGAAGGCCGACGGGAGCTGAAGCTGAGCTGCTTGCTGCTGTTTCGGCGCTGCTGTAAGTTCAATAACGAAGAGAGGGCCCGGGCCGGGTGAAGGGGGGGTGGTGGCGACTCCGGGGGTGGGGGGGCGGTAGCGGCTACCTTGGGGGGGGGAGCGGTAGCGACGTCAGCGGTTCCCTCCCTCCCCTTCAGCGCAGTTTCCCTCTCTGTCCCGCCCCCCTTCCCCGTCATCACGTATTGACGCGGGGGCGGGACAGAGAGGGAAGTCTCTACTGCGCATTTGCAGGTGAGTCGGTCACTTGCCATTTATAGGTTTGATTCTTCGATGTACATTAGTAATCGCGGGGACAGCATACACCTTCCCTATACTCTTGATCCACAAATTCCTTCGATTCAGTCATATTGTCGCATACGGAACAATTCCCACATGCTGTATGTGAACCCTCCTTGATGTATCCCGAACTCTGTCTATTTCAAGTGTCTACCAAGCATAATGTATCATTCAAATTACTGTTTCTTTGAAATGCAAATAAGATCCTAAGGTTTTGCAAGCAAGGTTGTATCTGTAGTAATGGTAAATGCTTGTTAATAATTTTTGTCATGATATTGGAATGAGAATTGAACCGGGTTACAAAAGTCAATACCTCTTTAATATCCTGAGAATCTGTTCTCAGACGTAACAGCCATTCCCTGTGATTGTGAAGCGCTCTCTTTTTAGCTGTGGACACCAATTTTCTTGGGTAACCCCGATCTAACAACTTGGTTTCCAGATTGTTAGCATGATATTGAAACCTCTCTTTAGAGGAGCAAAACCTTCTATGTCTCAAGAATTGAGCAAAAGGTATGTTCGTCTTACAATGATCTGGATGCATACTGTTAAACTGCAAAGTAGTATTTCTGTCAGTGGGCTTAGTAAACACTGATGTCTCCAGTTGACCCTCATGAAAGTCCACCCAGATGTCTAGAAAGGCGATGCCAGTGGTGCTATGCTTGGGTTCAAATGTGATGGTCTCATGACATTCATTTAATTCTTTAAAGAACTGTGATAACTACTACTACTACTACTACTTAGCATTTCTATAACTGGGGCTCTGTACCCCCCCCCCCCCCATATCATGAAAACGTCATCTATATAGCGGAACCAGCATATCGCACGTCCGACGTGTAAATCCATCTTACTTCGAAGGCTTCCATGAATAGATTAGCAATCGTGGGTGAACAAGCGGCTCCCATGGAAACACCCGTTCTTTGAAAATAATACTTGTGGTCGCATGTAACGTAGTTTTCTGATAGCGTAATCTGTATCAATTCAAGGAGGAAATCTGTGGGAATCAGTTGGGGCCGTGGTCCGAGATCCAAAATTTTCTCCAACACCTGCAGTGCCTCTGTTTGAGGAATCATCAAACATATAAACGGCGAGTGACCGTACTCACTCGCAAATGTGCAGTAGAGACCTTCTCTGCCCCGCCCCCACGTCAATACGTGATGACGGGGGGCGGAACACAGAGGGTCTGTACTGCGCATTGCTGAGGGAGGGACACCGCCGTCTAACGCTCCCCCCACCCGAGTCGCCGCCGCCACCCACCTTCTACCCGGTCGGGCCCTCGCTCCACTATTGAAACAGCGAGGGTCCGGGAACGCAGCACTGAGCTCTGCTGAGCTGCCGACATCGCCATTCCTTCTTCTTCTCTGCCTCTGTCCCGCCCTCGACGACGTTACGTACAACCGAGGGCGGGCCAGGCAGGAGAAGAACGAAGGCCGACGTCGGCAGCTCAGCAGAGCTCAGTGCTGCGTTCCCGGACTCTCGCTGTTTCAATAGCGGAGCGAGGGCCGGCCGGGTGGAAGGTGGGTGGTGACGGCTCGGTGGGGGGGGGGGGCGCGAACTCGGGGGGGGGGGGGCAGCGGCGAACTCGGCGGTGGGGGCGAGCCTTTCAACCCCCCCTTCCTATAATAGCTCGTTTTTATGGGCTCAAAGTCTAGTAGATGTATAAAGGGCACAAACGTTCAGCACCACCGGTCCACCCTATCACTACGATATAATTTGTACCCCGGTATGACAGTGTCCCACTGGTTATCCTCCTTCCACCAGGTCTCAGAGATGCCTATTATGTCTAAATCTTCATTCAGTGAAATATATTCCAATTCTCCCATCTTATGTCTAAGGCTCCTAGCATTTGCATATAGGCACTTCAAGCTAGGCTTCTTATTCCTTATTACAGCGTGTTGTTACTTGTCAGTACTAATTTGCTATTTTTTGCCTGGTTTTTATCATTTTTATTTATGGACATTGAATCTACTACAGTCTGTTTTTCATACTCACTATCAATAAACCCTGTCTGGGTGATATCCTTACAAGATACCTTATTCCGAATCATACGCTCCTATGCGACTGTCGGCCTTCCCCCCCCCCCCCCCCCCCGTTCCTAGTTTAAAAGCTACTCTATCTCTTTTTTAAATGTTGATGCCAGCAGCCCGGTCCCATCCCGGTTAAGGTGGAGCCCATCCTTTCTGCATAGGTTTCCTTTTCCCCAGAATGTTGCCCAGTTCCTAACAAATCTCATCCTTGCACCACTGTCTCATCCATGCATTAAGACTCCAGAGCTCTGCCTGTCTCTTAGGCCCTGCGCGTGGAATGGGAAGTATTTCAGAAAATGCCACCCTAGAGGATCTGGATTTAAGCTTTCTTCCAAAAAGCCTAAATTTGGCTTCCAGAACCTCTCTCCCACATTTTCCTAAGTCGTTGGTACCCACATGTACCAAGACAGCCAGCTCCTCCCTAGCACTATCTAAAATCCCTTCTAAGTGACACGTGAGGTCCGCCACCTTCCCACCGCCTCGGCCTTTCTTCCTCCAAACAGACCCACTACGAATCAACACACTACTGTGCATTTTTCTTTTTAGCCCTAAGCTCTGGAAGGACTTTCCCCACTCTAAGGCCTGAATGTTCCTTTCCGCGTTTTAAGTTTCTTCTCAAAACTCATTTTTTTTTTTCATGTTTGCCTTTGGTTTCCCGATCCAGGCGCTCTAATGCTGAGCACTTGGTTACCCTGTACAGAGATAATACGTTCTATTAAGTGACGAGTGTTAGATGCTGTTGTTGAATGTGTGGAGAATCTGTTTGGATGGCGTGGTTGACTAGTTCTTTTCTATCTCATTATGGAGTTCTATTTTATACCTGATTTTTGATTTTGTGAACCACTGTGACCTTTGTTTAGAAGTGGCAGTGTATTAAGCCTTCTAAGGTGTACTAGTGCTTTTAGCATGTGCTAAAAATTAGTGCATATTAACCGTGTAGACACCCATAGGAATTATGGGCATCTACACGCTTAGCGCGTTCTAATGCTTAGCGTGCACTAAAAATGCTAGCAAGGTCCATAGTGTGCCTCTCGCCACGCACTAATCCCACATTTAAAAAAAGAGGTCTTATTTTTTAGCGCAGGAGGCGTATTTATGGGCAGAGAGTAGGCGTCTCCGTGTGTTAATCAGGTAGCACAAGTACATTGCTGCAAGCGGCCTGAGCGAGCGCACCCTTACCGTCTAGGACAGTGATGGCGAACCTATGGCACGCAGAGCCCTCTCTGTTGGCACGTGCGCCGTCACCTCAGCCAGAGTCGCCTCCCAGTTCCAGGGTCCCCCCTTCCCTCCCTCTCCCTCCCTCCGAGTTCCCGAGTCGTCGTCCCTCCCTCTCTCCCAGGCCCCCTCCCTCCCTCCGAATTTTAAAAGTCATCTCTTTACTTACCTCGTCGGGGAGGGGTTACGGCGGCCGGCAGCAGTGCTAAAATGCGTGCAGGCTTGACCCTTCTCTCTCTTTCTGAGCTCTGGTCCCGCCCTTGCGGAAACAGGAAATGAGGGTGGGACCAGAGCTCAGAGAGAGAGAGGGAGAGAAAGGCCAAGCCTGCACGCATTTTAGCGCTGCTGCCGGCTGCCGTAACCCGTCCCCGACGAGGTAAGTCAAGAGATGACTTTTAAAATTCGGAGGGAGGGAGCCTGGAACTCGAAGGGAGGGAGGGAGGGACGGCGACTCTGGAACTAGGAAGAAGGGAGGGAGGGAGAGGGGACCCTGTGGAACTCGGAGGGAGGGGGGATCCTGTGGAACTGGGAGGGAGGGGAGGGGGGATCCTGGAACTCAGGGGGAGGGAGACCCTGGCACTCCGGAGGGAGGGAGGGGGCCTGGAACTCGGAGGGAGGTGGAGGTGGGACAGGGGAGGGGGAATGGCACTTTGCAATAAATAATTAGATTTTGGGTTGCTGTTTGGGCACTCGGTCTCTGAAAGGTTCGCCATCACTGGTCTAGGAAATAGGTGGCCGTAAGAGCTGATACGCTAATTGGAAAATTAGTGTGTGGCCATGTTACCACCACACTAAAAGTGGCCTCAGTGTGTGGGAAACCCTCATGCTAAAAGTAGCGGTCTACGTTTTAGCGCTTAGTAAAAGGGCCGCATAGTTTAAAAAAAATTTTTTTAAATTACATTTAAGATTTGATTGGAAGAAAGTGCAATTTAGATGTATTGCTAAATATTTAGGGGTCCTTTTAACTAAGGTGCGCTAAACGATAAGACACGCAGTATATTCCTAATTGTTCATGCACGCTAAATCTGTAAGTGCACTGTAGTAAAAGGACCCCTTAACTTCTTTCAAAAAAGGAATACTTAAGTCATTGAACTGAAATACTGGTACTTCGACAGATCTGGCACTACATAAAGCCTAAATTACAGGTTTAGCAATATTCAAGGGGAAATGCAACTTTATCTAAAAATATCATCAGATCAAAACCGATGCTCACAGAATTAAATAACAATACTTCCGTACCATATTTCAGACAAAAGCCAGACAAACGGGACCAACACATTTTTCACTAAAAATTCAGTCAGTTGTTCAAACACCAACTTTTCTAAGAACTTTGGTAAAAAAAAATGATAAAGAAGAGATCAGACGATAATTGTCAGTAGAAAGCTTGCAACTTTTAGGATTTTTTTAAAATTAAGGGCAAACTGTTGCGAGCTTTAACATGGTAGAAACGACATCTTCCAATGATTTATTTGCTGTCAAAGAACCAGGAAGAGGTGGAATGTTAGGTATGTTTTTAGGAGAGGGTTGAAAAGTAGTGTTCTAGATGTAATTATAAAAAGATATATTCACGCCATTCATGCATATAACCGCCCCTCCGGTTCCTGTGTGCTGGGCGCTGCCACGTCTTTGAATCTGTTTTACTAAGGCAGTTGCCTATCTGCCTGACTAATCTGGTAAGATACAAACCGAAATGATGCTTTAATCCCCTCCCTCCTCCTCCCAGTAGTACATGGGGGTCTGTCATACTTAAAGTCCCTCCCCCTCCACCCAAATAGTGCATGGGGTCTTTTTCACACACACACACATACAGTGTACATGCAATCTCCTGTCATACTCACAGCCCCACTGATTGCAGATCTGGAACGAAGGGAGAGGCTGAAAGTGAAGGGGACAGCGGGGAACTTCTGCATAAAGAGCTGGAAAGAATGAGAGAGATCAATGAACAAGTGCACAAGGCCAACTGCTGCACCCCAGCACCCTCAGTGGCCCCTTCCTCCCACACCTTGTACCCCAGGACACTGACCCCCTCCCCCCCTACACCCTGTACCCCAGCACCCTCATTGCACCATTCCCCTCACACCCTGTACCCCAGCACCCTGAGTATCCCCTTCTCCCCACCCTGTACCCCAGCACCTTCCCCCCACACCCTGTACCCCAGCACCCTCAGTGACCCTTTCTCCCAAACCCTCCCCCCACACCCTATATCCCAGCATCCTCAGTGACTCCCTCCCCAAACAAACCCTGTACTCAAGCACCCTCAGTGACTCCCTTTCCCCACACCCTGTACTCTCGGGACTCTCACTAACCCCACACACAAGTTGCACCCCGGAAGTCTCACTAATCCCCCGGGCCCGCACCACCCCGTCATTGAGTTTTGACTCTACCAACATGGCCGCTCCCGCGCGCCACCGGAGAAAGGGAGTAACTCTCACGTCACCTACAAGCTGACTGCCTTCCGCTTCCGCATTCTCTGCGGCCAATTGGCGAACCGAGAATAACGGTCGTCTATCTGACGCATCCAATCATCTGCCTACTTAGTGGAGCGTTAGAACGCGCAGCGGAGCGTAAGACGCTGCTTCTGCTCTCAGCCAATCAGCTGAGAGTTTTGAAAGAAGGGGCGGGGTTGGATACAGCAGAAGACGAAGTGAGCCTATGTAGTCCATTATAAGAGCTGAAGCCAGTAGGCGCAGCTTTAGTTCACCCAGAACAATAGCAAAAGATCGTTAGAAATAAGGGACCGCCACCGCCTATGCGTGGTCTATCTGTAACAAGTCTAAAACTCTTAAAAGGAGGACAAAAATGAATAAATATATTGTTTATACTTATTGGACAGCTTTTTCATTTATTTGATGGTAATCAATAGAAATAAAACATGGAAAAGAAAATAAGATGATACCTTTTTTATGGCCAATAGAAAAGGTATCTTATTTTCTTTTCTATATTTTTATTTTGTTTTATTTCTATTGATTACCTTTAAAAGTGGACTAACACGGCTACCACACCTCTCTACTCATTTATTTGAAAGTTTCCCATATATCTAGATATAAATATCATGAAATAAAAACAGAATATCACTAAAACCATTAAAAAAATTATTGTAGGTGGGACTCGGGAGCAAAAGCAGTTATAAATTCTGTACTGTGTGCTCATTTTTCTACATGGTTCTATACAATATAGATGGTGAAATTTCAGTGAGGATATCCTGTTTCCTGATGGGTTCATCTTAACTGTTGTTGTAATCTGCCTTGGGAAGCCTGGTATTATAAAGAAGGAATATAATGAAATTAAATGGAAGTAAAGTTAAACTCTCTTTTCATTGGGGCACATGGAGTCACATCTGCATCTGTTTTGTAGAAGTTTACATTTTAGATACACAAATGGATTTTTCCATTTTTAGGCATGTTTATTTATTTATTATTTATTTATGGTTCATTTCTACCCCACATTTTCCCACAAATGTTTCAGGGACAAATGGTTTTAGAAGTCAAAATAAAAATAACTATTTTGTTTCATGCAGATTTCTTTTTTTTAAACACAATTAATGGGCTATAAGCCCCAAGTGCAGTTGATTGGTTTTCTTACATTTTATTCATGAGATGACTTATTCTGTACCAAACCTGAAAACGTTTATCTCTATATGGTCGATAATAGAAGGAGCTCATTGTGGTAATTAAAAAAAAAAAGCAAGCACAATTTTTATAATATACTACTGTATTCCACAAAACAAAAGGAGCAAGTTCCCACATGCTATCATTTTCTTTTGATGTAGGCACAGAAAAAAAAAAGATATCAAATGCTCCCAGTTTCAACCTAATTAATGTTTTTTTTGTAAATTGTATTTATAAATAGTAAGTTTGATTGTTAAGAACCTGATTCTCATAAAATGATGTCTGTTTTGGTGGCCCTTTACTAGGTGAAAACATCTCTGCACATGCCTTAAAAGGAGGAGGACAATGTGTGTGTATGTATGTATGTATGTATATATATATATTTTTTTGGGGGGTCCTCCTCCTTTTAAGTCCTAAAACCAGCCCTTCAAAATGACACAATGATTTAAAATGTAGAACAAATCAGTACTCTAACAGATGATGAAACCAATACTTCCTCTGTGTACATCTGTATGCTGCACAAGGCTGCATGTTTGGAAATATAAGTGAGATTAAAATTAAATTGCTACAAACAATAAAGAATGACAACAAGGATGCAGCAGATCATAGGTTTGCTTGATTTGTTTTGAGTGTACTAGATGGTGGCTGCATGGGGAAAAGGAAGCAATGACTAACTTAACCTTTCTTTCTCTGTCTGTCACAGCTCAGAGCTTGGTTATACCTGCATGTGAAGGATACAATGGCATCTCTCTCTCTCTTTCTCTCTCTCCAAGCTTGGTTTTTACCTACACATCAAGTGTTCGGTGATACAAAAAGCAGAACAGAAGAAGAAATCTATATGCAGATGAATTTATTCAACCAACAATGCCCGACACACGTTGTTTCACCACACTTCCACCTCAGCGGCTATAAATAAACAAATACAATCCTATTAACAATATGCATATTAATACATAATAAATTACTATAGTAAAAGAATGACTCAAAATATGAATAAAATCCATATAAATAAAAATACGAATACACAAAAACATCTAAATCATAACATACAGCTACACAAAGACATGGAAAAATAACATATAAAATTAAGCATATTGTCATTAAAAAATAAAAATATACTTACTAAAAATATAAATATATATTTATTTGTCTTTTGCTCACACCTTTTTCAGCAGTAGCTCAAGGTGAGTTACATTCAAGTACACTGGGTATAGAGAAGCTTCTTCAAGCCTACTAAATTTTGTTGAGAACTGGATACCTCTTCACATATGTGTTGTGACTCATACGACTAAAGAACAAAAACAAAAAAAGAAACTAAATTCTACCGTTTAAAAAGACGTACATAAGGCATATAAGCACCGCCACACTGGGAAAAGACCAAAGGTCCATCAAGCCCAGCACTCTGTCTCCTCTAGTGTCATTGCTAAAACAGCATAGATCTCAAACACTATGTTACTCACCAATTAAAGCACACCATGAAAGACCAAAAGTAATGGATTGACAGAGAATGAATGTATATATCTCAACAGCCAGTTTACTAAGAAACAACAATCTACTTAATCCAGAAGATGGCAGCAAAGTAACATAAATTATACAAACTGCTACCTCACCAAGGGAATCAACACGGTGGCTCCATGAATCCTACTACTACTTACCATTTCTATAGCACTACTAGACGTACGCAGCGCTGTACACTCCAGCATCATTGCTAAAATAGCATTGATCTCATACACCATGTGACTGACCAATGATAGCGCCTCAAGAAAGGTCAAAGGTGATGGGTAGAAAGAGAATAACTATATCTCATCCAGTTCACTAATAACTAATTTCTGATAATCTAAAATTATATATATATATATATATATATATATATATACACTATGATATAAAGTGAAAATGTATAGTGGATATACATAAAAAATTGTGTTATGCTAAACACTACCACCCTACATACTCGCCAAAATACAAAAATCTAAATGAAGACATGTAATATGTTATTCTAATATGAGCAATAAAAAACGGATTACAAAACTCAATTAAAAATAAAAATATATATTAAAAAATGTCAATGTGTTCCACATAAGCTGTTGCATACCAATTTATTTAAAAAAAGGAGACTGGGACCACTGGTGGTGTGCACTGAAATTGCAGTCCAACATAAAGTGTCTGCATTATATAATAAGCACAACGTACAACCTTTATACTGATAATCCTGTTTACCATATTAAAAAATATAAAACATTAATTATAACAAACATATAACAAAAAAAGAATAAAAACCCATAATATATTCCAAGCAAGGCTTATACATTTCAAACCCATTACAAAAAGAAAAGAAAGTAAAGAACTGATGACCTCTGGTGGTGAAGCTTAGAATTGCAGTCTCAACTAAATGATGTGTGTCCTAGAATTGTGGAGTGAATTAGTTAAATGAGAAAGCCTCTTATCTCAATGAAGAAATGTGACATGATGCGATGGGATTTCTCTCTCTCTCTCACCTCAGAGCTTGTTTTTTACCGGCACTTGAAGAAGTGCGATAGGACATGATGGCATTTCTCTCTCTCTCACTCCTCTCACTTTCTCTCTCTCTTTCTGTCTTTCTCTCTCTCACCTCAGAGCTTAGGTTTACCTGCACAAGAAGACATGTAACAGGACGTGATGGGATCTCTGCCTTTCTCACACCTCAGGAGTGGAGGAGTGGCCTAGTGGTTAGAGTGGTGGACTTTGGTCCTGGGGAACTGGGTTCAATTCACACTGCAGGCACAGGCAGCTAGCTCCTTGTGACTCTGGGCAAGTCACTTAACCCTCCATTGCCTCAGGTACAAATAAGTACCTAAGCCGCATTGAGCCTGCCATGAGTGGGAAAACACGGGGTACAAATAAAAAAAAAAAAAAAAGTACAGATGAAGAAATCTATATGAGGATGAATTTATTCAACCAACAATGCCTGACACAGGCCATGTTTTGCCACACATACGCCTCAGGGGCTATAAATAAACAAATACAATCATATTAACAATATGCATAATAATACATAATAAAATACTATAGTAAAAGAATAACTCAAAACATAAATAAAATCCATATAAATAAAAATATGAATACACAAATATATCTAAATCATAACATATAGCTACACAAAGCTATGGGAAAAAACATAAAAAATTAAGCATGTTGTCATTAAAAAATAAAAAGATTCATATCACATAAATATAGCTTTAAAAATATATATATATATAAACATAGTAACGTAGTAACATAGTAGATGACGGCAGAAAAAGACTTGCACAGTCCATCCAGTCTGCCCAACAAGACAAACTCAAATGTGCTACTTTTTGTGTATATCTTACCTTGATTTGTAACTGTCATTTTCAGGGCACAGACCGTACAAGTCTGCCCAGCACTATCCCCGCCTCCCAACCACCAGCCCCGCCTCCCACCACCGGCTCTGCCACCCAATCTCGGCTAAGCTCCTGAGGATCCATTTCTTTTGAACAGGATTCCTTTATGTTTATCCCACGCATGTTTGAATTCTGTTACCGTTTTCCTCTCCACCACCTCCCACGGGAGGGCATTCCAAGCATCCACCACTCTCTCCGTGAAAAAATACTTCCTGACATTTTTTTTCAGTCTGCCCCCCTTCAATTTCATTTCATGCCCTCTAGTTCTGCCGCCTTCCCATCTCCGGAAAAGGTTTGTTTGCGGATTAATACCTTTCAAATATTTGAACATCTGTATCATATCATCCCTGTTTCTCCTTTCCTCCAGGGTATACATGTTCAGGTCAGCAAGTCTCTCCTCACACGTCTTGTAACGCAAATCCCATACCATCCTCGTAGCTTTTCTTTGGACCACTTCAATGCTTTTTACATCCTTAGCAAGATACGGCCTCCAAAACTGAACACAATACTCCAGGTGGGGCCTCACCAACGATTTGTACAGGGGCATTAACACCTCTTTTCTTCTGCTGGTCACTCCCCTCTCTATACAGCCTAGCAACCTTCTACTTACGGCCGCCTTGTCACACTGTTTCATCACCTTCAGATCCTCAGATACTATCACCCCAAGATCCCTCTCCCCGTTGGTACCTATCAGACTCTCACCACCTAACACATACATCTCCCGTGGATTTCTACTCCCTAAGTGCATCACTTTGCATTTCTTTGCATTGAATTTTAATTGCCAAGCCTTAGACCAATCTTCTAGCTTTCGCAGATCCTTTTTCATGTTTTCTACTCCCTCCCGGGTGTCCACTCTGTTACAAATCTTAGTATCATCCGCAAAACGGTAAACTTTATCTTCTAACCCTTCGGCAATGTCACTCACAAATATATTGAACAGAATCGGCCCCAGCACCGATCCCTGAGGCACTCCACTAGTCACCTTTCCCTCCTCCGAATGAATTCCATTCACCACCACCCTCTGGGGTCTGTCCGTCAACCAGTTCCTTATCCAGTTCACCACTTCGGGTCCTATCTTCAGCCTGTCAAGTTTATTTAAGAGCCTCCTGGGGAACCGTGTCAAAAGCTTTGCTGAAATCTAGGTAGATTACGTCTATAGCACATCCCTGATTTAATTCTCCAGTCACCCAGTCAAAGAATTCAATGAGATTTGTTTGGCATGATTTCCCTTTGGTAAAACCATGTTGTCTCGGATCTTGCAACTGAGGCATATTTTCAAAGCACTTACCCTTCCAAAGTTCCATAGAAACCTATGGAACTTTGGAAGGCTAAGTGCTTTGAAAATATGCCGTATTGTCTTCCAGGAAATTCACTATTCTTTCCTTCAGCATCGCTTCCATTACTTTTCCAATAATCGAAGTGAGGCTTATCGGCCTGTAGTTTCCAGCTTCTTCCCTTCAAGCCTACCAAATTATGTTGAGAACTGGATACCTCTTCACATATGTGTTGTGACTCATATGACTAAAGAACAGAAAAAAGAAAAAGAAACTAAATTCTATCATTTTAAAACACGTAATTATTTCATTATGAAATCAAGTGGTGCAAAAAGCCAACTCAACCAAATAGTTCTAGCCAAACAACAATCTATTTTATCCACAAGATGGCAGCAAAGTAACATCAATTATACATACTGCTACCTCACCAAGGGAATCGATGGCTCCATGAATCCTCCAGCATCATTGCAAAAACAGCATTGATCTCATACACTATGTAACTGACCAATTATAGCGCCTCAAGAAAGGTCAAAGGTGATGGATAGAAAGAGAATAAATATAGCTCAATAACCAGTTCACTAATAACCAATTTCTGATAATCAAAAAAATCTCCTATATAATAATTTCTCAATCTGTGTCCCTGAATGGCTGGCTGGGTTCGTAACCGTATGCTAATGAGCTACTACATAATCAGCTCACCTCCAGCCTTCCCTTCCCTTCTCTCTCAGTGTCCCACGCTCACGGAAAGAGGAAATTACGTCAGAGGAGGGTGGGACACAGAGGAAAGGGAAGGGAAGGCTGAAGGCGAGCCAAGCTGAGCCTGCCGCTTTCACTGCTGCCTCTGCAACTTAAGGTAAAATAAAAGTTTTAAAGGCAGGGTGACAGGAAGGAAAGGAGGGCTGTTGTGGGAGAAGAGGGCAGGCAGGTGAGGGCTGGGGTTGAACCGGAACTCGGGTGCTTAAAAGGTGGGCAGGTGGGGGCTGGGGTGAGGCACTGGACATGGATGGGAGGGGAGGGCAGGCAGAGGAGAATTGCTGGACATGGATGGGATGGGATGGGATGGGATGGGAGGAAGGGCAGGGGAGAATCACTGGACATGAAGGGGAGGGCAGGGGAGAGATGAGAAATCGCTGGACATGGATGCGAGAAGAGGGCAGGGGATAATTGCTGGACATGGATGGGAGAAATCGCTGGAAATCAATGGGAGGGGAGGGCAGAGGAGAATCACTGGACATGGATGGGAGGGTAGGGGACAAAGGAGGAATCACTGGAAATGGAGGGGAGGTCAGGGGCGAGGAGAATTGCTGGATATGGATGGAGGAGAAGGCAGGGAAGAGAGAAGAGTTGCTGGGCATGGATGGATAGAGGGGAGGGCAGGGGATAGAGGAAAGTTACTGAAAAATGCAGGACATGGATGGAGGAGAGGGAAGACAGGAAGGAGATGCACATGAACAGCCGAAACGCAAAGAAACACGCGTGCAGCTATGAGCAAAGACCAAAAGGCCCTTGAAAGGGAACAAGCCACTGCAAGGAAAAGGTCCAGGGTGGCGAATGTGACTGATGAGAAAGAGGAAAAAATAGAAAAAGAAACCCCAATTTGGAAAGGCAGAGAATTTAAAACATAATGACGATTAGACAATAGCCTTGCTAGGGCCCGTTTCATTTTTTGCAAAATGTTTTTTTTTTTTGCTTGTTATATATAAAGTGAAAATGTATAGTGGATATATTTTTAAAAAATTGTGTTGTGCTTCACTACCGCCCTGTCTATGTGACAAAATTCAAAAATCTAAATGAAGACAAGTGAGCAATAAAAAACTGGATTAGAAAACTCAATTAAAAATAAAAAAAATATATAAAAGAAACATCAATGAGTTCCACATAAGCCATTGCATACCAATTTATGAAAAAGGAGATGGTGAACTGACAACCTCTGGTGGTGTGCATTGAAATTGCAGTCCAACATAAAGTATCTGCATTATATAATAAGCACAATGTACCTTTATACTGATAATCCTGTTTACCATATTTAAAAAATACAAACATTATAACAAATATATAATAAAAAAGGATAAAAACCCTTAACATATTCCAAGCAAGGCTTATGCATTTCAATCCCATTACAAGTACAGAGGTGTGGTAGCCGTGTTAGTCCACTCTAAAGGTTATCATTTGCTTATTTCCAATCTGACGAAGAAGGGCAACCTTCAAAAGCTAATCAAGAAATGTATTAAGTTATGTCCAATAAATAAGGTATCATCTTATTTTCTTTTCCATGTTTTATTTTGTTTGATTTCTATTGAATCCCATTACAAAAAGAAAAGAAAGTAAAGAACTGATTACCTCTGGTGGTGAACATTAGAATTGCAGTCTCAACTAAATAATGTATACATAATAGTTGTGGAGTGAATTAGTTAAATGAAAAAGCCTCTTACCTCCATGAAGAAGTGTGACAAGACACGATGGGATCTCGAGATCTCTCTCTCTCCTCAGAATTTAATTTTACCTGCACACGAATAAGCGTGACAGGACACGATGGCATTGCTTTCTCTCTCTCTGTCTGTCTGTCTGTCTCTCTCTCTGTCTCTCACTTCAGAGCTTAGTTTTATCTGCACATTAAGAATTGTGACAGGACGCAATGGGATATCTCTCTCTGTCTGTCTGTCTCTCTCTCTCACACACACACACACACACACACACACACACACACACACACACGTCAGAGCTTTGTTTTACCCTTGTGGAACTGGTAAAGATAGAGTTAACTATGAGGCATATTTTCAAAGCACTTTGGGAGGCTAAGTTCCATAGGTTTCTATGGAACTTTGGGAGGCTAAGTGCTTTGAAAATAAGCCTCTATGTCTGTAAAAAAATGCAAGAAATTGTCTTAAGTGAGTTATTGACTAATACTGTCTTAGTTGATCTAGGGGAAGGTCAGTGAGTATAAATAAAAATGTTTACTACAGAGCTCCTTTCTGTATTGACAAAGAAAGGCCATTTGGTAAGATAGAGGTTACTGAAGGTCTGAAACTGATCAGTATTTGTAATAGATGTCTTCTTTTGGAAAAGTAAAGTATATTTTGTACTTAATTAAAGAAAGTATGTCAAATTAAAAGCAGTTGAGAAATGCTGTGTAAAAAGTTTTTCTATTGATCAATCCCCTTATACTTTAGACTTTTAGCATGTTTGCTTAGATTAAGTTCTGCCTTCTGTTTTGCTGATGCTATGGAATTCTGTATAAGTTTCAGGATATAAATGTAAGCACTGGATTGTCATACTTTAGGGAGACTTGGAAGGAGAGAGAGTTCTCTCCCAGTCTTCCCTCCTTATTCCAATAAGATATATTATACAGCTGTATAAAAAGACCGGTTTTACTGATCCTGTGTGGGCCCATGTATTTTATTGCTGCAAATTTATGTGCTTTTTACACCTATGTATGAAGAAGTGCGTCAGGACATGATAGAATTATCTCGCTCTCTCTCCCACCCCCAGCTTGGTTTTACCTGCCTATGAAGATGATGTGTCACAGGACACAATGGGATCGCTTTCTCTCTAACCTCAGAGCTCGGTTTTAGCTACATATGAAGAAGTGTGACAGGACACGATGGGCTTTTAAGCTACTTATAAAGAAGGTGTCTGACAGGACACAATAGGATGATCTCTCTCTCTCCCCTCACAGCTGTGTTTTACCTGCATGTAACGAAGAAGTCTGACAGGATATGATGGGATCTCTCTCTCTTCCCAGAGCTCTGTTTTACCTGCATATGAAGAAGTGCGACAGGACAGGATGGGATTTTCTCTTTCCCTCTCTCTCACCTCAGAGCTCAGTTTTAGCTGCATGTAATGAAGGTGACAGATAATACCCGATGGGATCTCTCTCCCTCTCCCCCCTTAGCGCTCGGTTTTACCTGCATGTGTCTGACATCTGTCTCTCTCTTAGCTTAGAATGTTTCACCAACCCTAGATCTCAGACACAGTTTTCAGAGCTCAATAGAGGGAGGCAGCAGCTTGGCCTTTGCTTCCCCCCTCCCTCCTCCTCTGCTCCTTCTCCCTCCTGCCTTTTCTCACAGCTTTCTTTTTTAATGAACACAACTGCGATGAGGTTTATCTTCCGAAAGTGGAATTTATTGTAAAGGCCACAGAAATAGAACAGTAAATTTTATTTTCAAACTTAACAACAATTTAACCATGTTTATCTAATACTACATCTTCTATCTGAAACAACTAACTTTATATATAACTCATAAGCTACTTTAATCAGTCCCATCCCTGGGGGACCATGCCTAAGTGCCATTACTGTTAAGGCTTCAGCCACTGCCGGCTACATTGTCCGACCCTGGCCATTCAAGCAGGGGTCACTGTAGGTCTTCTTGCATCAGGTCACCGTCACAAGAGAAAGGGAAAGGGGAAAAGGGAATGGGACTTGATATACCGCCTTTCTGTGGCTTTTGCAACTACACTCAAAGCATGCTTGCGTGCATTACGCCTCCACTAGCAACATTCAATGTAGAATATCAAATAGTAGCACCAGAATCTCAAATAGTAGCAACATTCCATGTAGAATCTCAAATAGTAGCAACAGAATCTCAAATGGTAGCAACATTCAATGTAGAATCTCAAATAGTAGCACCAGAATCTCAAATAGTAGCAACATTCCATGTAGAAACTCAAATAGTAGCAACATTCCATGTAGAAACTCAAATAGCAACAACATTCCATGTAGAATCTCAAATAATAGCACCAGAATCTCAAATAGTAGCAACATTCCATGTAGAATCTCAAAGAGGGAAAGGAAAATGGGACTTGATATACTGTCTTTCTGTGGGTTTTGCAACTACATTCAAAGCGCTTTACATAGTATATACAGGTCCTTATTTGTACTTGGGGCTACAGAGTGTTAAATGACTTGCCCAGAGTCACAAGGAACTGCAGTGGGAATCAAACCCAGTTCCCCAGGATCAAAGTCCACTACACTAACCACTAGGCTACTCCTCCGCCCTGCTTGAGTACACAGTGGGAGTAGGTGCTGTGTTCCCATTTGTATGATTAGAGGTTGCCGCTAGCCGGCAGCTCCTGGAGTCTACCCTGGCTTTGCATGCGTGTGTGCCTATCTCTTTGTGTCCTGCACTGGGACGCTGGGTGCTGGTTACCGCAGGGGGAAGACACATAGTGAAACTTGTGGTTGTTCCATGTGCATTGGCCATTATTGAATTGTCTGCACGCTCTCTTGCTAGGGAGATAGTTTTGTCTCGCATTGTAATTGACCAATACTAGAAATCTTGTGTCGCTAAATGGTCTGCCAGGTGTCATCTCGTCCACCCACAGATCTATCATTCGATGGTTCCAGGAGACGGTGGGGTTCTCCGCCATACTCTTATGAAACTTAACGTCATAGTTGAACCATGCCCAGCCGCTATGTTTTTTATGTGCTGTAGTTATGGTATCCAGATATCTTATTAAGTATGGGCCCATATCGGGTTCCTTTTCCATCACTACGCTCATGAAGCTGTGAAATGTGGAAACCCAGTTGGATATGGATTTGAAAACTTTGTGTCTACGGTCTCTATCACAGCACCTGTGTTCTCTATCTGTGCCTTCCTGGCTGCCCTCATCATCGTGATCCTTTATCAGTAAAGTGACTATGCCCCAAAACTCTCTGTTCCAAATTTTTTGCTTAATTTTGAGTGGGACCCCTGCTGCAGAGTACCTCTGTATTGTTCCCCCGCCTTGTCTAGCATATTGAAGGCAGGCATAGCTGCATGTGATAAGTGGTTATTCAGTGGGTACCAACATGTGTACCGCATTACTATTTTCTTCCATGGGCGATATTGTCCCAGACGAAATTTGAAGCATGGACAGCATGCCCTGGGGGGAATTAGCAGCCATTGTGCTAGCAGTAGTGGTGAACCCGTGAGTACAGTGGTCAGTATAATGGGAGCGAGTTGTCTGTTAATGTGGGGGTAGTCCATATTCCATGCAATTGGCCTGTCCTGTTCCCTGTGTGAAACAAGTCAATAGGTGCCCTAATGACCTTGGCCAATGACAAGTTTGTGTCAACACTGGCAACGGCTGGAGCCGCCAGTGCAGGGTTGTGTGTCATATGTTCTCGTGACTCACCTGTGGTCTCTGCACCTGAATTGCGCTGTCCTGCAGAGGTGTGTCTTGTGATGCATTGGGCAGCGTCGACTGTGCTGATGTTGATGTCGAAGGTTGTGTCATAGCAATGAGCGAGTGCTGTGTTTCCCTTTGTGATGGCAGATTCGCAGGTGTCCATAGTTGTTGCCGTATGTCCTCAATGCCATGCGTTCGCACCTGATATCTAAATTCCTGGACTAATTCCTCTACTTGACTCTTTTTCGTGGCGGCTTGGTGCACGGTACTGGATGCACTGTCTCTTGACTGTGTGCCAGCAGGGGTTGCCTGTGCCGCTGTCGTTCTGTTGTCCTTGTGCTTCCAATTAGAAGGATTTTTTTTACTGGAGGTATATCTGTGCAAGAAGTCTATATGAAATATAAGTGTTAGTCAATGCCGGCTGGTTGGAAAAAACAGGGTACAAATTCAGACATAAAGAAAACCAATAGAACTGGTGGGCACGTGTATCGTATTTGCAGGAAAACAATATTAGATAACCTAATTAATCACATTTTATTATGGATCTGATGTGTAACCAGTACTTCGAATAATATTGTGCAGTAGATTAGGCATTGAGTTTAAATTCACTGTATATCAAATCAATTCTTGTATACTGCTAATATCCCCTTTCCAGGGTTCAGTGCAGTTTACATTCTAGGCAAGACACAAGCCTATAATATTAGTGTGAGGTATGAGAACAATTAGAGACCATTGGTGTAATGCATGAATATTATAGGAAAGGATCATGGATGATACTAGAAGGCAGAAGTCAATGGGAAGAGAGATAATTTGATTTCCATATGTTGCATCGTTGCTCATTGCTGATAAACCCCAGTAACTATCCATATAAAGTTGGTGATAGCAATAAAATTGTTTGTTACCCTCTGCAGCCCTCCTTCTGCTCTATGCACCAATTTAACTTTAATTGCACTTTATGTATTGTTGTTTGCTGCCATCTACAGGCCTCCTGTGATACTACTTTTTCAAGAACAAAAAAAGCAACACTGGGCCTCCAAGAAAGAGATAATTGCCATCCTTCATTGAAAGCGAGACCCGAAACAGGCCGTGTTTCGGCGCACAAATGCCTGCCTCAGGGGTCTAACATAAAAACACAGATACATAAACATAAAATTCAACAGTACAAGATTGTACATGCATACAATTATGTAAACAGTCAAGTTGAAAAGTATACATGACCTCAAACATAGTATGAATTGAAATACTACCATGCTGATAATAAAATATGTAAACCAATATATAAAACAGCACAAAAATTACATATAAAATTACAAAAAACAAAGGAACATATGAGGACCAATAGTCTTGTATTAAAATGTCAGTAGTTGACCAAAGATGTTAAATTTTGAATAAAGGCTGCCATGAAAACTTTATGTGGTGTAGCATACATATAAAAAACATTCATATATTAAATTAATAGTGTAACTTGTCTTATTGGTTCACTTTATACATCTAATATTTTATACTGTATATGAGTTATACACAGATGGTACTAGGTGTATGTATCTGAGAAAAAGGTAGGAGGGGCTTATCAGAATGTGTCATCCCAATCTAGATTAACTAGTAAAAAAAGGCCCGTTTCTGACACAAATGAAATGGGCGCTAGCAGGGTTTTCTTTGGCTCCCTTGCAGCCACCCATGTCCAGCGACCCTCCTCTCCCCCTGCGCCCACTGCAGCCACCCATATCCAGTGAACCTCCTCTCTCCCCTGCCCCCCCTGCAGCCACCCATGTCCAGTGACCCCCTGCCCCTCCTGCAGCCACCCATGTCCAGCGACCCTCCTCTCTCCCCTGCCCCCCCTGCAGCCACCCATGTCCAGTGACCCCCTGCCCCCCCTGCAGCCACCCATGTCCAGCGACCCTCCTCTCCCCCTGCGCCCACTGCAGCCACCCATATCCAGTGAACCTCCTCTCTCCCCTGCCCCCCCTGCAGCCACCCATGTCCAGTGACCCCCTGCCCCTCCTGCAGCCACCCATGTCCAGCGACCCTCCTCTCTCCCCCTGCCCCCCCTGCAGCCACCCATGTCCAGCGACCCTCCTCTCTCCCCTGCCCCTCTCCAACCACCCATGTCCAGCGACCCTCCTCTCTCCCCTGCCCCCCCCTCCAGCCACCCATGTCCAGTGACCCTCCTCTGGACATGGATCAGCTGTGAGGCATGGGGGTTTTTTTCCCTGGGTTCTGAAGTTGACATCATAATGGCTACGGTGATGTCAGCCTGATCTATGGAGCCTAGCAGACCAACACGGAATGAGCCACGGTCCCAGGCAAGTCAGAACATTGGAGGTGAGAATTATTATATAGGATAATGAAATTCAAACAGTCTAAAACAAATACCTAAGTTAAAACAGGAAAATGTGTTTTAGTGACACTTAGTAATAACGAAAACAACAAACTTTATGACCCAATAATGGCATTAAGCGATTTAGCCTATGTGGTGAAGAGTATGAAACATCTTTCTATGTCGGAGTGGAACACTATTACCCCCATAGTATTGCTACAGTCGGTTAATGATAATATACTAGAGACACTCTTAATGTGGGTTTTATAAAAGATTGTAAACTTCCGACTCAAGATTTTACTGGAGTGAAGAAATCAATAGGGAGGAAACTTTTAGTAACTGAAACTGACTCGAAAAACAACTCTTATGATAAATTCCAACCAAACTTTTATATATAAAACGGGCACATTCAGTAATATATGAACGTATATGAAGTACTGCCGGTAGCATGTTTACAAGTAAATATAAGTTATAAGCTAACTCAGACAGTTATAGATATTACTGGTAGCGTCGGAAATACTTTGAAGCCGAATGCGGTTTCACCGAGAATCCCCCCCCCCCCCCCCCCCCCCATTTTTTCTTTAAACTTACCATCGATTGCCGATCGTACGTTATAGAACAACCTAAACATTTGTAACTGTAACGGCTAAAGTTGTTACACTTTAGAGCCGATCGTAGTATCAACAAAAGTATGATATCTAACTTACCGTTGACTGCTGATTGTACATTGCATCAAGCCAGATGCTGTGAGGTTAAAAAACCCGCCAAAGTGTGTAGATTGCATCATTGTACGCTTATAATGGATAAAGAGGGTGGGGTGGTAACGGCATCTTTAGACCTACAAGGTCCTGTAAACTATGTAGAGAAGACCTCCTGTTGAACCTCTAGCAGCTGATCTGGGGGCTGATGTAATAAAGTGCACCAGGCTTTGCACATACATAAATGAGCTTGGCTTTAGCACACGATTTTGAGAGTGCTCAGAGTAAAAATGAATTGCTAACTGCATAAAAGTATGTCAGATCTCATGATGTGTTTATTTTTTACATGCATGTAGCCCCCTGTAATTTTCTGTATATAAAATTAGTTTACATGTAGAAAATGCTTTATGAAATTAGCCCCTAAAGGGCTGATCATCAAATTCCCCACACTGCTCCGAACAGCAGTGAAAAATGAGTGCTAGAACAGCGTGGGGAATTAAAGCCCCGATTATCAAAACTAATAGCATGCAAATTTATGCACACTATTAAATGTGATCATGGGGGGACTTCTGCAGGAGGACTGTACCTGGGCATGCGCCCAAGGCATAATCCTCCTGCAGATGTTGTTTGGCAGGTCCAGGCTGTCAACCCCCCCATCCCAAACCTGTCAAACATACAAATGCAAGGGACAGACCTCCAACCCCCCCCCCCCCACACACACACACAAACAGGGCTAAAGGTCCAGTTTGCCTGCAGTCCCCCAACCCTTCCCCCTGGACATAGAGGGCTGGAGGTCCAGTTTACCTCCAGCCCCCCAACCCTTCCCCCAGGACAGAGAGGGCTAGGATGCACTAGGCAGGGCAGGATGTTTTTGAGGTGGTGCTGGAAGGAGGAGGGAGTGCTACTCTTTCATCCATCTTCAAGGTACAAGGGGGTTCGGGGGCGGTAGACCACCACCAGGTGGAGGGCTGGAGTTCCACTGCATCTCTAACCTTCTCTTTCTGGGGGGGGGGGGCACTAGATCACTGGAGGGGGCTGTAGGGCTGCCCAGGGGTTTGGGGTTGAGGGGCCTTTGTCCGGCGGTTGGGTTGGAGTCCACTTGTGTCCGGTGTGGGATGGGTGCCTGCAAGCATGCAGATTCATGCTGGACAGGGCTCTCCATTCCTCCCCAATGCTCTTTGCAATGATTGTCTCTTACAAAAAAAGGTTGAATAGCTTGTGTGAATTTTGTGGGCCATAGTGGCAAAGTCAGACTTTCCCCCGCCCTGCATGTGATTAAAATCTTGCAGCACCTTCAGAATGCAGCTTCTGTGTCAAGATTTCTACCTCCACCACAAGATGGCAACATTGCATAACTCACCAAACAAAAGGTGGCAGAAAACCAAGTCCAAGTGATCAGCCAAAACACAGGAGTAAGAGCTCCAAACAAAGTTTTATTAAGTCCCTGTTCGCAGACCCAGCACCCTTACACTCGTGCTTTCCTAGCACTCAAAGTTTGGTCTGATATTCAGCAGAAGATTTATCGACCCCTGAAGTAGAGGAGTGTGGTAGCCGTGTTAGTCCACTCTTAAGGTTATCAATAGAAATCAAACAAAATAAAACATGGAAAAGAAAATAAGATGATACCTTTTTTATTGGACATAACTTAATACATTTCTTGATTAGCTTTCAAAGGTTGCCCTTCTTCGTCAGATCGGAAATAAGCAAATGTGCTAGCTGACAGTGTATATAAGTGAAAACATTCAAGCATTACTATGACAGTCTGACAGGGTGGGAGGATGGGGGTGGGTAGGAGGTATGCATGGGGACATCAAAGCATATCATTGATATTCTAACAGGATGGGTGTGGATAGGTGAGGGGTGGGGTGACCAACAGAGACATTATAAACCATAAAGCTGTATGTCTCTGTTGATCACCCCACCCCTCACCTATCCACACCCATCCTGTTAGAATATCAATGATATGCTTTGATGTCCCCATGCATACCTCCTACCCACCCCCATCCTCCCACCCTGTCAGACTGTCATAGTAATGCTTGAATGTTTTCACTTATATACACTGTCAGCTAGCACATTTGCTTATTTCCGATCTGACGAAGAAGGGCAACCTTCGAAAGCTAATCAAGAAATGTATTAAGTTATGTCCAATAAGAAAGGTATCATCTTATTTTCGACCCCTGAAGAAAGCATTTCTGCCAAAACATGGACCATGTAGGGTCCTAATAAAACTTTGTTTGGAGCTCTTCTTACTCCTGTGTTTTGGCTAGTCACTTGGACTTGGTTTTCTTCCACCTTTTGTTTGGTGTGCTTGCGTTTTTGTGGAAGGAGTGGACTCCCCCTTTTCCCCTTTGTTAACATTGCATAACTTACAGCATCTAATTTTTATTGTCTGCTTAATGTGGTAGGGCAGCCCTTTAAGTCCACTTTTTAAGGTAATTAATAGAAATAAAACAAAACAAAGAAAAGTAAGATGATATCTTTTTTATTGGACTAACAATTTCAAAAATAACCCTTCTTCTTCAGATCAAAAATTCAGAAATGTGCAAATGATAAACATATATCAGAATCTATGTGTGAAACATAAAAGCATTCCGAGGACAGCCTCATGGGGAAGCTGGGGGTGGGGTGGGCGGGGGGAGGATGAGAAATAGGGAGAAATGGATGGGTGATCAGAGGGTGGCAAAGCAGTATAATGTTATGGTTTATAATGTGATAGGAAACCCATATCTTTGTTAAGTCCTGTCTGGTGGGGGTCAAAATGTTTTATGTTCCTGGAAGTATTCTTACCATAAAGTCATTCAATCAGTGCTCTGGTCTGGCAAAAGTGTCACCCTGGTTTGCACTGTACTGTAGAGAGGTGTGGTAGCCGTGTAATGTTAGTCCACTTATTTCCGTTCTGACGAAGAAGAGCAACCTTCAAAAGCTAATCAAGAAATGTATTAAGTTATGTCCAATAAAAAAGGTATCATCTTATTTTCTTTTCCATGTTTTATTTTGTTTGATTTCTATTGATAACCACTGTACTGTATAAACTGAGCCTGGTCTTAAGCGTTTGGCCTGTCTTTCCAAAACAGCATCCTTCTTCCCATTTTTTGCATTGAATAATATACACTATATTTGAAGATGAGCATGTGTTGGATCCCCATATGCTGAATGTTTTTCCCGTGTGAGTGATTGCAGGGTCCAGCTTGGTATATTTGCAGGCATGTGTGCCATTTTCTTTTTCAGCTTCTACTGGGAGCTCTGTTTTCACTAATTTTTGTTTCAGATTAGATGGTTGTTGGAAGGCTAGCATAGGTGGAGCTGGCCTGGGCTCAATTTACATCAGCACCACATTAAACAGTACAGTGCTAACCAGGGCGACACCGCTGTAGAAAAGCATTTTGTCAGACCACAGCCCTGCATGAATGACTTTATGGTGAGAATACTAAAAGAAAACTTCAAAACCATCGGGGAACATAAAACCTTTGAAGTTAAAAAGTGTTTCAGTGAACATGTGAAAATGACAAGGCAAATCCCATCCAAAAGATAAAAAAAAGTGAAGCCTCAATGTGTGCAAGCGGAAATGAATGTGAATATTTTAATACAAAAGTAGTGCATAAAAATAACAGCACAGCTGAAGTGCTAAATAGAAACTGTGAAAGGTGAATAGTGAAAATTGAAAAGTCTGAAGCTTATGTACTGCTGTAGCACTAAAGTTTTGCACTGCTTTGTGAGTCTGCATTACTTATTTATTTATGGTTCGCTTATATCCCACAATGTGGTCTATGTTACCTGCACTAAATTTGGTCCTTAGATAGCTCAGGGAGAACCTCCCCCCCCCCCCCCTCCTTTTGGCTATTGGGCTATTTTCAGTGCTCACTCAGAAAAAAATTTACAAGCAGCAGGTCACTCCTTAGAGGGAACAAGTCACTTAGAACAACCAGATGATGGTCTAAAGCTAAGCAGGGCCCATTGCTATAGAGGAAATGTGACTGTCACACAGCTTATGACTGGGATCCAGTGAAGATTAGGGTAGGGGAAATATGCAGCCTGTCAAAATACATGTGGTGGTATCATCAGAGTTACATGTGATCTCAGTTCAGACGTGGACAGTCTCACGGTCCAGGAAATGGATGTAATCTCAGTCCAGATTTTCCTTCAGACCACAGGTAGCAAAGGTTATTCAGTGTGTTTTCTACAGACTTTGGGGTCATTTGTAGATTGTATCATTTGTTAATGTCACTGTAGCTCAATTTTTCTAACATCTTGAATTTGGAGCTATCTGATTAGCAGGCTGAGGAGAAATTAATATACATCCCCATTTCTCCAAGAGCTATGTTGGCTGCCAGTTAAATATTAGTTGTATTTTCAGTGTGTGCTTTTGATTTTTAAACTATTGTATTCTGTGTACTGTAATGAGTCAGTTTAGGTTTGCAACACTTTGAGGAGAGAATTGTACCATAGGACACATAGTAGGGGTGGGTGTATTTGATAAAGGAGAGTAGCTAGTCTAAACGCCTATGTCTAAATGCCAGAAATATGCATGTAACTTACTCTCTAAGTTATGCCCCATCTCAGACTCCACCCCTGTGTCTATGCACTATATAATATTTTCGTGTATTTACAGAATAGCCCTTAGGGGGAATTTTGTCACGTATGCACCTATAATGTTTTCTAATCATTTCCATGAATGTTAGGCCGGACGCAAGACGTTCCACAGATCTAATTATCTTGCTTCATTTTACAGCTTTGGACCCTTAAGGATTCTGTGGTTTTGGCTCCGAGTGGACACTGAATCATTGTTCACAGACATTCCTGAGGATGCTGCTCTACAAGTGATTAAATCTTCACTCGTGGGACATCTGCCATCTCTCCACTGCCTAATGACTACGTAACTGAATTGGCATGTCTGGTATTAGATAAAGAATTGTCTTTTTCATGGTGGCTTTTATGACTGTGATAGAAGCAGCTAGGGCATCTGATGTGACAAACTTCGATGTCAGGAAACTCGAAGATGTTTGCCTAACTTAGTCGGCAGGTTTGTCATCTGTCATAGCGCAGAAACCTTGTATCGATAACATTTTCATAATATGTACAGCAAGGAATTGAAACTGTATTCATATCAGAGGTGGTTTAAATATTTGTGATTCTAATTTACACTGCCATTTTGGTTCTTATGGTACCACATCATTCTACTAGAAGGACCAGGGCTGCAGTTTACATCGTGTCTTTCCGGATTTTTGAAGCAGAATTTGCGAATCAATCACCATTACTTGTTATCGTGAGTCTAACAGAGCACCGGGCTGATAATTTGAAAAGCCATTGAAATCCCCTTGTTGCTCCTCGTGACCTTCGGAAGTCACTTATCCCTCCACTGCCTCAGGTACAAACTTAGATTGCGAGCCCTCCACAGACAGAGAAATATCTCGAGTACCTGAATGTAATTCTCCTTGAGCAAGAACTGAAAAAAAAAAATGTAAAACAAAATGCAAAAGTTAGGAAAGAACAAGGCAGTTGCTCCGCCAAATCCAATAGAGAAAATGAAACCATGAGGCAGACCTTGTAAAAAAGCAATGTCTCTATTAGTAGATTAAAAGCTCACAGGTATTCAACATAAAATGCCCGATATGGCCATGTTTCACCAGTATAAAAATGCTTTCACTGCAACCACAGTGTTTTGGGGGGTTTTTGAGCGACTGTTCCCAGAATCTAGCTTTCTATGCTTTCACAGCCACACCAGGCTGGTTTATTTTGAAGTGTTCCTCTCTCTAGACTAAAGTCCCATTTCCATGGTGGATATTTAGCCTAAATCTCTAGATCAATATTTCTAAACCAAGTCATCATGACATACCAAGCCATTGGGTTTTCCAATATTCACAATGTACATGAATGAGAAAGATTTGCATTCGCTGTCTTCATTATATACGGACGCTTCTCATGCGTGTCCACTCTTGATGTCTGGTTGGATGTGTCCCATGGTCTAGGTTAAGACCCCATTTCCAGCATGAAGCCTGGCCTTTGTGGTGTGAGAAATCTACCCTTGGAAAACAAGGTCTGTGTTTTATTTGTCTATTTTTAATTAATTGAAAAAATAACCAGTCTTTTCCCCCTCGTTACTTGCTCATATGAATTCCAATTAATGAATCTGAGATAACAATTAAATAAAAACATCAAATGTTTTTTCTTGACCTCTTGTGTTAGAGCTGTGGATAATTAGTGATGAGGATCCAAGTACGTAGAGACCAGTATCTCTCATGCCTTGAGCTCTCAGATGGAAAGGGAAAAATACTGAACAGAGCCAGGTCAAAGAAGAAAAACAGTTCTAATCAACCAGAATAAGCTATGAAATATTAGTTACTTTCCCCTAGCTCCCTAGTCAATAAACTCTGGAGGTTTCATTCTGCCTCTCTCAGGAAGAGCCTTCTTATGACATTTACAAGACTAATGAAATCGATCAGACATGAAATACACTCACAGTTGTGATTTCAGTTTCTCAGGAAAGCCTGTCCTCATTTCATACACACAAACACAACACATGTACCTGTAGCCAGCCTCTTGCAGGCAGTTAGGACAGCTCCAGTCCAGAGGGGCTGCACAATAAAGCTTTGCAGAGGTTCCTGTCACTTTAAATGAGGAAAACAGCAACAAGACCAGTGCAGGGGGTCAGGATGGATAGGGGGAGACAAAGCTCACAGCCTAAACTGGGTCTGGAACAGATAAAAAGGTGGAGCAGTGCCAAAGGGATAATTTAAATAAAATACCTTAACAGAAATATAAAGTTGTAAGTAGGAAAAACAAATGAAAAGCAGCTCAGATTCCTTGGACATGAAGGTCTCCTAAGAGATTTTTTTCTTGCTCTTCCTGTTGATCTTCTTTCTCCAGTAACCTCCACATACATACTTAGCCCTGGGCTGGGTACTTTTCTCCACACTCCTTCCAATTCAGTCTTCTTGGATAAGAGGCTACAAAATACACCTTCAGATAAACTCCAAGGTGTTACCCTGATTTTGAGGGTAACATTCAAGGGATTTACCTACTCTCCTACCATGTCTCCCGCCCCCCCCCCCCTCCCAATGTGATATGCAGGCAAGAAATAAAGCAAAATACTGAAAACCCATCTTCTGCAAAAATAATCACCCACCCTCCCATTGTGAGGTGAAGGATGCGCCTGGGCAGCAAGTTCTTCCGGACAGTAGCAGATCAGGTCAAGTATCTGGTAGAGATGTAGTACCTGAGTGATGAGTTCCACGGAGTCTTCTATCCTTTCCTCAGCAGAAGGACAAGTGAGCACCTTCTTCCTAGTATCCTTTGATTAGGACTACCTCCTTTCCTGAGGGACCTACACTGGCTTCCAGGTTGTAATCGGGATTCAATTTAAGATTAAAAAAGTCCTTAATTGTGTCCAACCTAGAAACTTAGCAGGGAAGTTGCCAAACTACAGACCAAATCATCACCTAAGCTCTGGTCGCGATTTCCTATTGGAGATATTGACAGAGAGGTGAAAGGGAAGAAGTTCTGGGACTGGATGTTCTCACTCATGGCTTTGATTTGGTGGAATGAGTTTCCGATTCGAACAGAGGTGGAGGTGAAGAAGGGTAGGAGGTTACTTAAACTTAGCTGTTTCCCTATTAGGAGGATGGAAATGATCATGAAGATCACATGGTTGCAATCCGTAGTTCATCAGGGGATTTTGTCTTTTGTCTTTGTAGTTGTATTTACTGTTGTCTTTTTATGATATTTTATCATGTCTATTCATGGAGATTTTATGCATGTATTATTTGGGCCTTTGGGGGGGGGGGGGCTTTATTTCTGTGGAATCCCTGATTCAGTCTAGCTCATTTTGTAAATAATTGTCACAAATTTAATGCAGTGAAAAACAGGTTCAGGCTTTCTAAAGTTTGAACTCCTTGGTTTTTCATCAGTTTTTCCCCTATGTCAAATATCCTGTTCCATTATATTTTCAGAGAGAGAGAGAGACAGGCATTCTCACCCCTTTTTGTATCACTTATTTCTAATATTCTTTTGGGTTCCAAAGCATAAAATTTATATTTTGTAAAAATAAATGAAAGAAAAAATTTACTTTCTAAATTGCTCAAAGCAGGACTTGGGTTTTCAGGATAGCCGCAATCAATATGTATGAGCTAGATTTGCATACAAAAATTTGCATGCACTGGAAAGATTCTGGGATCAATGTTTCTCCTACAGATTATAAGCAGATGAGCTTCATAGCCTGTATATAGGCTGGTGGTTGGGAGGTGAGGATAGTGCTGGGCAGACTTATATGGTCTGTGCCAGAGCCGGTGGCGGGAGGGGGGGGCTGGTGGTTGGGAGGCGTGGATAGTGCCTGGCAGACTTACACGGTCTGTGCCAGAGCCGGTGGTTGGGAGGTGGGGCTGGTGGTTGGGAGACTTGTACGGTCTGTGCCCTGAGGAACACAGGTACAAATCAACGTAGGGTATACACAAAAAGTAGCACATATGAGTTATCTTGTTGGGCAGACTGGATGGACCATGCAGGTCTTTTTCTGCCGTCATCTACTATGTTACTATGTTACTATGTGATTGTTATAACTTGCGGTGAACCAACATTTTTTGTTAATATTGGTAGTAGATCCATTTTTAAATGAAGATAGACATTCCAGATCTGAGAAACCAACCACAGAGAAAACATACCCATGAACACCAGCTCTAGAGATATTCTTAAATGAGGGCATCTCATAAACAGCTTAGTTTGTGAGAGGGTAACACACTGCAAAGCCTTGAAAACCATGGATGAATATTGGAAGATTGGTTGCTGGACATGAATGATCATGCATCTCAGCATGCAACATGCCTGTTCACTTGTAAATGAATGATGGGAGTACCCAGTCTCAAATGTCTCCATATTACGAAAGGTGTCACATGTAGATAAAAGTGAGCCGGTCACATGTGGATAAAAGTGAGCCGGTTGACAAAGTACATCATGAAAGACTCCAGAGGAAATTGGAATATCATGGGATAGGAGGTAGTGTCCTATTGTGGATTAAAAACTGGTTAAAAGAAAACAGAGAGTAGGGTTAAATGCTCAGTATTCTCAATGGAGAAGGGTAGATAGTGGGGTTTTCCAGGGGTCTGTACTGGGACCGTTGCTTTTTAACATATTTATAAATATGTTATAAATATATCTAGAGATGGGAGTAACTAGTGAGGTAACTAAATTTTCTGATGACTCAAAATTATTAAATAGAGGATTGTGGAAAAATTGCAAGACCCCTTATGAGACTGGGGGATGGGGCATCCAAATGGCAGATGACATTTAGGAATTATTAGAAAAGCAATGGGAAAACAAAAATAAGGAAGTTATAATGCCTTTGTATTACTCCATGGTGCGACTGCACCTTGAATACTCTGTACAATTCCAGTCACTGCATCTCAAAAAAGATATAGTGGAATTAGAAAAGGTACAGAGAAGGGTGACGAAAATGATAAAGGGGATGGGACGACTTCCCTATATGGAAAGGCTAAAGCGCCTCTTCAGCTTGGAGAAGAGATGACAGAGGGGAGATAAAATAGAGGTCTATAAAATATTGAGTGGAGTGGAACAGGTAGACGTGAATCGCTTGTTTACTCTTTCCAAAAATACTAGGACTAGGGGGCATGCAATCAAGCTATTAAGTAATAAATTTAAAACAAACCATAGAAAATATTTCTTCACTGAATATGAAATTAAACTCTGAAATTCATTGCCAGAGAGTGTGGTAAAAGCAGTTAGCTTAGCAGAGTTTAAAAAAGGTTTAGATAATTTTCTAAAAGAAAAGTCCATAAGCCGTTATTAAGATGGACTTAGGAAAATCCACTGCTTATTTCTGGGATAAGCAGCATAAAATCTGCTTTACTCTTAGGATCTTGCCAGGTACTTGTGACCTGGGTTGGCCACTGTTAGAAATAGGATACTGGGCTTGATGGACCTTTGGTCTGTCCCAGTATGCTGATGTTGTTATGGAACACAGCAATGAATAGGGTTACTTCTCTTAGCCTGCCTGAGATAACTGCTAGCATTCATTCCTATACTTTATTGGTAACAGGTACATCCATTTTAGGAATCTCTGTTTTCTTCTCTCAGCTTCTTTGATGTGAGTCAGTTTCTCTTCTCTCCTTCATGCCTTACAAATTTCTTGGGGATTCGGACACTCGGAAAACTCATCCCTCATCAATCAGATATGGCCTTGATAGCACCAAACTGAAAAGAAGAAGTAGCAGGAAATACTTTGTCATGGAGTTGCCAGGTTAGAGCTTATCAACTCAGTGTTGACTGAACTCAAATCAGTGACCAAGAACTGAGTAATAAGCCAGCTCCAAAATATTACTACTGGTTGGCAAAGAGAAATGTTTGAGGTTCTGTTTATTCTGTGAGAGAGATGCTAGAGTTAAATAAGGGGTATTTATTTTTCTTGTTACCCCCAGAACACTTGTCTAGAGAAGGTTAACGATGCACTGCCAGTAAGCCTGAGAAATCGGATCACATCTGGCATTTTTTGAAATGACATCTCAATTTCAGGATGGAGGTGAAAGGTACTCAGCTCCATCAATCTACCAGCACCAGCAGAAGGTTCATTTCATCTTATTCCCCCTCAATTTGTTACGCCTAACCAATCTTCATTATTTACTGGGAGTGCTTGCACACTGAGAGCTCAGGGCACCCATCTCGCTCTGCTTTGACCCCCAACAAAATTCAATTCAAGACACACTCCTGAGAGGAAAATGCTGTCAGTATTCAAGTGTTGAAGAGACCGAAGATTCAACAAAAAGAGCATGGGAGGCGAGGAGAAGAGTCGGGCTGATACAGACTGAGTAAATTATCTGGAAGAAAAGCAGTGAAGACACAAAAAAGTCAACACAAGAAATAGAAACAGGTAGAGACACATACAGTGTATGTCCACAGCAACAGGTCAAAGTCCAACATATTCATCAAATCCACATGTGCTACCAAGTACTAAGAAGCATCTGGCATGAATACATCCGTAAAACCAGAAACAAAAATACAGATGATTTTCTGGCAAATAGATCAAAAACCTACCAGAAGGGTGGCAACAATGACAATCCTACAGAAGTAGCAAAGATTACCCTGAGGCTCTGAGATTTCAAATGGAGTGTAGGTATGCAGGCCACACCTTCCTGATCCCTGTGGGATACCTGGTAGGAGAGTGCTGATCTATGCTGAGAGAGATTCAATGCAGGAGGGAGGGAGGGAGGGAGGGAGGAAGCATTTTGAGGTCAACGGAGGGAATGCTGAAGTGATAACTGCCACAGCAAGATAAAGTGAGAAGAGAGAAGGGTGATAGGAAAATGTCTTCTCCACTAATCCACACTATGTATGTAAGCTGTGGAAAACTATTACTGGAGGATGTGCTCAAGACAACCAACACTGTAAAATTGATCTGTTCAAATCTGTTGACAGTGACATCTAATGGTTTAATACATTATCACATTACATTTCACTATTTACTCTTTCCAAACCAAGAGAATGTTTAGATGATGCTCCAGTCTTCCCTCTCTCCTTCTCATCAGACACACACACACAGGCAAACATGCAATTGTACATATATGCATACAAACATATAAAGATACACAAACTTACATACAAACATACACAGGCATGCAAGCAAACATAAATGCAAACATGCATACATACACAAACACATGCATTCAAATGCATGCATACTAACATACACATATACACAAACAGGCATGCAAACACATGCCTGCATACAAGCATATAAAAATACACAAACTTGCATACAAACATACATACAGTGCTTACATGTCCTTCAATGATTTTTGGTATATGAAATAAACTTGAAACATGAAACACACACATAACATGCGCCATCTGTTTTTCCCACTTATCATTTTTTGTATGTGCTGGTCCTATTCTACATGTAATTAGGTCACAAAAAGGGTAATTTTAAAACAGGGGCCTAGGTTAATTCTATTTTATTCTGCATCTTGTAAAATGTCAAAGCGGTTCACAACAAGAATAACATCTCATTCAGATATAACATACAATAAATTTTAAATATTCCTTTCAATACAATGAGAATAGATAAAATTTTAAAACCTTACAAAAATTACTATACTCAGGAATCAACTGCATAGACACAGGCAAACCATTCCAAATTCTCAGACCCTGAAATGCAAAAGGTGGCTCTCAAACAGCTTTCAACTTCATCTTTTTCTTAGATGGAATATCTAGAGTCAATTTCTTTGAGTTCCTCAGGTAATCTCTTGACCTGGAAAATTAGATTATTTAAGTGTCCTACCAGAACAGAGTTCATACCATAAATACATTTGTAAATTAAAATATAATCTTGAATTGAAGGCGAGATTCCGATCTTAACCTATGGAAATCATTCAATAGAGGACTAAGTTCATTAAATTTCCCCAAACCAAAAATCAGCCTGGCAGCTGTATTTCGGAGAAGTTGAAGCCAACATAACTGTTTTTTTGCTTAGACCACAATATAGTGAATTGCAGTAATCAATTAATGGAAGAAGAGTAGTTTGTGCAATTATGCAAAATCCTGTAGAACTTAGTTATGTTCGAATCAGAGTTTTCTCAAATAAAAAAATGAATTTACTTCATAGGGCAAAGCTAGCACAAATCGTGCAGAAATTGTGCTTAAACTGAAGGCAGCCATTTTGCTTGGTTAAGAGCAGCTATAAACATTAATGTGTATTACGTAAAATACATATGGAAAATGTGACTCCGCAAATGCTCCACTCTGACTCCTCCATGACCACACCTACTACAGAAGTGCTTGTACCGTGCATTCTTGTAATGTTATAAGAGTCCATTTCAGCCCCTAAAAAGGTTTCTAAGAATAACCTCCACACACCCTACCAGTCTTTTGCATTGAGTGTCACATGTATGATTATCTCCCAGTTGATAAGAGGTTATGTGTGTGTGCTTGATGAAAAGAGCTCCTAGCTGTCAGAGAACAAGTCCATTCTCTTGAGGCTAGAGTAACAGACTTGGAGGAGCTGAGGGAGACAGGTACATAGAGGAGGCCTACAGAGACACTAGAGAAGTCCCACCTCCAGTCTGGTAGCTTCTGTACTGCCTTGGAGAAGGGAGGTCTTCTAAAAGGAGAGCATCACCCTGGTAAAGCTGGAAGTAATCCTGTAGCCAGGACCAGCCCACTAGGGGATGCAATATCTTCTCACATTGAGGATGTGTCTCCAAGATCTTCTACCCAGGAGGGAAGGGTTAGACGGGCTGTTGTTGTTGGTATTTCAATTATCAGGCATGTAGATAGCTGGGTGGCTGGTGGACATGAAGATCACCTGGTCACTTGCCTGCCTGGTGCGAAGGTGGTGGACCTCACACGTCACCTAGATAGGATTTTAGATAGTGCTGGGGAGAAGCCAGCTGTCTTGGTACATTTGGATACCAATGACATAGGAAAATGTGGGAGGGAGGTTCTGTAAGCCAAATTTAGGCTCTTAGGTAGAAAGCTCAAATTCAGAACCTCTATGGTAGCATTTTCCTAAGGGCTCCCAGTTCCACACGCAGGGCCCAAGAGACAGGCAGAACTCTGGAGTCTCAATGCGTGGATGAGGCAATCATGCAGGTAGAAGGGTTTTAGATTTCTAAGGAACTGGGCAACATTCTGGAGAAGGGGGAGCCTATTCCGGAATTATGGGTTCCACCTTAACCAGGGTGGGCCCAGGCTGCTGGCATCGGCATTTAAAAAGGAGATAGAGCAGCTTTTAAATGAAAAATCTGGGGAAAGACTGACAATCGGTGAAAAGCGCATGGTTGGGAACAAGGTATCTTTCAAAGATATCTCCAAAACAGGGAAAATAGGGTATCCTGATAGTAAGGTTGCAATAGAGACCATAGTAGACCAGGTGTTTTTAAATAGAAAGCAGACAAAAGATTGCGAATTGTCACTGTTAATTGCTGAGCAAGATGTAAATAGGAACAACAAACATAGTTTGAAATGTCTATATGCGAATGCCAGAAGCCTAAGAAATAAGATAGGAGAGTTAAAATATATTGCACTAAATGAAAAATTAGATATAATAGGCATCTCTGAGACCTGGTGGAAGGAGGATAACCAGTGGGACACTGTCATATCGGGGTACAAATTATATCGTAGTGATAGGGTGGATCAAATTGGTGGAGGGGTAGCATTGTATATTAACGAGAGCCTTGAATCAAATAGATTGAAAATTCTGCAGGACATAAAACACATCTTGGAATCCCGATGGATTGAAATTCCATGTGTAAAGGGGGAAAAGGATAGTGATAGAGTAAAATTCCTTGATGAAATCAAGGAATGCTTTATGGAGCAGCTGGTACAGGAGCCAACAAGAGGAGGAAAAATTCTAGACCTACTCCTTAGTGGAGCGCATGATCTGGTGCAGGAGGTAATGGTGATGGAGACGCTTGATAATGTGATCATAACATGATCAGATTTTTTTTTGTTACATTTGTACCCCGCGCTTTCCCACTCATGGCAGGCTCAATGCGGCTTACATGGGGCAATGGAGGGTTAAGTGACTTGCCCACAGTCACAAGGAGCTGCCTGTGCCTGAAGTGGGAATTGAACTCAGTTCCTCAGGACCAGAGTCCACCACCCCAACCACTAGGCCACTCCTCAGTACACACAGGAAATCCAATACGTTAGTCTGCTTTTTGAAAGTTAAATGCTATGATAAAGTGAGAAGAACGGTGAAAAATAATCTTGGAGCAGCTGCAAAGGTCAAAATATTACATCAGGTGTGGATGCTGTTCAAGAATACCATCCTGGAAACCCAGGCCAAATATATTCCATGTATTAAAAAAGGAAGGAGGAAGACCAAACTACAGCTGGCATGGTTAAGAAGTGAGGTGAAGGAAGCTATTAGAACTAAAAGAAAATCCTTCAGAAAATGGAAGAAGGAACCGACTGAAAATAACAAGAAACAGCATAAGGAATGTCAAGTCAAATGCAAAATGCTGATAAGGAAGTGGATCACCATTTCTTCCACTCAATGGCACAGGTCCAGCCCCATCACAAGTGGCTCACCATCTCTCCCATTCAGCAGTGCAGCCCCAGCCCTATCACAAGAGGCTCACCATCTCTCCAAATCAATTGTACAGTCCTAGCCCCATCACAAGTACATCACCATCTTTCCCTTTCAGTGACACAGGTCCATCCCCATCACAAGTGGATCACCAGCTCTCCCATTCAGTGACACAGGTCCAACCCTGTCACAAGTGAATCACCAGCTCTCCCATTCAGTGACACAGGTCCTGACCCATCACAACTGGATCATTATCTCTCTCAATCAGACACACTCCCAGCCCTGTCACAAGTGGATCACCATCTCTCCCATTCAGTGACAGAGGCTCACTCCTCACACGTGGATCACCATCTCTCCCAATCAGTGACACACTCCCAGCCCCATCACAAGTGGATCACTATCTCTCCCATTCAGTGACACAGGTCCAGCCCCATCACTAGTGGATCACTATCCTTCCCTTTCAGTGACAAAAGTCCAGCGCCATCACAAGTGGATCACCATCTCTCCTGTTCAGTGACACACTCCCAGTCCCATCACAAGTGGATCACCATCTCTCCCATTCAGTTACAGAGGTTCAGTCCTCACATGTAGATCACCATCTCTCCCAATCAGTGACACACTCCCAGCCCCATCACAAGTGGATCACTATCTCTCCCATTCAGTGACACAGGTCCAGCCCCATCACTAGTGGATCACTATCCTTCCCTTTCAGTGACAAAAGTCCAGCCCCATCACAAGTGGATCATCATCTCTCCTGTTCAGTGACACACTCCCAGCCCCATCACAAATGGATCACCAGCTCTCTGTTTCAGTGACACAGGTCCAGCCCCATCACAAGTGGCTTACCATCTCACCCATTCAGCAGTGCAGCCCCAGCCCTATCACAAGAGGCTCACCATCTCTCCAAATCAATTGTATAGTCCCAGCCCCATCACAAGTACATCACCACCTCTCCCTTTCAGTGACACAAGTCCAGCCCCATCACAAGTGGATCACCAGCTCTCCCATTCAGTGACAGAGGTTCAGTCCTCACATGTAGATCACCACCTCTCCCAATCAGTGACACACTCCCAGCCCCATCATAAGTGGATCACTATCCTTCCCTTTCAGTGACAAAAGTCCAGCCCCATCACAAGTGGATCATCAACTCTCCATTTCAGTGACACAGGTCCAGCCCCATCACAAGTGGCTCACCATCTCTCCCATTCAGCAGTGCAGCCCCAGCCCTATCACAAGAGGCTCACCATCTCTCCAAATCAAATGTACAGTCCCAGCCCCATCACATCACCATCTCTCCCTTTCAGTGACACAAGTCCAGCCCCATCACAAGTGGATCACCAGCTCTCCCATTCAGTGACAGAGGTTCAGTCCTCACATGTAGATCACTATCTCTCCCATTCAGTGACACAGGTCCAGCCCCATCACAAGTGAATCACTATTCTTCCCTCTCAGTGACAAAAGTCCAGCCCCATCACGTGGATCACCATCTCTCCTGTTCAGTGACACACTCCCAGCCCCATCACAAGTGGATCACCAGCTCTACGTTTCAGTGACACAGGTCCAACCCTGTCACAAGTGGGTCACCATCTTTTCCATTCAGTGACACAAGTCAGATCACCTGTGTAATCCCTTTGCTTCATTGCTGTATAATGAACGTGTATTCGTAAAATGAGAGCTGAGCATGTTTAAACGCGCATAACGAGGGCATTAAAGCACGTGCCGTACGCTCGCGCTCTCTCTTTTTAATGTACTATCCCCCTCCCCTCCCCCCTTCCCTCATCCGTTGCAGTCTCTCTCTCTCTTCTCGTATTCCTGTGCTGGCGTTCAGGCATTTGTATGCTACTCCTGTCTTTGTCAGCTTTGCAAACGCAATAGCAGCACCGAAAGAGGGAGATATCTTACTCACCCCCAAACCCCTCCGTGTGCACTGGGAAAAGTGTTCTTAATGAATTCTTTGCTGCTAAGCTCTGGGCTCCGACCTTTCGTGTAACGTCCAGCAGTGAAGGATTGCATATCAGCATCTTCCTTTGAAAGGGCATCACCACATTCCCTCATCTCATCCTTTGCAGTTCGGGAAAAGAAGCCACAGAACGAGGCAGAAAGGCAGGTCTGAAGAGCTGAGGACCCCTGGACACGGAGTGCTGCAGGCTGTAAGTATCTGACATTCACAACAGCGCTAAAATATTCTCAGCTGGAAAGGTTTTGAGGAAAAAGCAGCATATATTAGAAGAATTAACCACTCCCCTTCCCCCATTATAAATCACAAGTACTCCTTCTGACAGGGAGACCGTAAAAACAGCAGGCTCTTATGCAAGACGTGAATACACAAGACAACCAAGAACCAATAGCTGCCATATTAGGGGAAAACAGGAGAGGAAAGCAAGATTTAAAATTATGACTAGTTTTATTTAACAAAACAATTATGAACTGCAAGTGAACGCTGATAGACCTGACACTGTGATAATTGGGGGCCTGGGGTCTCTGATCCTCTACTGCTGAGCACTGATACTGTGATACACAGGGATCTGGGTTATCTGATCCTCTGCTGCAGAGCACTGAGAGAGCTGGTACTGTGATAGTCAGGGGTCTGGGGGGGGGGGTCTCTGATCCTCTGCTGCTGAGCACTGATACTGTGCTACACAGGGGTCTGGGGTCTCTGATCCTCTGCTGGAGAGCACTGATACTGTGATACACAGGGGTCTCTGATCCTCTACTGCAGAGCACTGAGAGAGCTGGTACTGTGATAGTCAGGGGTCTGGGGTCTCTGATCCTCTGCTGCTGAGCACTGATACTGTGATACACAGGGGTCTGGGGTATCTGATCCTCTGCTTGCCGAGCACTGAGAGAGCTGGTACTGTGATAGTCAGGGGTCTGGGGGGGGGGGGTCTCTGATCCTCTGCTGCTGGGCACTGATACTGTGCTACACAGGGGTCTGGGGTCTCTGATCCTCTGCTGGAGAGCACTGATACTGTGATACACAGGGGTCTCTGATCCTCTACTGCAGAGCACTGAGAGAGCTGGTACTGTGATAGTCAGGGGTCTGGGGGGGGGGGGGTCTCTGATCCTCTGCTGCTGAGCACTGATACTGTGCTACACAGGGGTCTGGGGTCTCTGATCCTCTGCTGGAGAGCACTGATACTGTGATACACAGGGGTCTCTGATCCTCTACTGCAGAGCACTGAGAGAGCTGGTACTGTGATAGTCAGGGGTCTGGGGGGGGGGGGTCTCTGATCCTCTGCTGCTGAGCACTGATACTGTGCTACACAGGGGTCTGGGGTCTCTGATCCTCTGCTGGAGAGCACTGATACTGTGATACACAGGGGTCTCTGATCCTCTACTGCAGAGCACTGAGAGAGCTGGTACTGTGATAGTCAGGGGTCTGGGGTCTCTGATCCTCTGCTGCTGAGCACTGATACTGTGATACACAGGGGTCTGGGGTATCTGATACTCTGCTTGCCGAGCACTGAGAGAGCTGGTACTGTGATAGTCAGGGGTCTGCGGGTCTCTGATCCTCTGCTGCTGAGCACTGTGATACACAGGGGCCTGGGGTCTTTGATCCTCTGCTTCTGAGCACTGATACTTGTAATACACAGGGGTCTGGGGTATCTGATCCTCTGCTGCAGAGCACTGAGAGAGCTGGTACTGTGATAGTCAGGGGTCTGGGGGTCTCTGATCCTCTGCTGCTGAGCACTGAGAGAGTTGGCACTGTGATAGGGGACTAGGGTCTCTGATCCTCGGCTGCAGAGCACTGTGATACACAGGGGCCTGGGGTCTCTGATCCTCTGCTGCTGAGCACTGATACACAGGGGCCTGGGGTCTCTGATCCTCTGCTGCTGATTACTGATACTGTGATACACAGGGGTCTGGACGCTCTGATCATCTCCTGTTGAGTACTGATACTGTGATACACAGGGGTCTAGGGTCTTTGATCCTCTGCTGCTGAGCACTGATACTTGTAATACACAGGGGTCTGGGGTATCTGATCCTCGGCTGCAGAACACTGTGATACACAGGGGCCTGGGGTCTCTGATCCTCTGCTGCAGAACACTGTGATACACAGGGGCCTGGGGTCTCTGATCCTCTGCTGCTGGGTACTGAGAGAGCTGGCACTGTGATAGGGGCCTGGGGTCTCTGATCCTCGGCTGCAGAACACTGTGATACACAGGGGCCTGGGGTCTCTGATCCTCTGCTGCTGGGTACTGAGAGAGGTGGTACTGTGATAGTCAGGGGTCTCGGGTATCTGATCCTCTGCTGCATAGCACTGATACTGTGATACACAGGGGTCTGGGGTCTCTGATCTGCTGCTGAGCACTGATAAACAGGGGCCTGGGGTCTCTGATCCTCTGCTGCTGAGCACTGATACTGTGATACACAGGGGTCTGGGGTCTCTGATCTGCTGCTGAGCACTGATACACAGGGGCCTGGGGTCTCTGATCCTCTGCTGCTGACCACTGATACTGTAATACACAGGGGCCTGGGGTCTCTGATCCTCTGCTGCTGAGTACTGAGAGAGGTGGTACTGTGATAGTCAGGGGTCTGGGGTATCAGATCCTCTGCTGCAGAGCACTGAGAGAGCTGGCACTGTGATAGGGGCCTGGGGTCTCTGATCCTCTGCTGCAGAGCACTGAGAGAGCTGGTACTGTGATAGTCAGGGGTCTGGGGGTCTCTGATCCTCTGCTGCTGAGCACTGATACTGTGATACACAGGGGTCTGGGGTCTGGGGACTCTGATCCTCTGCTGCAGAGCACTGAGAGAGTTGGCACTGTGATAGGGGACTGGGGTCTCTGATCCTCGGCTGCAGAACACTGTGATACACAGGGGCCTGGGGTCTCTGATCCTCTGCTGCTGAGCACTGATACTGTGATACACAGGGGCCTGTGGTCTCTGATCCTCTGCTGCTGAGCACTGATACTGTGATACACAGGGGTCTGGGGTATCTGATCCTCTATTTGCCGAGCACTGAGAGAGCTGGTACTCTGATAGTCAGGGGTCTGCGGGTCTCTGATCCTCTGCTGCTGATTACTGATACTGTGATACACAGGGGTCTGGACGCTCTGATCATCTCCTGTTGAGTACTGATACTGTGATACACAGGGGTGTAGGGTCTTTGATCCTCTGCTGCTGAGCACTGTGATACACAGGGGCCTGGGGTCTCTGATCCTCTGCTGCTGAGTACTGAGAGAGGTGGTACTGTGATACACAGGGGTCTGGGGTCTCTGATCCTCTGCTGCTGAGCACTATGATACACAGGGGTCTGGGGTCTCTGATCTTCTGCTGCTGAGCACTGATACACAGGGGCCTGGGGTCTCTGATCCTCTGCTGCTGAGCACTGATACTGTAATACACAGGGGTCTGGGGTATCTGATCCTCTGCTGCTGAGCACTGTGATACACAGGGGCCTGGGGTCTCTGATCCTCTGCTGCTGAGTACTGAGAGAGGTGGTACTGTGATATTCAGGGGTCTGGGGTATCTGATCCTCTGCTGCAGAGCACTGAGAGAGCTGGCACTGTGATAGGGGCCTGGGGTCTCTGATCCTCTGCTGCTGAGCACTGTGATACATACGGGTCTGGGATCTGATCCTCTGCTGCTGAGCACTGTGATACACAGGGGCCTGGGGTCTCTGATCCTCTGCTGCAGAGCACTGAGAGAGCTGGTACTGTAACAGTCAGGGGTCCGGGGGGTCTCTGATCCTCTGCTGCTGAGCACTGATACTGTGATACACAGGGGCCTGGGGTCTCTGATCCTCTGCTGCAGAGCACTGAGAGAGCTGGTACTGTGATACACAGGGGCCTGGGGTCTCTGATCCTCTGCTGCTGAGCACTGATACTTGTAATACACAGGGGTCTGGGGTATCTGATCGTCTGCTGCAGAGCACTGAGAGAGCTGGTACTGTGATAATCAGGGGTCTGGTATCTGATCCTCTGCTGCTGAGCACTGTGATACACAGGGGCCTGGGGTCTCTGATCCTCTGCTGCTGGGTACTGAGAGAGGTGGTACTGTGATAGTCAGGGGTCTCGGGTATCTGATCCTCTGCTGCAGAGCACTGATACTGTGATACACAGGGGTCTGGGGTCTCTGATCTGCTGCTGAGCACTGATACACAGGGGCCTGTGATCTCTGATCCTCTGCTGCTGAGTACTGATACTGTGATACACAGGGGTCTGGGGTATCTGATCCTCTGTTTGCCGAGCACTGAGAGAGCTGGTACTCTGATAGTCAGGGGTCTGCGGGTCTCTGATCCTCTGCTGCTGAGCACTGTGATACACAGGGGTCTGGACGCTCTGATCGTCTCCTGTTGAGTACTGATACTGTGATACACAGGGGTCTAGGGTCTTTGATCCTCTGCTGCTGAGCACTGATACTTGTAATACACAGGGGTCTGGGGTATCTGATCCTCTGCTGCAGAGCACTGAGAGAGCTGGTACTGTGATAGTCAGGGGTCTGGTATCTGATCCTCTGCTGCTGAGCACTGTGATACACAGGGGACTGGGGTCTCTGATCCTCTGCTGCTGAGTACTGATACTGTGATACACAGGGGTCTGGGGTCTCTGATCTGCTGCTGAGCACTGATACACAGGGGCCTGGGGTCTCTGATCCTCTGCTGCTGACCACTGATACTGTAATACACAGGGGCCTGGGGTCTCTGATCCTCTGCTGCTGAGTACTGAGAGAGGTGGTACTGTGATAGTCAGGGGTCTGGGGTATCAGATCCTCTGCTGCAGAGCACTGAGAGAGCTGGCACTGTGATAGGGGCCTGGGGTCTCTGATCCTCTGCTGCTGAGTACTGATACTGTGATACACAGGGGTCTGGGGGTCTCTGATCCTCTGCTGCAGAGCACTGAGAGAGCTGGTACTGTGATAGTCAGGGGTCTGGGGGTCTCTGATCCTCTGCTGCTGAGCACTGATACTGTGATACACAGGGGTCTGGGGACTCTGATCCTCTGCTGCAGAGCACTGAGAGAGTTGGCACTGTGATAGGGGACTGGGGTCTCTGATCCTCGGCTGCAGAGCACTGTGATACACAGGGGCCTGTGGTCTCTGATCCTCTGCTGCTGAGCACTGACACTGTGATACACAGGGGTCTGGGGTATCTGATCCTCTATTTGCCGAGCACTGAGAGAGCTGGTACTCTGATAGTCAGGGGTCTGCGGATCTCTGATCCTCTGCTGCTGATTACTGATACTGTGATACACAGGGGTCTGGACGCTCTGATCATCTCCTGTTGAGTACTGATACTGTGATACACAGGGGTCTAGGGTCTCTGATCCTCTGCTGCTGAGTACTGAGAGAGGTGGTACTGTGATACACAGGGGTCTGGGGTCTCTGATCCTCTGCTGCTGAGCACTGATACTGTGATACACAGGGGTCTGGGGTCTCTGATCTTCTGCTGCTGAGCACTGATACACAGGGGCCTGGGGTCTCTGATCCTCTGCTGCTGACCACTGATACTGTAATACACAGGGGTCTGGGGTATCTGATCCTCTGCTGCTGAGCACTGTGATACACAGGGGCCTGGGGTCTCTGATCCTCTGCTGCTGAGTACTGAGAGAGGTGGTACTGTGATATTCAGGGGTCTGGGGTATCTGATCCTCTGCTGCAGAGCACTGTGATACATACGGGTCTGGGATCTGATCCTCTGCTGCTGAGCACTGATACTGTGATACACAGGGGCCTGGGGTCTCTGATCCTCTGCTGCTGAATACTGAGAGAGGTGGTACTGTGATAGTCAGGGGTCTGGGGGTCTCTGATCCTCTGCTGCTGAGCACTGATACTGTAATACACAGAGGTCTGGGGTATCAGATCCTCTGCTGCTGAGCACTGTGATACACAGGGGCCTGGGGTCTCTGATCCTCTGCTGCTGAATACTGAGAGAGGTGGTACTGTGATAGTCAGGGGTCTGGGGGTCTCTGATCCTCTGCTGCTGAGCACTGATACTGTAATACACAGAGGTCTGGGGTATCAGATCCTCTGCTGCTGAGCACTGTGATACACAGGGGTCTAGGGTCTTTGATCCTCTGCTGCTGAGCACTGATACTTGTAATACACAGGGGTCTGGGGTATCAGATCCTCTGCTGCAGAGCACTGAGAGAGCTGGCACTGTGATAGGGGACTGGGGTCTCTGATCCTCGGCTGCAGAGCACTGTGATACACAGGGGCCTGGGGTCTCTGATCCTCTGCTGCTGAGCACTGATACTGTGATACACAGGGGTCTGGGGTCTCTGATCCTCTACTGCTGAGCACTGAGAGAGCTGGTACTCTGATAGTCAGGGGTCTGCGGGTCTCTGATCCTCTGCTGCTGATTACTGATACTGTGATACACAGGGGTCTGGACGCTCTGATCATCTCCTGTTGAGTACTGATACTGTGATACACAGGGGTCTAGGGTCTTTGATCCTCTGCTGCTGAGCACTGTGATACACAGGGGCCTGGGGTCTCTGATCCTCTGCTGCTGAGTACTGAGAGAGGTGGTACTGTGATACACAGGGGTCTGGGGTCTCTGATCCTCTGCTGCTGAGCACTGATACTGTGATACACAGGGGTCTGGGGTCTCTGATCTTCTGCTGCTGAGCACTGATACACAGGGGCCTGGGGTCTCTGATCCTCTGCTGCTGACCACTGATACTGTAATACACAGGGGTCTGGGGTATCTGATCCTCTGCTGCTGAGCACTGTGATACACAGGGGCCTGGGGTCTCTGATCCTCTGCTGCTGAGTACTGAGAGAGGTGGTACTGTGATATTCAGGGGTCTGGGGTATCTGATCCTCTGCTGCAGAGCACTGTGATACATACGGGTCTGGGATCATCTGATCCTCTGCTGCTGAGCACTGATACTGTGATACACAGGGGTCTGGGGTCTCTGATCCTCTGCTGCTGAATACTGAGGGAGGTGGTACTGTGATAGTCAGGGGTCTGGGGGTCTCTGATCCTCTGCTGCTGAGCACTGATACTGTAATACACAGAGGTCTGGGGTCTCTGATCCTCTGCTGCTGAATACTGAGAGAGGTGGTACTGTGATAGTCAGGGGTCTGGGGGTCTCTGATCCTCTGCTGCTGAGCACTGATACTGTAATACACAGAGGTCTGGGGTATCAGATCCTCTGCTGCTGAGCACTGTGATACACAGGGGTCTAGGGTCTTTGATCCTCTGCTGCTGAGCACTGATACTTGTAATACACAGGGGTCTGGGGTATCAGATCCTCTGCTGCAGAGCACTGAGAGAGCTGGCACTGTGATAGGGGACTGGGGTCTCTGATCCTTGGCTGCAGAGCACTGTGATACACAGGGGCCTGGGGTCTCTGATCCTCTGCTGCTGAGCACTGATACTGTGATACACAGGGGTCTGGGGTCTCTGATCCTCTACTGCTGAGCACTGAGAGAGCTGGTACTCTGATAGTCAGGGGTCTGCGGGTCTCTGATCCTCTGCTGCTGATTACTGATACTGTGATACACAGGGGTCTGGACGCTCTGATCATCTCCTGTTGAGTACTGATACTGTGATACACAGGGGTCTAGGGTCTTTGATCCTCTGCTGCTGAGCACTGTGATACACAGGGGCCTGGGGTCTCTGATCCTCTGCTGCTGAGTACTGAGAGAGGTGGTACTGTGATACACAGGGGTCTGGGGTCTCTGATCCTCTGCTGCTGAGCACTGATACTGTGATACACAGGGGTCTGGGGTCTCTGATCTTCTGCTGCTGAGCACTGATACACAGGGGCCTGGGGTCTCTGATCCTCTGCTGCTGACCACTGATACTGTAATACACAGGGGTCTGGGGTATCTGATCCTCTGCTGCTGAGCACTGTGATACACAGGGGCCTGGGGTCTCTGATCCTCTGCTGCTGAGTACTGAGAGAGGTGGTACTGTGATATTCAGGGGTCTGGGGTATCTGATCCTCTGCTGCAGAGCACTGTGATACATACGGGTCTGGGATCATCTGATCCTCTGCTGCTGAGCACTGAACCTTCTGCTCAGTGTGCTGCTGCGGCTAGGAAAGCGAATAGAATGTTGGGTGTTATTAAGAAGGGTATGGAGTCCAGGTGTGCGGATGTTATAATGCCGTTGTATCGCTCCATGGTGCGACCGCACCTGGAGTATTGTGTTCAGTACTGGTCTCCGTATCTCAAAAAAGATATAGTAGAATTGGAAAAGGTACAGCGAAGGGCGACGAAATGATAGTGGGGATGGGACGACTTTCCTATGAAGAGAGGCTGAGAAGGCTAGGGCTTTTCAGCTTGGAGAAGAGACGGCTGAGGGGAGATATGATAGAAGTGTATAAAATAATGAGTGGAATGGATCGGGTGGATGTGAAGCGACTGTTCACGCTATCCAAAAATACTAGGACTAGAGGGCATGAGTTGAAGCTACAGTGTGGTAAATTTAAAACGAATCGGAGAAAATTTTTCTTCACCCAACGTGTAATTAGACTCTGGAATTCATTGCCGGAGAACGTGGTACGGGCGGTTAGCTTGACGGAGTTTAAAAAGGGGTTAGATAGATTCCTAAAGGACAAGTCCATAGACCGCTATTAAATGGACTGGAAAAATTCCTCATTTTTAGGTACAACTTGTCTGGAATGTTTTTACGTTTGGGGAGCGTGCCAGGTGCCCTTGACCTGGATTGGCCACTGTCGGTGACAGGATGCTGGGCTAGATGGACCTTTGGTCTTTCCCAGTATGGCACTACTTATGTACTTATGTACTTATGATACTGTGATACACAGGGGTCTGGGGTCTCTGATCCTCTGCTGCTGAATACTGAGGGAGGTGGTACTGTGATAGTCAGGGGTCTGGGGGTCTCTGATCCTCTGCTGCTGAGCACTGATACTGTAATACACAGAGGTCTGGGGTCTCTGATCCTCTGCTGCTGAATACTGAGAGAGGTGGTACTGTGATAGTCAGGGGTCTGGGGGTCTCTGATCCTCTGCTGCTGAGCACTGATACTGTAATACACAGAGGTCTGGGGTATCAGATCCTCTGCTGCTGAGCACTGTGATACACAGGGGTCTAGGGTCTTTGATCCTCTGCTGCTGAGCACTGATACTTGTAATACACAGGGGTCTGGGGTATCAGATCCTCTGCTGCAGAGCACTGAGAGAGCTGGCACTGTGATAGGGGACTGGGGTCTCTGATCCTCGGCTGCAGAGCACTGTGATACACAGGGGCCTGGGGTCTCTGATCCTCTGCTGCTGAGCACTGATACTGTGATACACAGGGGTCTGGGGTCTCTGATCCTCTACTGCTGAGCACTGAGAGAGCTGGTACTCTGATAGTCAGGGGTCTGCGGGTCTCTGATCCTCTGCTGCTGATTACTGATACTGTGATACACAGGGGTCTGGACGCTCTGATCATCTCCTGTTGAGTACTGATACTGTGATACACAGGGGTGTAGGGTCTTTGATCCTCTGCTGCTGAGCACTGTGATACACAGGGGCCTGGGGTCTCTGATCCTCTGCTGCTGAGTACTGAGAGAGGTGGTACTGTGATACACAGGGGTCTGGGGTCTCTGATCCTCTGCTGCTGAGCACTGATACTGTGATACACAGGGGTCTGGGGTCTCTGATCTTCTGCTGCTGAGCACTGATACACAGGGGCCTGGGGTCTCTGATCCTCTGCTGCTGACCACTGATACTGTAATACACAGGGGTCTGGGGTATCTGATCCTCTGCTGCTGAGCACTGTGATACACAGGGGCCTGGGGTCTCTGATCCTCTGCTGCTGAGTACTGAGAGAGGTGGTACTGTGATATTCAGGGGTCTGGGGTATCTGATCCTCTGCTGCAGAGCACTGTGATACATACGGGTCTGGGATCATCTGATCCTCTGCTGCTGAGCACTGATACTGTGATACACAGGGGTCTGGGGTCTCTGATCCTCTGCTGCTGAATACTGAGGGAGGTGGTACTGTGATAGTCAGGGGTCTGGGGGTCTCTGATCCTCTGCTGCTGAGCACTGATACTGTAATACACAGAGGTCTGGGGTCTCTGATCCTCTGCTGCTGAATACTGAGAGAGGTGGTACTGTGATAGTCAGGGGTCTGGGGGTCTCTGATCCTCTGCTGCTGAGTACTGAGAGAGGTGGTACTGTGATACACAGGGGTCTGGGGTCTCTGATCCTCTGCTGCTGAGCACTGATACTGTGATACACAGGGGTCTGGGGTCTCTGATCCTCTGCTGCTGAATACTGAGAGAGGTGGTACTGTGATAGTCAGGGGTCTGGGGGTCTCTGATCCTCTGCTGCTGAGTACTGAGAGAGGTGGTACTGTGATAGTCAGGGGTCTGGGGGTCTCTGATCCTCTGCTGCTGAGTACTGAGAGAGGTGGTACTGTGATACACAGGGGTCTGGGGTCTCTGATCCTCTGCTGCTGAGCACTGATACTGTGATACACAGGGGCCTGGGGTCTCTGATCCTCTGCTGCTGAGTACTGAGAGAGGTGGTACTGTGATATTCAGGGGTCTGGGGTATCTGATCCTCTGCTGCAGAGCACTGTGATACATACGGGTCTGGGATCATCTGATCCTCTGCTGCTGAGCACTGATACTGTGATACACAGGGGTCTGGGGTCTCTGATCCTCTGCTGCTGAATACTGAGGGAGGTGGTACTGTGATAGTCAGGGGTCTGGGGGTCTCTGATCCTCTGCTGCTGAGCACTGATACTGTAATACACAGAGGTCTGGGGTCTCTGATCCTCTGCTGCTGAATACTGAGAGAGGTGGTACTGTGATAGTCAGGGGTCTGGGGGTCTCTGATCCTCTGCTGCTGAGCACTGATACTGTAATACACAGAGGTCTGGGGTATCAGATCCTCTGCTGCTGAGCACTGTGATACACAGGGGTCTAGGGTCTTTGATCCTCTGCTGCTGAGCACTGATACTTGTAATACACAGGGGTCTGGGGTATCAGATCCTCTGCTGCAGAGCACTGAGAGAGCTGGCACTGTGATAGGGGACTGGGGTCTCTGATCCTCGGCTGCAGAGCACTGTGATACACAGGGGCCTGGGGTCTCTGATCCTCTGCTGCTGAGCACTGATACTGTGATACACAGGGGTCTGGGGTCTCTGATCCTCTGCTGCTGAGCACTGATACTGTGATACACAGGGGTCTGGGGTCTCTGATCCTCTACTGCTGAGCACTGAGAGAGCTGGTACTCTGATAGTCAGGGGTCTGCGGGTCTCTGATCCTCTGCTGCTGATTACTGATACTGTGATACACAGGGGTCTGGACGCTCTGATCATCTCCTGTTGAGTACTGATACTGTGATACACAGGGGTCTAGGGTCTTTGATCCTCTGCTGCTGAGCACTGTGATACACAGGGGCCTGGGGTCTCTGATCCTCTGCTGCTGAGTACTGAGAGAGGTGGTTACTGTGATACACAGGGGTCTGGGGTCTCTGATCCTCTGCTGCTGAGCACTGATACTGTGATACACAGGGGTCTGGGGTCTCTGATCTTCTGCTGCTGAGCACTGATACACAGGGGCCTGGGGTCTCTGATCCTCTGCTGCTGACCACTGATACTGTAATACACAGGGGTCTGGGGTATCTGATCCTCTGCTGCTGAGCACTGTGATACACAGGGGCCTGGGGTCTCTGATCCTCTGCTGCTGAGTACTGAGAGAGGTGGTACTGTGATATTCAGGGGTCTGGGGTATCTGATCCTCTGCTGCAGAGCACTGTGATACATACGGGTCTGGGATCATCTGATCCTCTGCTGCTGAGCACTGAACCTTCTGCTCAGTGTGCTGCTGCGGCTAGGAAAGCGAATAGAATGTTGGGTGTTATTAAGAAGGGTATGGAGTCCAGGTGTGCGGATGTTATAATGCCGTTGTATCGCTCCATGGTGCGACCGCACCTGGAGTATTGTGTTCAGTACTGGTCTCCGTATCTCAAAAAAGATATAGTAGAATTGGAAAAGGTACAGCGAAGGGCGACGAAATGATAGTGGGGATGGGACGACTTTCCTATGAAGAGAGGCTGAGAAGGCTAGGGCTTTTCAGCTTGGAGAAGAGACGGCTGAGGGGAGATATGATAGAAGTGTATAAAATAATGAGTGGAATGGATCGGGTGGATGTGAAGCGACTGTTCACGCTATCCAAAAATACTAGGACTAGAGGGCATGAGTTGAAGCTACAGTGTGGTAAATTTAAAACGAATCGGAGAAAATTTTTCTTCACCCAACGTGTAATTAGACTCTGGAATTCATTGCCGGAGAACGTGGTACGGGCGGTTAGCTTGACGGAGTTTAAAAAGGGGTTAGATAGATTCCTAAAGGACAAGTCCATAGACCGCTATTAAATGGACTGGAAAAATTCCTCATTTTTAGGTACAACTTGTCTGGAATGTTTTTACGTTTGGGGAGCGTGCCAGGTGCCCTTGACCTGGATTGGCCACTGTCGGTGACAGGATGCTGGGCTAGATGGACCTTTGGTCTTTCCCAGTATGGCACTACTTATGTACTTATGTACTTATGATACTGTGATACACAGGGGTCTGGGGTCTCTGATCCTCTGCTGCTGAATACTGAGGGAGGTGGTACTGTGATAGTCAGGGGTCTGGGGGTCTCTGATCCTCTGCTGCTGAGCACTGATACTGTAATACACAGAGGTCTGGGGTCTCTGATCCTCTGCTGCTGAATACTGAGAGAGGTGGTACTGTGATAGTCAGGGGTCTGGGGGTCTCTGATCCTCTGCTGCTGAGCACTGATACTGTAATACACAGAGGTCTGGGGTATCAGATCCTCTGCTGCTGAGCACTGTGATACACAGGGGTCTAGGGTCTTTGATCCTCTGCTGCTGAGCACTGATACTTGTAATACACAGGGGTCTGGGGTATCAGATCCTCTGCTGCAGAGCACTGAGAGAGCTGGCACTGTGATAGGGGACTGGGGTCTCTGATCCTCGGCTGCAGAGCACTGTGATACACAGGGGCCTGGGGTCTCTGATCCTCTGCTGCTGAGCACTGATACTGTGATACACAGGGGTCTGGGGTCTCTGATCCTCTACTGCTGAGCACTGAGAGAGCTGGTACTCTGATAGTCAGGGGTCTGCGGGTCTCTGATCCTCTGCTGCTGATTACTGATACTGTGATACACAGGGGTCTGGACGCTCTGATCATCTCCTGTTGAGTACTGATACTGTGATACACAGGGGTGTAGGGTCTTTGATCCTCTGCTGCTGAGCACTGTGATACACAGGGGCCTGGGGTCTCTGATCCTCTGCTGCTGAGTACTGAGAGAGGTGGTACTGTGATACACAGGGGTCTGGGGTCTCTGATCCTCTGCTGCTGAGCACTGATACTGTGATACACAGGGGTCTGGGGTCTCTGATCTTCTGCTGCTGAGCACTGATACACAGGGGCCTGGGGTCTCTGATCCTCTGCTGCTGACCACTGATACTGTAATACACAGGGGTCTGGGGTATCTGATCCTCTGCTGCTGAGCACTGTGATACACAGGGGCCTGGGGTCTCTGATCCTCTGCTGCTGAGTACTGAGAGAGGTGGTACTGTGATATTCAGGGGTCTGGGGTATCTGATCCTCTGCTGCAGAGCACTGTGATACATACGGGTCTGGGATCATCTGATCCTCTGCTGCTGAGCACTGATACTGTGATACACAGGGGTCTGGGGTCTCTGATCCTCTGCTGCTGAATACTGAGGGAGGTGGTACTGTGATAGTCAGGGGTCTGGGGGTCTCTGATCCTCTGCTGCTGAGCACTGATACTGTAATACACAGAGGTCTGGGGTCTCTGATCCTCTGCTGCTGAATACTGAGAGAGGTGGTACTGTGATAGTCAGGGGTCTGGGGGTCTCTGATCCTCTGCTGCTGAGTACTGAGAGAGGTGGTACTGTGATACACAGGGGTCTGGGGTCTCTGATCCTCTGCTGCTGAGCACTGATACTGTGATACACAGGGGTCTGGGGTCTCTGATCTTCTGCTGCTGAGTACTGAGAGAGGTGGTACTGTGATATTCAGGGGTCTGGGGGTCTCTGATCCTCTGCTGCTGAGTACTGAGAGAGGTGGTACTGTGATAGTCAGGGGTCTGGGGGTCTCTGATCCTCTGCTGCTGAGTACTGAGAGAGGTGGTACTGTGATACACAGGGGTCTGGGGTCTCTGATCCTCTGCTGCTGAGCACTGATACTGTGATACACAGGGGCCTGGGGTCTCTGATCCTCTGCTGCTGAGTACTGAGAGAGGTGGTACTGTGATATTCAGGGGTCTGGGGTATCTGATCCTCTGCTGCAGAGCACTGTGATACATACGGGTCTGGGATCATCTGATCCTCTGCTGCTGAGCACTGATACTGTGATACACAGGGGTCTGGGGTCTCTGATCCTCTGCTGCTGAGTACTGAGGGAGGTGGTACTGTGATAGTCAGGGGTCTGGGGGTCTCTGATCCTCTGCTGCTGAGCACTGATACTGTAATACACAGAGGTCTGGGGTCTCTGATCCTCTGCTGCTGAATACTGAGAGAGGTGGTACTGTGATAGTCAGGGGTCTGGGGGTCTCTGATCCTCTGCTGCTGAGCACTGATACTGTAATACACAGAGGTCTGGGGTATCAGATCCTCTGCTGCTGAGCACTGTGATACACAGGGGTCTAGGGTCTTTGATCCTCTGCTGCTGAGCACTGATACTTGTAATACACAGGGGTCTGGGGTATCAGATCCTCTGCTGCAGAGCACTGAGAGAGCTGGCACTGTGATAGGGGACTGGGGTCTCTGATCCTCGGCTGCAGAGCACTGTGATACACAGGGGCCTGGGGTCTCTGATCCTCTGCTGCTGAGCACTGATACTGTGATACACAGGGGTCTGGGGTCTCTGATCCTCTACTGCTGAGCACTGAGAGAGCTGGTACTCTGATAGTCAGGGGTCTGCGGGTCTCTGATCCTCTGCTGCTGATTACTGATACTGTGATACACAGGGGTCTGGACGCTCTGATCATCTCCTGTTGAGTACTGATACTGTGATACACAGGGGTGTAGGGTCTTTGATCCTCTGCTGCTGAGCACTGTGATACACAGGGGCCTGGGGTCTCTGATCCTCTGCTGCTGAGTACTGAGAGAGGTGGTACTGTGATACACAGGGGTCTGGGGTCTCTGATCCTCTGCTGCTGAGCACTGATACTGTGATACACAGGGGTCTGGGGTCTCTGATCTTCTGCTGCTGAGCACTGATACACAGGGGCCTGGGGTCTCTGATCCTCTGCTGCTGACCACTGATACTGTAATACACAGGGGTCTGGGGTATCTGATCCTCTGCTGCTGAGCACTGTGATACACAGGGGCCTGGGGTCTCTGATCCTCTGCTGCTGAGTACTGAGAGAGGTGGTACTGTGATATTCAGGGGTCTGGGGTATCTGATCCTCTGCTGCAGAGCACTGTGATACATACGGGTCTGGGATCATCTGATCCTCTGCTGCTGAGCACTGATACTGTGATACACAGGGGTCTGGGGTCTCTGATCCTCTGCTGCTGAATACTGAGGGAGGTGGTACTGTGATAGTCAGGGGTCTGGGGGTCTCTGATCCTCTGCTGCTGAGCACTGATACTGTAATACACAGAGGTCTGGGGTCTCTGATCCTCTGCTGCTGAATACTGAGAGAGGTGGTACTGTGATAGTCAGGGGTCTGGGGGTCTCTGATCCTCTGCTGCTGAGTACTGAGAGAGGTGGTACTGTGATACACAGGGGTCTGGGGTCTCTGATCCTCTGCTGCTGAGCACTGATACTGTGATACACAGGGGTCTGGGGTCTCTGATCCTCTGCTGCTGAGTACTGAGAGAGGTGGTACTGTGATATTCAGGGGTCTGGGGGTCTCTGATCCTCTGCTGCTGAGTACTGAGAGAGGTGGTACTGTGATAGTCAGGGGTCTGGGGGTCTCTGATCCTCTGCTGCTGAGTACTGAGAGAGGTGGTACTGTGATACACAGGGGTCTGGGGTCTCTGATCCTCTGCTGCTGAGCACTGATACTGTGATACACAGGGGCCTGGGGTCTCTGATCCTCTGCTGCTGAGTACTGAGAGAGGTGGTACTGTGATATTCAGGGGTCTGGGGTATCTGATCCTCTGCTGCAGAGCACTGTGATACATACGGGTCTGGGATCATCTGATCCTCTGCTGCTGAGCACTGATACTGTGATACACAGGGGTCTGGGGTCTCTGATCCTCTGCTGCTGAATACTGAGGGAGGTGGTACTGTGATAGTCAGGGGTCTGGGGGTCTCTGATCCTCTGCTGCTGAGCACTGATACTGTAATACACAGAGGTCTGGGGTCTCTGATCCTCTGCTGCTGAATACTGAGAGAGGTGGTACTGTGATACACAGGGGTCTAGGGTCTTTGATCCTCTGCTGCTGAGCACTGATACTTGTAATACACAGGGGTCTGGGGTATCAGATCCTCTGCTGCAGAGCACTGAGAGAGCTGGCACTGTGATAGGGGACTGGGGTCTCTGATCCTCGGCTGCAGAGCACTGTGATACACAGGGGCCTGGGGTCTCTGATCCTCTGCTGCTGAGCACTGATACTGTGATACACAGGGGTCTGGGGTCTCTGATCCTCTACTGCTGAGCACTGATACAGTGATACACAGGAGGTCTGGGGTTTCTGATCCTCTGCTGCTGAGCACTGAGAGAGCTGATATTGTGATAGAAGTTTGGGGTCTCTGATTCTCTGCTGCTGCTGCTGCTGGACACAGAGAGCTGATGCTGATCAGATACACATGGGTCTGGGGTCTCTGATCCACTACTTCTGTGCAATGACAAAGCTGTTACACTTGTAAAACAACATTTTGATACTTTTGGTAGGTTCTCTCTCTTCTGGGTGCAGCATGAATGACAGTCTTTTCTTCAAGCTGAAGCGCCCCAACCTCTTTTGCCTCACCATTCTCTTGAAGGTGTACATATGATATGAGGAAAACCTAAGTTTCACCCCCCCCCCCCCCCCCCCCGGAATACCTTCATTTAAACAGTTAAATGTAGCCACCTAGTGGTCATGAGGGAAGTCTGCAGTGGAACAGGATCCAAATGCTTGACAGACACACGCACAATTTTAAGGTTAAAAATTGTTTGTCTAGAAATAAAGAGAAGAGTCATTGGCTATTAAAGCTAGCTGTTTGCAGTTGAAAATTAGTCATACTAAAAGCACTTGCTCTTCAGGCAAGTTAAGGTACGTCACTTGAGCTGAAGTGTTTCTGGGTGCCTGCAAAGGATGGTGGGTATCTGCTCTCGCCTTAAGAAAGACATCCAAGCTGGATATATTCCCATTTCAAGAACAAGAGTTGGCTCTCCAGGTCTCCTCTGGTCATGCCGAGCCTGTAGTCTCAACAAGGCATGTTCAGCTCTATAAATCTACAAAGTAGAGGAGACTACAGAGCTGAGAGCCCATCTATGCCACAGTGGGAGCTATCATTAAGGGAGGGGGGAAGGGACTTGATATACTGCCTTGGTTTACATAGTATATATGGGTGCTTATTTGTATCTGGGGCAATGGAGGGTTAAGTGACTTGCCCAGAGTCACAAGGAGCTGCAGTGGGAATTGAACCCAGTTCCCCAGGATCAAAATCCACTGCACTAAGCAGTAGGCTACTCCTCCACTAGCAACATTCCATGTAGAATCTCAAATAGTAGCAACAGAATCTCAATAGTAGCAACGTTCCATGTAGAATCTCAAATAGGGAAAGGGAAATGGGACTTGATATACTGCCTTTCTGTGGTTTTTGCAACGACATTCAAGGTGGTTTACATAGTATATAGAGGTACTTATTTGTACCTGGGGCAATGGAGGGTTAAGTGACTTGCCCAGAGTCATAAGGAGCTGCAATGGGAATCGAACCCAGTTCCCCAGGATCAAGGTCCGCTGCACTAACCCATGGGCGTAGACGGGGGGGCGAGGGGGGGCATTGCCCCCCCAAACGACGACGATCTGCAGCGGCGAACTGGCGGGCGGGGCACCACTTCAATAGTAAAAGCAGCAAGCACTAAGCAGGTCCGACGACAAGCCCAGCATACCCCTCCCCTCTTCAGCCTGCAGCCCGCCTCCGCAGGGCTTCTATTGCTCCAATTTGCTGCCAATTTGCAATTTGCTGGCAATTTGGACCAATAGAAGCCCCGCAGAGGCGGGCTGCAGGCTTCTCTTAAATGCCTGCAGCAGCCGCACCCCGCCCCTGCCTGAGACTGGGAGAGAGAAGACGTTTGACGACGTGAGTGACGTCACGAGCAGCCTGCCTGAGCGAGCCTGCTGCCTGATCTTGTGCAGCTTCCGGGAGAGCGGATTCGCGGAGGCGCCACTACCGCCAACAACATTGCCCTCACTGCTTGCACTGGTAGAGGCCCCTGGTAGAAGCGAAGGACACTCAGCCACCAGCAAACTCTCAGACATAGCGCGAAGTCCCCTGCGTTTTCTAGGAAAGTTGCACTGCATTCACCTGGCCACGTGTCACCACCGGAATACAAGCAAGGCAGGCAGAAAAGTCGCGGGGTGTTCGGCTGTTGTGCAGGAAAGAGGCTGAGCCTGGATAGAACGGAGCCGGTCGGTGTGAACAAATCCCAAGAGTCACTGCTGTGGATGTGGATTAGCTGGTAGGAGGGAGGAAGGGAGACTGGACTTGGGGAAAGGAGGAGAGACACTGGACCGTGAATGGATGGTAAGAGGAAGGGAAGAGAAAAGAGAGTGTCAGGGAGACAGAGAAGCGAGATTCTGGTCAGCGAGGGAGCATAGAGACAGGGACACAAAGGGACAGTGCTGGACACAGAGGGGATAAGGACACATAGGGATAATGCTGGAAGGGAAAAGGGGATATTGGAAGATGCTGGACATAGGGTGAGTAAGAAGACAGGGGAGATGCTGGAAATGGGTGAAGAAGACAGGAAGGGAGAGAAAAAATAGGAGATGGACTGGAGATCTTGTAAAGAAAGTTAAGGAAGCAGAAACAGGATGGGCAGGGCAGAGAGGAGAATTGCTGGACAACAGGGATTGATGGAGGGGACAGGGGAGAGAGGAAATTTGCTGGAGATGGATGGAGGAGAAGGCAGGGGAGAATGGAGAGTTGCTGGATGGATGGATGGAGAGGAGGGCAGGGGAGAGAATAGAAATCGCTGGACATGGAGCGGAGGGCAGGGGAAGGAGGAGAATTGCTGGGCATGGATGGATGGAGGGAAAGGGGAGAGAGGAAATTTGCTGGATATGGATGGATGGATGGAGGAGAGGGCAGGGGAGAATGGAGAGTTGCTGGGCGGATGGATGGAGGGAGGGGATAGAAGTCAGGAAGGAGATGCACATGGATGGAGGGAAGAGAGGAGAAATGCTGGACATGGATGGAGTGGAGGGCAGGGAAGAGAGGAGAAATGTTGGACAAGGATGGAGGGAAGGAAAGACAAAGGAAGGAGATGCACATGGATGGAGGGGAAGGGAGAGAGGAGAAATGCTGGACATGGATGGAGGAGAGAGAAGACAGAGGAAGTAGATGCACATGGATGGAGGGGAGTTAGGAGAAATGCTGGATATGGATGGAGGGAAAACTGCTGAGTTTAAGGGCTGGTTTGGAACACGTTGAGGGCAGATACTGAAACTCGAGGAAGGATAGGGACAGGGCTATAGATGGTAGACAGGACGCATAAGGACACAGGAGGATGGTGAACATGGTGAGAGAAAAAATATCAAATGGAAAGAAGACACTGCATAAAACAGAAGACACTGGGACCAAAGCGAATAGAAAAACTAAATGATCAGACAACAAAGGTAGAAAAAAGTATTTTATTCAGAATTTATTAATTGGAATATGTCAGCTTTTGGAAATGTGCATCTGTGATATTTTGCATATAAGTTTCAATTTTTCTGGTATTGCTGCATGCTGAGTCTGACTTCTTGAGTTAATTTTCCAGTTCAGTATTTTGCCTTCATATTTTTTGATTTCTAGTTCCTTGTGTCATGTCTGTTGTGTCATGTGTTTTTCATGTGTGATCAAGGTGCAGTATTCTGCTAGCGTGTAGTATTTGCAGCCCTTTTTGTTTTGCTTTTTTTTCACGAGGTAGTGTATTGGTGTTTTAGAGCCTGGTGTAATTACAGTTTTGCCTTTTCACGCATAAGGTTGTAGCTCGTCCTGTCCTTGGAATTAGTGCTGTTATGGTTTAGTAAGGGTATGAGTGTGTTTTTGCACAAGTTTGTGTATAGCGTTTTGCAGTGGAGAGATTGTGTGTTGGCCTTACTGAGGTGGCACCAAAACATCAGAAAGGGTATAGAGCCTAAATCATGACACACTACCTCTTGAAGGATCTACATATAGAGCCTATGCATTTCTAAGGTCAACACTGGTATGGTATGGGAAAGGGGGTGGGGAAATACTACTGGAGATGAAGAGGGAGTGCTGGGTAAGGAGGAAAGGAAGGAAGGAAGAAAGGGAGAAAGGGCTGGCTTGATATCTCATACATATTCATTATGGTTATTCCCCAAAAAAGCCAGCTCTCTTTCCCTTCCTTCCTCCATATTAGCATATTCATTTGCATATGTATATATGCAAATGAATATGCTAATATGCTCCGCCCCATCCTTTGCCCCCCCAAATGAAACAGTCAAACTACGCCTATGCACTAACCACTAGGCTCCTCCTCCCAAGATTTATCCAGCTAACTTCAGGATCTAGTCAGGGAAAACTGGACTGTTCCTGTGCCTTACAGGAAATTTACCAACTCTCTCACTGGGAGAATGTTTGCAGGCCCTTTTCATTTGCAGATCTTGTACCAAATCTCGGAAAGAAGGTGTGGCTGCAGTTCCACCTCCTAGCTTACTCCTCTGAACACCAGGGCTGCTGGTAAACATACCTGGGGCCAGAGGCAGTGGAGTAGCCAGGAATTTTCAACAGGAGGGTGCGTCTCACATTGCAATTTCTTCTCTTCTCCCTCCCTCCGCATTTCTCCCTTCCCAGCCCCACAAAGCTCTGACAATTCCCTCCCCCTGCACCTTAAAAACACCTCCACTCTTCGCAGCAGCCTGCATCGGGCCTTTCTCTCTGAACCATTCCACCCCTTCTGACATCACTTCCTGCTTTCTGAAGGGCGAGAGAAAGGCCCTGGTGCAGGCCACGGGCAGGCCTCTTACTGTTGCTGCCATTGGCACTGCCCAGGTGAAGACTGGAGATGGTTTTAAGGCACTGGGAAAGGCCGGGGGGAGCATGGGGAGGGAGGAAATTGCGAGAGCTCTGCAGGGCCGGGAAGGGAGGGACTAACAAGGAGTATGTATACCATGCAAACACCTTGAATGGCTATACCACTGCCCAGAGCAGAACTTAAAAGGGCCCGAAGCCTACCCAAGAACTGTATCTCCTTCAGATTAAGGCAGGCTTGGGATATCTTGTAGCAAGGGAGCCAGGGCAACTGCCCCATTTGCACTCCCCCCTCCCCTTCCAATGCCGGCCCAGGGTCAGGATAAAGGTACTTGTAGACATTTCTACCTGTCTTTTCCCTGGGAAAATGTCATCCATATGTAGGATTTTACTCACCTGACCTCAGCCTGTCCTGGGAACACTTCCTCTCTGAAGGGCTGAAAGTAAGGATCTGTACTGGAAGAAATGTTGTTTAATATATTAATCTTCTAGCAAGGGGTCAGTGCGATATGCCACAACTAGGTCAGATCAAAGGTCCATAAAGTCCAGCCTCCTGTTCATAACTTTACAAGTACTGGACCAGATCCTGAGAAGTAGATGCATTTCTTGCTAATCAGATTTACAGATAACATGGGAGGATACCTTGTCCCTGTCAGAAAATGCAGCCCCCTCACTCCCCCCTCCCTCAGCTGCAGGGCAAAGAGTAGCCTGAGATTACCTGGTGCCATTTTGAATATCACCTCACATATTTCTAGTCAGGAAAGAGGGGTGACAAGGAGAATTTAGTCAAGCAGAGAGGGGGTATCCTGCACCTTGAATCTGAGGAGGTGGTGGTTGTGTGCAGGGGGAAGTGTCTATTGTGGGGAGGGAGGGGCTGGAGCACAGCCTTTTCTTCATGGACTGGGAGGCAAAGACTAGATATGGAAAAGTGAGGTTTCTTTAAATGAATGTGATTTATTGCGGACAAAATACAAAACCACTCTTCCAAGACCTGCATCTCATAAAACTGCTTTTCTCTGGCTGATATTCTGGCAAATTGCCAACTGCGCTGTTTGTGTTTCCAGTGGTTACTCCTGAAAAGTGTAATCTGCATGGAGTGGCAGGTGTGACTCTGGTGAATTGCCGTCTGTCCTGTTTGTGATCTGTTTAATCGTGAATGTGTAATCTGCACAGAGTGTGATTGTGACTCTGGTGAACTGCCGTCTTTCCTATTTGTATTTCCAGTACTTAATCATGAAGGAGTGGGTTCTGCACAGGGTTGCGGGTGTGACGCTGGTGAACTGCCATCTGTCCTGTTTGTGATCTCAGTGTTTAATCGTGAAGGTGTGTAATCTGCATGGTGTGTGATTGTGACACGTGAATTGTTGTCTGTCCTGTTTGTGATCTCAGTGTTTAATCGTGAAGGTGTGTAATCTGCATGGTGTGTGATTGTGACACGTGAATTGTTGTCTGTCCTGTTTGTGATCTCAGTGTTTAATAATGAAGGAGTGTGATCTGCACAGAGTGTCGGGTGTGACTCTGGTGAATTGCTGGCTGTTTGGTTTGTGTTACTAGTGTTTAATTGTGAATGTGTGTAATCTGCACAGAGTGTGAGCGTTACTCATGTGAATTGCCGACTGCATTGTTTGTGCTTCCAGTGTTTAATCCTGAAAAGTGTAATCTGCACAGAGTGGCGAGTGCAACTTTGGTCACCGTGATAGACAGACAGGATAGACCGTGCAGGTCTTTATCTGCCATCATTTACAATGTTGTTTCCTTATTATTAACACACGTAAATTTCAATACTTCAAGAAGTTTTAGAGGAGGTGGGACAGAGATATGACTAGATCAGAGGAGAGAATTTAGCTAGATTTAACCATTAATTACTAGTTATCTTCACATGGAAAATACCAACCCCCAATCTCACTAGTCAAATTTTCAGTTAGGTTTGAGCAAAGTTACTCAGTTTTGAAAATAGACCTGTCGACCCTGCATCGTTCATACGTTATCCGCTCTTCTGGTTAAGTTTCAGGTTTCAGTGTGGGAACCATAGGCCCGATATCACGACCGTGGGAGTTAACTGGGCTGCCTCCCGCAGTCAGCACTGAGTTCGGATTTTCAATGCCGGGCCATTTCTGGTGACCGGCATTGAATATACGGTTTATTTTTGGCCGCTAAGAGCACAGCTGGCTCTGGCCAGCTAAGTTCACAGCGACTAACGAAGGACCTGCTGTTGACACGGCCAGATTTGGCCACCAAACTTAGCCGGCCAGCGCTGAGAGTGAGCGGATAGCCGGTTATATCGTGTGATACCACTTGCTATCTGCTAACCAGGGATATTCAGCAGGAGACAGCTGGCTCTGTCCCACTGAATATTGCTGGATAGCCAGATAAATATCATTTAACTATCCAGGTGCCTTTCCTGACCAGTTAAATGGTTTCAAATATTGGCCGGCATCACTTTTTGTAGAATAGCGCTCAATGCGCACCGGTCTGGTACCTTACTTCTATGCTTTTCCAAACCCCAAACATAAGCCATGAATTGCATAACCACAAGACAGTCCGTGCATTCAGGGTCCACATTCTTTCAGACCTCACAATTCAAACGTCCAAGTAGAAAATCAATCTCCCTTGTGCTTGAGACTAACAGTCGACTGACTCTCTGAACCATCGGGGGGGGGGGTCACCCGAGTTCCCCCACAGGAACAATCAAATAATATATGGCTGCTGTTCAAGTTAAATTCTGGCTGCCTTCTCTGTCTCTGAGACAATCGCTTCCCCAAACCACTGGAGTCTTTTAGGTCCCTCCTTGAACTCTTCCAACCACTTGACAGAAAGCAAAAAAAAACAAACCCCAAAACAAACAAACCTCTCTCTCCTGTAGTCTTGGAAGTAGGATCCTCAGCTGTGGCTTTTTGACTCCTGAGAGTCTTCGATACCGCAGCGCTTTGCTGGCCCTCCTGCCCCTTCCATCGTGTCCTCCTTCTCTGCCCCCCCCCCCCCGGCCAACTGTTGGAGTCACATTTTGTCACCTCTTCTCAACTAGACCTACCTCGTAAGGGATGGTCCAAAACCTCCCTCAAAACTACCTCTCCTTAATAGAAGCTTCTGCATGTTTCTATGTAAATTGCAACAGAAACAAGAAATGTAAAAAAAAAATGTGCTTTGTGTTTGTAAGTACTTCACTGTAACATTCTCTGCGGCCAGGGGATTCTGGGTATCTAATCTTTTGCCTGAAGGGCCAGTCAAAGCAGAGTGAGACACTGTGGTCTTCAGCCTCCAGATCTGGACATGCATTCCAGTATTTAGAGGTTGGTCTGGATAGAAAAGGCTCGATTCTTTAGCAAAGGTTTTGTGTCATCTTTATATTTCGGCTCTGGTGGTCGGATTCTGATTGACATCATCTAGTTGTACCCACTGCTGCCCTAGACTTGCCCTGGGAGGGCCAAGATAATGTGAGTCATCATGTCAAACCCTCCACTTGCTGCTGCTGCTTCTTCCAACCTATAACTCACAGCTCTTTGCCAATGCCCCATTCTTGTCCCATGATGAAAATCAGTTCTTATGATGTACAAGGTTCATGAGAATATGTTGATCAAGAAAAGATCTCATGAAATCACCACAAAATAGGACGTTCTGTTTGTTAAGTGTGGGGAGATGACCACAGCAGGAGGAGCCGTTGATGGAGCTTGGTGGGTTCCTGGCATGTTAATAGAAGGATGTACTCTGAAACCTGCTCCACAGCTGTTTGGTGACAAAGCGAGGGGAGCAGGAGCTCCCATCACAGGTCCCTCGTAATGCAGAGCTTAATTATCAGCTGCCTTATGTTTTAATTACAAACCAGCTGTATCTTCCTCATTCTCCTGCACACTGCTATTTCAGCGGGGAGAGGAGGGGGTGAAAATGGAAAGAGAAGAGTTAGGGAGGGAGTAGCAGCTTTCGGAGAGGAGATGTTGCCTTGGGAACAGCAGCTTCCCAGCCAGCACAGGCGAACTCGGTGTGAAAATGAGAAGCAACAGGGCAGAAAGCAAGGTGTTACCTAGCTCAAATGATGGAACCTACAGAAAAGAATATGCAGGCCAATGGCCTACCAGCAGTGAGAGAGTCCCCTCACTTTCCTATCTAAACAATGCCCAAATTATCTGCTTGATTCTCTATACACAAGTAAAAAGACAGCTCATGATCACGAGACCATCTTGATTAGAAAAGTCTGTGTTGGAGGAGGAGGCATGGCCTAGTGCTAGATCCTGAGGAACTGGGTTTTATTCCCACTGCTGTTCCTTGTCACCCTGGGCAAAAGTCACTTAACCCCCCACTGGTGATGGATTATGAGCCTGCTAGGGACAGAAAAGGTGTCTGAATAGAATCTGCTCAGTGCTGCATACAGTTAATAGCAGTTGGAGGATTGTGAGCCCACTAGGAACAGAGAAAGCTGTAAAAGGGTTCTGGTTTACACATGCAGGTACTGTCCCTAGGAGTGCACCAAACAGAGAGACTCTGAGGATGTCATTGTAATAGAGAAGCGTCATCAGAGAAGCACCAATGAAACTAGAAAAATCCAGCGCTTCGTACATCTAGTAGCGCTATAGAAATGATAAGTAGTAGTAAAAATAAAGAAGGGAACACAGAGGTCATATTATCCCCTCTCCCCCAAGAAACCCTAAATCAGGATAAAAGAGTCCTGATCTCCTGTCTGGTCAGGAGTTGCCCTTTGGTGACTGAGACTCACTATCCAGCATGAACTGTGATCATGAGAGACATACACATGGAATAATTTCAGCTTTGTACATTCTCTAAAGATGACATAACATTAAACAATGTCTTCTCCGCCGACGGCCATTTCAAGCTAGAACCAGAAATATTTGTGGTTTTCAGAACTGCAAAGGATAAGAGACACAGGTACTTCCAGAGGAAGCGGGGAAGGGGAGAAAGCTGGAAAAGGCCGGCTATTCTGATCTTTAGCAGAGACTGACTTCATGGAATAACGTGTCACAGAAACTGCAGTACTGGGAAACGCAGCAGGACGAGAGGGCAATGATCAACCACCCGAAAGACAGATTTCCCAGACACTGCTTCCAGGATAGAAATATTCAAGTGTAGTTTTGATTTTCCAAATTAAAGAAGAAGAAGAAAATGGCATTTGCCTCTGAGAAGATGTGGACAGATTGGAGGCCATACGGGTAAATTCTCTGGGCTGAAGACTCAGGGGCTGAAGGAATGCAGGGAGGGTTCGCTGGCTGTACAATTGTAAGTACAAAGTAAGATATGGCAGGGGGAGACAATGCACAGGAGGAAGAGCTCAAATTTCTGCTCTTAAGCTTAAACTGTTCATAAAAGTAGTGACCAGAATCAGTCCACCAGCACTGATGCGCTAATGAGAGATAGAAGAGGCTCAGAGAGTGCAAGAGCCTTCAAATGAGTGTGACCAACTCCTAATGAGATAAGAGACTCAGAGTGTGCAAGAGCCTTCAAATGAGTGCGACCAACTCTAAATGAGTGAGACAAGAGACTCAGTGTGTAAGAGCCTTCAAATGAGTGTGACCAACTCCTAATGAGATAAGAGACTCAGAGTGTGCAAGAGCCTTCAAATGAGTGCGACCAACTCTAAATGAGTGAGACAAGAGACTCAGTGTGTAAGAGCCTTCAAATGAGTGCAACCAACTCAAGTGGCCTAGTGGTTAGGGTGGTGGACCTTGGTCCTGAGGAACTGAGTTCAATTCCCACTTCAGGCACAGGCAGCTCCTTGTAACTCTGGGCAAGTCACTTAACCCTCCATTGCCCATGTAAGCCGTATTGAGCCTGCCATGAGTGGGAAAGCGCGGGGTACAAATGTAACAAAAATAAAAAATAATGAGTGAGAGAAGAGACTCAGAGTGTGCAAGAGCCTTCAAATGAGTGTGACCCACTCCTAATGAGTGAGAGAAGACTGTGATATTATTTATTCTGGTGGTGTGTGATATTTCTCATTCATGGGTCTGTGATATTATTCATTCGGGGGGGGGGGGTGATATATTAATCATTGAAGGGGTCTGTGGTATTTCTCATTCAGGGGTGGGTGATCTGTCTATCGAAAATCACAAGGAGTAGAAGAAGTATAAGAGGAACCCATGATCTAGCTGGCTACTGTCTCATTGGGATTAAGAACTAAGCGATGTTCCTCTAGTCAAATTGCTACTTCCTCCAGGCAATCTTGAAGGGGACGTAGATTGATAGACATTCTGGGGATGTGTAATATTTCACATTGGGGGATATATGATATTTGTCATTGAAGGGGTGTGTGATATTTCTCTTTCAGGGGGCTTGAGATATTTCTTATTCAGGGGGTGGGTGATATTCATTCAGAGGTCAGTGATATTTCTCATTGAGGGGGGCTTGTGATATTATTCATTCATTCACGGGGTGTCTGATATTTGTCATTGAAGGGGTCTGTGATATTGCTCATTCAGGGGGTCACTGATATTTTTCATTGAGGGGATCTGAAGAATAAAAGTAATTCTACTTCACTGTTGATATCAATTTATTTAGGAGGAAAAGACCTCAGTAGTCTCATGCATTCCGTAAAAATCTCTAATTTTGCAGGCCATTACTGGTTGTGAATTGTGACTCCCTTCTAATTCATTGGTCAAAGATCTCCTATTTTTACGTGTACGCATATAAAAATTTCCTTAAATTGAGCCGGATACATATAAATTTAAAGAGACTCTTCAATTATCTTAAGAACTGGTGTCATGATCAAACACGATTATATATTGCTTCACAATGGCCAGCGTTTCACCTTCTGGATTCCTCAGGGGACTATTTCATGTCTCCAGATGCCAATCCTTTTGCTCAATGTAATTCTTAAAAACCCAAATAACTATAATTACTCATGCAACCATTCATAAAGGCTAGTACCCCAATTTACATCAACCATACACGACTATCACCAATCTATAACATATGTGCTACAGAAAGTCCTCTGCATGCCCCACCCATGAAGAGAATTAGCCCAGAATGCTAAAGTACAATTTACACATGCATCCTACTCTACCAGAGTCTTACAAATCTAGTAACTCATCAAATTCTTACAGCCTGAGTTATAATTGCAGTCCTAGTGTATCCAGTGACTGCTAATTAAATATAACTGTCACATATGGATACTATCATTTGGTCTATGTTTTACAGTTTCAATTGTGTAAGTTATTGAGGGGATCTGTCATGTTTATCATTGACAGGGTGTGTGGTACCGGAAGATTGGAGGGTGGCCAATGTAACGCCCATTTTAAAAAAAGGCTCCAGGGGAGATCCGGGAAATTACAGACCGGTGAGTCTGACGTCGGTGCCGGGGAAAATGGTAGAGGCTATTATTAAAAACAAAATTTACAGAGCACATCCGAGGACATGGATTACTGAGACCGAGTCAGCACGGCTTTTGTGTGGGGAAATCTTGCCTGACCAATTTACTTCAATTCTTTGAAGGAGTAAACAAACATGTGGACAAAGGGGAGCTGGTTGATATTGTGTATCTGGATTTTCAAAAGGCGTTTGACAAGGTACCTCATGAAAGGCAACAGAGGAAATTGGAGGGTCATGCGATAGGAGAAAATGTCCTATTGTGGATTAAAAACTGGTTGAAGGATAGGAAACAGAGAGTGGGGTTAAATGGGCAGTATTCACAATGGAGAAGGGTAGTTAGTGGGGTTCCTCAGGGGTCTGTGCTAGGACCGCTGCTTTTTAATATATTTATAAATGATTTAGAGATGGGAGTAACTAGCGAGGTAATTAAATTTGCTGATGACACAAAGTTATTCAAAGTCGTTAACTCAAGACAGGATTATGAAAAATTACAAGAGGACCTTACGAGACTGGGAGACTGGGCGGCTAAATGGCAGATGACATTTAATGTGAGCAAGTGCAAGGTGATGCATGTGGGAAAAAAGAACCCGAATTATAGCTACGTCATGCAAGGTTCCACGTTAGGAGTTACGGACCAAGAAAGGGATCTGGGTGTCGTCGTCGATAACACACTGAAACCTTCTGCTCAGTGTGCTGCTGCGGCTAGGAAAGCGAATAGAATGTTGGGTATTATTAGGAAAGGTATGGAAAACAGGTGTGAGGATGTTATAATGCCGTTGTATCGCTCCATGGTGCGACCGCACCTTGAGTATTGTGTTCAATTCTGGTCGCCGCATCTCAAGAAAGATATAGTACAATTGGAAAAGGTGCAGCGGGGATGGGACGACTTCCCTATGAAGAAAGACTAAGGAGGCTAGGGCTATTCAGCTTGGAGAAGAGACGGCTGAGGGGAGACATGATAGAGGTATATAAAATAATGAGTGGAGTGGAACAGGTGGATGTGAAGCGTCTGTTCACGCTTTCCAAAAATACTAGGACTAGGGGGCATGCGATTAAACTACAGTGTAGTAAATTTAAAACAAATCAAAGAAAGGTTTTCTTCGCCCAACGTGTAATTAAACTCTGGAATTCATTGCCGGAAAATGTGGTGAAGGCGGTTAGCTTAGCAGAGTTTAAAAAGGGGTTGGACGGTTTCCTAAAGGACAAGTCCATAAACCGATACTAAACGGACTTGGAAAAATCCAAAATCCCAGGAATAACATGTATAGAATGTTTGTACGTTTGGGAAGCTTGCCAGGTGCCCTTGGCCTGGATTGGCCGCTGTCGTGGACAAGATGCTGGGCTCGATGGACCCTTGGTCTTTTCCCAGTATGGCATTACTTATGTACTTATGTACTTATATTTCTCATTGAGGGGTTGTGTGATATTTCACATTAAGGAGTTTTGCGGTATTTCTCCTTCAGTGGATATGCGGTATTTCTCATTCAAGGGGTGTATAATATTTATCATTGAGTGGTTCTGTGGTAATATTCATTCAGAGGGTCTGTGATATTCATTTGGGGGAGGGGGATATTTCTTATTCAAAGGAGTGTGGTATTATTCATTCAGGGGTGTGTCATATTATTTATTCAGGGGGTCTGTGATAGTAATCATTTAGGGGGGGTCTGTAATATTTCTCATTCATGGAGTCTGTGATATTTCTCCTTCAGGTCATGGTTGCTGCTGTGATTATCAGATTTGGTTTTAATGATAAGTAACTATTTGATTGTGATATTTAGTTTTATCTCCTCTCATTTTCATATTCATAACTGTAATCTATTTCCCAGTAATCTTTTTTTATGGTTCTTAAAAAAAAATGAAGTAGTTTAGGTTATCATTTAGAAATATGTACCTATAGTACCTTGGGTGACCTTTACTAATGAGCGGTGTAGAAACTTAACAAAATGTGAGTACGGAAAATTGCCTTGAAGCTGAGATTCCAGAGTAGGAAAAGGTGAGATCTTCTAGATCACCAACAGGGTTGGAGATCTCACGGTGATATTGTTCACTACAGCTTACTGCTGTCTCTGCTAAAGGATTTAGGATTTAAAGATCACATCCTGTCATGGTTCACTTCCTATTTGGCGAGTTACATCTTTAGCTGTTGGCTACCAAGTAGAATTATCAGATTTTTACAGTCGTCCATTTCATTAGATATTATCCCTGTTAATACTTTCAATTGCCTAGTTTAATATTGAGTTTTATAACTTTGCCAATGATATTCTAAGGATCAACCCATGGCGATCAATAATTTAAATGCTTGTCCTGTGGTTCAAGTTGACCAGAGTGGCTTTTCCACTGCTGAAACCTTCCCATGAACCAAGAGAAGCACCTGCTTCACTGACATATCACTTCCCGAAAGTCACTCACCTTGCTCTACTACTACTACTTATCATTTCTAAAGCACTACTACCAGAAAAGCATGAGCTGAACCCAAAATCCCTTTCCCAAAGGTGAATTCCAACACCATGAGATAAGGCTGCATTGAGGCTCGGTGGAGGATAAAACAACTTCCTCCCTCAATTGCACGTGACAAAAACACAAAGACAAGTAAGATAAGCAAAACCTAAAAACCAATGAGCAACAAGAGATATGGAGGGCTCCAATCCTGCAGAGATTCCTGACCACCTCAGCATTTTCCCAGACCTTGAAAATGTATAACATGGGCAGGCGTGACCTACCCTTAAGCTCTGCAGTTTCTGCTTCTTACCCATCCTGACCACCTCAACAGACAGAGGATGGGTTCCCAAGATAAATGATTAGCCGCAGAATTGTACTGATGGTAAATATTAGGGCAGCGGCTTTCATTAAATGCATCAACATGCCATTTCAAACAATCCAGTACCTGAACCATCTGGTACCTCTGATCTGAACATCATGTAGGCCCTTCTTGCTAACCAGCAAGGCTCACGGTTACATTTGCCAGGTGAGGGGGGGTAACACCAGCCATGAAGCAAGGTAGCCCTGTCCTGTACCAACTCAATCGTGAGCAGTCCATTGTCCTAGGGGTACACCGGCCCTGCATATAGGGCACCCCTCTGTAGAAATCTCCTTCTCTTAAGCCATGGATTTCCTTTCTGGCTCGGGTACCCCCGCCACTAGCTCAGGGTAATACAGCGGACTTACCCCGGGCTCCCCCACTATCAGCTGTGCTAGCAACGGTTTGCCTTACTCTTGTGCCCCAACCTACCGGTTAAGTGGATCACCTCCCTCCACGGGGATGTGTTAACTTGCTTCTCTCAACAGGGATATGCCAGATCAGCTCCCTCCACCGGTACCTATGCTTTCCACTATCCTCCTGGCGTATGCCCTGTGGACAGAAACTTGAGAGAGAGCTGTCATGGGTAGCGGCCCTTCCTTATGGACCTCTGAGGTTTTTTTGCCTGACAACTGTATCACCAATACTGAGCGGACTGTGGCACCCCCTCATCCTTGCACATATGCTGTGGAAGGAAACTCGAGAAGAACTGCTAGCATGGCTTAGGAGGCAGGATGCTTAAATAACCTGTGCTATGGACATCCTAAATGTGTCTGCCCCCAGTGCTGTAGCACCGACGCTGCGTATACTGCCCTGTTCCAGGGTGGATGCATTACTAAGCCTCATGTTCCATACCACAGATGGGGGAAAGCCTGCTATCTGATGTGTCAGAGGCTGCCCTAATCTGAAAATGTATATGCTGTGTTCCAGGCTTTGCCTTCATGGTTCCGAGCATGGAAATAAGGCTACTGCAAAGCCCACGGTCATGGGTCCATATACTACTACTACTACTACTACTACTACTACTACTACTACTTACGCAGCGCTGTACAATTTAACATATACACCTGTCACTGCTGATTGGCTGTGTGAGTTGTAAGATGGTTGTAAGCTGGAGTCTTGCAGATCGGGAGGAATCCTTTAATGCCCACCATAGCATCTGCTAGCCAGTGCCAAACGATTTCTTCCCCCTCTCCCACATCCCAGTGACCTGGAGGCTGTATATGCTGTTCAGAATTACTTGATGTGCGGGAAAGATGTGTCGTGTGAGCATGCAAGAAGACTGCACCCTCTCGAGGGTAGTGACCTGTGGAGTAGTGGCCACCCTTATAATAGCGTCCAGGAACGTGTTGTATTGGAACGTGTGGTCCGAATATGTGCCCCTCACTGCCACACTCAAAAGTGGTTTCTGCTGCTCCCATGCTGCACTTACCGTGCACCGAAATCCATGCTGAGGCAGGCACTGCAGAGCTATCCGCAAACCGGAGGGCTCAAACAAGGAATGCACAGCTCAGCAAATGAAGAAACCTCGCCAGACGCGGCACATGCTGAACCTGGTGTGGCTCAAGAGTAGTGGGAGCGAAACTAGATGAGGCTTGAATGAAGTGGTAACGAAACTAGACGAGGCTCAAGTGTAGTGGGAATGAAACCAGATGAGATAAGACACGCCACCGCGCCTGGGCAGAGAGAGGGTGCTGGCCTCGTGGTTGTGCTTATACGTGCCTCCACGCCTCCCATTGTCACGTGTCTATGACATGCTGCTTCCTCCTGGCTCCTGTGATTGTTGGGGAGCCGTGCGTGCTGTGGGGGCAGGGCTAGGGGCACGGTGCCAGGTTATCCCCGGCTGCCAGGCACCCTGGCCCGTGGCCTCCCCATTCTTGCAATCACAGGTTAAGCTAACCGTTTTCCCCATTACGTATAATCTGCACAGCCAGAGCCTGTATCTGTGGGTGGTTAAGCATTTCCCTAGCTAAGTGCCAGTCAATACTAATTTCAAGAGGCTGCACTTCAAAGTCCAAAGAAGTGTTTAGTGATACACAGCGGCACCTGAAAGGAGAAAATGTCATTTGGAGAAAGAAGTAACATTGGAAAAGCATCACTGAATACCTGTGACTGATGGAGAAGGAGGTGACAAGTGCAAAAAGAGACACATCCCGTTCTCTAGAATGACATCAGAAGTCAAAAGAACTGTACTCAAAATGTTGATGGTAGTAAAGGTCACATTCGTGAAAATTATCATCAACACAAACATAAATCAACATCAGAAATAAAACTAGAAATATTCAGGAGCCTAGTTTCAAATATTTAAGGGGAAAGTTATCAATATGGTTGTTTTACTGGTAACCCCGGTTACCAGTCTCCTTGCATAAAATAGCTTGAGTTAGTGATAAAATAACCCATTAGCCCACATTGATAACTTTCCCCCTTAGTGTGAAGAGTTCAAGAGCTGAGCTTATGATGTCATCATTTTTATTTATTTATTTGTTACATTTGTATTCCACATTTTCCCACCCATCTGCAGGCTCAATGTGGCTTACATAGTACCGGGGAGGCGTTTGCAGACTCCGGTGAGAACAAATACAGAGTGATGTTAGACAAGATAAAGCTCACGTGGCACGGAATGTCTCATTCCACCAATAAGAGGCAACCTCATCAGTGATGTCACAATGGCTTGATTGTCCTAGACTTGACTCACTTTCATTGCATATAACAGCCAATCTCATTAGTGATGTCACAATGGCTTGATTGTCCTACACCGGCTCACTTATTACATACAGCAGTGATGTTCATTTCTAGATAGAAATGACAGAGGTTGACAAACTCCAGAGTGGAGCAGAATGAGTAAACTGAAATTGGGTTATTTACACTTTCAAAAAGTACAAAGACTTGGAGACACTACATGAAGTTACATGGTAATACTCTTAAAATGAACATGAGGAAATATTTTTCCACTCAACAAATAGTTGAGCTCGAACTCCTTTCTGGAGGATGTGGTAACAGCATATCTGGGCTTGAAAGGTTTGGATAACTTCCTGGAGGAAAAGTCTATAGTCTCTAAAGACAGACCTGGGAAAAGGCACTACTTATCTCTGGGGCAACAACATGAAATTATTCTATTTCTTGGGACTCTTCAAAGGTACTTGAGACCTGAACAGGACACTGTTGGATGCAGGATACTGGGCTAAATACAAATTTGGTTTGCATGGTCTGTGGTTATACATTACAGCCCAGTGGACAGTTCCTCGCTGCTATAATGTAACCTCCATGTATGGTATATGAAAGGGAAATCCAAATATTAACTGCATTTATACTGTCTTGATGCTATATTTAAATTCATCTAATTTATTCACTCCTCATATTAGAGTCTGGAGGATGTTCACTTTCCATTACAGCATGAGCTCTGAGTGATTGATGACTTATATATATATATAGATATAGATATATATATAGATATAGATATATATACACACATATATATATAGATATAGATATATATATATCTATATATATACACACACACATATATATATATATATATATATATATATATAATATTCTGCCTTTCCTTCTTGTTATGAGTTCTATGTGATACATATTAGATCCCAGTGGATGGTCCTTTCTACGGCATGAGCTCTCTGTGTCATATATAAATATAGAGGAAGTAGGAGGAAAGCACAGACACAGGGGTTTGCACTGGTCAGCAAGAGAAACCAGTACTGGGCAAGATGTTGATGTAAGGGAAAAAAAATAGTGAATTAGAGAAAATGGGTTGGCTATGGAAAGGTTTTCTACTGAGTTTATTGACACGGGAGACAACGTTCAATTTGCAAAATGTTTTACTGACACACGATAAGACTTCTATATAATAGAGGAGCCTTTTAGAATAGACCACATCAGTCTGTTTTCCCAGGACAGTCATATTTGAGGTGGGAACGTTTGTGATCTAGGCCCATACGCAAAGTTTGATAATTCTTATTTTGGGTCCATAATGTACAGACTGGGAAGAGGATGTAGGTATGCAATCCACATTCAGTGGTTCCCAGACTGGTTTTCAGAATGGCAATGCCATTTCCTGCATCCAATAGAAACAGTGCATGCTTGTTGTAGGTATCCTGAAAATCCAACTGGCCGGGGAGGAGAGAGGTTGGGATCTGTCAGAACAGGTATGGAAACCTGCACTCTGAGCAAGAACAAAATCAATAGACCGTAGAAAATATACATTTGCATATGAAACAATCCTGTATATAATGAGGAAATGATTCTATTACGTTCTCGGGCTCTTCTTCCTACATTTCACTTGATTAAAATTTCCCAAACTCTGAAGGGCACAGCGAGCAGCTCTCCAGTCTGAAGGAGCCTGTAATATTGCTGAAGGTGTGAGGAGGCTTGGAAAGAGAAAAATGGTGAAATTCTGATGAACTGAAGTCCAGAGGCAGGAAGAGGAATGGGAAGGAAATGGATTAGAAAAGTGGCTTCACAGTCACAGCTGTTAAGAGAGGGCTCTGTATACTCTGTTAATCTGTTTTACACTAGAAATCTGCTTTTCACACGTGTTTAACCTTTCAGCACTTCTCTAAGGGAATCGTATTTTGCTCCCTTAGTTCTTCACTGAGAGCATGAGAAGACCTGAGACCCTGATCGACCCAGCAAATCTCTTACCACACATGAGAACTCTTAGGATGCGCTAAACCAAACAGACGTGTCCCAGGTGTCTCTCTGTTCATTGTAAGGATACCAGGAAGTTAGAATCACCCTTATCTAAATCTCAGGCCCCCAGCCTTGAAAGATCACTACATAACATATATCACAGGTGTTAACTAAAGAGATAGAAATGAGACAAAACCCAGGAGTTATGGAAGGGTCAGAATCTACTTTCTATTACATAAGAGAACGTGCAGAGGATGGTAAACATCTAGGAAGGGTCAGAATCTATTTTATATCCCATAAGAGACAGTGCAATGGATAATAAATGTCTAGGAAGGGTCAGAATCAAATTTTTATTACATAGGAGACAGTGCAGTGGATGGTAAACATCTTGAAGGGTCAGAATCTATTGTATATTACATAACAGACAGTGTAGACCATAGCAAATGTTCGGAAGGGTCAGAGTGTATTTTATATTACAAAGGAAACAGTACAATGGATGGTAAATGTTTAGGGAGGGTCAGTACTTACTTTATATTACATAAGAGATAGTGCAGTCAATGGTAAGGGGTTTCTTACAAAGAAGACATATACAGTTAAAATGTTTGACTAACTCTCAGCCCCTTGAGCAATGTCTTCTGGGGTCCCTCAGGGGTCCCCACTGTCTCCGATCTAGTTTAGCGTTTTGATGAGATCTCTGAGCAATGTTTTGGCAGAGGAAGGGGGAGGAGTGGCCTAGTGGTTAGGGTGATGGACTTTGGTCCTGAGGAACTGAGTTCAATTCCCACCTCAGGCACAGGCAGCTCCTTCTGACTCTGGGCAAGTCACTTAACCCTCCATTGCCCCATGTAAGCCGCATTGAGCCTGCCATGAGTGGGAAAGCACGGGGTACAAATGTAACAAAAAATAAATATGTGGTTGACATTACTCTGTTGATTACTCTCTCTGATCTGTCTCAGATTTAGACTAAGCTAATTGGTCTTCTCCATAAAATTGATGAATGCACAATTGCTTTTGTTAAGCTCTTCTAGATTGGTAATTCCTTATCAGTCTTTAAAATTAGGTTATACCACTTTTCCTTTGGATTAGTCTTTTAAGATATTAGGTGCTATAGTAGCTCCAACATTATCTTTTGTTCCTCGTGTGAATAGCTTGAGAAAGAAATTTTTCAAGATGTTGAGAAAACTTTGGAGGCTTAGACCTTTAATTTTGTTTGACCATTTTCAGTTGCTGGTTCAATGATTGCTAATAATTGGACTATTGTAATTCCATTTATTATGGTTGCATAGGTTCTATAATGATGAAATTACAAATCTTACAGAATACGGCTACAGGTTTATTATGTTCTGCAAAATGTTATGATAGGGTCTCTTCCCGATTCGGGAACGAGCAATTTAAAAATGATCTACTATGATTTTTAAACTTCTGTGCACCCAACTTTCAATTTATATGTTTCAATTTTACCACCATTGTTGGGTAGTGAAGATAGATCTTTCTGTGGACAAAGGTGAAGTCGGTTAATATTGTGTATCTAGATTTTCAGAAGGCATTTGATAAAGTCCCTCATGAAAGACTACAGAGGAAATTAGAGGTAGTGTCTTACTGTGGATTAAAAACTGGTTGAAAGATAGGAAACAGAGTAGGGTTAAAAGGTCAATATTTGCAATGGAGAAGGGTAGTTAGTGGGGTCCCGCAGGAATATGTACTGGGACCTCTGCTTTTTAACATATTCATAAATGACCTAGAGATGGGGGTAACTAGTGAGGTAATAAAATTTGCTAACACAAAGTTATTCAAAGTCGTCAAATCACAGGAAGATTGTGAAAAATTGCAAGAGGACCTTATGAGACTGGGCGTCTAAATGGCAGATGACGTTTAATGTGAGCAAGTGCAAAGTGATGCATGTGGGAAAGAGGAACCCGAACTATAACTATGTCATGCAAGGTTCCGCGTTAGGAGTCACGGAATGAGAAAGGGATCTAGGTGTCATCGTTGATGATACATTGAAATCTTCTGCTCAATGTGCTGCTGCGGCTAGGAAAGCAAATAGAATGTTGGGTATTATGAGGAAAGGGATGGAAAACAAAAGTGAGGATATTATTCTGCCATTGTATTGCTTCATGGTGCGACCGCACCTCGAGTACAGTGTTCAATTCTGGTTGCCGCACCTCAAAAAAGATATAGTGGAATTGAAAAGGGTGCAGAGAAGGGTGACAAAGATGATACAGAGGATGGGATGACTTCCCTATGAAGAAAGGCTGAAGAGGCTAGGACTCTTCAGCATGGAGAAAAGGCGGCTATGATAGAGGTCTATAAGATAATGAGTGGAATGGAACGGGTTAATGTGGAGCGTCTGTTTACGCTTTCCAAAAATACTAGGACAAGGGAGCATGTGATGAAGCTGCAGTGTGGTAAATTTAAAACGAATCGGAGGAAATTTTTCTTCACTCAACGCGTAGTTAGACTCAGGAGTTCGTTGTCAGAAAAAGTGGTTAAGACGGTTAACTTAGCGGAGTTTAAAAAAAGGTTGGACGGCTTCCTGGAGGAAAAGGCCATAGAATGCTATGGAATGGACGTGGGAATAATTCACTATTTCTGGGATGGGCGGGAAAAATTGTTTGTTCTTTTGGCCGCTGTCAGAGACAGAGTGCTGGGCTCGATGGATCCTTGGTCTATCCCAGCATGGCGATGCTTATGTCTAATTTGCATACATTTCATTTTCCAGGCTCTTGAGGAGTGATGTACACAAAGATATTTGTGCAACCTTTCCATTAGCAAGCCTCTGGAATGCTCTTGCACTCTGTTTTTCATTGGTGAAGAAGAGACACAATTCTCACAGAGTTTTAAGCATTTTTATTTCAGAAAACAATTCTTCTTGAGAATATTACGTTTATTTAATTTAAAATTTGTGACTCCTCATGTTGAAAGGTATCTAGCGGAGTCTATGTGCTAGTTTTGTAATGTATAAGAGACAGAGCAGCGGGTAGTTAATGTCTACCTAATGGGCAATAAAACAGAAGACTTACCCACATGCTAATTTACAGCAAGGCTGTATTATAGAAGAAGGAAAGAACCGATAAATTATTAGAGAATCAGGTTCATGAACGAGGAGAGTAATGGTGTCTGAGGGTCTCACAGTGGTGAAATCATGTGACAAGGCAGTAGGAAAACTCAGCTGGGTAGCGAGTGGTATAACCAGCAGACGGAAGGAGGGGTTAATGCCCCTAAACGAGTCTCTGCTGTGGCTCCATTTGGAACCAAGACTTTACATAGTAACATAGTAGATGACGACAGAGAAAGACCTGTATGGTCCATCCAGTCTGCCCAACAAGATAAACTCATATGTGCTACTTTATGTGTATACCTGACCTTGATTTGCATCTGCCATTTTCAGGGCACAGACCATAGAAGTCTGCCCAGCACTAGCCCCGCCTCCCAACCACTAGTCCCGCCTCTCATCACCGGCTCTGCCACCCAATCTCCGCTAAGCTTCTGAGGATCCATTCCTTCTGAACAGGATTCCTTTATGTTTATCCCACGCATTTTTGAACTCTGTTACCGTTTTCATCTCCACCACCTCCCGCGGGAGGGCATTCCAAGTATCCACCACTCTCTCCGTGAAAAAATACTTCCTGACATTTTTCTTGAGTCTGCCCCCTTCAATCTCATTTCATGTCCTCTAGTTCTACCGCCTTCCCATCTACGGAAAAGGTTCGTTTGCGGATTAATACCTTTCAAATATTTGAACGTCTGTATCATATCACCCCTGTTTCTCCTTTCCTCCAGGGTATACATGTTCAGGTCAGCAAGTCTCTCCTCATACGTCTTGTAACGCAAATCCCATACCATTTTTGTAGCTTTCCTTTGCACCGCTTCAATTCTTTTTACATCCTTAGCAAGATATGGCCTCCAAAACTGAACACAATACTCCAGGTGCGGCCTCACCAACGACTTATACAGGGGCATCAACACCTCCTTTCTTCTGCTGGTCACACCTCTCTCTATACAGACTAGCAACCTTCTAGCTACGGCCACCGCCTTGTCACACTGTTTTGTCGCCTTCAGATCCTCAGATACTATCACCCCAAGATCCCTCTCCCCGTCTGTACATATCAGACTCTCACCGCCTAACACATACTTTTCCCGTGGATTTCTACTCCCTATGTGCATCACTTTGCATTTCTTCGCATTGAATTTTAATTGCCAAACCTTAGACCATTCTTCTAGCTTCTGCAGATCCTTTTTCATGTTTCCACTCCCTCCCGGGTGCCCACTCTGTTACAAATCTTAGTATCATCTGCAAAAAGGCAAACTTTACCTTCTAACCCTTCGGCAATGTCACTCACAAATATATTGAACAGAATCGGCCCCAGCACCGATCCCCGAGGCAATCCACTACTCACCTTTCCCTCATCCGAGCGAATTCCAGTTACCACCACCCTCTGGCGTCTGTCCGTCAACCAGTTCCTAATCCAGTTCACCACGTCGGGTCCTATCTTCAGCCTGTCAAGTTTATTTAAGAGCCTTCTGTGGGGAACCGTGTCAAAAGCTTTGCTGAAATCTAAGTAGATTACGTCTATAGTACGTCCATGATTCAATTCTTCGGTCACCCAGTCAAAAAATTCAATGAGATTCATTTGGCACGATTTACCTTTTCTTGTCTCAGATCTTGCAACTTATTGGCTTCCAGGAAATTCACTATCTTTTCCTTCAGCATCGCTTCCATTACTTTTCCAATAACCGAAGTGCGACTTACCGGCCTGTAGTTTCCAGCTTCTTCCCTATCATCACTTTTGTGAAGAGGGACCGCATCCGCTGTTCTCCTAACCCACGGAACCTCTCCCATCTCCAAGAATTTATTAAACAAATATTTAAGAGGACCCGCTAGAACCTCTCTGAGCTCCCTCAATATCCTGGGGTGGATCCCGTCCAGTCCCATGGCTTTATCCACCTTTAGATTTTCAAGTTGTTCATACACACTCTCTTCCGTGAACGGTGCTATATCCACTCCATTCTCATATGTACTTTTGCCAGTCAATCGTGGTCCTTCTCCAGGATTTTCTTCTGTGAAAACAGAACAAAAGTATCTATTTAGCAAATTTGCTTTTTCTTCATCATTATCTACATAGCGGTTTGCAGCATTTTTCAGTCTCACAATTCCCTTGTCTTCCTCCTTTCACTAATATACCTGAAGAAATTTTTTAGTCACCCCTCCTTACCTTTCTAGCCAAGGATATAAAAAAGACTCAAAGTTGTTTAAAGGAAGGCGACCAGAATGGTATGTGGTTGGCACCACATGACGTATGAGACTTTGATATTTATACACTAGAGGAGAGAAGAGATGGGATGATGTGATAGAGACATTTAAATACTGCAAGGTATTATTGAGTATTGCCACACTGGGACAGACCAGCATCCTGTTTCCAACAGTGGCCAATCCAGGTCACAAGATCCCTGGCAAGAAACACATCTGTTTCAAATATGGAGAAGCTGTAGAACTAGAGGACATGAAATGAAGCTACCAAGTAAGCTTAAAAGTAGCATCAGGAAATACGTTTTCATAGGGTGGTGAATACCTGGAACACCTTCCCAGTGGAGCTGGCTCAGACAAAACCTGTGACAAAATTCAAAAAGTTATGTGGTAAACATAGAGGATCCGTATCTAGAATGAGGATGGGATCAAAGCAAAACAAGTGACACTGGGGGGGGGGGGGGGGGGGTAACTCGCACAGAGCAACAGGTACAATCCTAAACAAACACAAAACAACAGGGGTGGAGAAAATTCCAAATGACCGACACAAACAAAGAGTAAGAACGTCCAAAATGTTTATTCGTCAAGACAAACTGATCTAAAAGACTCTACATTGGCCGTGTTTCGGCAACAAGCTTCTTCGGGGGTCAATAAGGTTCAGATAAGTCGGCACTGCAGAGAGTGTGAAAGCTGTTAAAAACTGGAACACAGTGCACTCCTCCACTCCAAGCACCAGACCTCACCGGCCTGTAGTTCCCAACCTCGTTCTTCTGCTTTTGTGGAGAGGGACATCTGCTCTTCTCCAGTCCTCCAGGGACCACTCCTGATTCTAGAGAAGCATTGAAAAGTGGAGCTGCTAGAACTTCCCTAAGTTGTCAGACCCCTTGGATGGATGCCATCCGGCCCCATCGCTTTGCTTACCTTTAGTTTAGCCAGCTCCTGACAAACACAGTCCTCTGAAAATTGTTCAGGGACTACCACCCTCCCATTTCTATTTATGTTTATCTTCTGCGGTCCTGCTCCCAGCCCTTCAGCAGTGAGATATTAACTAAGCAATTCTGTGTTATCTATTTCAGTTTCTACACATTCCTCCCCTCCACCTTTGAGTTTCACAATGCCACTTTTGCATTTCCTCCTATCACTAACATATCTAAAAAACGTCTTGTCCCCTCATTTTACAAAGGCACAGAGGAGGTAACCTGCATGCTCTGCACCGAGACAGGTACGACTCCAGCAACCTTGCTGAGCAGACTGCACGAACCCTGCTGGTCTTGATCCAGCTTCTGTTACTGCATTACTATGTTATTATATAAAAGACAAGAAACCTGAGGGAGTGTTACACAAATAACGAAACACAACATGATGTAGTATATAGAAGCAGCATCAGACAATGGGGTTTCAATACCTAATCACATTAACTAGTGACCCTTTAAGATCAGAGTCACGCTATGCATTTATGATTTGTGAATATCTGTGAATGTTCACAGACCACTGCCGATAGATAGCTGAAACTGAACAAAAGCTGAAACCACAGCCTGGCTGTGTTAACCAGGGCCCCCCCGGAGAGCAAACCCCAGTGCAAATGCATGACTCAGAGACTGTGGATATCTCCAAACCAGAGAATGTTCCCAGAGCCCTATTGCTCTTGTCCTGAATCTTGTGAACCTGTGAGAAGGAGAGGGCCTCACGGCCCAGCCTCTCTTTATAAAGAGAGGACAATTCAAGGTCATTCGCTAAGAGAGGGCTGGCAGAGACCCAGAGAGACAGAACAAGAGACAGTCCCTCTAGCCTGAAAGGCTACACATTGATATGATTGCCCTGCCGCAGCTCCTGAAATGGATTTTCTGCACGGAGAATCAGAAAGCTTTACAATGTATGGTGGGAACACACAGAGGAGGTGTCGGTGCAAAGGATCGGGCTTGCAGCTTGTGGGAAAACCTGTTTTATCTCCAATGAAAGGCCTCTGCATTTGGCTGCAGCATGAGCCAGTACTCTGCAACATTTCATTGATATGCACCTCACATCCTTCCTCACAAGCGAACAGGCAGCTGCTGAGAGCCTGCATCGGCCCAAAACCCCCATATCTATTGATGAGCATCGATCAAGCGGTTCGGATGTAGCAGCACAAGGTCAGCACATTGCATCAGGCAGGTGAGGGTCTCTGATCCCACTGCAGTCCCATACTGACACGCTCTGGTTTTCCTCTGACGCTGTCCTCCAAAACCAGTCTGAGCACCAAATCCAGGTCCAGCCTGGCTGTGCTTCCACTCTCAGTGTCCCAAAAGCCTTGATTTGTCTCATTGTGGAAAAAGCAGGCCTCTGTCTGTCGAGCGTTGAATATTTGCTGATACTTGGATAAATTCCAGCCGCACCCCCAGACCTCCTTGGATAGCATCGGGGCAATATGAACAGACGCTACCCAGATAATGCCGCTAGAAATCCAGATACGGCCCAAGTTCACATTCTTCTAGCTTTCGCTGTCACCTTTTCTACCTGTTTGGCCACCTTAAGATCATCACATATGATCACACCCGCTTCCTGCTGCTTTTTAGTGCACAAAAGTTCTGCACCCTCTAAACTGTATCGTTCCCTTGGGTTTTTGCAGCCCAAACACATGACCCTGAATTTTTTTAGCATTAAATCTAAGCTGTCAAATTTCAGACTATTCTTTGGGTTTTGATAGGTCCTTCCTCATGTTATCTACACCATCAGGTGTGTCTACCCTATTGCAGATTTTGGCATCGTCACAAAGAGGCAAAATCTTACCAGATAGCCCTTCAGCAATATCGCTTACAAAAATGTTAAAAAGACCCATTTCAAGAATAGAACCTTGCGGCCCACCACTGGTTAACATCCTTTTCCTCAGAATGAGCTCAATTTACTGCTACCCTCCGTTGCCTTCCGCTCAACCAGTTCCCAACTCAGATGATCCAGAAGTGGACATAGGTGGGTCACCTTTTTCAGGGCCGTGCCAAGGGTCTCTGGCGCCCCCCTGCAGACTATCAGTTGGCCCCCTCCCCCCCCCCCGGTGAAAATGATCGCTCACCACTTGCCACACTGACAGGAATTGTCAGCAATATTCTTAGAAACAAATTGCTATACATTGCAAAATAAGATAGCAGATGTAAATTCTCAAAGTGGACATATTCCAAACACTAAAATGAAAATAAAATGATTTTTTTCTACCTTTGTTGTCTGGTGACTTTCTTTTTCTGATCATGCTGGCCCAGTATCTCATTCTGCGGCTATCTGTCCTCTTAACTCCGTTTCCAGGGCTTCCTTTCCATTTATTTCTTTCCTTTCCTCCTTTCTTCTTCACCGTGGTTCAACGAAGAACTGAAAAAACTCAAAACACAAGTTAGGAAACTAGAACGTGCGTGGAACAAAAAGAAAGACGATCCCATACTTAACGACCGGAAACAACTTCGAAGGAAATATAAATACACCATAAGACAAACCAAAAGACAATACTACAAAACTGAAATTGGACCAAATTACAAAGACACATACAAACTCTTCCAACTTGTGAATAAATTACTAGACACCACTCCAGTCACCAACAACTGCAAAGACACACCAGGAGCTGACGACCTGGCGAAATACTTCAAGGAGAAAATTATTCAACTGCGACTGAAAATACCCGCTAGCCACATCGAATACACCACACTCCTAGACTGCCTGGACCCAGACCCTGGAATCTACCCAGCAGACAGGATCTGGACTGAATTCATAACACTACCGGAAGATCTTATCTCACAAACGCTCAAAAGATACGCCAAATCCTACTGCAAACTAGATATTTGCCCAAACAACCTCATGAAATCGGCCCCTCAACAATTTATAACGGACCTAACAAACTACGTGAACTTTATGCTACAAAATGGACTCTTCCCAAGGGAAAAAGGCAACATCTTACTCACCCCTATACCTAAGGATGCAAAGAAAAATGCTAATGAACTAACGAACTATAGACCAGTAGCATCCATCCCACTAATTACCAAAATAACAGAAGGTATAGTGACCAAACAACTCACAGACTACTTAAACAAGTTCTCAATATTACATGATTCTCAGTCAGGATTTCGCTTTAATCACAGCACTGAAACAGTATTAGTCACGCTTATGACCAAACTCAAACAACTAATAGCAAACGGCAACAACATTCTATTGTTACAATTTGACATGTCAAGTGCATTTGATATGGTCGACCATGGAATTCTATTACATATCCTCGAATACTTCGGAATTGGAGGCAATGTCCTTAACTGGTTTAAAGGGTTCCTCACTACACGCTCATACCAAGTGACATCAAAGTCGACTACATCAGCCACATGGATACCTGAATGCGGAGTTCCACAGGGATCCCCCCCTCTCACCGACCATATTCAACCTAATGATGACACCCTTGGCCAAACTACTATCGAATCAGAACCTAAACCCACACATATACGCTGATGATGTAACGATCTTCATCCCATTCAAACAAGATCTAAGGGAAATCTCCAATGAAATCAAACAAAGCCTACATACTATGAATTCCTGGGCAGATGCTTTCCAGTTGAAACTCAATGCAGAGAAAACCCAATGTTTGGTACTAACCTCGCAATACAACAAGAATAAATTTACCACCATCAACACACCTAAACTAAATTTACCAGTCTCGGATTCCCTAAAAATCCTTGGTGTTACAATTGATCGACACCTAACACTTGAGAACCACGCAAATAACACTACACTACTAAAAAGATGTTTCATGCAATGTGGAAACTAAAAAGAGTCAGACCATTTTTTCCAAGAAATGTCTTTCGCAATCTGGTACAATCATTGGTACTTAGTCATCTGGATTACTGCAACTCACTTTACGCTGGCTGCAAAGAACAAATACTTAAAAAACTCCAGACAGCTCAGAATACAGCAGCCAGACTAATATTTGGCACTCCAAAATACGAAAGCGCGAAACCCTTGCGGGAAAAACTACACTGGCTTCCACTAAAGGAACGTATCACGTTCAAACTCTGCACCCTGGTCCACAAGATCATCCACGGTGACGCCCCAGCCTACATGTCAGACCTGATAGACCTACCACCCAGGAACGCAAAAAGATCCTCTCGCACATTCCTTAATTTACATCCTCCCAAATGCAAGGGTCTGAAATACAAATCAATGCATGCATCTACCTTTTCCTATACGAGCACGCAACTTTGGAATGCGCTGCCACGTAACCTGAAAACGGTCTTGAATCGACCAATTTCCGCAAACTATTGAAAACCTATCTTTTCGACAAGATATGTCACAAAGATCAGCATGTGTAACTGTATAATTCAACATTTGTAACTGTATAGTCTTAAAACTTCTAGACTGTCTTATAATGTGTTATAATGTCTTTCTGCTCTAACGCCCTCATCTATCTAACTACCATGTAACACAAAACCCTCTGTAAACCAAATGTATACTCAATGCTACTTCCAGTATCCATGACAAAATGTAAGCCCCATTGAGCCTGCAAAGAGGTGGGATAATGTGGGATACAAATGCCATAAAATAAATAAATAAATAAATTTCTGGTCCTCAGCTTCTGCCTATTTTCTTCATCCATGTGCAGTTTTTCTCCTCTCTTCCTTTTCCCTCATTTCATCTCCTTCATCTCTCTTCCCTCCCCTTTATGTCCAGCAATTTCTCCTCTCTCCCCAAGCCCTGCCCTGCAATCCATATCCATCCATGCCCATCTGTCCCCTGCCCCCTCCATTCATCCCTATCCAGCAATTCCCCTCTCTCTCTGAGCCCTACTCTCCCATCAATCCATGCCCATCTGTCCCTTGCCCCCTCCATTCATCTCTGACCCTATCCAGCAATTCCCCTCTCTCCCTGAGCCCTGCCCTCCAAATCCATGCCCATCCGTGCTCCTCTGTCCCCTGCCCCCTCCATTCATCCCTATCCAGCAATTCCCCTCTCTCCCTGAGCCCTGCCCTGCAATCCATATCCATCCATGCCCCTCTGTCCCCTGCCCCCTCCATTCATCCATATCCAGCAATTCCCCTCTCTCCCTGAGCCCTACCCTCCCATCAATCCATGCCCATCTGTCCCTTGTCCCCGCCATTCATCCCTGACCCTATCCAGCAATTCCCCTCTCCAGGGGCGTAGCCAGACACCCAGGTTTGGGTGGGCCTGGACCCAAGGTGGGTGGGCAGCACTCTGCCTTGTCCTACAAGTGCTTTGGTTTCTCCCTCTCTCGCCTGCATGCCATATGGTCTTTAAAACATCCCCTCTCCCCCGTATACCTTTTAGCAGATTTTCACTGGCAGCAAAAAGTTGTTGGGAGTTTTTGGCTGGTGGGGCTTGGGGTCCCTGCCAGCCACATTATACCAGTAGGTGTGCTGCTACTTGGTGGGCCTGAACCTAAAGTGGGTGGGCCTGGGCCCACCCCAGCCCACCCTTGGCTACGCCACTGCCCCTCTCTCCCTTCCATGAACCCTGCCCTCGCATGCTCCTCTCTCCCCTGCCCTCCCGCTCCCATGTCCCAACTGCCCGCCCTCTTCTCCCCCCCACACACCTTCCAACATCCCTTTCCTTTTTTTTTCTTTTAAATTTACCTCAATCCGGCAGCGCATGCGCAGCGTCAGTGAAGGAGGCGGCGCTCCCGACGTGTCTACTGTCTAGCCTTCGCTTCGCTCATGTTCCGCCTTCTTCTGACGTCAAGGAAATGACGTCAGAAGAAGGCGGAACATGAGCGAAGGGGAAGGCTAGACAGTAGACACGTCGGGAGCGCCGCCTCCTTCACTGACGCTGCGCTGCCGGACGGAGGTAAAATTAAAAGAAGAAAAAAAGGAAAGGGATCTTCTTGCTGCGGGAGCGGGAGGGCGAGGTAAGCATGGTGCAGCGGCGCCCCCCAAAGGATGGCGCCCCCCTGCCATGCTTACCCTGCTTACCGTATTGGCACGGTCCTGACCTTTTTCTTCAGGGCCCCCAGAGTGGGGGAAATCCATTGCAGATGATTCAGAAGCAAGTTGGTCATCATTTTCCTCAGGGCCTCTGAGGGGGCTGCTTGGGCTGAATTACAGTGATCCAGAGGAGACATTTACTGACGGACAATTAGAAACTCTTGAAGAGACAAATATAGTTTGAAATGTTGTATCAAGTAGAACTTATTAAAAAAACAATTTCACCCATGCATTTAAGTGTGATAAGTTGGAATCCATAAGCACCCATTTGATGTACCTCTGACAAAACTGATTATTAATCAAAACATTCAGGAAATCTTTGGCTTTTTGTTACTGGTGTCTAGACACCACCTTGGTACTCGTTTTTAATCTTACCTGTAGCGTCTGCTCCGTTTCCTCTTTTCTCCACTTCCTCCTCCTAAACCTCTCTCTTTTCTCTTTTCCTGCTTTATTTTGCAAACTGCTTAACAGCATATTTTATGCATCTGGATGTATATCAAGTCATAGCAATATTAATCATAATAATAATAATATGTGAATTCTTCAGCAAACACACCAGGGTCACGACTGATCCACAGATTAACACATGTAGTTGCATATATCGGATCTGCAATGCATTCAAATGTATGCCATGTTTATTATAGAAACCCAGACTGGTGGTGGGATCCTCAGGACAGGTTCCTGGAGCCTTGCTGTGCCCCCTTCATCCCCAACCCCCACAGTATTCTCAGAACACTGCACTGATTGATGAGTTTTGTGGGTGGCTGCTGGGGGTTTCCCTCAGGCAGTAGCCAACAGGCCCCAGGGCCTTGGCTCATGTGATTTTGATCAGAATGAGGAGTCAGTTGAAATGAATTGGGTCAAAAGCCTTCATGTGAAGAGGGCCAATGATAGAGCACGTTTCCTTATGTCCAAAGCTTCCTTGCTGCAAAAGCTCTTGACACTTTGCTGTGTAGGACGAGACAAAGCCTTTATTCCCACAGTCCCTGCAGGCTGGGAATCTCTGCAAAATGATGGGCAGCAGATACAGAGAGAAAAGTGCTGCCCTATGCAGAAACCCAGAGGGATATGCTGAGAAATCACTGTTCTGTACAATATATCATGACACCATATTACATGACATTAAACTCAACAGAAATCCATTCTTCAGTAAATGTACGGTGCATTTCTGTCAGGAGGAATTTTAAAAGAAGGTCCCATGTCCTCTCGCTACTGCTGGAAAAGATATTCTTCACAGAGCAGCTTCAGAAGACACCCAAATGCGTGCTCCACTCTCTACGTATCGGAGTTCTACGCAATGAGCAGACACTAGAAAAAGGGAGTGTTTCTTACTAACAGATTATTACCCATAACAGTTCCCGATACTGTGTGTACACACCAGAGAGGCAGGGAGTGTTTCTTACTAACAGATTATTACCCATAACAGTACCTGATACTGTGTGTACATACCAAAGAGGCAGGGAGCAAAGAAAAGCTATGAAAATGGTATGGGATTTGCATTGCAAACCGTACAAGGAGAGACTTGCCAACCTGAACATATATACCTTGGAGGAAAGGAGAAACAGGTTGTTACATGATACAGACATTCAAATATTTGAAAAATATTAATCCGCAAACGAACCTTTTCCGGAGACAGGAAGGCGGTAGAACTAGAGGACATGAATTGAGGTTCAAGGGGGGGCAGACTCAGGAGTAATATCAGGAAGTATTTTTTTATGGAAAGGGTGGTAGATACATGGAATGCCCTCCTGCGGGAGGTGGTGGAAATGAAAACGGTAACGGAATTCAAACGTGTGGGATAAACACAAAGGAATCCTGTTTAGAAGGAATGGATCCAATGAATCTTAGTGGAGATTGGGTGGTGATGCCGGTAATTGGGAAACAAAACAGGAGCTGGGCAGGCTTCTACGGTCTACACTCTGATCGTGACTGAATAGATATAGATGGGCTGGAGTGTAAATTTTAAGGGGTTTCAACGTTAGCTCCAGAACTTAGTACAAGAAGAGTGCTGGGTAGACTTCTACAGTCTGTGCCCTGAGAATGGCAAGGACAAATCAAACTCGGGTATACATATAAAGTATCACATACCATGTAAAATGAGTTTATCTTGTTGGGCTGACTGGATGGACTGTACAGGTCTTTATCTGCCGTCATTTACTACTATGTTACTTACTAACAGATTACCATGTTTTGGTATCAGCGAGTATATATATGTATACATATATTTTGGTATTTCCCTTTTTGGTTCCATCTTTGTGGAATGTCTTTCTACTATACCTCAGGCATGAAGATTCCTTGAAGAAATTTCAAGCAGACCCGTGATTACCCTGTCATGCCTTGGAGTTAGGCGATCACATGTTAGTTGTCATTCTGTCTGTATGTTCTTATAAATTGTTTTATTATATTTTTCTGCTTTTATTTCTTGTGTTTTTGTAAAAAATGTTATGGTAGATCACCACAATGGGTTGCTGCTTAGAAGGTGGTTATGAAATTATGTTTATTAGTATACCCACTGTAACTTAGACCAGTTCCTTATATCTTGATTAACTGTACAAAGACGTAGCCACCCATCTATTTATCCCAACTGACTCTGTTCCACCCCATCTTGTCGAGATCTATATATATCTGCACTTGGCCTCTCAGCTATATGGTAAACTGTATTGTAGAAAAGAATTAGTATCACAGAACGTTATTTGAATGTTCTAATTGTGTGTTTATTGGCTATTCCATTGGTATTATGCTTACATGGTGTTATATCTCTGTTCGAATTTTAGTGCTGTTAAATGTGTATATTTTTGATCCTATTTCATGGTAGTCTTATTATTAGGTCTCAATTTGCCACTTTCATTTTCCTCTTTCACTGTATCTATGTTTTTACTTGTTCAGTTTACTATTGTTATGCTGTTAACAAAATTATAAGTTTTATGTTAAACTGTACTGGCTGTACACCGCCTTGGGTGAATCTCTTCATAAAGGTGGTTAATAAATCCCAATACATAAATAAATAATAAATACATTGAATTTTGGCAGGGCCACCGAGACACAAAAAATGCCCCCCCACCCCACTGCCGCCGCTGACTTCCTTGCCATATTCAATATTTCTCTTCTTTCCCTCCTCCCCTCAACAATGTTCCTGCAAGCTACAGGCATCATCAACAAAGAAGCAACTTACCTCTGCCTGGCCTCCGATGTGTTTCCTCTGCTGTGTGTCCTGCCTGTGTGGACACAGGAAGTTGTGTCAGAGGAGGTGGGACAAAGCAGAGGGAACATGTCCCAGGCCAGCTGGAGATGGGTTGCTTTCTTTTTTGATGTTTGCAGGAACACTGTTGAGGGGAGGATGCTTATGTCTGGGCCCCCCTTGGAGGTCGAGCCCGGGGGAATTTTGCCCCCACCTTCCGTTCCCTCTTGGCGGCCCTGAATTTTTGTAATATCATGTGATCTACTCTGGATTGACTTTATTTTCTCACGTTCACCCCTCCAATCCCAGTGTAAGTCTGACAAGTGTAAATGAATTTCGGCTAGCACAGTTGGATTCAGGGTATGAATGGCAAATATAAAGAACTTCTGTTCCGCAACTTGCCCAAAGTCGTAGTGCAAATTACAAGAAATCAAGACAGATTAATAATCTCTGAACAAAATATAATATGGACCTATTACGTAAGAATATACAAATCATATCTTCAGAAACATCCTAAATAAATGGGTTTTTAACAATTTATGAAATTTTAAGTAGGAGAGTTCACATATAATCTCTTCAGGGAGAGAATTCCAATGTTTAACAGCTAGATAATGAAATGACGCATTAAAAATATCACCGACAGTGAACCTGTTTCACACACGGAAGAAGCAAGGAAAGGTTACTCCTAGTTCATGAACATTTAAATAAAAACAACTAGCGTTCAGTAGCGTACCAAGGGGCAGCCTGCCCTGGGTGCAGTAAGCAAGGGGGTGCGTAGAGCAGGCACGCACGGCTGTTGGCTGAGCTCTACCGGTCTCCTGCCCCCTCTAACATTACTTCCTATTCCGTGGCAGGGGACCGGCAGAATCGACAGCCGCGCTCCTGCTCCACGCACTGCCTTGCTGGGAGGAGAAAGGTCTGGTGATGTGTTTCGGTGGGGGGGGGGGGGGTAATGCAGCGGGGAGGGGCGCAGCGGCAACCTTCCCCAGGTGGCAAAGAGGCTAGGAACGCCACTGGGAGTGCTACCATAAACAATTCTGAAAATAGCAGGTCTATCAACAGGGAGACAGATCACTCCAGTTTCCTCGTTCAATCACGATTCGAAAGTGCCAAACCCCTCCAAGAAAAACTGCATTGGCTCCCAATCAAAGAACGTATTACCTTCAAAATATGCACCCTGGTCCACAAAATCATCTACGGCCAAGCCCCAGGATACATGACAAACCTCATAGACCTACCAAGCAGAAACATAACCAGATCATCTCGAACATACCTAAACCTCCATTACCCAAACTGCAAAGGTCTTAAATACAAAGCAACCTATGCATCCAGCTTTTTCCTATATAAGCACCGAACTATGGAACACATTGCCAAAAGATGTGAAAATAACCTACGACCACCTAAACTTCAAGAAATTACTAAAAACCAACCTGTACAAAAAGGCATACCCCACCGACCCAACATAAATTACCTACATACCACAACACAACAAAACCAAAGCTCGTAACGGACACTATATAACCTTACCCCTCCTCAACCCCCATTGTACTTGAAACACATGTACCTTATCCGACCACATTATCACCTTGTAATTTGTTTCTCTACCGGACTTGGCGAATGCCTTTACGGTACTATGTAAGCCACATTGAGCCTGCAAATAGGTAGGAAAATGTGGGATACAAATGTAACATATAAATATCTTGGAGTAATCTTTGATTCAGTCCTGTCTTTTAGCTCACAGATACCTGCTGTTGTGAAGAAATCATTTTACTTTTCAGACAGTTACGGTTAATTAGAAATTGAATAGATCAGAAATCATTATGCAGTCTATCATATGCATATATTACTACACGCTACGACTACTGTAATGTTATTTACACTGGTATCACTAAAGCTAACTCGAAACGGTTGAGTTACTGATACATAGGGCACTTCATACCAACCTGCTGTCTTATCTTGCTGCACTGATGACCCCATATACGCTAGGCCGTCCTTTTTGCCCACTTACAGATAACAGACTGGTTGTACCTTCCATTTAGGGCCAGATGAGATTCCACTCGCTCGTCGACTTTCTACTTTCTCTCCACTCGCTCATCGACTTTCTACTTTCTCTCCCCAGCATTATGGAGTTCATTACCAAAAGCAAATCAGACTAGAAGGGTCTTACACCCAATTTCGTAAAGCATTAAAAACACATTTCTACATGATGCAGGATCTCAATCGATAGATCACACAGGAATCTGAAGTGCAATTAATGTCTCTGTGGTTGACATATGAACGTTACTTTAGGTTTGTTTGACCCACTATCTTGAGTGAGAGATTTGTCTTCTTTTCTATCTTTTAAATGGAGTTTCTAAATGTATATTAAAAAATGTTTTTGTTTGTAACATTTGCTGTTTAAACCATTCTGTTTTGTTATGCAATAAGTAAATAAATAAACAATAAAGTCTTATCAGGTATGAGGTGCTGGTTTCATGGTGTCACAATCCAAAAATTGCTCTAACAGCAGCGATTACAATAATCAAACAATGACAGACTGAGTCAGGAAAATAAAATGCTCCCGACAAAAGCAATGCTTAATACGTTTTAATATTTTCAGTTTCTGAAAAACCAAACAGGTTTATTTATTTAATTGGCCCCTCATAGTAAGACGAGAGTTCAATATCGGTCCCACAATTCTCAAACATGGCTCCAACTGAAAATCTGTGCTGTTCAATGAGTAGGTATAGATGGAGGGCCAAACCAAATGAATTTCGTCTTTTTGGTATTCTGTTTCAAATGAGGTAAGGTTGCCCATTCCTCAACCTGAGAACAACAGGATTGCAATTGGGAGCTTATGGTCTACAGGAAAGAATCAAAAGGGAGTAATAAAGAAATACCATCAGCATAAGTATAATAAGAGAACCCCTTATCCCTCTACCAATTCCCAAAGGTTGCCTTAATTTGGTTCAACAGGAGAGTAGATAGGGGGAAGCCTGAGGGACCCCACAGGACATCATCCAACTTGGGGAAACAACTCCATCCTGCTTAACCAAGTATGAATGATCACTGAGAAAGCCACAAAACCATGAGAAAATTCTTCCAGAAATACCAATAGACTAAGAAATCTAGCCTATCAAGTCAAAAGCAGCAGAAAGATCAAATTGCAATAGCAACACCTGATGTCCACAAGATAATGAATCTCAGCTAAGAAGCTTCTCTCTCCCTCCATTTCAACCTCATCCCCATGGATGATGTTACCCCTCAATTTACGTCCTTGTTGTCTTCAAGGCTGCACATGACTACCGACAGAATCAGACAACCACCTGAAATGTAATGCTAAGAAGTTTGAAACAATTATTTTACCCTCTAGACCCCATATTATTTTACCACCTCGTATTCACGGCATAGATAAACCCCTCAAGGACTCTGTTACGATCTTTGGGGTCTACTTACATAATTCTCTTGCCTTTCAACAGTAGATCTCATCCGTTGTATATCATAGCTTTTATACAATGCGGCAGATCTGGTTTGTCCGCTCTGTAATTGACATTTCCTCACTCAGGGTCCCTCTCTTGGCCCTGGTCATTTCAAAACTCCCTGTATCATGGCCTACCAGTTTCTCAAACCCAACGACTTCAGATTTTCGAGACCACCACCATTAAACTGTTCTGTGGTTAATAAAGATATGACCATATGAAACTAGCTCACTGACTCCTATCAGACTCCCTTTAAATACTCAGCCACTGTACATCAGGTCCTGCGCTCTGGTCTTCCAATACTTCGTTCTTCTCAATGTCATTTCCTTACTGTTCCCTCCTTGAGAAATACTTTTTTTTATTTTTAGCATTGCCACACCTCTCCCATTGCCATCTCAGCCTCTCCCAATCAAGACAGAATCTTTCATTGACACATTTAAATGCCATCTTAAAACGCACTTATTTTCTCAGGCCTTTCTGCAACCCTGACCTTCCCCTTCTATAGAAAATGGCATTTGTTTTTCATTTTTAATTGCAACCCTGATCTTTCCTTCTGGACTTGCAGCCTTCTGTACTATGCTTTCTTTCCACTCTTGCTTTATCCATCCCTTGTCTCCCCTATTCCCCTTAAAGGATTGTAATATTTTCCTCCCACTTATGTATCCCCCCTTTTCTTTTGTTTTATATTGGGCTTCTGCTCCCCCTCAACCATTTCAATGTCTTTGTTTGTATTAGCAGTATTACCAAATAAAGCTCAACTTGATCTTAAACATTTCCCATTCTTTGATCACTGTATTTAATGAGATTGTGGACCCGAAATTCCTAAAACAGCTGAATGTAACTTGTCTTGAACTATGACTGAAAAGATATGAGCTAAATCTAAGTACAAACAATGGTGTCCTCTCCCTATCCTGTGACACTCTGTCTGAAGTGCCCCACAGTCTAAGCCTTTTTATGATCATAATTAGTCCTGATGAGACACTGATGTGAAATTGATCCCTGGCTGCTGGAATTGAATGAATTTCATATGAGAGCTCAACTCAGAACTGTGCATCCTGCCGGTTGGATAGTGAAAGTGAAGGAGCTGAGATCAACCTATCTGGGGAGAAGGAATGAGAACCCCGAAGGGCTGGGAGCGATGGGATGCATTTCACTCCTTGAAAAATAAAATGAAAATTCTCCCCAGACAGGGAAGAGAATGTGCTCAGAGGATCTAAGAGACATGAGTAGAAAAGTACACAAGGACACAGATATTGCCATATTGGGAAAGACTGATGGTCCATCAAGTCCAGTATCTTGTTGCCAACAGTGACCAATCCAGCTGACAGGTACCTGGCAAGATTGCAAAAGAGTAAAACAGATTTTTATTCTGCTGATCCCATGAATAAGCAGTGAATGTTCCCAAATCCATCTTAATAATAACTTATAGACTTTTCTTTTATGAAATTGTCTAAACCTTTTTAAACCCTGCTAAGCTAACTGCTTTTACCACATTCTCTGGCAATGAATTCCAGAGTTTAATTACTCATCAAGTGAAGAAATATGATCTCCAATTTGTTTTAAATTTACTACTTAACAGGTTCATTGCGTGCCCCCTAGTCCTAGTATTTTTGAAAAGAGTAAACAAGTGATTCATGTCTACCCGTTCCATTCCACTCATTATTTTATAGACCTCTATCATATCTCCCCTCAGCCATCTTTTCTCCAAGCTGAAGAGCTCTAACCGCTTCCCTCATAGGGAAGTTGTTCCATCCCTTTTATCATTTTCATCGTCCTTTTCTGTACCTTTTCTAATTCTGTTATATCTTTTTTTGAGATGCGGTGACCAGAATTGCATACAGAATTCGAGGTGTGGTCGCACCCAGACATGCCAAAAGTTACACGCATTTGCTCTTCTTCTCTAGCTCACATGCTGAAGCACCTTTTTCTCCAGCATTGGCTCCTCTCCTCTCCACCCTGGTTCAACATCTTTCTCCCGCTTCCCTCCCGGTTTGGCAGTTGTCATTCACTTGCTCCTTCTCACCCCCCCCCCCCTTTTCCTTTAAGCTTGTCATCTTTCATCCTGGCTACCTGCAGTGTTGAAAGCAGGCTGTCTGTGGGTGGTCTGTGGGGCCTTCCCTCTGCCAGTCCAGCCACCTCTGATCTACTTCCTGTTTCCAAAGGAGGCAGGACCGGCAGAAGGAAGGCCCCCGGACCACCCACAGACAGCCTGCTTTCAACACTGCAGCCAGCCACGATGGAAGACGAGCTTATAGGACAACGGGGTGTGGGAGGGAGCGACTGAGTAGGAGAGAGATGCTGAAACAAAGGGGAAGGAGAAGTGAGGAGGGAAGGGAGTGAGATGTCATTCCACAAGAGAGGGGGAGAGTTAGAGGATGCGGGACCTGCAGGGAAAGGGAGGGAAATACACAGTGGGGGGGGGGAGGAGGAGAAGGAAATGAAATGATGCCGCGATCTGCGAGGGAAAGAGGAAGAGAAAGAGAGAGTGGATCCACAAGAAGTGGGAGAGAGTGAGGGGTGAAGTCAGGGTCAGGAGAGAGAGGGACCTTTGCTAAATTCCTGGTGAGGAAAGCATGAAGAAAGGGGCAGAGGGAGAGATGCTGGACATGGAGAAGGATAGAGTCAGGGCCGTGCCGATGCGGTAAGCGAGGTAAGCGCCGCAGGGGGGCGCCCACCTCTGGAGGGTGCCGCCGCGGTGCTTACCCTCGCCCCGCGCCGCCAAGGCCTTTAAACCTTTTACCTGGGTCGCAGCAGCGTCAGTGAAAGCACTGCCGACCAGCAAGGGCAGGGCGGTGGGGGTGGTCCGCCCCGGGTGTCATCAGAAAGGGGGGGTGCCGCCGCTCCCGCTGCTCTTCTTCCTGGCACCCCCCCCCCCGCACCAGCCCTTTAAAAAGAAATTGCCGACGCGAATAGCGAGCACAGCACCTCGTGTGCAAGTAAAGAAGCGGATCCGATCATCTCATTGGGCTTTCCCTCATTGTCCCGCCCTCCTCTGACGCAACTTCCTATTTCCTCTAGGGCGGGACAGTGAAGGAAGGCCCAATGAGATGATCGGATCCGCTTCTTTTACTTGCACACGAGGTGCTGTGCTCGCTATTCGCGTCGGCAATTTCTTTTTAAAGACCGGTTGGCAGGGAGAAGACGAGGCAGGGTGAGGGTGGGGGACAGATGGGGTGAAGGTGGGGGGGACTCGGATAGCAGAAGGGACTGGGTGGGAGACAGATGGGGTGAGGGGGACTCGGATGGGCGACAGATGGGGTGAGGGTGGGGGCACATGGATAGCAGAAGGGACTGGGTGGGAGACAGATGGGGTGAGGGGGACTCGGATGGGCAGAAGGGACTGGGTGGGAGACAGATGGGGTGAGGGTGGGGGGCACTTGGATAGCAGAAGGGACTGGGTGGGAGACAGATGGGGTGAGGGGGACTCGGATGGGCAGAAGGGACTGGGTGGGAGACAGATGGGGTGAGGGGGACTCGGATGGGCAGAAGGGACTAGGTGGGAGACAGATGGGGTGAGGGGGACTCGGATGGGCAGAAGGGACTGGGTGGGAGACAGATGGGGTGAGGGTGGGGGCACATGGATAGCAGAAGGGACTGGGTGGGAGACAGATGGGGTGAGGGGGACTCGGATGGGCAGAAGGGACTGGGTGGAAGACAGATGGGGTGAGGGGGACTTGGATGGGCAGAAGGGACTGGGTGGGAGACAGATGGGAGAAGGGGCATGGATCTGGAACTGGGGTCTGAAAAGTGAGCAGGAGGGAGAATGGGGTCATGCCTGGGGCAGGGGTGGATGGGAGAATCAATGGATCTGGAACTAGGGGCAGCCGCAGGTGGGAACTGGGAGCCGAAAAGAGGGGGCATTGAGAGAGGGGGGATAGATCCTGGACGGAATGGGGAGTGAGAGGGAGGGCAGACCCTGAATGGTTGGGAGGGGGAAAGAGAGAGGGCAAATGGTGAATCGAAGGAGCAGAGAGAAAGGGCAGACAGTGGATAGAAGGGAGTGAAAGAGCAGACAGTGGATGGAAGGGGCAGAGATAGAGGGCAAATGCTGGAGGGAAAGGAGAGAGAGAGGGCAGATGGTGGATGGAAGGGGGAGAGAGAGAGATGGCAGACTGGGGCAGATGGTGGATGGAAGGGGCAGAAATAGAGGGCAGATGTGGATGGAAGAAACATTAGAGAGGACAGACACTGGATGGCAGAGAGAGAGAGCGAAGACAGATGCTGGATGGAAGGAAGACGGTGAAAAGAAGATGAGGAAAGCAGAAACCAAAGACAACAAATTGTAAATATATATTTTTATTATTTTGCTTTAGGATATAGTATTTAGCTGTGTTAATAAATGTTTATAATAGAACATGTAAATAAGGTAATCTTTTTATTGGACTAATTTTAATACATTTTGACTTAACTTTCAGAGAACAAAACCCCCTTCCTCAGATCAGGATAGGATACTGTAACAGCACTATACTGTATTGACCTGAGGAAGGAGATTTTGGCCTCTGGAAGCTAAATGTATTAGTCCAATAAAATGGTATTATTTTATTTTCTGTATTTGTTTTATTTCTATTTGTTAATTTGTAAAGTGGTGATTGGTATTTGTTAGTTTTTTCAAATTTACATCTGCTGTCTTTATATTTTGCACAGTACTAGGAGACATTTTCTGTTTCTGTAGTGTTGCATTGTATGCAGAGTCTGGCATCGGGGGTTCAGTTTAATTTTTGTCTAAATAGAAAGTTTATAATTACTTATTCTATAGTGGATTAGGGTGTATCTGTGTTTGTGAGAAAGACATGGCTTTCAGTTGGCATTGACTGTGCAGGATCGACGATCTGTACTATTCTGTCTGGTTTCGTTTTACAATAGGTGAATTGATGTTCTAGTGCTCACTGTAGTGCTTAAGATGCTTTCCTTTTCCTTGTGTGACTCATAGAAACGACTGCTTATGGTATGGTAAAATTGCTCTATAGGTCGTGAGTGTTTTGTATTCTCGGTATGCCTAGTGCTGGATTTGGGGGGGGGGGGGGGTGTTAAAAAAATGACCGGCCCCGGGTGTCAACTACCCTAGCTACACCACTGCTGCCGACGTCTCCCTTCCCTTGCACTCGTTGGTTCCCTCAGTGTCCCGCCTTCTTCTGATATCAGAAGAAGGCGGACACTGAGGGAACCAAGAGCGCAAAGGGAAGGGAGACGTCGGCAGCGCTCAGCTTTCACTGACGCTGCTGCGACCGGAAGTAAAAGATTTAAAGGCCCCAGGGCGCGGAGGGAAGAGCAGAGAGGCATGGATGGGAGGGCAGAGAGGCATCGATGGGAGGGCAGGGCCCAGGGAGAGGACAAATTGCTGGAAGGGGAGGGGAGAGAGGATTGCTGGCTATGGATGGAGGAGGGAAGGGCAGAGAGGGACAAGGATGGACATGGGGGCCCAGGGAGAGGACAAATTGCTGGAAATGGAAGGGAGGGGAGAGAGGAGGATTGCTGGCTATGGATGGAGGAGGGAAGGGCAGAGAGGGACAAGAATGGACATGGATGGGAGGGCAGGACCCAGGGAGAGAGGAGAAATTGCTGGAAATGGATATAGAGCAAGAAATGAAGAAGAAAGGAGGAAAGTAAAGAAATAAATGGAAAGGAAGCCCTGGAAATGGAGTTAAGAGGACAGATAGCAGCAGACTCAGATACTGGGCCAGCATGATCGGAAAAAGAAAGTCACCAGACAACAAAGGTAGAAAAAAATAATTTTATTTTCATTTTAGCGTTTGGAATATGTCCACTTTGAGGATTTACATCTGCTATCTTATTTTGCAATGTATACCAATTTGTTTCTAAGAATATTGCTGACAATTCCTTTCAGTGTGGCAAGTGGTGAGCGATCATTTTCATGGGGGGGGGGGGCGTGATCATTTTCACGGGGGGGGGGGGGGGCGCCAACTGATAGTCTGCAGAGGGGCGCCAGAGACCCTAGGCACGGCCCTGGATAGAGACACAGAGGGATCATGCTGGACAGGTGGGGAGTAGCATAGGATACAAAGGGATATTGACACTTGAGGGGGGTGGGGGCACAGAAGGGTGATACTAGATACAGCAAGAAGAGACATAGAGAAGAGGGATACTTAACATAGAGGAGCAGGGACACAGGAAATACTAAACAGGGTGATAGCGACACAAAGGGAAAATAGATAGTGGACCTGGAGAGAGAAGAAATGCCAAATGGACCAAAAGACCCTGGCAAAAGAGTTAAGAGAAGACAGAGAGAGGAAACCAAAGCCAACTGTGGCATCTCTGTGCACCATGGAGTGATACTAAGGCATTATAACATCCTCAGTTTTGTTTTCCATTCCTTTCCTAATAATTCCTAACATCCTATTTGCTTTCTTCACTGCTGCTACACACTGAGCAGAGAGTTACAATGTATCATCAATGATGACACCTAGATCCTTTTCCTGGTCGGCGACTCCTAAAGTGGAATCCTGCATCATGTCGCTATAGTTCGGGTTCCTCTTTCCACACATGCATCACTTTGCACTTGCTCACATTAAACCTCATCTGCATTTTGGATGCCCAGTCTCCTAAGGTCCTCTTTTGGTTTAATAACTTTGCATCTTTGGCAAATTTGATGACCTCACTCATGTTTCCTGTTTCTAGATCATTTATAAATATGTTAAAAAGAAGCAGATCCCTAGAAACTCTGTGACTGCAAAAAGCAGAAAGTATAAAGAGAAATTAATGTCTATGACACATGAGAAGATCGGGTACAGAACTCCCTGATGGAACCAAGGGGGTAAAAGTCTCATTTCTCAAACTGTGCCTCCGTAGATACCCCTTCTCTGCAGTTCGATGGCCACAATGCTCATTGCTGTCTGTCTGCAATTGCACGCCTCACTTACAGTTTTACATATATAAAGCATATTGACACAACAGATGTTGCATCTCTGGCATACCATGTGGAAAAGATTGCGAGTTGATTGTGTCACATCTTATGGGTAAAACCGACTTCTCGGTACCCCTAAAACACATCCCAGTAGACAGACACTGAATTTCAGAGAGGCTGAAATATCTGCCCTTGCAGAGGAGGAATTTCTGAGGCTGTAAGGAGTGAGATTTCAGCTTATTTGGAGGCCAGGATTTATAATTCAAGGAGTGGTGATGTGTTTCTAGCTATATTTCATCCTATCGCTAACTTCAGACACACAAACCACACACCACAATGGTCATCAGTATTATACCGTATAACATTCTCACATAGGACGGCCTGTTTCAGGGGTCACACCACAGTGACACAAGGGAACATCACTGCGGAGTGAGAACGGGGCTCGGGTGGAATGAGGGGTCTATCATTAAGAGTATTGGTCATCAGTATTATACCGTATAACATTCTCACATAGGACGGCCTGTTTCAGGAGTCACACCACAGTGACACAAAGGAACATCACTGCGGAGTGAGAAGGGAATTTGGGTGGACTTTGGAGAATGAGGATTCAGGATGGAGGTGGGAAAGGAGGGAAGTAGAGAATTCCTAAGAGTCTAAACAAGAGCACCTTCTCCTGTAAAAGCTCAGCCTGCCCTTCACCTCCCCCCCCCCCCCCCCCCCCACCATCTTGTGCTGTGTCAGCAGTGGGTAGGAGTCCAAAACCTGGTACAAAGCTTCACCATCTAGCCTTCGGATTCTCAGAGGAAAGACATCTAGCAGCTGAGTCAGATCGATTAGCTGCTAATGGAGCTATTTCCAAAAGACTATCAATTTCTTCCATTTTAATATGAATAATGAATTAGCTTAAATTAAAAAAGAAATTAATATAGTCCAGCTTTTTATTTAAAAATGGATTATAGCTTCCTCCTGGCTGAGAGACCAAGTTGTGATTTCTGTGCACTGTACAATGAACAGGATTTACAGTGTCTGATGTTCGAGGTGAGAAAATCCCACCCGCTTGAAGAGGTTTATTTTCAAAAGCTATGTATTTATTTGCTTGAATTTTGTCCACTATCCCCATCTGGATTCAGCAGCAGCTTTCCCAGAGTCGGGGTTAGAGCATGGAAAGCACAGCGCAGAAGTCTGCATTTCTGAAACCGTGAACACTATCGAGAAGGGCTAAAGGTCACGGAAAAGCAGGTGAAACCTACGCAGGCAGATTTTATTTAGACACCTCTGAAAGGAAAAGTAAATACAGACATTACCTGTGGGAACCGGTTCCAGGACCTGTAGACTTTATGGAAATGATTTCATGAGGCGCTGTCATAGCATATCGACTAGGGTGAAAGTGTGTGAGCGCCGTTTGGGGCAGAGATTGGGCAGCACATGGGAAGATAGATGATAGATGACCGAATTACGTTCAAAACCTGTACCCTGGTTCATAAAATTATTCATGGCGAGGCCCCGATATATATGTTTGGCCTTATAGATCTACCAGCAAGGAACACAAAAAAATCATCACGTACTTTTTTGTACCTCCACTACCCCAATTGCAAAGGACTCAAATATAAATCGATATATGCAAGCATGGAATGCATTACCAAAAGCCATTAAAACGACGCACGATTTGGTAACCTTCTGGAAATTACTAAAGACCAACTTGTTTAATGAGACTTATCACAAAGGACCTTCATAATTGAACTGACACTAAAACTTTTTACCTGAACAAGTTATCTGTGATCTCTATTTGTTCAATGAATTCACTATGCTATTTGTTCACTATAATCAAAATGTCTTTTTTGAATGTTACATATTACCTCAGTTCTCTTACACCTGAAATGATTTATATATCTTTTTATTTCTAATTGTTTTTATATCTCACTACTTTAAATGCAATAATATCCTGTACCTCTCCTTTTGGTAATGGTGCTTGCCATTACGGCATAATGTAAGCCACATTGAGCCGCAAAGAGGTGGGAAAATGTGGGATACAAATGCAATAAATAAATAAATAAATAAATAAAATCCCTAATTCATATGCACATTAACACACACCAGGCTTTCAGCTTCTGCTGCACTAGCATTTCAGAAAGACACGCAGGCCATAAGTTTATAAATTAGCTGCATAGAATTAGATTCTATATATCATGCCTAAAAAAAATCAGTGCCGAAATGAAAAACCCTGTAGTGTATTCTATGACGCCTTAATCTAGACGTACTTTTTAGAATAAGCCTAAATTTCCGCCCAGTTTATAGAATACACCAATCACCTGTCGACTTTGATTGTGATCATTTATTCCGTGTTTTACTTGGTGTAAATGCAGATGCCTAAATTATGTGCGGAGCGGAGCGGGTGTAATTTATAACAGCAGGTATAGATTTTAGAAATGCCCATGATCCACGTGTGCCGTGCCCATTGCCACGCCCCTTAGAATTTAGGTCATCATGTTATAGAATACGCTTAGTTGTGCCTATAAATTCTAATTATTGCCAATTAGTGTCAGTTGCTTGTTTATTGGCAATCATCTGCGCCAATTGGCTTGTTAAGAAATTAAGCTGCACATGCAAATACCGAATGCGACTGGTTTGCACACACACCTTAAGTCGCACTATATAGAATCCGGGGAATAAAGTTTAACTAAGTGTGACTTAGAAAACGAGCTTCTCTACATGCCAGTGACGCTTTCTGAATTACATCCTGATTTTCATTACTGGTTCTAGACAGGGAGTTCTCAGGATCTACAACCTTCTGGCTCCAGACCACTGTCTTAACCAAGAAAGTTTTTTTTTCCATCGAGAAAGAAAAGAGCGTATGCGTGTATCAGCACACGACATTTGTTTCAAATGACAGCCCAGCCCCAGAGTCGTTCCGTTCCTAAAAGGTCCATCATTGATGTGGGACACCAGCTGTACCTCTACCATGATCTTCCTTGGAAAAAACCTGTAACCAAGAAATAGAGCAGCAACACCAGGGCCGCCGAGAGCCTGAGCCAGGACTGGGGCAAGGCCGCCCCCCCCCCCAAGGATCGCCACCATAGGCGCCCCGTATAAGAGGCTTGGGGAGGCTAAGCCTCCCCAGCCCAGCTGTGTGAACTTCCCTGCCCATTGCCCCTTCCCCCCCCCCCCCCCCCCCCCCCCCCCCGAAACGTAGCCACTTTCCCTCCACCCAACACAAACCCAGACCTGCGAAGTCGGGAGACTCCCGCCAAAGCGGGAAAGTCTCCGCTTCTCCTCTTGGGCGCGAGTCGCGCCACAAAACAAAAAATGTAAAGCGGCAAGAGCGGGGCCGTAGTAGCCTTCAAGCATGGGCTGTCTGCGCTGCAGCCGCTCCTCTCTCTGCCCCTGGAGGAGCAGGAAGTTGGCATCGACTTTCTGCTCTGCTCCGGGGACAGAGAGGAGCGGTTGCAGTGCCGGCAGCCCATGCTTGAAGGAAAGCTGCTACTGTTTGCAGTTCTCGTGTGCGGGCCGGCCCCTCTCCGGTGCAGTTCCTGCCCAACGCTCCTCCAATGCGGTTGCAGCTGCGTGGTGTCTCCCAGCTGATTCCTGCTTTAGGGGCATGTAAGTAACGCGTGTTACTTTTTTTTTTGTCGGGGCGCTGCTGCTGCAGAGGAGAAGCAGCAGTGGCCAACAATTTAATACCTGGTGGAAGGGTGATCGGGAGGCACTAGGCAGGTATGATGGGGAGAGAAGGAGGGGACATGGAGAAGGGCTGGAGTCCTGGAGAAAGGGAAAAGCTGCTGAAAATGAGGAGAAAGTGGTGGGGGAGGTGAAAGAGGGAAGACGCTGGAAGGAAGGGTAGGGAGAGAAACTAACAGCAGGAGAAACATTGAAGGATGGGGAGAGAGAGGGGGCATGATGAATGGAAAAGGGTAGAGAGAGAGAGAGAGAGATACTGGATGGATCGGGAGAGGGGGTAGACGTTGGATGGCAGGATCGGGAGAGAGGGTAGATGAATGGAAGGATATGGAGAGAAAGAGAGAAGAGGAAAACAGAAGGATGGGGAGATAAAGAGGGAAAACGGATGGAAGGATGAGGAGAGAGGGGGTAGACGGGACAGGGGAGAGAAGAGAAATCACTGGACATGGTGGGGAGCGGGCAGAGGAGAGAGGAGAATTGCTAGATATGGAAGGATGGAGGGATCAGTGGAGAGAGGAGATTTGCTAGATGGATGGATGGAAGGACCAGGGGAGAGAGGAGATTTGCTAGATATGGATGGAGGGCAGGGGAGGGAGGAGAGTTGCTGGGATGGATGAATGGAGGGGAGTGAGGAGAAATGCTGAATTTAAGGACTGGATCGGAACGCTTTGAGGGCAGATGCTGCAACTGGAGGAAGGATAGGGACAGGGTGCCACAGATGCTAGACAGAACGCATAAGGACACAGGAGGATGGTGGACATGGTGAGTGAAAGAATATCAAATGGAAAGAAGACACTGCATAAAACAGAAGACACTGGGACCAAAGCGAATAGATCAGACAACAAAGGTAGAAAAAAGTATTTTATTCAGAATGTATTAATTGGAATATGTCAGCTTTTGGAAATGTGTATCTATGATATTTTGCATGTAAGTTTCAATTTCTCTAGTATTGCTGCATGCCGAGTCTGACTTCTTGAGGTAATTTTCCAGTTCAATATTTTGCCTTCATATCTTTTGATTTCTAGTTCCTTTTGTCATATCAGTTGTCATGTGTTTTTCATGTGTGATCAAGGTGCAGTATTCTGCTAGCATGTAGTATTTGCAGCCCTTTTTTTTTTTTACGAGGTAGTGTACTGGTGTTTTAGAGCCCGGTGTAATTACAGTGCTGCCTTTCCATGCATAAGGTTGTAGCTCATCCTGTCCTTGGAATTTAGTGCTGTTATGGTTTGGTAAGGTTATGAGTGGGTTTTTGCACAAGTTTGTGTATAGTGTTTTGCAGTGGAAAGATTGTGTGGTTTTATAATATTTTGGAGGATCTGATGTTGAATTGTTAAAGGTATTAATTGTGACTATTTTACTTTTATTTATTTATTTTTCCTGTGTGTTGTCAGACAATTATGGATGTAAGCCCCACCCCCGGCACCACCCATAACCCCGCCCCCTTTAGCCTCCCCAAACAGTTGGGCCACCGACCACCTATGATCGCCACCGCCCCACCTCCCCCCAGTTGCTACTGCTGTCACCTCTCTCTCCTGCTCCCAGGCCACCGGCACCGCAGTCCCCAGCCTCCACCTACCTTCCCTCAGCTCCCTTCTGTCTGCCATCTGACCCCCTTCATTTATAAAAATAAATTTTAAAAAATCTTGAAATCGGCAGCACAGCACCTTCTGTATGAAAGCGGCAGATCGTCTTGGGCCTTCCCTCGCTGTGTCCCGCCCTCGTGGAAATAGGAAGTTACATTAGAGGAGGACGGGACACAGTGAGGGAAGGCCCGAGGCGATCTGCCGCTTTCACACAGAAGGCACTGCGCTGCCGATTGAGATCTTATTTTTATTTTTTAAATGAAGGGGGTCGAATGGCAGACAGAAGGGAGCAGAGGGAAGGTAGGTGGAGACTGGGGACTACAGCACCGGCGGCCTGGGAAAGAGGAAGGGAAATGGGACTTGATATACCGCCTTTCTGTGGTTTTTGCAACTACATTCAAAACGGTTTACATTTATACAGGTACTTATTTGTACCTGGGGCAATGGAGGGTTAAGTGACTTGCCCAGAGTCACAAGGAGCTGCAGTGGGAATCGAACCCAGTTCCCCAGGATCAAAGTCCACTGCACTAACCACTAGGCTACTGGGCGAGAGACCCTGGCGCCGGGCCCTCCTTGGAGTCCCGGGCCCGGGGAATTTTGTCCCCCCTGCCCCCCCCCTCTTGGCGACCTGAGCAACACAGCAGCGTTACAGAGGTCTCATCTCATTCAGACAAAGTGATCTTCTGACCAGCAGAAACCTCCAAAACCAGTGTCTGAGACTAAGAAAATGTATCTCAGGTGAACTCTGCTAGACAAGAAAGAGAAGGTTACTAAATCATGTCTATAGCACTACTACATGAACATGAAGAGACAGTCTCTCTGGATGGTCTGAAAGTGACTGAGTCCTCTCACCAGATGCTGCATGGAGAGGGTGCGTCCCCGAGGGCCCATAAGTTCAACTCTGTGCATTTTTCTCCCAACTAAAAAAAACAGATGCAGCTATGTAAGTTTGAAGCAGAAGCTCACTCATTCTGTTTGAAAGTCAAGAAAAAGACCACTGGGCAAATATATCAGTTGAGTCTGTCCCAAAATCAAGTCTGGAATTTGCTTCCTTAATGTGCCTGTTTTGATAAGGGGCCTCACTCCTTCATCACCTGGCTTTGTCCATACCCAAGATACTAAGGCCCAGATGCACTAAACTTTAACAACCCTTTAACGAAGAAATTTTCAACCGTAGTGTGCATTAAAGGCCATTTTCCGACGATGTTAGCAGCTAACGAAAACGGAATGCAAATGAGTAACTACCATTCTAATGTGGGCAATTCGGAATGCACTAACCATACCGACGATTGCACCGAATCAGTTACTGTGATAAATTTAACGTCAGCTCAGAGCTGTCGTTAAAGCCTGAGCTGTCAGACATGCATCAAAACAAAAAGGAAAAAAGGATCGGGAGGGGGCAAAGGCGCTCGTCAGGAGCATCCTTTATGAGCGTCCTTGCCACCCCCCCTCCGCCCGAGGTCGCCGCTGCTCCCTGCTTCCCCATGCTTAAAATCGTGCCTTTTGTAGGCAGCCCCAACTCCCCCTCTCCCTCCCTTTCTGCTTTTTTACAAAAAACAGCTCCTGCCATCCTCCGCCCCAAGGTCCCCTTGCGCCCCCCCCGCCCGAGGTCGCCGCTGCTCCCCGCTTCCCCCCGCTTCCCAAAAATCAAAACTTTAAGCTGCCCCGGCCGGCCCCCTCCCTTCCTCTCTTCTCTTTCTCCCCAGCTCCGCCTCCCACCATCCTCCGCCCCGTGCCCCGCCCTGTGCCCTGCCCCCGCCGCCCCCCCAGAGGTCATCGCCGCCGTTCCCCTCCTCCACCGTTGCCCCCTCCGTCTTACCGGGCCGTGCAATGCCTCTCACCTCTGTGTGAGGACGCTGCAGTCTCCGACGTCCCTCCTTCCTCCTGGGCCCACCCTCGGCCCAGGAGGAAGGAGGGACGTCGGAGACTGCAGAGGAGGCGATCAGCTGTTCTTCCCCGTGCAGCGCCCTCACACAGAGGTGAGAGGCGCTGCACGGCCCGGTAAGATGGAGGGGAGCACCGGTTGAGGGGGGGAACAGCGGCGACGACATCTTGGGGGGCGGCAGGGGCGGGGCACGGGGCGGAGGATGGTGGGAGGCGGAGCTGGGGAGAAAGAGAAGAGAGGAAGGGAGGGGGCCGACCGGGGCAGCTTAAAGTTTTGATTTTTGGGAAGTGGGGGGAAGCGGGGAGCAGCGGCAACCTCGGGCGGGGGGGGGGGGCGCAAGGGGACCTTGGGGCGGAGGATGGCAGGAGCTGTTTTTTGTAAAAAAGCAGAAAGGGAGGGAGAGGAGGAGTTGGGGCTGCCTACAAAAGGCACGATTTTAAGCATGGGGAAGCAGGGAGCACCGGCAACCTCGGGGGGGGGGGGGCGGCAAGGACGCTCATAAAGGATGCTCCTGACGAGCGCCTTTGCCCCCTCCAGAAACACACGTGTTTTTTGGTTTTTTTTTCCTGTTTTGACGTTTGGGACATGCGCAGAGCAGCCAGCATAACACTTGGCTGCTCTGTGCATGCTTTAGGGGCCGATTACCGACGAGGATTACACCAATTTGATGCATTGTTCTTTACAATACCGCACCGAACATGTGCGACTTGTTTTTTTGGTGCATTCTTCGTTTTTTAAAATTCGTTAGGGACTTTTACGTTTTAGATTTTTTAACGTTTGGTTGATGCATCTGGCCCTAAAAGCCAAGATGAAGGACTGGCTGCCTCCTTTACCATGAAACGTAAAGGGAGGTTTCTAGTCATATATCATTGAACAAGGCACAGACAGGGTGTGCAGCAGACAGAGCTGCTGCAGATGAAGAGTTATTGCCCTCTGCAAACTGTTAGTTAGAGGAAGTGACCCGCAGAGGAAGAAGGCATTATATACCACCCCCTCCCCACCTTCCACAGCTCAGCTTCCCTGCCATATCCCAGGGAGAGCTCAGCAATGCAGTTCTCTCCTCATCTGGTTAAGAACTAAGCTGTGCTTGCCAAATATCCAGAGACACCCAACTGGGGAGGGGGAGGGAATCGGGCAACCTTATCCCACAGAGATTAATTTCTGTGCACAACACTCCCTCGGAGTTTGCAGGACACATGCAAACTGTATGCTCAGGGAGAAAACGTCGAGCAGTCCTCCCTCCCCAAATCCTGATAATTGAAAGTTTCGCTGCTGAGAACCAGTCCTTATGACAGGCGAAGCCCTGCTGGGGGCTCAGCATGTCCATGCCAGCTCTGTCAGAAATGCGCAGCAGGCAAACACTCCCGCGCAAATCATGCCAGCAGCTCCCGTAGACATGCAATGGGCTTTGTATGATCGAGAGCAGGGGTTGCTTAGCGACAGCAATGCTACTTATGTAGACGGGAGCTGGGGGGGGGGCACACTGGGCTATCAGCTGCTTTCACAGACCTTGAAATGGATGATAACAGCAAAGATGGTCTTAAGGCAGGAGGGGATCCCTTTTAACATGCTATTCACTGGCCTCTTTCATTAATAAATCAACTATCTGCACCCCCTGAAAGTAGGGTTACCATATGGCTCCAGAAAAAGGAGGACAGATTGAGCCAGTCTGGGTTTTACTTCCATTGCTTTCAATGGACGCAAAACCTGGACTGGATCAATGTGTCCTCCTTTTTCTGGAGCCATATGCTAACCCTACCTGAAAGCCCACACTGCCTCTCCGTCTCTCAGGACGACTTGGGAAAACGCCACCAATCTACCTTTGCAGTTTAAAGTTGATGACTTGATTGATCAAATATCTTATGGCCTGTGAGGGAGCAGGAACACTCCCTCACTGAAGGTGCAGGTTAGTCACCTTACAGCAGGTGGCACTAAATTGTCAAAGCAGGCCTGAGTCAGAAGGGCGGGGCTCAGAAGGAAGGAAGGTTAAATGCTTGAGTTAGTGAGAGAGAGGGAGGCCCAGAGGAAGAGGTCTCCTGCAAAGTTGCTAGATGGGCGGTTTTCCCGCCCAATTGGACGGCTTTCCGCGACCCGCTGCGGGAAATTTTTGCCCGCTGCGGGTCGTGGTTTTTTGGCGGTTTTTAATTTCGTTGGGCAGGTTTTTTCTCCGCCGGCTGCGGGTTTTCTCGCCCTGCGGGGGGCGTGGTTAAGACGTGTCAATGATGTGTTAACGATGTGTTAACGATGTCAGTGACGTTGTGGGCAGAGTTGGTGACGTCGGGGGTGTGGTTGGTGACGGGGCGGAGCTGATGACGGCGGGGGCGGGGTTGATGATGGCGGGGGCGGGGTGTGCGGTTTTGGGCGGGTTTTGAACTGGTTTGGGGTTGGAAAATTTATTTAAACCTGGCAACCCTGGTCTCCTGGAGGGAGGCTGTGAGACAAGGAATCCTCTCAAGGAGTTGGTTGGACTAGAGTACCCAGGGGAGGCTCAGGGAAGCAGCGTGGCCCTTAAGTTAATATCTCCAGTCTATGTGGGAAAAACAGTCAGGGTTGGTAGTTTCTGCAGTTATCTTGAAGACGCGTATGTTGTGTGTCCAGGCTGAAAGCAAGCCTGTGTTGGACTGTGTTTGTTTGGAACAGTAGCTTTTAATTTGGGCGTGGAAAGAAGCCAGCCCTACTATGACAGCTTCCTTAGGGTTTGACACCTCCACTGATAGCACTGCACTAAGCTGTGATGTAACAGGCATTTGTACGTTAGAACACAGTAATAAAGAATTCTGGTTTACTCTTAACCTTTGTCTGCCAGTGTCTATGAAACCCAACCGCAAGTCTCACATACAGGGTCCAATATTCAAAAGGCTCTTGATCGATTAAACTGTACCGATGAGCTGGTCGTTCCTTGATATTCAACAGCACTGAACCGGGTAGTGCAATTCAATATTACCTCTAATCGACCGTTGAGATTGGCCAACTGAGAGGCAGTCCAGGAATGGAGTCGAGATGGTATTGGAAGTTGGTGTCTGTGTAATTAACCAGGCCAGTAGGATCATGTAAACAGCAGTCCCAACCTTTCTGATTAGCTAAAGGGCACAGACACTGAAAATGACCCATATGCACATAATTTACGGGGGACTGAATATTACCCGTATCCACATAACTTCTGGGGAGACATTGGATAGTACCCAAATCCACATAATTTACAGGGGACCAAATATTACCCAAATCCACATAATTGAGGGTTCTCACTGAATATTACCCATATCCACAGAACTTCCAGACATTATTTTATGTTATTGGACGTCCACTGTCTCATTACGTTTTTACATAGTAACATAGTAGATGACAGCAGAGAAAACCTGTATGGTCCATCCAGTCTGCCCAACAAGATAAACTCATATGTGCGACTTTATGTGTATACCTGACCTTCATTGTATCTGCCATTTTCAGGGCATAGACCGTAGAAGTCTGCCCAGCACTAGCCCCGCCTCCCAACCACTAGCCCCGCCTCCCACCACCGGCTCTGCCACCCAATCTCCGCTAAGCTTCTGAGGATCCATTCCTTCTGAACAGGATTCCTTTGTGTTTATCCCACGCATTTTTGAATTCCGTTACCATTTTCATCTCCACCACCTCCCGCGGGAGGGCATTCCAAGTATCCACCACTCTCTCCGTGAAAAAATACTTCCTGACATTTTTCTTGAGTCTGTCCCCCTTCAATCTCATTTCATGTCCTCTAGTTCTTCCGCCTTCCCATCTACGGAAAAGGTTCGTTTGCGGATTTATACCTTTCAAATATTTGAACGTCTGTATCATATCACCCCTGTTTCTCCTTTCCTCCAGGGTATACATGTTCACATCAGCAAGTCTCTCCTCATACGTCTTGTAACGCAAATCCCATACCATTCTTGTAGCTTTTCTTTGCACCGCTTCAATTCTTTTTACATCCTTAGCAAGATACGGCCTCCAAAACTGAACACAATATTCCAGGCGGGGCCTCACCTACGACTTAAACAGGGGAATCAACACCTCCTTTCTTTTGCTGGTCACACCTCTCTCTATACAGCCTAGCAACCTTCTAGCTATGGCCACCGCCTTGTCACGCTGTTTCGTCGCCTTCAGATCTTCAGATACTATCACCCCAAGATCCCTCTCCCCGTCTGTACATATCAGACTCTCACCGCCTAACACATACGTCTCGTGGATGTCTACTCCCTAAGTGCATCACTTTGCATTTCTTCGCATTGAATTTTAATTGCCAAACCTTAGACCATTCTTCTAGCTTCTGCAGATCCTTTTTCATGTTTTCCACTCCCTCCCTGGTGTCCTCTCTGTTACAAATCTTAGTATCATCCGCAAAAAGGCAAACTTTTCCTTCTAACCCTTCGGCAATGTCACTCACAAATATATTGAGCAGAATCGGCCCCAGCAACGATCCCCGAGGCACTCCACTACTCACCTTTCCCTCATCCGAGTGAATTCCATTAACCACCACCCTCTGGCGTCTGTCCGTCAACCAGTTCCTAATCCAGTTTACCACGTTAGGTCCTACCTTCAGCCTGTCCAGTTTATTTCTGTCTGTTAGGTTTTCATTAGGTTTGTATTTATTCTACCAGGAGTAGTGGCGTACCAAGGGGGGGGGGGGGGCGGCGGGGGCGGTCCGCCCCGGGTGCACGCCGCTGGGGGGGTGCTGCGCGCCGGTCAGCGTCTTTCGTTTCCATGCTCCCTCGGCCCCAGAACAGGAAGTAACCTGTTCCGGAGCAGAGGGAGCATGGAAACGAACGATGCTGACCGGCGCGCGGCACCCCCACAGTGGCGTGCACCCCGGGGGGGGGCACTGCACCCGGGGGGGGGGGCGCATCAGCGATCCGCCCCAAGTGTCAGCACCCCTAGGAACGCCCCTAGGACATGTATTATAACCGTGTGGATTTATTATAATCTGCCTTGATTTTTACATTGCGTGGAATATATCTCATTTTAAATATACGAATGAGCTGGAGTTCCCAGTCTGGAGAGAATCCCTATCCCAGGGGAGTAGAGTCTGAAGGTTTAACAATCACGAAAAGGACCAGAGCTGGTGCTGAATAGACCCAGTTCCAGTCCATCTACTTGGGCTCAGGGCTGAATTTCAGATGTTGGAGCTCGCAGGCAGTACCTGAGAGAGGTGGAGAAAGGAGCTTTTTCCCCCAAGGTCAGAAACACTGGTCTTGTACAGCTCAGGTATTTGATGCCTATGCCAAAATCCAGGCCTGCTCAGTTTTTCTTCCTGTAGGGAGAGGGACAGAAACTGCAGCTCTGAGACAGAAACTGAAGGTCCAGGTTGTCACCACCTGTCATTATCCAGAAAGTTGTGGAGTAAGTCTTAAATACTAATAGCCCTGGTTAGTTATTTGGGTTCCAACACCACCCTTTAAAGGTGTCGAAGACAAGCACAGTAGCTTAAATCAGAAAAGCTAGACACTATCAGAGAGGATCTCTGAGAGGGAGGAAGGGATAGTAGAGATTAGTAGTTGGTGTTGATGGACAGACTGATAGGTCCTATGGTCTTTATCTGTGTCACTTTCTATGTTTCTGTGTACAGAGGATCTCTGAGGAAGAGGAAGGGATTGTAGAGATTAGCAGTTGGGTGGATGGACAGACTGGATAGGTTGTATGGTCTTTATCTGTGTTATTTTCTATGTTTCTATGTACAAAGGATCTCTGAGGTAGAGGAAGGAATTGTAGAGATTAGCAGTTGGGTGGATGGACAGACTGGATAGGTCTTATGGTCTTTGTGTCATTTTCTATGTTTGTATGTACAGAGGATCTCTGAGGAAGAGGAAGGGATTGTAGAGATTAGCGGAGAAATTAAATGAATTCTTTGCTTCGGTCTTCACCGAGGAGGATTTGGGGGGGACACCGGTGCCGGAAAGAATATTTGAAGCGGGGGAGTCGGAGAAACTAAACAAATTCTCTGTAACCTTGGAGGATGTAATGGGTCAGTTCAGCAAGCTGAAGAGTAGTAAATCACCGGGACCTGATGGTATTCATCCCAGAGTATTAATAGAACTAAAAAATGAACTTGCGGAGCTACTGTTAGAAATATGCAATCTGTCCCTAAAATCGAGTGTAATACCGGAAGACTGGAGGGTAGCCAATGTTACTCCGATTTTTAAGAAAGGTTCCAGAGGAGATCCGGGAAATTATAGACCGGTGAGTCTGACGTCGGTGCCGGGCAAGATGGTGGAGGCTATTATTAAGAATAAAATTGCAGAGCATATACAAAACATGGACTGATGAGACAAAGTCAGCACGGATTTAGTGAAGGGAAGTCTTGCCTCACCAATCTAATGCATTTTTTTGAGGGGGTAAGCAAACATGTGGACAATGGGGAGCCGGTTGATATTGTATATCTGGATTTTCAGAAGGCGTTTGACAAAGTGCCGCACGAAAGACTCCTGAAGAAATTGCAGAGTCATGGAATCGGAGGTAGGGTATTATTATGGATTAAGAACTGGTTGAAAGATAGGAAGCAGAGAGTAGGATTGCGTGGCCAGTATTCTCAGTGGAGGAGGGTAGTTAGTGGGGTCCCGCAGGGGTCTGTGCTGGGTCCGTTGCTTTTTAATGTATTTATAAATGACCTAGAGATGGGAATAACTAGTGAGGTAATTAAATTCGCCGATGACACAAAATTATTCAGGGTCGTCAAGTCGCAGGAGGAATGTGAACGATTACAGGAGGACCTTGCGAGACTGGGAGAATGGGCGTGCAAGTGGCAGATGAAGTTCAATGTTGACAAGTGCAAAGTGATGCATGTGGGTAAGAGGAACCCGAATTATAGCTACGTCTTGCAAGGTTCCGCGTTAGGAGTTACGGATCAAGAAAGGGATCTGGGTGTCGTCGTCGATGATACGCTGAAACCTTCTGCTCAGTGTGCTGCTGCGGCTAGGAAAGCGAATAGAATGTTGGGTGTTATTAGGAAGGGTATGGAGTCCAGGTGTGTGGATGTTATAATGCCGTTGTATCGCTCCATGGTGCGACCGCACCTGGAGTATTGTGTTCAGTACTGGTCTCCGTATCTCAAAAAAGATATAGTAGAATTGGAAAAGGTACAGCGAAGGGCGACGAAAATGATAGTGGGGATGGGACGACTTTCCTATGAAGAGAGGCTGAGAAGGCTAGGGCTTTTCAGCTTGGAGAAGAGACGGCTGAGGGGAGATATGATAGAAGTGTATAAAATAATGAGTGGAATGGATCGGGTGGATGTGAAGCGACTGTTCACGCTATCCAAAAATACTAGGACTAGAGGGCATGAGTTGAAGCTACAGTGTGGTAAATTTAAAACGAATCGGAGAAAATTTTTCTTCACCCAACGTGTAATTAGACTCTGGAATTCATTACCGGAGAACGTGGTACGGGCGGTTAGCTTGACGGAGTTTAAAAAGGGGTTAGATAGATTCCTAAAGGACAAGTCCATAGACCGCTATTAAATGGACTTGGAAAAATTCCGCATTTTTAGGTATAACTTGTCTGGAATGTTTTTACGTTTGGGGAGCGTGCCAGGTGCCCTTGACCTGGATTGGCCACTGTCGGTGACAGGATGCTGGGCTAGATGGACCTTTGGTCTTTCCCAGTATGGCACTACTTATGTACTTATGTACTTATTTGCTGTGGTTGGGAAATCTGGTGTTTACCTGTTGCTAAAAGGCTGGATATGACTCAACCTATTTTCTAAGTTGTGGGAAATGCCTGCTGAGATTTCCCCAGCTCCACACTCACTATGTCTCTCCTCTGGTGTCCCAGGAAAGGAGTTCCCTGGGTTGTAATGGCCATTAGCCATAAGATCTTGGTGGTTCTGCTATTCACATAATTTTATGTCTTCTGCACAGACTCTTTTAATGGTCTGTTTTTAATTGTTTTGAGAGATTTTCCAGTTTTTGTTTTCTCCATAAACACTTCAACTCTGTGCTTACAGGAGCAGAAAGTTATTTCATGAACCCCCCCCCCCCATGCCCCCCTGTTAGTCCATAGGGCGTATGTCCAACACTCTCTGTATGGAATCAATAGAAGTCATTTCACCCAATTAGTGCAGGGAAACATTTTCTTTAGCTGCCAAGACTGAACATGTGTAGTCCAGATGTTAGAAACAGGTGCGGACGCCTCAGATGACACAACTCCCTCTGCCAAATCTTTCCCCTTCCATTCTTTCATTTTCTCTGTGCTAAATGTGCCTTTATTTCATGGGCTCTCGTGTGAAGCCTGTCACAGGCCTCAGCTCCGACTTCAGTGTGCAGGTGGCTTCATGCTCCTTGTTCTTTGTCGGTATGAGGGGTCTAGTCTGACACCCCTCCTTTAAGTGTGTGTATGTAGTCCTATAAGACAGGAAGGCTGATGGGGTTGGTGCAGTACATGTGAGGCTGGGGGTGAGATTAAACGGTATCCCACCCATTTGCAGCAATGCAAAGGGTGCTGAATTTCTTGCTCTGAAGAATCATGTGTGTCCCGGAGAGGGGGTGAAGGGAAACTCATTTCAATGTTGAGTGTGTTTCACCATTAGCATGTGGATCAATAATTACTGCTCAAGCAGCGGGAGGGATAATTAGGAGTCAGCACAGTAGGTGCCTTCCTTTGAACAAGGTCGTTTGGAGGATTATACCAGGCCCACTTGTCTTCTATTTCTCCTTCAAACTTTTTATTGACATGAGTTTGAGGCATCTCCTGAATCGCAGCGTGAAGTGAGCAGAGCACAGTGAGGGCTGTGAACAAGCCTAGTGAGCTGCTTTAATCCCAAGTGACTGTGCACATGAGAGAGCCCCCCTCCCCCCATCCCTGTTGCATTCAGGCATCCGTACATACGCTAGACCCATGGCTGGTGGAACTGAGGATGCCTAAATGTTAAGCGTGCCAGTACCCCGAGTTACATTTGTATTTTGTAATGGAGCTTAAGCGCTCAGATTTGGTTATAAAGCAGCCTCCGACCGTGTGGGCTCGGGGTGCCTAAATAAAAGCTCCCCGTTGCACGATTACCCCATAGGGTGGTCAACCCACCACTTCTACAGTTTGAGACAATATTTAGCCATTTTCAGTTAATTGAATGATTTACGCTAGGACAGATATTGTGCTTAAATTCTTACTGAAATATCAAAATATCTATTATTTTTATTATTAGCATTTGTATAGCGCTACCAGATGCACGCAGCGCTGAACACCTGATACAAAGAGACAGTCCCTGCTCAAAAGAGCTTACAATTAAGTAAATCAGACAAACAAGACAGTTACGGGTGAGGGAAGTAATGGGTGAGAAGGGAGGAAGGGACGAGGGGAGGGCAATTGTGGCTAGGAGCTAAAAGCAGCTAAAAGAGCTAAAGTGCCTATGGATGTTAGCATCCTGTAAAAAATTAACAACATTAAATAAGCAAAACCTGAACTCCCTCTGGAGCCACTAAACAGTAATCATCCTGAAATGGGCTACTATCACAGGTTTCGGTCTGATGTTACTAGGCAAAAAAAGAAGAACACAGAAAATAAGTCTGTATAACAAGAAAAAAGGGAGAGAAAAAACTGTGTTCTCAGAAAACCAAACAACCAACCAGTTATTAATACAGGTGAACAAACTTACCAAAAGCCACTTCCTACACCGAAAAATACAAAATCAAAAACAATACAAAATCCATCTGCATGGTAGACTTATCTTCACAGCTAGAAGACCACTGGGAAAATGCCCAAATCACCACAGGTAACTCCTTATATAGTCAATGTTCAGTTCGACATCCACACACACTGGATATAGAAACATAGAAACATGACGGCAGATAAAGGCCAAATGACCCATCCAGTCTGCCCATCCTCTGTATCCCCTAATTCTTCCTGTTCCTAAGCGATCCCACATGTGTATCCCATGCCATTTTAAATTCTGGAACAGTCCTTGACTCCACCACTGGGAGGCCATTCCACACCTCCACCACCCTTTCTGGGAAATAATATTTCCTTAGGTTACTCCTAAGCCTATTCCATCTCAACTTTGTCATATGTCCCCTCATACCAGAGCTCTCCTTGATTTGAAAAAGGCCCTCTTCCTGTACATAAATGCCCTTGAGATATTTAAACGTTTCTATCATGTCTCCTCTCCCCCTCCTCTCTTCCAGCGTATACATGTTGAGGTTCTTAAGCCTGTCCGTATAAATCCTCATCCTCGACAGGGACAGGGACCGGGACCCCCCCCCCCCCCCCCCCCCCCCCCCCCGTTTTGTATTCTTCAGGAGGAAAATCAAACTGTTTTGTTCTTTGAGATTATTATTGGTAATTATAGCTTAAATTCTTAGCAATATAGATAAAAAGCAAAACATCTGTTTACTTAGGCATAATGGCTTCATTCTACCCCGGCCATATGATGGCTGTTGCTACATGGAGAAGTGTTGAAGGTTGTTCGGGAAGTTATTTGGTATTCTGGACTAGACTTCTCCTGACCACTAAAAAATTATTTCATTTTAAATAAAAGACTTTTCTAGTCCAGCAGGTTAATCTTTTCCAATTTGTATACTCTCTTGATCTTAATCTTTCATTCCCATTTGCTTTGATTATATTGAATTCGATTGAGGTAGGAAGTGTTGAACTCAGGAGTTGGCGATGGAGGAGAAGGACACGGAGAAGAGCTACTTGCCTGATGAATGGAGCTTACGACCACAGGGTACGTAGGGAAAGGTCAGGAGGAGTTGCAGGGTGAAGATACCTGTGGATCAGTAAGAGAAGCTTGTACTGGAAGTGGAAGTGGATGGGGAGTTAATGCAGTCATGAGAGGAGAGTTTACCTGGCTGCAGTGACACTAGCGGAAGATTAATCCTGTCAATGAATTTTGAATAGACTTTAGTGGAGAGGGAGAGAGAGTCCAGCGGGAGGCCCGGAAGGCCAAGGGGCAGCTTGCAGCTATGTCTGAGAGGTGAGGAATCATATTGTTAGTATGTTCATAAAGAAAAAGATGGATTTTGGTGATGCTGTAGAGAAAGAAATTACATATTTTAGTAGTGCACTGAATGGGAGGACTATAGTGTTAATCACAGCGACAGAAAAATGGGGAAGGAGAAAGAGGAAAGATAAGAAGTTATTTGTTCATCTTATTTATATTTATTTTTCTATGGACTTATATTTTCACCTTTTTATTGGTAGCACAAGGTGTCTTGCATGCAAGAATTTCCCAAGCCCCAAAGGGCTTATAGTCTAAGTTAAGTATCAAACGGTGGTTGGAATGTAAGACAGTGATATTTTTATGTTTATTAAAATTTTTGTATTGTTATTTTTAACGCAGAAGTCAAAACGATGTACAATAAAAGAAAGTAAAATTCATATAGATGAGTAAAGGAATGCCATTGTCAGACAGGACAGATCACACTCAAACCAAGAACACAGTCCTACTCATACTGCTATAGTACACGTGATTGCAAAGTGATAGCCTGCTTCTGATATCTTTTTAATTCAAGAATGTGCTTTAGAACACAGGTAGGCCTTCCAGGAAAGATCTAATGTTGGAAAGTAAACTATTCCACAAAAACATGGCCATGAAATAAAAGGTACTTCGTCATGTGACCTCCCAATAGGTATGCTGGCGATTATGCAGGACCAATCTGAGATCATTGAGTGTGCATAGGTTACGGGCAGGGACATTCAGAGAGGTAAGGGTCGCTAGCTAATCAGGTACAGCAGTATGAATGGCTTTGAAACAGGGTAATGATTTTATATTGGACCCTAAAAGTAATTGGGAGCCAGTGAAGCCGCTGGAATAAAGGGGTTACATGGTCCCCCCAATGGGCAGAACAGAGCACTCTGTAAACGTTTTAATTCTGAGTTAGGGAGACGAGTAGGATGAGATTTCTGACTGAATTCTGTATTAAATAAAAATAAAACTGCAACAATGAAAAAAAGATTAGAAAGAGAATCTGTGTGGAATTTTGGCAGATACGTGGAAGAATGAGAGGGGATCAGAGCAGCAAGAAAGCAGGTATCCAGAGACAGAAGAAAGGGGCCCAGGAGAGGGCCATGAGGTTCACTCACTGATACCGACATTGCAAAGGAGGGTCTAGTGAATCCTGAAGTGCCCCTACCCCACAGGCAGTCTACTTTTCAGGATATCTACAGTGAATATACAGCAGATAGATCTGTCACAGGCATGTTCATTATGGAAATCTGGAAAACCAGGTTGGCTGGGGGTAATCTAAGACTAAGACCAGCTTGAAAAACACAACACTAACATGATTGAAGAAACACGATAAAAGAGGATTCTGAAATCCTCGTGTGGGACAGTGCATCAAGATGTAGATGATCAATGTATTTCTAAGCACATTGGTTGGGATGATACTGAGTAAAGGTCCTCCAATCTCAACCAATACATTTAGGAATCTTCAGGCTATTGACCCTTCTACTCTGTCCACCAGTGTTTCAAATCTCTTCTCAACCACTATGTTAACCAAGTCTGTCAATGAGGCTGTCTCTTCATATAATACTATTCTCTCCTCTAGATACTCTCGCTCCTCCCATTCCCCATTCTGTAAGGTGTACCAAACCCCAGACTTGGCTGACCTTTAGAATCTGCTACCTACGTTCCTGTACCCGCTCTGCTGAACGCCTTTGACTAAAATCCTATGTCCGTGCTGACTTTATGCATTTCAAATTCTTGCTGACCTCCTTCCAGTCTGCTCTTTTTCACTTTCCAATCAGCACTACTACATTCAGTTGACAAATTCTCTTGGCTCAAACCCTTGATGTCTCTTTGCCACACTGAACTCTCTCCTCAATGTGCCTTCACCTCCAACTCCCCCATCATTTTCTCCCCAGACTCTGGCTGAGTACTTTCATGATAAGGTTCACAAGATTAAACTTCAATTCTCAACCAAGTCAACTCCACCTCTCCTTCCCTTAGTCCATTCTCTCAACCCCCTTTCAACCCCTGCCTCCTTTTCTTCCTTTTCTGAAATCATTGAAGAGGAAACTGCATATTTTCTTTCCTCTTTGAAAATAACTACCTGTCCCTCTGATCCTATTCCTATCCATCTACTTAGCACTATCTCTCCTACTGTCATCCCTTTTATCTGTCATATCCTCAATCTTTCACTTTCCACTGTGACTGTTCCTGATGCCTTCAAACATGCCGTAGTCACACCACTCCTTAAAAAACCTTCATTGGACTCTATCTGTCCTTCCAACTATTGCCCCATCTCCCTCCTCCCTTTCCTATCCAAGATACTTGAACATGCTGTTCACCGCCGTTGTCTTGATTTCTTTCATCTCAAGCTATTCTTGATACACTTAAATCTGGCTTTTGTCCTCTTCATTCAACTGAAACAGCATTTACTAAAGTCTCCAATGGCCTGTTCCTGACCAGATCCAAAGGTCTCTATTCTATCCTCATCCTTCTTGATCTATCTGCTGCTTTTGACACTGTTGATCACCGCCTACTCCTTGATATGCTGTCTTCACTTGGATCTCACTGCTCTGTTCTTTCCTGGTTTTCTTCTTATCTCACCCATTGCACTTTTAGTGTATACTCTGGTGGATCCTTCTCTACTTCTATCTCACTATCAGTTGGTGAACCTCAGGGATCTGTCCAGGGACGACTTCTTTACTCCATCTATACTTCTTCCCTTGACACTCTGATCTCATCCCATGTTTTTCAGTATCACCTCTATGCTGATGACTTCCACACCAGACATTTCAGCAGGAATCCAGGCCAAAGAATCAGCTTGCCTGTCTGACATTGCTGCCTGGATGTCTCTCCAGCATCTGAAACTAAACATGACCAAGACTGAGCTTCTTATCTTTCCCCCTAAACCAACCTCTCCTCCTCCCCCATTCTCTTTTTCTGTGGATAACACTCTCATCCTTCCTGTCTCATCAGCTCGTAACCTTGGGGTCATCTTCGACTCCTCCCTCTCCTTCTCTGCACATATTCAGCAGACTGCTAAAACCTGTCGTTTCTTTCTCTATAATATCACCAAAATTTGCCCTTTCCTTTCTGAGCACACTACCAGAACCCTCATCCACACTCTTATCACCTCTCGCTTAGACTATTGCAACTTGCTTCTCACAGGTCTCCCACTTAGCCATCTCTCTCCTCTTCAATCTGTTCAAAATTCTGCTGCACGACTAATATTCCGCCAGTGTCGTTATGCTCATATCAGCCCTTTCCTCAAGTCACTTCACTGGCTTCCTATCCATTTCTGCATACAGTTCAGACTCCTCTTATTGACCTATAAGTGCATTCACTCTGCAGCTCCTCAGTACCTCTCCACTGTCATCTCTCCCTACATTCCTCCCCGGGAACTCTGTTCACTGGGTAAATCTCTCTTATCTGCACCCTTCTCCACCGCTAACTTCAGACTCCGTTCCTTTTATCTTGCTGTACCATATGCCTGGAATAGACTTCCTGAGCCGGTATGTCAAGCTCCATCTCTGGTCGTCTTCAAATCTCAACTAAAAGCCCACCTTTTTGATGCTGCTTTTAACTCCTAACCCTTATTCACTTGTTCAGAACCCTTATTTTATCATCCTCACTTTAATATTCCCTTATCTCTTGTTTGTCCTGTTTGTCTGTCCTAATTAGTTTGTAAGATCTGTCGAGCAGGGACTGTCTCTTCATGTTCAAGTGTACAGCGCTGTGTACGTCTAGTAGCGCTATAGAAATGATGAGTAGCAGTAGTAGTAATTGTGACCTAAAGATTGGGAGCCCATTGTGAACGGAATTCAAGTTAATTAATACTGAAGTTAGAATTCCAGCAGAAGTATTGGTCATAAAAGGAGGCGGTGATTCATTTCTCTATCCGTCCTCTCAAGTTATAGACTATGAATTTTGTCATCAAGAGTGAGCCCATTGTGACTGGAAATCATGTTAAATAATAGAGAAGTTGGAATTGCCGGAAAAGTATTGGTCATAAGCCATATCTTTAAGACACGTTGTGTATTTAATTTTAATTTTGTTACATTTGTACCCCGCACTTTCCCACTCATGGCAGGCTCAATGCGGCTTACATGGGGTGTATCCAAGACTGAGTGCCCATTTTGACAGGAATTCATGTTAATAAAAAAGATAGAATTCCTAAAAGAATATTGGGCATAAGCCATGTCTTGAAGACATGTTCTGTATCCAAGACTGTGCGCCCATTTTCACTGGAGTTCCTGTTAATAAAAAAGTTGGAATTCCAGGAAAAATATTGGGCATAAGCCATGTCTTTTAGACATTTGCTATGCTGCCTGGAACCGAATGCTCTGTCATGATGGGGTCTATCGTTTTCCATAGGTGCGTTTTGATTTCATTGTGTTCTCTCCATATTTCAGGCATGTATTGTGTATGGCTGGTATGCATAAAGGTAAGGGAGAGGAGGAGATTCACGCTTCTTGACCATCTGATTAACAGACAGGAGGCCGTGAAAAGCACATTGATGGTATGTTTCAGCAGGTAACCGAAGTGACTTACTATGCTCATGGGAGTGTCATTCTACATTAGATCTTGAGGCCGAAATACGGTAGGTCTACTGATATAGGTTGTGCTCTCGTCCCTAGTGGAAGTTAAGTGGGAATGAGATATGAAGGGTTTGTTGTGAATCAACTTCGGCTGGACTTTGCAGGACAAAGAGGTGTTCATGATAAGCGAGCGGGGTTAATTGGATTCATCTACCTTATTCTCCCATGGCACTGTGCTGTCCAGTTCTTGGCAACATTTCTTGCAGGCCTTTCTGTTGTGAAGACATTGATCTCAAAGAGGTAATGTTAAAGCTGGGGTGGATCTGCATGAGGCTGCTTTGCATTAGAAAAGCCCTCTTCTCAAGTCACTTCATTGGCTCCCAATCCATTTCCACATACAGTTCAAACTCCTCTTATTGACCTTACAAGTGCAATCATTCTGCATCTCCTCAGTACCTCTCCACTCTTATCTCTCCCTACACTCTCCAGGAACTCCGTTCACTGGGTAAATCTCTCTTATCTGCATCCTTCTTCTCCAGACTCTGTTCCTTTTATCTTGCTGTACCATATGCCTAGAATAGACTTCCTGAGCCAGTACGTCAAGCTCCATCTCTGGCCATCTTCAAATCTAGGCTAAAAGCCAACCTTTTTGATGCTGCTTTTAACTCCTAACCCTTACTTGTTCAGTACTCATGTTTATCATTCCCACCGTAGTAATTCACTTAGCCCTTATTTGTCCTGTTTATCTGTCCTAATTAGATTGTAAGCTCTGTCGAGCAGGAACCATCTCTTCATGTCCAGTGTACAGCACTGTGTACATCTAGTAGCTCTATAGAAATGATAAGTAGTAGTAGTAAAGGCCCCTGATCTTATACAGATGTCTGCCGGAGACTGTCTTTATGCTATGTAGATGGAGGAGACCAGACTGAGGTGAATCAAGGATGAATTGAGATGCAATGAAGGTGGATGGAAGGTGGAAGAAGGATGGGATGGGTTTGTGAGGGGCGGTTTGATTACAGCATCTGATGATGGTGGGAAAGGTTGTGAAAGAAAGTGACCGACGTAGGATGGAACAGATGGAGGGAACGACTGCAGAGGAGCAATGCAGTCAATCTCCTCCTGTCTTGTTCTCATTTTTATTATGGTATTTTTTTTCTTGTTATGTGATTATTTATTTGGAGTGAAAGTTAGTTTTAGGTGATGAAACCCACTAGTTCTCATTTATATTCAATTTTTATTTCTTTTGGTTATTTTTTAAGTCTTTTTCTACGATCACATTATTATTATGTTTCTATTCTTAATTTTATGTTTTTGCCTTGGGCCTATTGAGAAAGCTGTTTACCAAATACAATTTCTATTGCATTTGATAAACAGGACGGCAGAGGCTAAGGGAAGGGAAGGAGACTGATGTGAAGTAGTGAAGGTGAAGGACATTGTCAGGCTTATTTTCAAAAGAGAAGGACGCCCATCTTTCGACACAAATCTGAAGATGGGCGTCCTTCTCACAGGGTCGTCTAAATCGGCATAATCGAAACCCAATTTTGGGTGTCCCCAACTGCTTTCCGTCGTGGGGATGAACAAAATTCATGGGGGCATTTCGGAGGCGGGACTTGGCCGTGCCTAACACATGGGCATCCTCGACCAATAATGGAGAAAAAAAGGGCGTCCCTGACGAGCACTTGGACGACTTTACCTAGTCCTGTTTTTCTTACAAGCAAGGCACAAAAAGGTGCCCAAAATGACCAGATGACCACCGGACAGAATTGGGGATCACCTCACCTTACTCCCCCCAGTGGTCACTAACCCCCTCCCACCCTCAAAAAAAGATCTTTAAAAATCTTTTGTCTCAGCCTCTATGCCAGCCTCAAATGTCATACTCAGGTCCATCACAGCAGTATGCAGGTCCCTGGAGCGGTTTTAGTGGGTGCAGTGCACTTCAGGCAGGCGGACCCAGGCCCATCCCCCCCTACCTGTTACACTTGTTGTGGTAAATGTGAGCCCTCCAAAACCCACCAGAAACCCACTGTACCCACATCTAGGTGCCCCCCTTCACCCATAAGGGCTATGGTAGTGGTGTACAGTTGTGGGTGGTGGGTTTTGGGGGGCTCAGCACACAAGGTAAGGGAGCTATGTTCCTGGAAGCAATTTCTGAAGTCCACTGCAGTGCCCCCTAGGGTGCCCGGTTGGTGTCCTGGCATGTCAGGGGGACCACTGCACTACGAATGCTTGCTCCTCCCATGAGCAAAGGGGCTTGCATTTGGTCATTTCTGAGATGAGTGTCCTTAGTTTCCATTATCACCGAAAATCAGAAACAACCAAGTCTAGGGACGACCATCTCTAAGGACAACCTAAATGTCAAGATTTGGGCATCCCTGACCATATTATCGAAACAAAAGATGGATGTCCATCTTGTTGCGATAATATGGGTTTCCCCGCCCCTCCACCGGGACGTTTTGCGAGGACTTCCTCAGCAAAACTTGGGCGTCCCCTTCGATTATGCCCCTCTGTGTATGTAGAGAGATGCGGGGCAGGAGGAAGAGGAGGGAGATGAGTAAGACGCTGGAGGAAAGGGGCCCAGAAGGAGATAAGTATGAATTTGAAGAGACAAGTGAACCTGGGGAGAGCACTTTAGCAAGAGATCAAAGTGTTCTCCTGTAACAACCCCTTACTAGTTCCCTTCCCACTGCACCAATTAACAGTTGCATCTCTAGAAAGAAAATTCATGGGAGGGGAGGGTAAGGTTCATATCAGGGGTAGGAAATCAAAGTGACATTTCTACACAACATCAGTAACAGCAACACAGTATTCCTCTGCTGCCAGACACAGGGCTGGATTTAGTAAATGGTGCTGAAACACTCTTCTGGATAAATAGAATAGCATTTAGTAAGGATCCTGCATCTAACTTTTGAGTGCCAGACTTGTGCTTGCTAAAACCTGGTCTAAATGCCAGCACCCACATTAGTACTACTACTTATCATTTCTATAGTGCTACTAGACATACGCAGCACTTTACACTTGAACATGAAGAGACAGTTCCTGCTCAACACAGCTTACAATCTAATTAGGACAGAAAAACAGGACAAATAAGGGAAAAGGACAAAGAGTAGGAAGATTCCGTTAATCCCAAAGAGTCGCAAGATTCCGTTAATCCCAAAGAGTAGCAAGATTCCAGAATCCCAAAAACTACTACTACTTATCATTTCTATAGCGTTACTAGATGTAAGCAGCACTGTACACTTGAACATGAAGAGACAGTTCCTGCTGGACAGAGCTTACAATCTAATCAGGACAGCCAAACAGGACAAATAAGAGATAAGGGCATTACTAAACTGGGAATGATAAAATAAGGGTACTGAACTGCATTAGGTGCAGTTAGGCAGTCTCTGTAATTCTGCATTCACACGTTTTGGAATGTCAGCAACACGCTCGTGGCCAAGCCCCCTTTTGAGATATGTGCCATGGGACTTAGGTGTCGTGCCTTATAGAATAGCGCCTAGTAATTGACGCTTCAGAGCACTGTTCCCTCCAAGGTCAGCGGGTGTCCTCCAACTGCACTGCTACCAGTAGGCGGTGCTCTGTTTTCAATCACTATGGACAGGCAAGTTCCCTGGAGTTCCTCACTATTGGAAACAGCACCCCCCACTGGCAGGATTGTAGGTGGACGATTCCTGCTCAGCTTAGAGGGTACAGTGGTTGAAAGATCATTATCCAATTTATTTGTGAACTTAACTACGTAGAATCCGGGGACGGTGACTGATTTTAGAACAGGAAGCGTAAGTGAGATGTCTAGAAGAACAACTATTGTTTTAAAGTGGCCAAAAACAGCCTCATTAGTGTGCAAGGACTGATATACAAAATTAACACTCACTGAAAAGTTAATGTAAGCATGTGTATGTGCTGTAAGCATGCCCTTGGCTTGTATGTTCCCTAAAATATGTGCATAGATTGCAGCTCTATTTGTTTTTTAAGGTTTATTTTTAAGTATTGCTATGTGTTTTGTCTTCATTTGTTTTATTGTATTATCATGGATGTTAAGAATGAGCTGCTTAGAATAAAAGAAAGCATTGAAATGTTCCAAATAAATAAATAAATGCTATTTGTTATTGCAATTATAATTTTGTTCATTCAAGAACACTCAATGAATAAGGTAACAGAAAAATAAATAGAAAATTAAATGTTCACGGTATTTCCCTCTAAGCTCTTAATATTAGGGAGACGCTAATTAATTTAACAGAAGTAAGTGGCATTACTTTATAATACCAACTTCAAGAAGAAAGGGGAGAAAGCGAGTGAAAAACATGAGGATGGAGCATACCAGGACTCTAATTGTGCACAGACTGATACCAGTCCACTTGACAGGCCATGTCACATTTACAGAGATAGAGACAATCGAATTCACACATTGACAGAGCTTCTGTTATCAGGAAACTTCTCAGCACTGAGAGTCTTAAAGATATACCAAGATTATTGTGAAATTAAAGCAAATGTTTACCCAGAAATCCCAAGAAAACATTTGTCCTCAGGGCCAAAGCCTCTTGATATATCAGAAGAAATTGTTTCCTGACAAATTTATCCTTATCATGAACTCAAATGTCCCATTCGTGCCTGACCAAAAATGCATGAAACCAGCAATTCTGACTTTGTTATATTCATTTCTCGAGGCCTTTCCATGTAATTCCCCTTCTATTCAAGCATCACTGGCTCCCAGTAATCTATCAAATTCGTTTTCAGATCTTCTGGGCTGCAGGGCTGGTATCCCCAGACTCTTTTCTCTGCTTATAGCTCAGGAGCCGAGTTCAGTGTAATTAGTAACAGATAGCTCTTCTTGTGGTAAATTTCCTTCTTGGGGTCCACCAGGTTCCTGTCCACTGCTGTCATTAGAATGCCTCTGAAATATGTCTTGAATATCTTTACCAGGACATATTTTAGGCGATGTCATGTGTCCTCGTTATGAAATCGTATTGGGCCTGATATTCAAATAAAGCTAGACTTCTAACTTATGCTCCGTTCCTGGAATCCAATTTTCAGCCAAATGTAGGAGCCTAAGTTTTCAGATGAAAATTCATCTCAATTTAGAAGGACCCACTAGAACAGCAGGTATGTGAACATGGTCCTGTGGAGAGGGGAGGGTGTTCTAAAAGTTTTGACAGTACAGGGGGATAGACAGTACATTTTTTCTTGCAAAAAAGGTGCCGGTACTCTAAATGCCAGGCCACCCTTCAGGGGTGGGGTGATCACTGAGGGACCCACCCCACAATAGCCAGGCCCCCTGCAACCAGTCACAGAATCTATGACAAGGCAGAATTGGTGTGTAGAGCCTAAGCACTTTCATTAAAACCTGAGGACCAAGGGTCAATTTTAGCAGACAATGGAAAAGGTGCCTGTACTCAGTACCCCCAAGTACCCCCTCAAAAAAAGCCCTGGGGATAGATCACCTTAGCTGAGGTGGCTGTTACGTTTGTATAAGTCCTCATATATTCTACCTTGAAGACCTTAGGAACTATTGCATCGCTCTACAGCTAGACTAGTGCGTAACGTCTCTGTCCCCGTGCAGGCTCAAGCTTTCCGAGTCACTCTCCCTTCCGCTATCTGTCTTCAGTGTCTTTTCACGATTTTCAAAAGAAATTACAAACTTGTTTGTTTCTGCCTTTCCAAGGATTTGGTTGTGGTAATTTGATGAAACTAGTAGTATTTATTTTAATACTAGTAAAAAAGGCCCGTTTCAGACACAAATGAAACGGGCGCTAGCAAGGTTTTCCTCAGAGTGTGTTTGTTTGAGAGAGTGTATGTGATAGTCACTGTGTGAGGGAGAGTGAATGTTCGAGTGTGTGTGTGTGTGTGAGAGAGAGTGAGACTGGGTGCGAGTGTGTCTGTGAGAGAGAGAGTGTGTGTGTGTGAGAATGAGAGTGTGTCCCAGGGCCCCCCCTCTCTCTCCCTCCCTCCCTGTTCCAGGGTCCTTGTCCCCCCCTCCCTCCCTTCCTCCCTCCCATAAAATCTCACACAGACAACATAAGCCTGATCCCCTCCTCTTCGAATAGTGCTAAATACAGTAGGGATAATTTCTGCGCTTCTTTAGATTAATTCAGCGCGCGCCACTAAGCCAGGTGATTGGGGGACGGGAGAGCCCTTGAGTCAGCTGAGTGGGGATAGTGGAGCGCTTGCGCAGTACTCATCCGACTCGGAAAGTGGCGGGAGGCACTGACAGATTGTGCTCCGTCTCGCACCGCAGTTGGAACTCAACGGGAGGGAGAGGTGTGTGTCTTACGTCGAGTCCTGCAGTCGAGAGAGTAGTGCACCACGCTTGCAGCCCAGCAATGCCTCTCAGGGGCCCAGGCTACAGCCGGTATCGCGCTGCCTAGAGGAAGACGTGTGGGTGCCGAGCTGGGGACCCTGGGCTGCACCCTGTGATATGGAAGCGCGGGGCAGTAGCAGCGGTGACGGCCACTGGCGCGTGAAGGGCTCGAGGCAGCACAGGAGAGAGTGGCTCGTGAACCAGGGAGTCTTCCTCTGCTCCCTCCTGCTCAGTGTTTGCTGCACCGCCGGCATCCTGCAGCAGCCCGGTGAGCTCCGCACGCTGGAACCTGCTTATTGTGCGTGTGCTCGTGAGGGTTTGGAGGCAGCGGTGCTGATCAGGTGGCCGGCAGGAGGTCAAGCAAGCAAAGCTCTTTTAATCTGCTTTTCTGGGGGGGGTTGGTTTTTGTCCTTTCTTTTTCTTAGCTTTTATTTTCCATGAACGTTCAATGAAGCTGCCTGGGCCCACACTGCTGTTGCTTGGGCTCTCTGGATGACGTCATCCGAGGCTTCAGTCCCAGGCACAGCCAATCAGAATGGAGGCACGGGCCCAGGCAGCTTCATGGAACGTTCATGGTGCAAATTATTATATAGGATTTAATTTTCCTACTTACTGCCATTTGCATTGAATGCAACGGTTCTACCATTGTAAATACAACAGACTTGATTTTCAGGTCTACAAATGGTCTCAACAATCTTAAACTCCAGCAGACTCTCAACCAGAAGAGTACTGTGGAACTGGAATAATATTGGGTTATTGCACCTGGAAATGCTGTGGGGTAGTATTACTGGAACAGTATTGGGCTATTTCACTGGAGAATGCTATTACTGGAATGATACTAGGTTATTACACTAAAAAATACTTTGAATAATACCAGTGGAGCAGTAATGGGTAGTTACACTGGAAAGTACTAGGAAGTATTCCTACTGGAATACTATTGGCTTACTGGGGAGTAATGTGGACATTATTGTTGGAACAGTAGCAATTAATTGCAGTAGAGAGAACTGTGAAGTATTTTTGCAGGGATAGTATTGGATTATTACACTGGGGAATAATATGGAGCAATATTGGGTTATTATACTGGGGGGTACTGTGGGGCATTATTACTGGTACAGTAATGGTTAGTTACACTGGAGAGTACTCTTACTGGAATAGTATTGGGCTATTACATTGAGGAATACTATGGGGTATTATTACTGAAGCAGCACTGGTTAGTTACACCGGAGAATTCTGTATATTATAATTGCACCGGGGGATATTGTATAGTATTATTACCAGAGCCTTAATAGGTTAGTTACACCAAAGAGTACTATGGAGTATTATTACTGGAATAGTATTGGGTTATTATACAGAGGAAACTATGTAGTATTATTGTTTTACCAGTGTTGGGTATACACTGGAGAGTACTATGAAGCAGTAATGAGTAATTACACTGGAATAGTATTGGGTACTGGGAGGTTCTGTGAAGCATTATTACTGGAGCAGTAAGTACACCAGATAGAATTGTGGGGGCCTTATTATTAGAATAATATTAAGTTACTGCCCCGGGGTTTAGGTTTACTATGAAGTATTACTACTGGAATAATATTGGTATTAATCCGCAAACAAACCTTTTCTGGAGACGGGAAGGCGGTAGAACTAGAGGACATGAATTGAGATTGAAGGGGGCAGACTCAGGAGTAATATCAGGATGTATTTTTTCACAGAGAGGGTGGTGGATAAATGCAATGCCCTCCCACGTGAGATGGATGAGATGAAAATGGTAACAGAATTGAAACATGCATGGGATGAACACAAAGGAATCTTGTTTAGAAGGAATGGATCCACAGAATCTTAGCAGAGATTGGGTGACAACACCGGTAACTGGGAAGCAAAACCAGTACTGGGCAGACTTCTACGGTCTGGGCCCTGAGAAAGGCAAGGACAAATCAAACTCGGGTATACATATAAAGTATCACATACCATGTAAAATGAGTTTATCTTGTTGGGCAGACTGGATGGACTGTAAGGTCTTTATCTGCCATCATTTACTATGTTACATATAAAGTATCATATACCATGTAAAATGAGTTTATCTTGTTGGGCAGATTGGATGGACCTTACAGGTCTTTATCACACTGGAAAGTACTGTGGTATATTACTGGTATAGTATTGAGTTATTACTCTGGGGAGTACAGTAGGGTATTACTGGAATAGTATTACAGTATTACTCTAGGAAATATTGTGGGGTATTTCTGGAGCAGTAATGAAGCATTATACTCAAGAGTACTATAATGTATTATTACCCAACAGTTACTGGTTGTGTCAAGGATCTCTTCCTTTGTTTTTCCTTTTTCTTCCATTTCTAAGTTAAGTAGTATGGAAATACCTGTTTGATAACTTTCCCCTACTGTAAGTCCTGCCCAGTATGCCCCAGAGAGCTCATATTCTCCAGTGTCACACCAGTAACTGTTCAGTCCTTATAAATAGCTAATGTCAGGTTCTTCAGCTTCTAATTTCAATCTGGTTTCCTGTGGTAGTGTTGATCCATTGTAGTGCAGATAGCATATAGTATAGCATAGTATAAATAGTATATAGCATAGTATGGATAATATATAGTATAGATAGCATATAGTATAGTATAATATAGAGAACAGCTAGTATAGTATAGATAATGTACAACATAGTATAGATATATAATATTGCATAGTATAGATAGTGTACAGCATGGTGTACATGGTATAAAGTATGGTACAGAGTTAGGATATAGTATAACACAGTATATACTATAGTACAGTATAGTATAGATGATATATAATATAGTTTAATATAGATAGTATATAGCATAGTATAGATAACATAGTATAATAATATAGCATAGATAGTATATAGCATAATATAGATGGTATATAGTATGGTATGTAGTTAGCGTATAGATAGTATATTGCATAGTATGGATATGATGCGGAGGAACTGAAAGAAATCTCGGTGAACATGGAAGGTGTACTGAGCCAAACTGACAAATTAAACAGAAGTAAATCACCTGGACTGGATGGCCTACATCCATGGGTACTCAAAGAACTCAAGCATGAAATTTTTGATCTGCTGTTAGTAATATGTAACCCGTTGTTAAAATCATCCATAGTACCTGAAGATTGGAGGGTGGCCAATGTGACTCCGATATTTAAAAAGGGCTCTGGGGTGATCTGGGTAATTACAGACTGATAAGCCTGATGTTAAGTGCAGGCAAAATAGTGGAAACTATTATAAAGAATAAAGTTATAGAACATGTAGACAATCAAGGTTTAATGGGACAGAGTCAGCATGGGTTCAGCCAAGGAAAGTCTTGCCTCACCAATTTGCTTAATTTCTTTGAAGGCGTGAATAAACATGTGGCTAAAAGTGAGCCGGTTGATGTAGTATCTAGATTTTCAGAAAACCTTTGATAAAATTCCTTGTGAGAGACTCCTGAAAAATTAAAGAGTGGTGGGATAGGAAGCAAGGTTCTGGTGTGGATTAGGAATTGGTTGTTGGACAGAAAACAGAGGGTAGGGTTAATGGTCATTTCTGTCAGTGGAGGAGGGTGAACAGTGAAGTGCCACAGAGATTTGTATTGGGATCGGTACTACCTAACATATTTATAAATGATATGGAAATTAGAATGGTGAGTGAGGTGATTAAAATTGCAGATGATACCTGTGCAACTTTCTTTAAATTAGTCACCTTACTTTCTAACTCTTCTTACTCTCTTACCTATCTATATGTTCCATCTTTGCTGTACACTTCACTATCAATTAAAATGTTCTATTATGTGTTGAGTTGACATTGTAAGTAGTACACTATCTGCCTTATTTTCGAAAGTGATGGGCACCCAGATTTTGACCCAAATCGGGAGATGGGCGCCTTTCTCCCGTGGGCGCCCAAATCGGTACAATCGAAAGCCGATTTTGGGCGTCTTCAACTGCAATCTGTCACGGAAACGAGCAAAGTTGACGGGGGCATGTTGGAAGCGTGGTGAAGGCGGGACTGGGGCGTGGTTATCGGTCGAGGAGAGATGGGCGCCCTCGGCCGATAATCGAAAAAAGAAAGGCGTTTTTACCATGAATTTGGGTCATTTTTTTTGGACCCTTTTTTTTCTCGAACAAGTACCCTAAATGACCACAAGAGGGAATCGGGGATGATCACCCCTGACTCCCCCAGTGGTCACTAGCCCCCTCCCCCCATAAAATAACAAACTTTAAGAACTTTTTTTCCAGCCTGTATGCCACCCTCAAATGCCATACCCAACTCCATCACAGCAGTATGCAGGTCCCTGGAGCAGTTGTTAGTGGGTGCAGTGCACTTCAGGCAGGTGGACCCACGCCTACCTATTACACTTGTGCTGGTAAATGGGAGCCCTCCAAACTGCCCCCAAAACCCACTGTACCCACATCTAGGTGCCCCCTTCACCCCTTAGAGCTATGGTAATGGTGTAGAGTTGTGGGGAGTGGGTTTTGGGGGGATTTGAGGGGCTCAGCACCCAAAGGAAGGGAGCTATGGACTTGGGAGGTATTTAATTTTTTTTTACTTTTTACAAGTGACCCCTAGGGTGCCCGGTTGGTGTCCTGGCATGTGAGGGGGACCAGTGCACTACGAATCCTGGCCCCTCCCATGACCCAATGCCTTGGATTTGTTCATTTTTGAGCTGGGCGCCTTCGGTTTCCATTATTGCTGGAAAACGAAACCGCCCAGCTCAAATCTGCACAAATCCGATGCATTTGCCCGGCAGAAACCGTATTATCGAAAAAAAAGATGGACGCCCATTTTTTCGCAAAATACGGTCTGTCCCGCCCCTTCACGTACCCGTTCTCGGACATAGACGCCCATGGAGATGGGCGTTCGCGTTCGATTATGTCCCTCCACGCCATACTTCGTACTGTTATTTGAATATTTTTACTGCTGTAATTGCCAATTACTCATGTTTGATCTATTCTTACTGTACACTGCCTTGAGTGAATTCCTTCAAAAGGGCAGTAAATAGATCCTAATGAATAAATAAATAAAATAAATATTCAAGGTTATTAAAACATGTGCGGACTGTGAAATATTGCAGGAAGACCTTAGGAAATTGGAAAACTGAGCAGATTAAATTTAACGTGGACAAATGCAAGGTGATGAACATTGGAAAGATTAATCTGAATCATAGTTACCAGATGCAATGGCCACCTCAGAAGTCAGCGCTCAAGGAAAAGATCTAGGTGTTATTGTAGATAATACACTGAAATCTTCTGCTCAGTGTGCGGTGGTGGCCAAAAAAGCAAACAGGATTCTAGGAATTATTAGGAAAGGGACGGTGAATAAGACCAAAAATACTATAATGCCTTTGAATTGCTCCATGGTGCGACCGCACCTTGAGTATCGCGTTCAGTTCTGGTCGCTATATCTCAAAAAATATATAGTAGAATTAGAAAAGGTTCAAAGAAGAGCGACCAAAATGATAAAGGGGATGGAACGTCTCTCATAAGAGGAAAGGCTAAAGAGGTTAGGGCTGTTTAGGTTGGAAAGGAGATGGATGAGGGGAGATAAGATTGAGGTCTACAAAATCCTGAGTGGTGTAGAACAAGTAGAAGTAAATCGATTTTTTACTCATTCCAAAAGAACAAAGACTAGGGGACACTTAAGGAAGTTATATGGAAATACTTTTAAAACAAATAGAGGAAATATTTTTTCACTCAACCAATAGTTAAGCTGTGGAACTCTTTGCCGGAGGATGTGGTAACAGCAGTTAGCTTATCTGGGTTTTAAAAAGGTTTGGACAAATTACTGGAGGAAAAGTCCATAGTCTGTTATTGAGACAGACATGGGAAGCAACTGCTTGCCCTGGGATTTGTAGTATGGAATGTTGGTACTCTGAGATTTTGCAAGGAATCTTGTCACTCTTTAGGATTCCGGAATCTTGCTATTCTTTGGGGTTCTACATGGAATGCTGCTACTCAGATTCTGCCTGGAATCTGGTCACTCTTTAGGATTCCAGAATCTTGCTATTTTTGGGGGTTCTACATAGAATGTTGCTACTCTTTGAGATTCTGCATGGAATCTTGTCATTCTTTAGGATTCTGGAATCTTGCTATTTTCGGGGGTTCTACATGGAATGTTGCTACTCTTTGAGATTCTGAGTGGAATCTTGTTACTCTTTAGGATTCCAAAATCTTGCTATTCTTTGGGGTTCTACATGGATTGCTGCTACTCTGAGATTCTGCCTGGAATCTTGTCACTCTTTAGGATTCCAGAATCTTGCTATTCTTTGGGGTTCTACATGGAATGTTGCCATGATTTGGCTTTCTGCCAGGCAGTGACGATCCTAGGTCGGCTGCCACCCGGGGCAGATCTCCGATGCGCACCCCCCCCCCCCAGGTGCAGCACAACACCCCCCCTGGCGCAATGGCACCACCCCCTCCAGCGCATCAACCCCCCCCCCCCACCCCTGGGTGCATGTTTGGCTGCTGGGAGCAGCCGCGCGGGCTCTCGGCTCCTCTGGCTCCCTGCTCCCTCTGCCCCAGAACAGGAAGTAACCTGTTCTGGGGCAGAGGAAGCAGGGAACCAGCGGAGCCGACAGGCGCACGGCTGCTCTCTGCATCCCCCCCCAGCAGTGTGCACCCGGGGCAGACCGCCCCCACCGCCCCGCCCTTGGTACGCCACTGCTGCCAGGTACTTGTGACCTGGCTTGGATACTGTTTGGAAAAACAGGATACTGGGCTAGATGGACCATTGGTCTGACTCAGTACGGCTACTCTTATGTTCTTATGATAACATATAGTATATAATATATAGCATAGTGTAGATGTGTTTAGTATCCTATATAATAAAACGCACCTCCAACGTTCTGAAGCTGACTGCATGGCTGAGGCATTCCTGCTCTCTGTATCCATCTCCTGAATTGACATCATGTACTTCCGGGTTCGTCACAAGCTGAAGTGACCAACCACACGAGGTTTCTCGGCATCAGAATGTTGGAGGTGCATTCTATTAAATAGGATTGGTCAGTTCCTTGAAGCACAGCCAGAGCTCAGGATCCTGCACAGTAACGCTCAGACACCAGAGAGAGAGAGGGGAGGGGGCCTGACACCAGAGAGAGGGAGGGAGGGGGGCCTGACACCAGAGGGGGGGGGGAGGTAGCTCTGTCACACATACACTCTCTCTCTCACACACTCTCTCTCACAGTCAATGTCTTTCTCTCTCTCACACACTCTATGTGTCACACTGTATCACATTCACTCTCTATGTGTCACACAGTCACTCACACACTCTCTTGGTCTCATACACTCAGTCTCACAGAGAGTCTGTGTCTCACACACACTCTCTCTCTCGCACACACTGTATCTGTGTGAAACACACACTCTCTCACACTGTGTCTCACATACACACTTGCACACACTCTCATTCTCACACACACACTCTCTCTCTCACAGACACACTCGCACCCAGACTCACTCTCTCTCTCTTTCACACACACACACTCGCACATTCACTCTCTCACACACAGTCACTCTCACATGCACTCTCTCAAACATACACACTCTGAGGAAAACCTTGCTAGTGCCCGTTTCATTTGTGTCAGAAACGGGCCTTTTTTTACTAGTATAGTATAATATATGGCATAGTATGGATAATATATGGTATATTATATAGCATAGATCGCGTATAACATAAAATAGATGGTATATCATATACGTAGTATGTAGTTAGCATATAGTGGATACCCATGGCATTCTCAAACCGTTGAGACAATAACACCACCTCAGCAATTGATGATTAGGAAAAGAAAATCTTAAGGGTTGGCCTGGCACTTATGTGGTCAGTGGCTACTTATATCCCTGTGTCAGGTATTTCAGACCCTCAGTCAGGTAAGAGTGGGTCAGGAAGGCAGGGGACCAAGAGGTGGGAGATGAGGTACTGGGTAAGGGCGACACCTGGGGACTGGATTCCAGAAGGGGTTTTGGTGCATTGCTTTATTTATTTATTTATTTATTTATTTATTTGTTACATGGGCAGACTGGATGGACCATACAGGTCTTTCTCTGCCGTCATCTACTATGTTACTATGTATGTTACTATATTTGTATCCCACATTTTCCCACCTATTTGCAGGGTCAATGTGGCTTACATACTACTGTATGGTGATCGCCAAATCCGTTATGAACAAACACAAAGTGATGCTGTGGTAGAATAAGGTTCATGTGTTACAGACACATTAGGGAATCGTAGAGAGGAAGAGTTATGTTATGTCCATTACAAGCTTTGGTTTCGTTGTGTTGCAGGGTTCAGGCATTTAGGTTGGGTCAGTAGGGTATGCCTTTTTAAACAGGTTGGTTTTTAGTGATTTCCAGAAGTTTAGGTGGTCGTACGTTGTTTTCAAGGCTTTTGGTACTGTGTTCCACAGTTGTGTGCTTATGTAGGAAAAGCTGGATGCATAAGTTGATTTGTATTTGAGTCCTTTGCAGCTTGGGTAGTGGAGATTTAGGTATGTTTGTGTTGATCCAGTTGTATTTCTTTAGGACCACTGCTGCAGTGACTATACCACAGAGGGAAGGAGGGGTGTATGAAAATAGAGAAGAATGGTCAAACAGATGTAAATATAGCCTTGATGCCAGAAACCTACTCTGGAAGAAAAAAGGGAAAGGATGAGCCACCTGAATGAATTAGATTTCCCTTTAAATTATCTGCTTCCAGCCAAGTATCCCTGTCTCTGACAGGTGCATCTTCTGACGTGCAATGTACTGGGCCTCACCATGGCCCTGCATTACTTGTCTAGACGATCTAGGACTCCCTTAAACCCTAATCTTTTGCCAGATTACGGAGTCCTACCTGTGCAGAAGTATCTGAACTGTCTCAGCTTTGGGCTTCCAAGCAGAAAGGTTTAGATTTCATGGAATATATACCCTTCTTCCTTGTGCTCTGGTCTCTTCCCACCTCCCTCCACTCTCTAATTCTTATTCCCCCCCCCCCACACCCCATTCACGCCAGTAGGTGGGCACTGAGTAAGGAAGGCAGTATTACAGATGCACTCTTAGCCTCCCGTTCCTCATAACAGCCAATCAGCCAGGAGGCTAGAGAATGGGTAATTAGATAATTGGATTTTATTTGCTCGATGAAGAGGATGGAAAGGGGAGGGGGTAGAGGGAGAGGAGAAGGATAGAAAAATCCCTTTCTTAGCTGTGATGTTGGAGAGAGGGGAGCGATGCCCTGCTCCATCCGGGCCTCCCCTAAGATGCGCAGAATAGCGGAAGAGGACTGTGACCGTGCTGTCGGGGCTCAGTCTAATGCCATCTGAAGCTGGATATGAACCTCCGAGTAACGAGAGGCACCGGAAGGCCACGAGAGCTGCCCCCTCCTCCAGACAAGATGGAACCTAAATGCAGCAATCGAGGTAAAATGATTTAATACAACGTGGGGTTTTAAAAATACGGAGCAGCGCTGGACACGGATACCGAGAGAAAAGGAAGGCGGAAAAACACCCAGGGGAAGCGAGCAGCGAACACTTCCCTGCACTGCTGTGTGACTAGAAACCTTAATCACACTACAAAGGAGAAATTATTTCCCTCACAAAGCAGGGGCGAACGGCAAGTGCAGCAGGAACTGGCCAGTGGCTGTGAATAGAGAGGAGGGGGAGCTGCACTGCAGACCAGAAGCACCCAAGAACTGGGGAGGGGACACCATCCATCTTATCGGGCTGGATGGAGCAGCAAGCACCTTGATTTTCGGCAGTCTGCTTAAGTGGATTGCTCCCTTCCCTGGATCCCCGCGTGCCCGGACAGTGAAAGAGGGTGAAGCAGGGCTGGATGTGCAAGGCATCCGTTCTGCAGCACCGAAACACAGGGCCTAGAAACCTGAAGGCAGACAGACATGTTTTTTTAAATGGTACCTATCGGTCTCCATCCCTTACACTAATCCAGCAGCAAAGGAGCAGGGGTGCTTACTCCATCCATCTCTTTCTTAATTCACCTTTTCTTTTCCTGTGCTTTTCTGATTTTGATTTTGCATTTTTCTCAAGAGGTTTCCTATCAAATTTTGCATTTTTTTTTTGGAAAACCTGCGTTATATATTCTGGACAAATCCCTTAGGAAATGCTGAAAGGAGGAGGAAGACGAGGAATACAACCAGCGCTGGGAGACGGTGAGTGGTAACCATAGAAATGGATCCTGCTTTTAGCAGAAGAGACAGAGGGAGAGGGAAGATGTGGGGCCAAGACAGGAGCAGAATGTGGAGCTGAGACAAAATGTGATCAGGGACAGAGAGGGAAAGATATTAGGAAGGTAAAAAATAAAAATAAAATAGAGGATAGTGGAAGTGGTACTAGAGGTATCGAAGGCAACGAAGAATGAGAAAAAAGCAGAGAAATAAAGGAACAAATAAATTCTGATACAGGGTCATGTGAGTCTGAAACAAAACCTGCAGATTTCTGCTTTAACCTCAAGAGAGGAAAACAAAGAATTACAAGAAAAGGAAAAGATAAAAGGTGGGGAGCAACTAGATGTAACAACGGAGATTCAAAGAACCAGGGTCATCTTACATACAGCACAAATGTGATGAGGAACACAAACATATAAGAAATCAGGGCCCACTGACACACAGATCAGAGAGAATATGAGGGACAGGAACACCACAAGGAATCAGGACCCTCTTACATAGAGCAAAGAGAAGATGAGGAACAGGAAAACCCCAAGGAATCAGGGTCCTCTTACATAGAGCAAAGAGATGAGGGACAGGAGCACCCCAAGGAATCAGGACCCTCTTAGATATAGCAAAGAGAAGGTGAGGGCCAGGAGCATCCCAAGGAATGAGGACCCTCTTAGATAGAGCAAAGAGATGATGAGGAACAGGAAAAACCCAAGGAATGAGGGCCATCATAAAGAAAGCAGAGAGATGATGAGGGACAGGAACACCACAAAGAATCAGGACCATATTACATACAGCAAAGAGAAGATGAAGAACAGGAGCACCTCAAGGAATCAGGGCCCCCTGACATGGAGCAGAGATGAGGAACAGGATAACCCCAAGGAATCAGGGTGAGTAAAGAGAAAATGAGGAACAGGAAAAACCCAAGGAATCAGGGCCATCTTAAACAGAGCAAAGAGATGATGAGGAACAGAAGCACCCCAAGGAATCAGGGCCCTCGTACATAGACAAAGAGATGACGAGGAACAGGAGTACCCCAAGGAATCAGGGCCCTCTTACATACAGCGAAGAGATGATGAGGGGGGACAGGAGCACCCCAAGGAATCAGGAACTTCTTATATGGAGCAAAGAGATGATGAGGAACAGGAAAAACCCAAGGAATGAGGGCCATCATAAATAGAGCAGAGAGATGATGAGGGACAGGAACAGCACAAGGAATCAGGACCATATTACATACAGCAAAGAGATTAGGAAGAGGAGCACCTCAAGAAATCAGGGCCCTCTGACATGGAGCAGAGATGAGGAACAGGAAAACCCCAAGGAATCAGGGCTCTCCTACATGGAGCAAAGAGATGATGAGGAACAGGAGTACCCCAAGGAATCAGGGCCCTCTTACACAGAGTGATGACGAGGAATAGGAGTACCACAAGAAATCAGGGCCCTCTTACATGGAGCAAAGAGATGACGAGGAACAGGAAAAGCCCAAAGAGTCAGGGCCCTCTTACATAAAGCAGAGAGATGATAAGGGACAGGAGCATCTTAAGGAATCAGGACCCTCTTACATAGAGCAAAGAAGATGAGGGACATGAGTACCCCAAGGAATCAGGGCCTTCTTACATAGAGTAGAGGAGGAACAGGACACCCCAAGGAATCAGGGCCATCTTAAATAGAGCACAGAGATGATGAGGGACAGGAGCACCCCAAGGAACCAGGGGCCCTCTTACATAGAGTAGAGGAGGAACATGACACCCCAAGGAACCAGAGGCCCTAGAGTAGAGGAGGAACAGGACACCCCAAGGAATCAGGGCCCTCTTACATGGAGCAAGGAGATGATGAGGGACAGGAACACCCTCAAGAATTCAGTCCCTTTTTCATCTGGCATTGAAAAGTTATAGTGCGACATACTTCTGTTTTTTTTATGATTATGCCAATGTTTAATCAAACTTGTTTGCTTCATTGATTAGAATGTGTCAGGTAATTCCTTATCTCTTATCTGGACCAAATATTTAAGATGTTTAACTGGATGGATATGTTTGAAGCTTTTGTTCTGGTTCATTTTGTACAGGCTTCTTAGTGCACTCATGTGTACACCCCTGTTTGAATGTGATCACCTGTGCACCTCTGTGTGTGCTGAAATGTTCTGGGTTTTTTTTTTTTTAATTGCTCTGGAGTCCGTTTCATGTACAGGTCGATGAGGTACTTCCTCTGTCCCCAGAGGGCTTAAGATCTAAATTTGTATGATAGAGGGCAAAGTGACTCGACCAAGATGACAGGGAGTGTGAGTGGGTGAAGCAGTATTTTGAACCCTGTCTTCTTCCCTTGTTCTCCATCCTCCATGTTGGTGTCAGTGGGGAGGTGTATTCATGTGCTTATATTCGTGGATGCCTCTGTAGTCTCGTATCACACTGTGACAATCTCTTTTACACATTCCTTGTTAATACTTGTAGAAAATCTGCAGTAAAATTAATCGTTCATCTTAAATTTTGGTCTAGTACAGTTGATGTACCAGAAATGCAGTCCACTGCTCAGAAAAGGAAAGTCTTGCTCTCAAGAACATATATAAATTGTTTCTTTAGTTTCTTTTGAGGGAGCCAAGAAGTTCACAGTTTCCATTTTATTACTTCCCAAAACTTTCCCCAATCCAGGCTTGGGTTTTTTTCCACTCCCCACCCACCCTCATCTCTCTCTCTCTTCTCTCTGAAAAGATTTTTTGGGTGAGGGTATGATTTTCCTGGGCAGATATCATCCTAATTCCTGATACATAACAATTGTAAATCTCACGCTATGAGACACCATCATGGGTTCATGCAGCTCTGCGAGTGCGTCCTTTTTTTTACAAGCTGGACCGAGGCCTTACTGCTTTCAGCTCATAGCATAGATGGATTCATACTCCTCGGGAAACCCCATCGACAGTGCGTTTGGTATGGGCTCAGTCTGTGGTGCTGTAGTGGTTTCATGTGCTGCAGGAGGAGGAAGGCTCGGTGGTTTCAGAAAGCGAGGAAGATGGGCTTTTTGTTCTTCAGTTATAGTTCATATACCTGGATTTTGATCATCTGGATTTGCCTGGTGCATCCTTTATGTGTTCATGTCCATCTGACACTTTTTGTATGGTGACTTCTAGTTATGATCCTTGGAAGATGGTTGTAAAAGATGGGGTAATCCACCCCAAAAGTGTTACCTGACTGGAGGGGAGAAGGCTGGACAGGGGATTTCCTTCAGCCGCCCTCACGTAAGGTAGAAGAGAAGTGGGAAGCTTGGGGAAGTAGCCAGGCTAAAGGAAGGGGGAGAGACAGGGCAGTAGGGGAATGAGGATCTGGGTGGTGATATGTTGCATGCAATATATATTATTAGCAGCTATTAAGTGGCTCTGGTGGTTACAGGGGTATTTTTAGGTTTCTTGGTTTTAAAAGGTATATAGTTAAGATCGTGGTATATTGGATGCAGTGTGTAGTAATACTTCTTGGTATGTGGTTTTGGTGGTTATGGGGCTCATTTTCAAAGCAGAAAAAAGGTCCAAAGTGTGATACAAAGTGGCAGGTGGACTTTTTTCTTTGTGCCCTACTTAACCAGATGACCACTGGATGGATTAAGGCATGACCCCCCCCCCCCTTACTGTCCCAGTAGTCACTGAGCCCCTACCCCTGAAAGATGTGAAAGATACAGTACATTCCAGCTTCTGTGACAGTATCAGATGTTATGGCCAGTCCTATTCGAGCAGCAGGCAGGTCCCTGGAGTAGCCTAGTGGTCAGTGCAGTGGACTGTAGAGAAGGGGACCCAGGCCCATAACCCACTCTGTTACACTTGTGGTTGAAAGTGTGAGCCCTCCAAAACCCACTAAGAATCTACTGTACCCCACATGGTTATTGCACTGTTGTACAGTTGGCTATAGTAGGTTTTGGGTGATTTTGGAGGACTCCCCATATAAGGAGGTAACAGTGAGATGTTTTTGGGGGGAGTTTTATGTGAAGTCCACTGCAGAGTGTCCTAGGGTGGCCGTGGCTCTGCTGGGATGTCTGTGACCAGTCTACTCAGAATGCTGCCCCTCCCCCCCCCAAAATAAAATGTCCCAATGGCTTGTTTTTGTGCATTTTTCCCTTGGACTTTTTTTTTTTAATGGTCACAAAATCAAAATGCAGCGAGCACAAAACGTCCAGGAAAAGGCGATTTTCAAAACAAAAAGATAGACATTTTTCTGGTTTGAAAATGGCCATGTTTGCCACTTGAGTTTTGGATGTTTTCAGCAAAACATCCAAAATTGGATTTAGATATTGAAAATTGCCCTTCACATGTTTCCTCTTTAACAGGGGTATTATTAGGTTTCCTGGTTTTCCCAGGTATATAGTTTCGGTAGTGATATGGTGAATGCAGTATATAGTAATATTTCTTGGTACGTGGTTTTGGTGGTTATATTCCTCCTCTATTACAGGGGTATTATTAAGTATCTTAGTTTACCGTGTGTTAGACCCCAGGTGAGGATTATTGGGGTGCCCTGGGAATAACTCAGCTAGACAAGTTATGTATTTTATTTTTTTTATTTGTTACATTTGTATCCCACATTTTCCCACCTATTTGTAGGCTCAATTTGGCTTACATAGTACCGGAGAAGTGTTTGCTGACTCCAGTGTGAACAAATATAAAGTGATGTTGTGGTAGGTAAAGTTCATGCGGCATAGCCACATTAGGGAATTGTAGAACGGAAGAGTTGTGTTATGTCCATTACGTGCTTTAGTTTGGTTGTGCTGCAGAGATCAGGCATTTAAGTTGGATCGGTAGGGTATGCCTTTTTAAACAGGTTAGTTTTTAGTGATTTCCGGAAGTTTAGGTGGTCAAACGTCGTTTTCAAGGCTTTTAGTCAGTGGCGTAGCCAGACCTGACATTTTGGGTGGGCCCAGAACTAATATGGGTGGGCACTAGGTGTGAGTAGTGTTTCTTTTTTTTTTTTTTTTAATTTTTTATTAAATTTTAATAACTGGGGTAGGAAATACAAATTACAAGAAATAATCAGGTAATCACACCAAAGAACATCAGCGGACAGGTAACAGAGGGAAGAAAAGGAAGGAGGTAGGAGGAGGGTAGGGGGGAAACAATTTGAGAATGCATTCAAAGCAAAACCTGCAATTTACACTTGAGTACTATGAAGACCCCATCTGAGCCCCCCTCCTTGACCCAGTCTCCACCTGCCTACCAGCTCCGTCGATGGAGGGCCAGACCGATCCTCTTCTGCCACCCAGTACCCAGCCTTAAAAGAAGAATCGGTGAAGCGTCTGCTGCTCTCTCTGCCCTGCTCTGCCTGCAGCTGTAAGCGATTTGCTCGTCGGCCCTTCCTTCACTGTGTCCCACCCTCGCGGAAATAGGAAGTTACATCAGAGGGCGGGACACAGTGAAGGAAGGGCCGACGAGCAAATCGCTTTACAGCTGCAGCAGCGCAGAGCAGGGCAGAGAGAGCAGCAGGCGCTTCACCGATTCTTCTTTTAATGTTGGGTTCTGGGTGGCAGAAGAAGGTTGATCTGTTCCTCGACGGAGCTGGTGGGCAGGTGGGGACTGTGACGCCAGCAGGGCGGATCGCCCTGCCTTGGTACGAGGATGTTGGGGCGGGCCTGGAGGGGAAGTGGCTGGGCCTGGGCCCATCCAGGCCCGCCCGTGGCTACGCCCCTGCTTTTGGTATTGCATTCCACAGTTGTGTGCTTATGCTTATGTTTTATTCACCTAAGCCCTGGGACCTGTTACCTCACTGGCCAGGAACCTCAGATGCAACAGTTTCTTGGGTTAATAACAGTCTTGAACAGGCCTCTGGCTAGCAGGCCAATTAGCCTGTAGCAGACTGGGAGGGGGGAGAGACTCAGGTCTGTCTCCAGCCAGACCTCAGCAAGGTTTGCAAATGTTAACAAACAGAGTTGGCTTACCTTAGCCAGGTCACAACAGCTAAAGAGGCATAAACTTGAGCTTCAGTTCTTCCTTCCTTGGGTCTCTCTCCCTCAGCTTGGCCCTGTCTTTTTAAACTCCCAGGAATTGTCTCTGACCCCCCCCCCCCCCCAAGTGTTCCATAAACCCTGGTTTTCTGTGGTATATAGTTTCAGTAGTGATATGGTATATGAAAAGTGTGGTTATATTTCCTGGTATCTGGTTTTTGTGATTATATGTTTCCTCTGTTTCAGGGGTATTAATAAGTTTTTGTGTTCCGTGGTATATAGTTTTGGTGGATGCAGTGAACAGTATTAATAGTTGGTACGTGGTTTTGATGGTTTTATGGTTCCTCTGTTTCAAGGGTATTAATACTTTTCATGGTCTTTTGTGGTGTACAGTTTTGGGTGGGTATACAGTGGATACTTCATATAGCAATATTTCTTGGTACTTGGATGGTTCCTTTGTTACAGAAGTAATAATAGTTCTTACTAACTTGCTACATTTCTTTGAAGGGTTGAATAGACCTGTGGATAAAGGTGAGCCAGTCGATATTGTGTATCTGGATTTTCAAAAGGCATTTGACAAACCTGCATCAGTACCTCATGAAAGACTCCAGAGGAAATTGGAGTCATGGGATAGGAAGTATTGTACTATTGTGGATTAAAAACTGGTTAAAAGATAGAAAACAGAGAGTAGGGTTAAATGGCCAGTATTCTCAATGGAGAAGGATAGATAGTAGGGTTCCCCAGTGGTCTGTGCTGGGACCGCTGCTTTTTAACATATTCATATATGATCTAGAGATGGGAGTAGCTGTGAGGTAATTAAATTTGCTGACGACACAAAGTTATTAAGTTGCAAGATTTTTGTGAAAAATTGCAAGAGGACCTTAGGAGACTAGGGAGTCCAAATGGCAGATGACGTTAAATGTGAGCAAGTACAAAGTGATGCATATGGGAAACAGGAACTCAAACTATAGCTACGTGATGCAAGGTTCCACATTAGCAGTTACTGCCCAGGAAAAGGATCTAGGAGTCATCATTGATGATATGTTGAAACCCTTTGCTCAGTGTGCAGCGGAGGCTAAGAAAGCAAATGTTAGGAATTATTGGCAAGGGAATGGAAAACAAAAATGAGAATGTTATAATGCCTTTGTATCGCTCCATGATGTGACTGCACCTCAAATACTGTGTGCAGTTCTGGTCACCGCATCTCATAAAAGATATAGTGAAATTAAAAAGGGTACAGAGAAAGGCGACAGAAATGATAAAGGGGATGAGAAGACTTCCCTATGAAGAAAGGCTAAAGTGGCTAGAGCTCTTCAGCTTGGAGAGGAGAGGGCTGAGGGGAGATATAATAGAGGTCTATAAAATACTGAGTGGCATGGAAATGGTAGATGTAAATCACTTGTTTACTCTTATAAATACGAGGACTAAGGGGCACGCAATGAAGCTATTAAGTAGTAAATTTTGAACATATCGTAGAAAATATTTCTTCACTGAATGAGTAATTAAACTCTGGAATACGTTGCCAGAGAATGTGGTACAAGCAGTTAGCTTAGCAGGGTTTAAAAAAGGTTTGGATAACTTCCTAAAAGAAAAGTTCATAAGCTGTTATTCAGGTGGACTTGGGAAAACCCACTGCTTATTCCTGGGATAACTCTTTGGAGTTCTTACCAGGTATTTGGACCTGGACTGGCCACTGTTGGAAACAGGATACTAGGTTTGATGGACTTTTGGTCTGTCCCAGTATTGGAAGGCTCATGGGCTTCTGCTCTCAGTACTGATGGTACAAAGATTCCTCATTTCAGGATATGGTGGATTGTGTTTGGTAGGTGTCTGCTATCTCTGTGGGATATAGTGTCAGTTGTGAATATGGATTTTTTTTTTAGGACGCTTATGGAATGGACACAGTCCTGTTCTGCTTGGAAACACAGGCTTTCAATATCTGTGATCAGGTTTCTCTCATAGGAGTTCAGTGAAAGCAGTAAGAATATTTGGCTCTTTTCTAAGATAATTCCTCTTCAGGAGACAGGGAAACACCATCGCATTAGTGTCATTTCTCAAGTCACTGGTTGCAGGACATAAAGCAATACCCCAGCTACTAGGGACATTCCTCCCCTCATCTACACCTTCACAGAGTTGAGATACTGAGTCCCCAATTGTGTTACCTGCAAGCCTGTGACCCAGTCAGATCCAGAGTTTCAGAGCCACCGCTGTTCCGAAACAGGAAATAGCAGGTGTTATCCTGCATTTTAAAGAAATCTAACACACCTGTTTACTCCCATTTCGAAAAGTTATTCTGACTCTTTTCCATATCTTATCCCACTAGAGCTATAAAAATGACAAAGCTGATGATAAATTAAAAGACTGTAAAATTAAAATCAATATAAAAACATAGAAACACAGAATGTGACAGGAGATAATGACATGAAGAGCATATCACGATGCCGACTGGTTTTCCCCTCATGTCTTCATCATCGAGGATCCCCTGTGCTAATCCCAGACTTTACCTCTCACACCTAAAACTCCTCTGTGCTATTCCCAGACTTTAATCCTCACACCTCAGGCTCCTCTGTGCTTATCCCAGACTTTACCCCTCACACCTCAGACTCCTCTGTGCTAATCCCAGACTTTACCCCTCACACCTAAGGCTCCTCTGTGTTTATCCCAGACTTTACCCCTCATACCTAAGACTCCTCTTTGCTAATCCCAGACTTTACCCCTCACACCTAAGACTCCTCTGTGCTAATCCAAGACTTTACCCCTCACACCTAAGGCTCCTCTGTGCTAATCCCAGACTTTACCCCTCACACCTAAGACTCCTCTGTGCTTATCCCAGACTTTACCCCTCACACCTAAGACTCCTCTGTGCTAATCCCAGACTTTACCCCTCACACCTAAGGCTCCTCTGTGTTTATCCCAGACTTTACCCCTCATACCTAAGACTCCTCTGTGCTAATCCAAGACTTTACCCCTCACACCTAAGGCTCCTCTGTGCTATTCCCAGACTTTAATCCTCACACCTCAGGCTCCTCTGTGCTTATCCCAGACTTTACCCCTCACACCTCAGACTCCTCTGTGCTAATCCCAGACTTTACCCCTCACACCTAAGGCTCCTCTGTGTTTATCCCAGACTTTACCCCTCATACCTAAGACTCCTCTTTGCTAATCCCAGACTTTACCCCTCACACCTAAGACTCCTCTGTGCTAATCCAAGACTTTACCCCTCACACCTAAGGCTCCTCTGTGCTAATCCCAGACTTTACCCCTCACACCTAAGACTCCTCTGTGCTTATCCCAGACTTTACCTCTCACACCTAAGACTCCTCTGTGCTAATCCCAGACTTTACCCCTCACACCTAAGGCTCCTCTGTGTTTATCCCAGACTTTACCCCTCATACCTAAGACTCCTCTTTGCTAATCCCAGACTTTACCCCTCACACCTAAGACTCCTCTGTGCTAATCCAAGACTTTACCCCTCACACCTAAGGCTCCTCTGTGCTAATCCCAGACTTTACCCCTCACACCTAAGACTCCTCTGTGCTTATCCCAGACTTTACCCCTCACACCTAAGACTCCTCTGTGCTAATACAAGATTTTACCCCTCACACCTAAGACTCCTCTGTGCTTCTCCTAGACTTTACCCCTCACACCTAAGGCTCCTCTGTGCTAATCCCAGACTTTACCCCTCACACCTAAGACTCCTCTGTGCTTCTCCTAGACTTTACCCCTCACACCTAAGGCTCCTCTGTGCTTATCCCAGACTTTACCCCTCACACCTAAGACTCCTCTGTGCTTCTCCTAGACTTTACCCCTCACACCTAAGGCTCCTCTGTGCTAATCCCAGACTTTACCCCTCACACCTAAGACTCCTCTGTGCTAATCCAAGACTTTACCCCTCACACCTAAAACTCCTCTGTGCTTCTCCCAGACTTTACCCCTCACACCTAAGACTCCTCTGTGCTAATCCAAGATTTTACCCCTCACACCTCAGACTTCTCTGTGCTTATCCCAGACTTTATCCCTCACATTTGGTGCTTATGCACAATAGCAGTAAAATTATGGTATTGGGGGTGGTGGAGACAGGAACCTGTACAGAGCCAGGGCTGGTAGAAGGTTCTTAGGTGCCCTAGACAAACTTTCATCCTTGTGTCCTCCCCCCATTTAGCTTTTAAGCCCTTTGCCTCCCAATAATCATGATTACCTGCCTCCCAGAGTAATCTGAGCAAATATTATTAGAAACTGCCCTCCCTCCTTTCTAGTAAAAGGTTCCCCATTGGTTCCTTGAGTTTCTCTGATTTGTTTTGACTGTAGATGGTTTTTCACTCCCTCCCCCAGTTCCACAGAAGCTGCTGCCCTAGGCGATTGCTTAGTTCAGTGTAATGGTTGTGCCACCTTTCGTTACAGATCAGAGCTCTGCAGTTTTCATGTATTTTCTGCACCAATGACTCCTAAGTGACAAACTTTGCACATTTCATTTCACAGCATTTAGTACTAGTGGGTGCAAAACTACTGATTTTTGTGTACCAGTGTACGTCACTTGTCTGAAAATTAAACCCCCAGGTTTACAGTATAAACAGCTGGAAGCAGAAGCCCTAATCATACATAAGGGCAAAGTCTGTAACATTTAGATACCCGAAAACACTCAGAAACATTTAGCCTTGAACTGCAAAGGTGTGAGAGGTAAATCCACCTTCCCTTAGAGAAAACCATTGTGTTGATTCCTCATTTCAGGAGTAGGAAATATTAGATTTTAACCAGCACCAATACAGCCAAGTGAGACAGGAACCACAAAACAGGTGAATAACCTCTCAGCCAACCCAAGAAAGGACCCTGAGCATCTGTGAGATTATGTAGTGTTAAATATTCATCACCTGCTTCCACTTATCATTTCTAAAGTGCTACTAGACCTACATTACATGAGGATATTTGCTCCCTGTGCACTGGGCTCACATTCTTAGGTGTTTTTTTTTTGTTCCTGGAGCAATGGAGGATTAAATGACTTTTGCCCAGGGTCATAAGCAGCTACAGTGGGAACTGAACCCAGTTCCCCAGCATCAAAGTTCATTGCACTAAGTGGTAGACTACTCCTCCACTAGCAACATTCCACGTAGAATCTCAAATAGGGAAATGGAAATGGGACTTGATATACCGCCTTTCTGTGGTTTTTGCAACTACATTCAAAACAGTTTACATAGTATATACAGGTACTTATTTTGTACCTGGGGCAATAGAGGATTAAGTGACTTTTGCCCAGCCTCATAAGCAGCTGTAGTGGGAATTGAACCCAGTTCCCCAGGATCAAAGTTCATTGCACTAAGTGGTAGACTACTCCTCCACTAGCAACATTCCACGTAGAATCTCAAATAGGGAAATGGAAATGGGACTTGATATACCGCCTTTCTGTGGTTTTTGCAACTACATTCAAAACAGTTTACATAGTATATACAGGTACTTATTTTGTACCTGGGGCAATAGAGGATTAAGTGACTTTTGCCCAGCCTCATAAGCAGCTGTAGTGGGAATTGAACCCAGTTCCCCAGGATCTTAGCCACTGCACTAATGTTAGGCTACTTCCTACTCCAACTAAGCTCCCAACTCTGCTCTGTTTTTACGAATTGGCTGTTCTGGCTACTCGGTCCCTCATGCATAATTTTGAAAATATTAACATTAAGAGCCAGCCGTTACAGACTGATGGTTCAACTGTGGGTGAAGATCGATGCACGACAGTACTCGTGGGTGAAGGATCCACTCCCGTGAGATGAGAGCAGCGACTCAGTTCCTAGCTTACTTCTAGCACATAAAAATGTATTAAATGTGGCTCATCTGAATTACCACTGTAGTACGTAACTCCCACTAGTGGTGAAACCAGTAATTAGCCAAAGAGATTTGAATGTTCATCTGAATTACCTACATCTCCTCTCCTGGGATTCTCTCTTTCTCTCTTCTCATCCTTCACAGAAGTGACTGCAAATCTATTCTGCAGAATGACACTCACACTGAAATGGGTTTGATGCCACTGAAGAGTTGTTTCTACCCTCTCTAATCCCTGGAGCCTGAAGAGACCAATCTAAAGAGTTTCTGGATTGTCCTGTCTCAGGACACATACTCAAGCCTGGCGTCTGCTTCAGTCCTGCTTATTCCTAGTTTCTGTCCCATTCCTGATGCCTGAGCTTTTCCCTCACTGTGGGCTTCGTTTTCCATTTTGTCCCTGAACTGCATCAGCTTTCCTGCTGTCTCACAAGGATCCACTTGAGCGTGACCCTAAAAAAAAACACGATTTTTCAAAGGGATTCAGTAGTCTTAAAATGGATTAAACCACCTACACTGCCCGGCTAAAACCATGCCACACAAACTTCAGTCAGATTGGGAGAAGAACGAGAAAGCGTCGGTGACACTTTCAGAAGTGTGCATAAAATTATGCTCTCTGCTGTCACCTGCACAGAATCGCGATTACACGGATACATTTGCCAATTTTCAAAGACGAATGATGAAAAGCATGCGACTACGTGAGCTGTTTGAAAATGTCTTAGCAGAGGAAAAGCTCCCTTCAGGCCCCGTTGGGCTGGCTTTGTGGAAAGGCAACAGGCAGACTGCAGAAAAACCTCAGTGCTCTGTGGATCAATAGCGTCTAGTCATTGGTGTTTCGAGCTTTTCACCCTTAAAGATTTCCTTATTTCATTACTTGAGGTGCTGCAATATTCCCAGCAGCTCTGTCTGTAGAAAAAGAAAGTGAGATCTAGCGAACAAACAAGCACCAAGCAGCATAACTGAAAGAGCTGTTTGAACTTCCTTTCCTCTCAGTCCCATCCTAAACAAGACTGTCTGTAGTTTGTCCAAAACCTGCAGTGATTCCTCTTAGATAATAAAATGATCTCCCAAGACCTACCAGATATAATCTATAAATGTCTTCACATTTCCTGAAGCCTACGCAAGGTATCTTGGGCTCAGTCCAGGGATACTTAAAACCACATCTCTGGTACTCTGATCTCCTTCCTCTTCAGTTTGGCTGAAAGTCATTCCATCTTTATTACCTGTCTTTTCTCCTTCATCCGTTCACTCAGTCCAGGCATTCTTAATTTCTTGCCCCTTGACGAGTACAGCTCTGCAACTGATCTAGCCCAGGTTCTTAACCAGCTTTTCAGACTCTTCCCCCATCCAATCCCTAGAGGTCAGGGCTGAGTTGGGGTGGGGGCACAACCAGGACAACTGCCCCGAGTCCTCCATGCCTGCTGTTCTCAAACATCTGCCCTGAGCTCCACTGTCTGTCCATTGGCCCTGCTGGAGGTAAGTAAAGGAACCCAAATCCTTTCTGATCACCAGACAGCACTGCCCAGCTATGTTTTAACTGTGGGTTTTAATCTGATCTCAGAAAGTTTGAATCATAGGGCAGGAATAGATAATGTGTGATGAACTCCCTTTAGCTCCTGTTTGCTGTGGAAATACCTCAAAGATATGAATGGAAGGAAAGAATGAATTAAAAAAGAGTTCACAATATGAAAGGCCTGGGAGCAGAAGTAGTATTTTTTTCAGTGAAAGTGGAGGATACATCTCTGAGGTGCTGATGGACAAAGGACAGTAACAGAATTGGAGTAAGCCTAAGATAGGCGACCCACTGGTTCCAGGTACTTTGCTAGTACCATCTCTATCAGTGTATGCGGTACCTGCTGCAATGCATAAATCAGAGCCCTCCTCTGTACCACTGCAAGAGGAAGAAAAGCTGCTATGATCCCAGCGGTGGGATTGTGGCACTCCTAAAATATCACTGCCCCCTAGCTTCTCCTGCTGCACCAGCCCTGGTCTCCACCAAGGTTAGACTAACTGGTAATTTAAAGCAGGGTTAGGCAGAAAGAGGGGAAACTTGCACAGACAGGCAGTTTCTACCCTAAAGAAACACTTAGTGAGGGGTTGTGCCCTTCAGCTGAAATGAGATTCCCCATCTCATTTTGTGTCAATTTTCGGGCCAAGCAATAAGAAAATACCTGAAATGTTTGTGGTTTTTCCTCGTTATTAATGGTGTCCCCGCTTCCAAAGAAGGGGTCACTAATCACAAAGAATTCCGACTCTTTCCAAAAGAGTGCACACATTAGTGATTTTCCTCCTATAACAAAAGAAAAAAGGAAAAACAAAACACCAACTCTGCTTTTCTAGCTCTCTGCTATATCGACTCTTGGTTTAGAAAGGTTTTGCCTATACATTCACTCTTTTCCCGAAACTGGATTAATTACTTACGGCTTCATTTGCCAACATTTTCTTTGGGCCTGATATTCAAAAAAAGCAAATTCTCTCAATTTAGGCTCTTTAATTTGTGCCCTATATTCAGTCAGACTTAAACTGAAAATTAATCTTAATGTAGCAGCTTAAAAGTTATGCAGGCCGGCTGTTCATTTGTCTACATTTATAAGCCTACATTATGCTTAATGCCAACAATTTTCCCTGCCCCTGTTGTCACCCACTTTCTCTGCTCCTAAGTTTAGATCTTCAGTCAAATTCTGAGTATAAATTTAGGAAATCAGCCCTAGAAAATTTTCAAGCTCCTTCACTTAGCTGGCTCTCTGTTAGTAATACAACAGCTAATAAATCTTTATTCAACAAGACAAAGTCTCTTCAAAAACAGAAGAAGAAACATATGGAGCATAAAAAATGAGTAAATTATCCTCCAGTCTGAAGCTGGTGAGTAGCAACGCCAGTCTTCAAGGCTTCACACTCATGTTTCCCATCATGAGCAGCCCACGCGTAGCTGATAAATGTTTTTAGACAGTGAACAGCTGTTGGACAAGTAAAGACTTCTCAAGGTGAGAATCTGAAGCACAAGGAGAAGGGTCTAATGCTAAAGGACGTTCTAAGAGGAGCAGCTTAACTGGGATTCATTTGGGAGACTGGAAAGGAAAGTGGGAAGTTGGGGGGAGGGAGAAAGGGTTAGGGAAACCTGTGCTAATGCCTCTCCTGTGTACGTCTTCCCACACAGTGCGTGCCAGAGTTATGTGAACAGTTTTACACTGGTCAATACTGTATAAGAGGTTTATTTATACTCTTGTTGGCAAAAATTTGCCTGTTCATCAGACCTCTGGCCCTGCTTCTTCCAAACTGTACCTCTGGGAACTGAGGTCCCATCTTATCAGGCTGCACAATTTATAAACCGTTTTTCTCTCTCATGTAAAACGTGTTGAAATGCTTTATAAATATAACACCGATATGCAATTATTGTCCTGGCATTGAGAAGGGCTTGGCTTGGCTGATAAACTCTGGTTTAGTCCACACTGTGTTGTTCATTTGTGGCAGTTGGGGTTGTGGTTATCTGTCCACAGAAGCAGCGGGAACATGAATTTGTCAGTGATCTCCAAGTGGCTGCCCTGAAAGCATTTGTGAAGGTGTTTTCCTCTGGGAGATACTGAATTCAAAATGCACTGGCAGCTTAGCTGAACTATACAAGGGCAAGAACTTAGCTGTTGTCTTGTACAGGGCACAAGGAAACTGGTTGGGAAATATTGAGTTCTTCCAGGAAATCTGGGATGATTATTTCAGGGATGGGCCAAGTCCAGAATCCACCCTGTTAACATCTTGATGGTTGGACTCTTTCCAGTTCTACATTCAGCTGTATTGTCACCTAGAATCTCAGCCCCGTCCCTCACTGTGCCAGCTTCAGGGTAGCCACTGTCATTTCTGAATCTTCTGACCTTATCCGTATTGACTTAGGTGGCAACAAGACCTCCATCCTTCAGTAAGTTCACATCACTTTTTTTTATTGACTGACTGTCTAGTATAGTCAGAGCTGCAATGGACCATGACCCTACTAGTGACAGCTTTGGTCCAAGGGTCCATTAAATTTGAGATTTGGGGGAAGGGGGGTTGTGTTGTGAAGCTAAACCTTTGCCAAAAGATTAGATTTCCTGCATGGAGTCATCTGATGAGGATGGCGTTTTTATAACATGCATGGTGTGGGTCGGATGTCGAAATGAGGGGAAGATTGAGAAAGAATTGTGTCTGAGTTTATAAATCCCCCTCATGCTTGCAAAATGCCTCTTATAAGATTAGCCGCCCATAAAGCGCTTGGAATTTGTACGTGACTGATGTATGCGTCATCTGGGGTGGAGTTTGGTGAAAGAATGAGTGGAATCAGGATTTACACATGTAACTTTATACAGTACAATGGCAGAAGGGTTCATTACAACCATGATTTCTGACAGATTTCTGCCAATATTTCACAAAGAAAGCAAAGAGTGGGAGTTCTCTGCTTGCCGGCGGATCTCCTCCAATATTTCACAAAGACCATCCTGTCCCCCAAGTGATTTTTTTTATAAGTTACCCACATAGCACCTGGTGTATTGGTACCTTCATTAAATACACCAAATATTTTCCATAAAAACAATTTTCCAAAAGCAACACTGGTGTGTGGACAGTCATATGAAACACAGACCCTGGTTAAAATTGCATTTCAGTGCTAAACAGATCAAGATATATGTCGAGAATGATATTTTATACAAGCAATTCATTTCAATTTTGTTACTGAAATTCAAAATGGCACCAGAAAAAAACCCAAACCAGATTCTTCATCATTTTTCAATGTGTTAACAAGACATCTGGGAATAGTAACATGGAGGGGGATAATCGAACGGGGGTGCCCATCTCTAAGGACGGCCCCGTAAAGGGGCGGGACAACCCGTATTATCGAAACAAGATGGACGTCCATCTTTCGTTTCGATAATACGGTCGGGGACGCCCAAATCATGAAATTTAGGTCGACCTTAGAGAGGTTTCCCCGGTTTTCGGCGATTATGGAAAGCGAGGACGCCCATCTCAGAAACGATCAAATCCAAGCCATTTGGTCATGGGAGGAGCCAGCATTCGTAGTACACTGGTCCCACTAACTGAATGGAAAAAGCCCTTCCCTTACTGATCCGGAAAGGAACCGGCATGCATGAAGGAAATTGCATGCAAATTAGCTGCTCGCTATTAGCTCATTTGCACATGATTTCCTTCCTAAGGAGGGGAAGCGACAGCAGTTGAGGACATCCTTCCCTGTAACGGCAGTTGAGGACGTCCAAAATGTGGATGTTTCTGTGAGAAGAATGTCCATGCCTTTGCTATGCCTCCGACACCCTCTTTATTTATTTGGATTTTGGATCACAAGTAGCAGTGGTGGGATTTGAACCGGCCACCTCTAGATTGCAAGACCAGTGCTCTAACCACTAAGCCACTCTGCCACTCCCTTGAAATTTGGCCATCCCTGTGGGGGGCAGTTGAAGACATCCAAAATGTTTAAGAAGGACGGCCAAGCCTTCATTATGCCTCTGCTGACACACACATACCTCCCCCCCAGGGACCTACATACTGCCCCCCCCCCCACAGGGATGGCCAAATTTCAAGGGAGTGGAGTGGCGGAGTGGCCTAGTGGTTAGAGCACTGGCCTTGCAATCCAGAGGTGGCTGGTTCAAATCCCACTGCTGCTACTTGTGATCCAAAATCCAAATAAATAAAGAGGGCTTCAGAGGCATAGCAAAGGCATGGATGTCCTGCTCACAGAAACATCCACATTTTGGATGTCCTCAACTGCCATCACAGGGAAGGACATCCTCAACTGCTGTCGTAGGGTCGGAGGCATACCGAAGGACATACTCTAAAAAAAAAAAAAAAAAAAAAGACAAAAGTTTTTGAAGTTGTTTTTTTTCGGGGTGGGAGGTGGTTAATGACCACTGGGGAAGTCAGAGGAGGTCATCCCCGATTCCCTCTAGTGGTCATCTGGTCAGTTCGGGCACCTTTTTGATGCTTGGTCATGAAAAAAAAAAGGACTAAGTAAAGTTGGCCAAATGCTTGTGAGGGATGCCCTTCTTTTTTCCATTATCGGCCGAGGGCGCCCATCTGTTAACCACGCCCCTGTCCCGCCTTCGGTACACTGCTGACACACCCCCTTGAACTTTGGTCGTCCCCGCGACAGAAAGCAGTTGAGGACGCCCAAAATCGGCTTTTGATCATGCTGATTTGGGCGACCTTAGAAGGACACCCATCTCCCGATTTGTGTCGGAAGATGGGCGCCCTTCTCCTTCGAAAATAAGCAGGATAGTATCATAGTCAATGATGGCAGAAAAAGACCTGCACAGTCCATCCAGTCTGCCCAACAAGATAAACTCATATGTGCTACTTTTTGTGTATACCTTACTTTGATTTGTTTCTGCCATTTTCAGGGCACAGACCGTAGAAGTCTGCCCAGCACTAGCCCCACCTCCCAACCACTAGCCCCGCCTCCCACCACCGGCTTTGCCATCCAATCTCCGCTACGTTTCTGATGATCCATTCCTTTTGAACAGGATTCCTTTATGTTTATCCCACGCATTTTTGAATTCCTTTACCATTTTCCAGTGACGTACCAAGGGCGGGGCGGTGGGGGCGGTCCGCCCCGGGTGCACGCTGCTGGAGGGTGTAAAGAGCAGCCGTGCACCTGTCAACTCCGCTGGTTCCCTGCTCCCTCTGCCCCAGAACAGGTTACTTCCTGTTCTGGGGCAGAGGGAGCAGGGAGCCAGTGGAGCCGACAGGCGCGCGGCTGCTCTCTGCACCCTCCAGCAGCCAAGAATGCACCCGGGGGGGGGGGCTTGATGTGCCGGGGAGGGGGTGTCATTGAGCCGGGGGGGGGGGGGGGTCGCGCAGCGGCGATCCGCCCCGGGTGGCAGCCGACCTAGGATCGCCACTGCCGTTTTCATCTCCATCACCTCCCACGGGAGGCCATTCCAAGTAGCCACCACTCTCTCCGTGAAAAAATACTTCCTGACATTTTTCTTGAGTCTGCCCCTTTCAATCTCATTTCATGTCCTCTAGTTACTTTTCTGAGAAATTATTCTGAACATAGCCTTCCGCTTGGGATTCATATGTACATTATCTTCCCTGATCTGGGCATGTTTCTAGCATGTTTTCTGCTTCAGGGGTGCAGTCACTAGTTGTCAGCTCTTTCTGTGCTGGGCCGCAGGTCAGGAAACCCTTTAAAATATGCGCAGCCACGCAGGACTGGTACAAGCTTTTCCCTTGCTGGCTGACTGCTCAGGAGCCAGCAGGTCCTGGATGCTAATTGAAATTCCCTTGGTTTATGTGTATTCCAGTGGTTCAGAGCTAGTTTCATCTGTGTTGCTTATGCTCTGCATCAGGTTTTGAAGAAATATGAGCATTGGTTTCAACTCCACAGACAGACAAATGAGGAAACCTGAGAGCAGATCCCCTGACTCTAACCTGCACAGGATGTTGCACTGAAGTGCAAGTGCCCTCTGAAGCCTCTGAAGTTATGCTTTGAAAATCCTTCTTATGGTGGACAGACTACAGACACTGAGACAAGGGCTACTCCCAGTCAGATTATTTGAGAGAGACAGTGGGGGTGAGTAGAGGTAGGGAGAGGGGGGCAAAGGGGGCAAGGACCAGGGGGCAGTGGCTCCATGAGTAGAGAGGAAGAGGCAGGGGAACGGTGCTGAGCATAACAGCAGGTGAGGGGTAACAACTGGAAAGGCACAAGGGTGAGGTGGAAGGGATTAGAAAGAAAGAGAAGAAATGAAAGGGAAGGAGCAAGGAAAATGGAGAGAGTGAAAAGATGTGAGAAAAGCCATGAAAGAGGGAGATCAAAGGCCAAGGAATGGAAGCTGGTAAGAGACAGGCTCAGGGGTCTAGTGGCTGAAGCAGTGGAAGTCAAGATGTGCCCTGATCATTACTCTGCTGTGTCTGCTGAAACATGTTTATCTTTATAAGCTGTATTACTGATTTAATGGACTGGAGAAATATATTTGTATCTCTATATATCTATGGGGGGGAGAGAAAGAGAGAGATAAGTATAGATAAATGTAGGAACGGACAGTTTTAAACATGAAAATTCCCATTTTCCCTAGGGCACTCTCATTCCCTTCTGTTTATCTCTGCCGTCATGTAATTTCAGGCCCCAAGTATTCATTTTGAACTCATCATTTGGCTCCCAACAGAAATTTCTAACACAGACCCAGGCAAAGTAAACTAGGCTTTTCCTCTGTAGTTAAAAAAAAAAACAACACAGCTTGGAAACGTTGACTGCACATTATCCCAGCTTTTTGAATAACCTTAGCTGTGTAGCACAGTGCATTTCCCGCTTGGCATAGCTCAGACCATGGTGTGTCCTGTGTGTGATTTCCATTCATATGGGAGGCAGTGTGATGGCAGCGCCTGGGGACAAGGTTTTTAGTGAGGACAAGCAACATATTTTCATATAGACCTCTGTGCTATAGTGTTCAGTACTTCTGCCTAGGATGTTCCCCAATGCCTGTTTGGTGCAGTATGTTTGCGTGAGAGTTTCTACAATAGCTGCATATCTCTGTTAACATAGTATTGAACTTGGGGAGAACAGTGTAAGGCAGGTATTTACCAGGTGAAGTGAACACAAGAGTAAGTTAGTATTGGCTAGCTCAGTCCGTAAATGTAGAAAACAGGAAAGCATCAGTGAAGACCATCAGGCTCCTGTGCTTTCCCCTTATTCCATGCTTGATAAAATCCTGAGGATTCTCAGCTCTTCTGACCTGTGAAAGCAGATTTTTGTCCCCACTACAGGGCTGGTTCTGGTCATACCCAGAGATTTGGACTTCTGCTTAGCAAACAGCATTATATCATACAAGGTTACATAAGAACATAAGTATTGCCTTACTAGGACATACCAAAGGTCCATCAAGCCCAGTATCCCATTTCCATCAGTGGCCAATCCAGGTCACAAGTACCTGGCAAGTTCCTTCAAATCAGGCCAGGCTGCAATACTGCTGATGTTTTGAAATACTTAACTTTCATATAGCAAGATCCTAGAACAGTAAAACTGATTTTCTGCTGCTTATCCTAGAAATAAGCAGTGGACTCCTCCCTCTCCTTCTCTGCACATATTCAGCAGACTGCTAAAACCTGTCATTTAATTCGCTATAATATCACCAAAATTCGCCCTTTCCTTTCTGAGCACACTACCAGAACCCTCATCCACACTCTTATCACCTCTCGCTTAGACTATTGCAACTTGCTTCTCACAGGTCTCCCACTTAGCCATCTCTCTCCTCTTCAATCTGTTCAAAATTCTGCTGCACGACTAATAATCTGCCAGTGTCGTTATGCTCATATTAGCCCTCTCCTCAAGTCACTTCACTGGCTTCCTATCCATTTCCGCATACAGTTCAAACTCCTCTTATTGACCTATAAGTGCATTCACTCTGCACTCCTCAATACCTCTCCACTTTCATCTCTCCCTACACTCCTGCCTGGAAACTCAGTTCACTGGGTAAATCTCTCTTATCTGCACCCTTCTCCTCCACCGCTAACCCCAGACTCCTTTCCTTTTGTCTTGCTGCACCATATGCCTGGAATAGACTTCCTGAGCCAGTACGTCAAGCTCCATCTCTGGCCGTCTTCAAATCCATGCTAAAAGCCCACCTCTTTGATGCTGCTTTTAACTCCTAACACTTACTCACTTGTTCAGTATCCTTATTTTATCATCCTCACTTTTAATATTCCCTTATCCCTTATTTGTCCTGTTTGTCTGTCCTGATTAGATTGTAGCTCTCTTGAGCAGGGACTGTCTCTTCATGTCCAGTGTACAGCGCTGTGTACGTCTAGTAGCGCTATAGAAATGATAAGTTGTAGTAGTAGGATTTTCCCAAGTCCATCTTAATAATGGCTTATTGACTTCTCTTTTAGGAAATTATCCAAACCTTTTTAGGAAAAGATCTGGGGATATTTAGGGCAAGCAAATATTTACTCATTACAGCAGGGAAAAAGATAAAAATTCAGGATGAATTGTGTTTTATCTCTTGCTAAGTGGTTACAGGATTGTAAAGAGACATTTTAGCTAGGGGAGACAGTCCATAAAAAAGGCAGGGGCCCTTAAAGAACTGTGACCTGATATTTTTGGATTCTTAGCAGAAATACAAATAATTTTGTTTAAATTTCTTTAACTTGTAATCTGAATATCAAAGTGAAAAAATTATACATTCATGCCCAGTTCACCTTAAGTATCCAAGTGAAAATCTCCATATATCTATGGCAAAATGAACAGAAACATGCAGCTTTTGTAAATAGTGTTACTCATTGTACGGATTAAAACATTTCTAGGAAACGCGAGCTGTAGACCTGTTTCTGGTAATTTTGCTCCTGTCTCTCTGCTGCCCATTTGTCTACATATTTTTGGATTCTTGCCATTCCAGTGCACCGACTTCACACTTTATCCATATTCCATGCAATTTCTCTATACAATTCTATAGGGCCAGTGATATCAAAGCAACTTTGCACAGTAATGAGGCTGTCTTAAATTTTAACAAGACAAATAATAGATTTGGCACCTCAGGGTCGGCTCAGGTGGTTATTGGCCCGTTTGCTGCTTTTCAGCTCATACATAGGAACCAGCACTTCAAAAAGATCCTTCCTTCCCCCAGCCAGAACAGGGTCATAGTGGGTCACGTGCACAACTGGTCAGGCTGTATTTAAATGTCTGGAGCAGCGCATGCAGAGTGGCCATGAGAAGGACTTGTGGGTAACGGAAAAGCCTCCCTGAACTCCACCTCCCCACCATAGTCCATCCTCATTTCTCTTGCTGTCTTCTCCCTCTTTAATTCAGTTTCTCCTTTCTAGCCGTAGAATCAGATCTATATTTTGAGGACAAGAAGGTTATTACCCCTCTCCATCAGCTCTGCTATTTTGTAACCCCATGGGCATTGTGCAGGTCAAAATAGGAGAGGACTGGACCAGATAGTAGGGCAAAACTCTAATAAAACTCAGACTGGGAGTCATCAGAATGTTTAACAGTGCAGTAACAGAACAGAGCCGGTAGTGGGAGGCGGGGCTTGTGGTTGGGAGGCGGGGATAGTGCTGGGCAGACTTATACAGTCTGTGCCAGAGCCGATAGTGGGAGGCGGGGATAGTGCTAGGCAGACTTGTACGGTCTGTGCCCTGAAAAAGACAGGTACAAATCAAGGTAAGGTATACACAAAAAGTAGCACATGTGAGTTTATCTTGTTGGGCAGACTGGGTGGACCGTGCACGTCTTTTTCTGCCGTCATCATCTACTATGTCTTCTGTAGTGCACACTTTATTTGTTCAGGCCCTAAGAGCCAACAGAAGAGATAAGCAGGCATCCGCCTTCAAGCTAACCAGGTGTAACCAAATGAAAAACAGTCTATTCCCTAAAATACTTCCAGGGGTTCCAGTCCAGGAATTTCTTCAGCCAAAGTCCCAAAACGGAGTGGGCAGTGCAAGCAGAGCTTTTAAAGTAAATTAAAGAAAATGAGTCCAGCACAGCTCTGCAGCTAACAATTAAGACTTTTCTCTGAATGTAACTTCAAGCGAACATAAGTTCATATCATCCTCAAACTTCGGGCAAACACTTTGAGGTAATGAAAGTTTCAGCATGAGCCCCACACCCCCTCCTCTCTCACTGTCCTGTAGAAACAGTAATGGAGAAATCGGCCCAAGGGTGCATAAAGCCTCATAAATCCTTCCAAACCCAAGCATTTCATCCCTCAGGGTTACCTTCCAGTCCACAGAAGCCCTTGAGCTGGCTGACTCTCAGGAGCCAGACCTTTCTTCCCCTTATCCAGGCATCCGCCCCTCCTCCTCTCTCACTTCTGGCTCCTGTGCAGGGTGGAGGTCAGAGACAAAGACTGTCAGAAGCTCTGGGGCAGATCTTGTACTGACTGTCCTCCCAGGAAAGTGGCTGGGACTTCCCTCCCCTGCGATTCTAAGAGATCTGCCCCTGCTCTTAGAAACAGCCCACTTCCAGACTGGGCTTCCACTTCCCCCTTCCCCCAGGGTGAGTAACCTTTCTTCTGTGCAGCACAGGGAAAAGAGACAACATCATTTTTCAAGGTCAATTCCTGATACAACAGGCGCGTAGCTACGTGGGGCCACAGGGGCATGGGCCCCTGTAGATTCAAAATGGCCGCCAAGAGTTGAAGCGAGGCTGCTTCAACTCGGTGGCCATTTTGAATCCCGAGACCATCACAGCAACAGAATGCAGGGCAAGGCAGCGCTCCGGGCAGGAAAGAGGGGGCTCTTTCCTGCCCCAAAGAGGTCACTAGACCACCAGGGCAGTAGATAGTAAGTAAGGGGAGGGGAGGCTAGGATAGGCCCGCCGCCCGCCCGTCCAGAAATCCGGACAAACGGGCGGACTGGCAAAACCCGTCCGGACATGTCCTCAAAAAGAGGACATGTCCGGGTAAATCCGGACGTATGGTAACCCTACCTTGACTCCTCTTCAGCAAGCTTAGCAGTGGCATAGCCACAGGTGGGCCTGGGTGGGCCACCCACTTAGGGCTGAGGCCCACCCAACAGTAGCACACGTTTAGCGGTAGCTGATGGGGATCCCAAGCTTTGCCAGCTGAAGACTTCCCCCTAATGGTAGCAAAAACGCTACTCTCCACGATACTGGCACCTGTGCATGCTCAGTTTTCAGCACATGCCAAGGTGGAAAGGTTTTCCCGCTAGATGGAATATTTTTTTGGTGGTAGTGTGGGGGAAGGGAGAACACTCTGTGCCCACCCACTTCTTGCCTAGGCCCATCCAAAATCTGTTGTCTGGCTACGCCCCTGAAGCTTAGCTCTCAGTTTGCGATTCCCCATTCCCTCCCCACGGGCTTCCAACACCTGTCTGCCCTGCTCGTACAGACCCAGACAAGGGCAGGCAGAACCACTAGGCAAAGTACGCAGTCAGCTAGGGCAGTAGCTCCAGGGCAGATTAAGTCAAAGCAAAACAATAGATTGTGCAGTGTCAAAGTACTTTAGTAAAAATAAATGTTTACTTTAATAATTAAGTAAGTGAACAACACATTAAAAAGAGAAAGTAAAAAAGTTATTGCCTAATATAATACTTTTCGAGTAAAAGCGCCACAACCAGGGCTTTTTTTGAGGAGGTACTTGGGGGTACTGAGTATTGGACCCCAAGTTTTAATGAAAGAGCTGAGGCTTTGCACACCAATTCTGCCTTGTCATAGGTTCTATGACTAGTTGCAGGGGGCCTGGCTATTGTGGGGTGGGTTCCTCAGTGATCACCCCACACCTTAAGGGTGACTCGGCATTTTTTTTGTTACATTTGTACCCCGCGCTTTCCCACTCATAGCAGGTTCAATGCGGCTTACATATTATATACAGGTACTTATTTGTACCTGGGGCAATGGAGGGTTAAGTGACTTGCCCAGAGTCACAAGGAGCTGCCTGTGCCTGCAGTGGGAAGCGAACCCAGTTCCCCAGGACCAAAGTCCACCACGCTAACCACTAGGCCACTCCTCCACTGAGTACCGGCACCTTTTTTACTAGAAAAAAACACACTGGCCACAACTATTGTTAGGGTTTTTATCCCAACAACTTTATTGCTCTACAATTCAATCCGCTTTGCTTTTAGTAAAACTACATTTTGAAAATGACTGTCACTCATGCGAGTGCACTTGCGAGTCATTAATCCAGCACAGCTCCAAAGGTGTTCAGCAACTGCACCAGCAGGAAACTGATTGCTCAGTCTGATAAAAAGTTCCTTCAAATCAGGCCAGGCTGCAATACTGCTGATGTTTTGAAATACTTAACTTTCATATAGCAAAGAATCCTCTCTCATCACTATTGTCATTCTCATCTGCATTACAAGTACTGCTGTGTAATTCAACACTTGCAGCAGCATCTCGGTTATCATCATCTTGCTGTCCAGTTACAGCGAAAGCTTTCACAAAGTTGGAATCACGGTCTCTTGTTCTAACACTTTTTCGTCCGATGGCAAATTCTGAATATCTTCGAGAACGAACGCTAGAACACTAAACGTGTGGGAACCTTTCAGTCTTAAGGCCAGACAAACAGACGTCCTCTCTAAAGACTATCAATCCAGTGGATGGTCACCCCAATGCAAAATTTCCCAGCAGTCTGTTGCAACCAGCTTCATCGCCCCTTCAAACTGACCCAAAACATCATTGTTCCGTTTGGCTGGAGACCAGCAACCAGTTCAACCACCACAAGAAAATCCGCTGTTCTTATGGGCTATATTCACCAAACAGCAAAATTTAAGATGAGATGATCCGCCATTTGCATAACGAGGTTTGCAATAGCAAAATCTTGTTCCTGGATTTGCTGGTTCATTCGGTTTACATCTCACTTCCAAAATAGCTTTTAAGTGCAAAGAGTAAAAATGGTAAAAACTTGGTGAAATTATTACTTCAGTAAAAGTAACAAATGTTATCCTTCTTAACAAGTAAAAGTAACAAAACCTTTACTTACATACAGTAAATAATTACATTTACAAAGTTACTATATTGTAACAGCCCGACCAGCTGCAAGATTCACCAGCGGGAGGGCAGAACATTAAATGATTTCAAAGTATGAGTTCCAATTATGCATTTGTTTTTTGAGGGGGTGGCAGTGGGGTGATTGGGGTTGTGGAGGGGAAGGGGCTTGAGATCTGAAAGTTAATTATGGGTGGGGAATGAATGCTGAAGGATTTGCCTAGACTTTCTTTGATCTAGACATAATCTGTATGCTCCAGGAATGCTCCTGCAGCTCTTCACCCAGTAACTCAGATTCCAGATCAATGCTGGTCCTACGCACACAAAATCCATGTGAGCCCTGAATCTGTAGATTCAGGACTGCACATGGTGCTTTCCATCCTCAGCCTGGAAATCTGGGGGGAGGGTGGGGGAGCCAGGTCTCTAGCACAGCAGCCCTAGACATGGGAATCATGTAATAATATCAACCCACCACTGCATATGTACCAGCTGGCCTGCTGAATACGACTCCATCAGCCAGGAAGGAGTGTGTGTGGCTACTTCAGTCATTTGAACAGGGAATGAAAAACCATTTCAGGAGCCACATCAGGAGCAGGGGAGAAGCCAGGATTTGGTAACTGAGCTGGGGCGTCATATCAGTAAACATATATAATTTTGGAGTCGTGCCCCTTGTCCCTTTCCTCCGTCTCTGGTCACATTCTCCTATCAAGCCTTTGTACTGCTGTGCTGTGTCATGATCTTTCACTTTCGTGGTTTAACTTTATTTGGTAATATCATAAATAATGGTAAAAAAATATCTAAGTGGTTTATAAGAAAGCATCATAAAGAAAGGGGTAGCAGAAAAGGGAAGTCTAACATACAGTCAAAATCACTGTAACATAGCAAGAGGGGAAGGAAAAACTTGCTTTACGACGCAATAGGAGGGTAGTTAGATCTGACACAGACTTTTCAACCAGTGTGGAGATATGAGCAGAACAAATTTAATTATTATCTAGCAGGACACTGAGGCCCAGATGCATCAACCTTTCATAAAAAAAATGTAAAACGTAAAGTCCTTAACGAATTTTAAAAATGAAGAATGCACCAAAAAAACAAGTCTTTAATGTTCGGTAGGGTATTGTAAGTACAATGCGTTAAAGATACGTTAAATTGGTGTAATCCCCGTCGGTAATCGGCCCCTAAAGCATGCGCAGAACAGCCAAGCGTTATGCTGGCTGCTCTGCGCATGCCACAAACGTCAAAACCAAAAAAAAAAAAAAACAACACAAACACGTGGCTCCCCGCTTTCCCCTGCATACAATATAAAATCTTAACAAACATCAAAAAAGGATCAGGAGGGGGCAAAGGCGCTCATCAGGAGCATCCTGTATGGACAGCCTTGCCCCCCCCCCCCCCCCGAGGTCGCCGCTGCTCCCTGGTTCTCCCTGTATGAAATAAAAACTCAAAATAAAAATCAAACCTTTTGCAGCGCCGGGCCCCCCTCCCTTCCTGTCTCTCTCTTCTCCTTCTCCCACTACTGCTCCGCCTCCCGCCATACTCCGCCCCCGGGCCCCGCCCCCTTGAGGTCGTCACCACCGTTCCCCCCCTCCACCGCTTCCCCCTCCTCCTTACCGGCCCGCGCAGCGCCTCTCACCTCTGTGTGAAGGTGCTGCATGGGCAGAAAGAACAGCTGATGCCTCCAGTCTTCGCGTCTCTGCTTTCCTCCTGGGCCCACCCCCGTCTGACGTAGGTTACTCACCGAAGACTAGGTGAGTCAAAGAGGAAGGCTGCAGTGTGGTGTTCAAGTTTAAGCCATTATTAGTGGACCAGTCACCAATTATATTCAGCTTATTAGAGATCTTGGAAAGGGCTCGTTGACTGCCTGATTCTAAAGCAAAACGTGGAAGGATGTTGTCAGCATGGATGTGAAAAGCAATGTCAAGCAATAGAATTAAGAGGGCAAGAGGACCTATAAAAATGTTAGAAAGAATTAGTCCCACAGGATCACAGTGGAAATTATCCTTTGGAGGAGGAGAACGGAATTTCCTATTTTCCCTCTATTCAAGCCCTGACCGCATGTCCTCTCAATACTGAAATTTAAAATACTACTACTACTACTTATCATTTCTATAGTGCTATTAGACGTACGCAGCACTGTACACTGGACATGAAGAGACAGTCCCTGCTCGACAGAGCTTACAATCTAATTAGGACAGACAAATAAGAGATAAGGGAATATTAAAAGTGAGGATGGTAAAATAATACAGCCAGTAAAGGATCACAGTTTTACCCTGTTACATTTCCCCGGCCAAAACTCAACTTTGGCCAGTCGAGGAGCTGTTTAATCTTCTCTCAAACTCCACAGCACACACAGGGTGAAGTGGCCTAGTACGACAGGAGATCCAGCTCACAAACAGTCCTCTTCTGTCCTATTTCTGCTTCTTTGATCCATTCTCAGTTTTTCTACTTTCTTTTAAATGTCAACTCTTCTGCAAAAATAAGTCCCTTTCCTTCTAATGCCTGTGAAAATATCACTTATGAAAACCGAACGTTGTCACTCCCTTCCTCTTATCACCAAGAATCTGAGAATATTCACACCTTGTGCTGTGGCTTTGAACAGCCATGAGAAGAGTTAATTGGCCGAACAACCTCTTTCCCATCCATCAGCAGATGTCAGCTTTGCCTACAGAGAGAGAGAAAAATTCAGTGGGAATGTTTGTAAAATAATAATAAAAAAGTGGAAAATGGTGAAAATGTCAGACTGCACATGTTCCAGAGAAGGAAAGAGAAAGTACAAAGAGAAGGAATCGTTCTAGAGAGACAGAGAGAAAAAGGATTTGGGGGAGGCGGATGATGAGCCAAAGGACCCCTAAATGAGGGATTTATACTGGATGCGAGTGGTTACTGGAGACCTAGGGAGGGAGGGGGACGGGGTGTGTTCCTTGGGTGAGGGACAATTAAGGAAATGTCAAGGGGGAGCCCTGAGTTTATATGTCTTTGCTTATAATAGTTCTCTTCCATGAATATATGTCACAGTCGGCTTTCATAGTGGCCTTATGTACTGTATGCATTTTTATCTTTCTTGGTGTTGAATTTCTGTCTTTGTAATTTTTTGCTCCTGCCTTTGACTCAATAAAGATATAAAAAAAAAGAAAGAAAGAGAAAAAGGATTAGGTGAGGGAAGAGCCACAACATCCATGATACTGATGATGCTCCTGCAGAGCCAGAATTTCTGTAACACTGCGTCCAACTCCAAAGGGGGTGTGGCCATGGGAGGGTCATAGGTGTTCTCAAATTTTGGGTGCGGTATTATCGGATAGGGTCATTTGGGTTCCAGGATTGACTCCAGGTCCCAGCAGGCGAAAGTCCTCACTCTCAAAGTTGGGTGTATGTTTTTCCAGGAAGGGCACATGCAGCCCGGCCACTCTGGAGAATAGTGCTTACTGCACTTCCTCCCAGCGCCCAACATTCAGAGCTGTTCATAGAACTGCCCCTGGTATGGGCAGGGCTGGCACTTGCGTGGGTAACTCACATGAGTTACATTCAGACACCCTCATAATTTCCTGTTCCCCGAGGGCTCACTATCCAAGTGATTTGTCCAAGATCACAAGGAGCAGCAGTGGGATTTACCATGAGTTATGCATGAATCTCTGGCATTTAGACTCAAGCCTATGACAGGTAGAAGTGCTCTCAGGTAACGGTATATTGTCACATATGTTAATATTCTATACAGGAAGATCGACTTTCCTTTCTGCAGTAGGGTCCGAAATACAGACTAGATGTGTTTACACATGCAAGTCTAAAGGAAATGGCAGTTTGTCCGACTGCTGTGTTATAATTATGCAATAAAATGACTCAGTGTATAATTGTTCACAGGGGAGGGGCTGACGTTTGCCCACGTATAAGTTACATGTGTGAATGTCCCATTTAATCAAAAGTACATAAGCATTGCCATGCTGGGACAGACCAAGGGTCCATCGAGCCCAGCATCCTGTCACTGACAGCGGCCAAAAGAACAAGCAATTTGTCCCGCCCATCCTAGAAATACTGTATTATTAGTCAGCCAGATCCGTGATGTGATGTTAGTGTTTAAATGAAGACGTGTCATTCCGAGTTACACTAGCATTTTATAACGCAAGTAGGGGTTGTGTAGGAGAGACTCACAGCTCACATAAACTGGGGACTCCAGTCTCTTCTTTGCCAAAATGATACCCTGGGACTACCTGTGCTCAGACACATATAATTATACACAGTCTTCCTGTGATTCTATATTACAAACAGAAAACGCTTTAACAAGGTCAAAATAGGAAGACGACTTACCAATAAAACCAAATATTGCCTGGATACCAGGAGCCGATGTTCTACTTTAATCATTAGGAATCCAGTTTCTCCTACATAAGCATGCAATTATGGAATGCATTACCAAAAGCCTTGAAAACGACGTACAACTACCTAAACTTCCGGAAATCACTAAAGACTAACCTGTTCCAAAAGGCATACCCTACCGACCCAACTTAAATGCCTGAACTCTGTTACACAACAAAACTCAAGTACGTAATGGACATTATTCAACTCTTCCGTTGTAAGACTCCCTAATGTAACAGTGCTACGTGAACTCTATCCTATCACAAAATTGCCTTGTATTTGTTCACCGGAGACTTCAAAGCCTCTCCGGTACTATGTAAGCCACATTGAGCCTGCAAATAGGTGGGAAAATGTGGGATACAAATATAAATATTTATAAGACTGCTTGCATCACAGTATATATTTCTACAAAAATTTAGGGGCTCATTTACGAAATATTAGCACTCGTTAACGGACATTGGTACTGCTGAGTACCACGTGGCTCATAAGGCGGGATGCACAGCATTTAACGTGTGATAATATCTGTTAGCACACATTAAGCTTCAGTAAAAGGGGCCCTTTAGATGTTTAATTTAATTTGGCATTTATAACCCGCTTTACCGGGTTTCCATTTAACAGTATGTTATCAAAAGATTAGCTAACATTAATTAATAATACCTTACAGTGGAACTTCACAGATACGTACATTCACTGGATCTCAGGAAGAATCTGTAGCCAGAAAGTCGGGATCTGCTAATTATCTTTGCAATTAATAGATCATAGGGTGCACTGGAGGTTATCAGCGACAACACTTGCTTTATTACAATGGCAAAGAAGAGTCTTAATTCATTTCGGATACTTTTCAGCAACTTGTCTCTGTGAATCAGGGGCCACAGGGTCTCAGGATTTGTTGTGCTTTTGCAAGAAAATGTGTCCCCAGTTGTTTTGGTAGAAACACAAAGAGTGGTTCGGAGGCTGAAAAGACACAGGACCTGTAAACACTTCTCTGCAGCTTCAGTAAAGATGCTTTCTCTTGATGTTTTGCTGCAGTCAGCACTTTTTTTTTTTATTCATCATTAACATGAGTTCTTCTAAATACAATTTATAATGCAGCAGATCTAAAAGCAACCGTGTCAGTAGACCCCTAAATTTAACACTCGGCCCTAGTTTTCAATCTAGGCACTAAAGTTTGAAACTGACCCCTTAGCATAAACCAAGCTCTCTAATTCATTGAGCTCAGTTATTTAAGGAAGGACTGTTGCTATTTTCCTAGGTTCACCTTTACGGTTCATAATTTGCTGTAGGATTTTTTTCCAGGGGGAATGGGATAAAAGGACCAGATCCTCTGCTTTTGGCTAGCACAGGCAGAATTACCTGGGACAGGGAAGGCAGTATGTGTCGACTGTCAGCCGGTCAGCATATGGGGTCACACTATGGCTGCAGGTCCTAGGGCCTTTCAGCTGTTTTTTTACCCAAAACATAAGGGACCACAGTTTGAGCTGGAAGAAGACATCTGTTATTGTCCACATTCTATAGGATGAGATTAAGCTAAATAAACAACACAGAGGTCATTTTAGGAAGCTGGGGAGGGGGAGAATCAGAGGGAAGGTGAAATTTACTTTCTCACTGGCACATATGTAGGACAGAGTCCTTTGAACTAGTCACAGAGATGATGCAGGTAGACAGAAATCACTTGTTCCATCCAGTTTTCCGATTTGTATCTGCTCTCTAAGCTGACATGGATAGAGACAACCTCAGAGGCAGGGGAAGGAAGAAAAATCAGGGAGTAAGGCCCATGTCAGCTTAGAAGCAGGTGCAAATCAGCAGGCTGGGAGGAGAAAATTATCCTGGTCTGCCTCTCCATCTTTCAGAAAGTTTAGCAAAGTAAAAGATTAACTTAACTGGCCCAAATGTCCTGTCTGATTGATTACACTTAACCAGCTAGAAGACCTGTCTTAAATACAATCCCCTGAAAAGCATTTCACCCCTTGTAGACTGGCTTTGCCAGAAATTGTCCCCTCTGGGTGATTGAATCTACAGGGTTGCTGCACAAGGTCCATCTGACAGGAGGTGAACCCAGGAGTGTGCGTGAAAAATGAGAAACGGGGCAAAAAGCTCAGAAATAAAACATACCTGTGCTCATTGTCCCAGTTCAGACGGGGTGATAACCGTCTCTGGGATTCAGAAAGGAGTGATCTAGTGGTTAAAACAATGACGAAAATTGGAAAATCCCGGGTTCAAATTCTTGCTTCGGCAAATCACGTTATCTCCCATCAGTCTGGGGTATCCACAGGGTTTAAGCTCTCTGGGGCAGGGATAGCCTGCAAGCCACCCAGACCATTTCTTGGAAAAGCAGGTTAAGAATCCCACTGGTCCACGTTCAGCTGGCGACACCTCAGTGTTTCTTTCAACGCTTGCTGCCCCAGGGAGACTTAGACCCCAATATTCATGCCATGTCTAGCTACTGGCATTGACTATTTGGGGTGACCGGACTGTTCCTGGTCCCTGAGACTTATGCAGACCCCAGCCAATATTTATTCAGGGAGCTGCATAAGGGGACGCTAGGTCCTTTTGTCCCCCTTCTTTCATTCCCCCCAAAACAATGCCCCTTGTTGGCTCCCTACTCCTCCACTTATAGTATGGCTCCTCCAGACCTACCGTTCAAGTCATTGGTGGTCTTTAGTGGCCAATCTCTCCTGCCCAGGCCTCTTCAAAATGGCTGTCATGACCTCTAGTAGCAGTCTTGCAGTAATACTATAATATCCTGAGACTGCCGCTAGAGATCACAGCAGCTACTTTGACGAGGGAGCCAGCCTGGGCACCAGTGACTGGGCATCACTGCTGCCCCAAAGACCACTGGATCACCAATGATTACAACAGTAGGCCCGGGAGCTAACGTGGGGGGATGGGCAGGAGGGAAGAAGAGGAGCCTTCACTCAACATGTAATTAAACTCTGGAATTCATTGCCAGAGAATGTGGTAAAGGCAGTTAGCTTAGCAGGGTTTAAAAAAGGTTTGGATAGCTTTCGAAAGGAAAAGTCCATAGACCATTATTAAGATGGACTTAGGGAAAATCCACTGCTTATTTCTAGGATAAGCAGCATAAAATGTACTATTTTGGGATCTTGCCAGGTATTTGTGACCTGGATTGGCCACTGTTGGAAACAAGATGCTGAGCTTGATGGCCCTTTGGTCTGTCCCAGTGTGCCAATACTTATGTACTTGTTCTTCAGGGAAGAAGGTGGGCTGCTGCTCATCAGGGATGGGAGGGGGAAGAAGAGAGCAAAGTCAGCTTTGGGCCAGTACCTAGACATTATACAGGTACTGACATTCAGTGCTGCCACCCAGATAACTAACCAGGGAAAGTTAAAACTGCTATATGTGTGTCCCACATACCCGATTAACTAAACGGGACCCAGAACAGAATATTATCAGCAGCCGCATAACTCCTGGCTTCTCCTTGACTTCACCCCCGTAACACCCCTGTTAAACCCAGTTCCAAAATGGCCGGTTAGTGCGGATATCCAGAGGCAGGGCCTAGTTAGCTGGGCCTCAAGCGATCTAAGTGGGGAGAAGCCTCTCCCCCTTGCTTAAATCACTTTGGATATCGACACCTCCTGTTACTGTGATGACTATTAAAGCACTGAAGTTAGTTTGTTATAAAGTGGAGAGTTACGCAGTCTTTCCCGACGTGGCTGTTGAACAAATAGTTACCCTAAAAACCTAGGCATTCAAATTTTGAACAAGAAGGTGTAAGTGAATTTCTGCTTTGACGTCATCGATGTGCTTTGCCGCTACGGCGGACTGCAGCAAAGAAATTCTATAATTCACGGAAGCCAAACAGCTACATTACTCTTGGTTAACCTACTAGCTACAACATAAGAGATTCATTAGGCCCCTGATGCAGGCCTTGATGCCAAAACACGGCCGTGTCGAGTCTTTTTTTTTTTTTTTTAGCTGTTGACATTAAAGACTTCCTGATATCCTCCTTGAGCTGTCCTCACTTTTTTTGTCCATTGCTTTTGTTGTACGTGAGAGTATTCCTCCTATTTTTGTTTTTGGGTTGTGTTTCTGTACCATCTTCCTTAGACTCAGTCCAACCCAAAGTAATTTACAAGTACAAATGCCTTTCACAGTGATACATTGTAAAATTCAAAGACAGGGATTCTTGGAAGATTACAGCCAAAGATTACTGGGTAAATTTATTCAGAGGCTTTTAGCTGGCCTTTATTTAGCCAGATGAGTGCAAATGAAACAGCTGAATCAGAGGGGCACAAAGTTTTTGCAGTCAGATTGAGGATTGACTGCTTCATGGGTGCAATACTTTTACCTGGGTAAAGTGGGACCATTTTGAACGTGTAAGATCAACTCGGTTAAAAACCCACTTTCAGCTTGGTAAAACTGGAAAATCTCTTTTTCTTGCATGACTTTTCCCAGACTTAAAACTCAGGATGGAGACCGATGTGCCTAGGACTGATGCAGTCCTTCAAGTGCTCCTTGGTGGCCCTGAGGAAATCCAACCAGACTTCGAGGCTATTCACATCTACTTTCAGCTGAAGGGCCAAGACTTTAAATCTCAGAATGTGTTTCATTACGTCCAATTTCTAGACAGCGTTGGCTGTAACAGTGCTATTTCAAATGTGGTGAAATGTGGGGATGGGTGGCAGGAGAGGAGCTTGCCATTTTCATTATGGGGAAAAAAAATTGAGCAGGTTCACAGTTAGGAAAGAGGGGGAAGGGATGCTGGATTTAGCTCAAGCTTTTTTCTGTAGTAGCTCAAACTTCTGCAGACAATAGTCTGAAGATGATGGCACCTCCATGCTCACCTCTGCCACCCTTCCTTTTACCCCAACCTCCCTGTTCCCCCTTTCTGTTATCCTTGGCTATCTCACACCTGGATCTCCTGGGAAAAGCGGATAGTCAACTGATTGGAAATTTAATGATAAAGGACAGATGTCCAACAGGTTAATTTCACTTCAGATGTAGACCAGGATTTCAAGACAGAATTCCCATGGTGAGGTAATAATCTACTGCATCAAGCCCCTGCATCTCTTGGAGAATACGTAAAAATCATTTTAGGCTCATAATCTTTTCCTGCTTATATCATGCTATATGAACATTTTCTAATCACTTTCTAAATATTGTCAATGCAAAAGTAATCCAACCAAACTGTACTCTATGGGCTTTTGAGAGCTAGTGGCTTAACAACATCTTTTAAGAATTCTTAGGCTAATCTGAGGAAAGTGATGCAGTCTAGAAAGAATCCAGCTTCACCGGGCCTCAGCAAATGTTTTAATAATATCTCTGTGTATACCCCTTTGTCTAACAATAACTCCTTTCTCTTTTTCTTTAGTCACTGGACACCCCAAGAGCACTTCCTGCAGGACCTGTCACTAAAGCATGAACGTTGAAAATGGCCACCCACCGCTGCAGCCACGGGATACTGGGGCAGGAGCTCTTTAGAATGGTTTGGAAGCTGGCTGTGTTAATCTTGTGGTCTTCGTCGCTGGCACTGGGAGGGACCTCACCCACTTCCTGTCCAGCCTCTTGCTCCTGCAGTAACCAGGCCAGTCGTGTGGTTTGTACTCGTCGGGAACTGGTGGAGGTTCCAGAGAGCATCTCTGTGAATACAAGATACTTGAATCTCCAGGAGAATAATATACAGGTTATCAAGACCGACACATTCAAGCACTTACGTCACCTAGAAATCTTGCAGCTCAGCAAGAACTTAATCCGTATGATTGAAGTGGGAGCCTTCAACGGACTGCCCAACCTGAACACTCTGGAGCTTTTTGATAATCGCTTGACCACTGTCCCCACACAAGCTTTTGAATACCTTTCCAAGCTACGGGAGCTGTGGCTGAGGAATAATCCCATTGAAAGTATCCCCTCGTATGCCTTCAATCGTGTCCCATCTCTTCGGAGACTGGACTTGGGGGAACTGAAGAAGCTGGAGTATATTCAGAAGCTGCCTTTGAAGGACTTGTAAATCTAAGGTATCTTAATTTGGGTATGTGCAACTTGAAAGATATACCCAACCTGACTGCACTAGTGAGGTTGGAAGAGCTAGAATTATCAGGGAACCGCCTAGAAATGATTCGGCCTGGCTCATTCCAGGGCCTGACCAGTCTTCGGAGGTTGTGGCTAATGCACGCTCAGGTGGCCATCATTGAACGTAATGCTTTGATGACCTGAAATCTTTAGAGGAGCTCAATCTGTCCCACAATAACCTTATGTCCCTTCCCCATGACTTATTCACACCCTTGCACAGACTGGAGCGGGTACACCTAAACCACAACCCTTGGCACTGTAACTGCGATGTGTTATGGCTGAGTTGGTGGTTGAAAGAGACGGTACCAAATAATACTACCTGCTGTGCACGCTGCCACTCTCCACCCAACTTAAAGGGTCGCTATATCGGGGAGCTGGATCAGAGTCATTTCACCTGCTATGCCCCTGTAATTGTGGAGCCCCCCACAGATCTCAATGTCACAGAAGGCATGGCTGCTGAGTTGAAATGCCGGACAGGGACCTCAATGACCTCTGTGAATTGGCTAACGCCAAATGGAACCCTGATGACCCATGGATCCTACCGGGTCCGTATCTCGGTCTTGCATGATGGTACGCTAAACTTCACTAATGTTACCGTGCAGGACACTGGTCAGTATACATGCATGGTAACCAACTCAGCAGGGAACACCACTGCATCAGCCACACTTAATGTGTCTGCAGCCGACCCCTCTACCACTGGATACACGTACTTTACTACAGTTACTGTGGAAACAATGGAAACTATCCAGGAGGAACTTAAGCCCTCAGAGAAAGAGCCGGGTCCAACTCCTGGATGGGAGATAACCTATTCGACCACGTCACTAACACCACACAGCACCCGGTCAACTGAAAGAACCTTCACCATCCCCATCACAGACATCACCGAGGACCTCATGAAAGATCTAGATGATGTGATGAAGACGACAAAAATCATAATTGGCTGCTTTGTGGCCATTACTTTCATGGCAGCAGTCATGCTGATTGTTTTTTACAAACTGCGCAAGCAGCATCAGCTGCACAAGCACCACGGACCGACCAGGACCATAGAAATCATTAACGTGGAAGACGAGATCCCCACCAGCAACCCAGGAGATAATCACTTAGCGCTGCCGGCCATCGAACACGACCACCTCAACCATTATACTGCCTTCAAGGCCCACTATAACAACAACACAGGCACCCTAAACTGTGCCAAAAACCCATCCTCAACTCCATCCACGAACCTCTGCTTTTCAAGAGTACCTCCAAGGAGAACGTGCAAGAGACACAGATCTAGATCCTCAATGGGCCTGCAGAGAACTGAACAATGAAGCCAACGTTAAACTCTGAAGCAACCCCAACTGGAACCACACACTGGCCTCTCTCGTTTAAACCTTTTCCATAAGAAAAATCGCAAACATTTCTTTTACAGTTCCCAAGTTCAGACAGAGAAGGCCACTTTCAACTGTAAGTGAATTTGCTGACTCAATGCAGAATTATTTTGATATCAATGCGGGAAAGGTGTTTCACTATACAACTACCTGATGTATTAGTAAAAAAACAAAAACAAAAAAAAAATTTAAAAAACAACAAAAAATGAACAAAAACAAAACAAAAAATTGTCTTGAAAAGAAATGAAAGAAAAAAAAAGCTTATTTTGTGGTACAGCTCTTTATGTGAAATTCTATTTCAGATCTATTTTCATCAAGGAAAAGTATTATGGGACATGTGCGAATGTAACGGGAATCAATCATGGGATTACTGAGGCAGCAAATTACATCTTTTTTATTAATGGTATTACTAAGGAATGACTGGTGAGTGATTCTAGTCCCCAGATCTGTGAGAGACAGGTGCTGATCAGCCTTCAGAGCAGGAGGGATTTTTTTTATTTGTAATAGCAGGGAAGGGGGAGGGGGGTTGGGTTCAGACATGGGCAAAAAGGAGTACGCCAGGGGAAGAGTTTCACTCTCTGTGATCCCAAACTCACCCCACTTTCTTACTTTTAATACAATTTCATCAAAAGGTGTTTACACGCATTTGAAAAGACCAGATTTTGAAGAATTCTGTGCCATAACCCTTTATCAATGTGACAAATCCTTCAGAACTTTGGGTTGAGTCCTGGATATGGAAAGAGAGAGAACTTTAAAAACCCCAAGGAATAGAGGGATTGACAAGGTGTTTTTTTTATTTCACGACAGCCTTGGCAAACTCTAGGCAGGGCGTCCAGAAATGCCGCAACTGAGATGTGAATCGCTGACTGCGATTATTTGTGTCATGTTGTCCTGGTGTGATGGATACTGAATGCGCTGTGAACAGACCATACCCACTTTCTGGTTTTTCTTTTTGAGGATATTTTTGTTTTGTTTTTGTTTCATAATCTATTTTTCGCTGGTTTGTTTTCAGGGGAGTTTTTGATTTGTCTGACTTCGTTTAGTGTGGGAAAATTTAACTAATGCCAGTCGCTTTGTATGAGGAGCTGAAGAAAAGGTCAGTTCCGGTCAACTTTGCCACACTCTGAGAAAAATGAAATAATTAAAAAAAAATTCTAAAACATGAAATATTTGTGTAACTCACAGCAGTTATGTATGTTGTGCTGGGGGGGGAACAGGAGGTGGGCCAGGCGTGACCCTTCCGTGTTGTGTGTGTGTAAGATGCAGGGGAGAGAAGCTCTTTGAAATATTTCATCTGTCTAAAAGCAGATTTCACATGCTGTACACCATGCATTTCACAGCACCAATATGCCTTTCTAATATACTTACAAAAGCCATAGGCATAGCTTGAGTAGGCATAGCTTGAAAGGGCATGCCCCCTCACCCCCTGATGTTATCATCCCAGAAAAGATAGATATTCCAATCCCTCGTCCCAGATTAACCCGCTCTGCCTCCTCCTTACCTTGCAATCCCTGGCGTTCTGTTGGCTTAGTAGTATTTTTGTATATATTTAATGCCATCCTCCTCTCACGACATCCCTGAGTGGTACTTACACTTGCACACAGGTAAAGATCAGGGTCCTGGGTATTCTGTGTATAATTATTCAGTGCACTGTCAAAGCACTTTCTTGTGCTAATCTGTTCGTTTGTAGGTGCCAGTGGCTTGTGTTTCTCCACCGAGTTCTGGTAAGTTTCTGGATGAGATGGATCAGCTGATATAAACTACTGCTGTGTCCTCATTCCTAGACCACCACACATAAGTACATAAGTATTGCCATACTGGGAAAGACCAAAGGTCAATCAAGCCAGCATCCTGTTTCCACCAGTGGCCAATCCAGGTCACAAATACCTGGCAAGATCCCAAAAAAGTACAAAACATTTATACTTATCCCAGAAATAGTGGATTTTCCCCAAGTCCATTTAATAATAGTCTATGGACTTTTCCTTTAGGAAGCCGTCCAAACCTTTTTTAAAACTCCGCTAAGCTAACCGCCTTGCCACATTCTCTGGCAACAAATCCAGAGTTTAACTACACGCTGAGTGAAAAAACTTTTCTCTGATTCGTTTTAAATTTACTGCATTGTAGCTTCATCACATGCCCCCTAGTCCTAGTATTTTTGGAAGCGTAAACAGACGCTTCACATCTACCTGTTCCACTCCACTCATTATTTTGTAGACTCTATCATATCTCCTCTCAGCCACCTTTTCTCCAAGCTGAAGAGCCCTAGCCACTTTAGCCTTTCCTCAAAGGGAAGTCGTCCCATCCCCTAGACTCACACAAGTCCTATAAAGCTCTACTCAACAAATATACATGACAAAGTTATTAAGAATACGGTGAAACCAGTGCCGTAGCGAGGGGTGCCTGACACCCGGGGCGGGTCGCCGCTGTGCACCCCCCCCCAGGGTGCAGGGCACGGCACCCCCCCCCCGAAACGCACCCTTACCTTGCAGCGGGGGGCAGGTGGGAGGGCCGATCCGCCCCCAGTGCACGTCACTGGGAGCTGCGTCGGCTCTGCTGCTTCCCTGCTTTCTCTGCCCTGGAACAGGAAGTAACCTGTTCCGGGGCAGTGGAGGAGTTCCGGGGCAGTGGAGGAGTGGCCTTGTGGTTAGGATGGTGGACTTTGGTCCTGGGGAACTGAGGAACTGAGTTCGATTCCCACTTCCAGCACAGGCAGCTCCTTGTGACTCTGGGCAAGTCACTTAACCCTCCATTGCCCCATGTAAGCCGCATTGAGCCTGCCATGAGTGGGAAAGCGCGGGGTACAAATGTTAAAAAAAAAAAAAGAGCAGGGAACCAGCGAGCCGACACCCCCCAGCGGCGTGCACCCGGGGGGACCGCCCCACCGCCCCCCCCTTCCTACGCCACTGGTGAAACCAAGAAGGCTGTGGTCAAAGGTTAAGCTGTAAAATGCAGCATCAGAAAGGCAGGATTTCACACTGGATGTCAGTCAAGCCAGGGAGAGAACATAAGCCTCACCATACTGAGACAGATGGAAGGTCCATGGAGCCCAGTATCTTGTTGCTAACAGTGGCCAATTCAGGTCACAAGTATCTGGCAAGATTTCCAAAGAATAAGGCACCGTTCAGGAAATCTATCTAGCTAACCTCCACGAGACTGAGTCCTTTAGCCAGAAAGGGGGGAATGAAATGCTGAGATAGGCTAAAAGATGCAGGTGGAGGTGTTCTGGGGAGACCAGACCTAGTGAACATTACTTACTGTCACAGTTCTGTGTCTGAGGGATAAAACCTGGGGTGAGCACAGCAGAAAAACTAATTTTGTGCAAAGAGGAAAAAAACAAAGATCGAGCATCCTGCCACCAGCCCAGAAACCTAATCAGACCAGGATCAACTCAAGAACTTGGGAACTGTCCTTTTGTACCCCTTTCCCAATCTGTAATTGTATTTAACTCTTATGACCTAGATTGCATAAAGTTTTCTCTTTTCTTTTAACCACATGGGGATAATTTTATAGAAATGCATTTCTTACACTGCGAGGGACCTTTACATTTGCAAGCACACCATACAGTCAGTTGTTTAGGGCATTCCTGGGGCAGAGGATGGGTGGATAGGGGCTGGATTGTCTCTTGTCCGCAGTATAAAACATGCATCAATGTCGCGATTCTTACTGACATACACATGCTGAAAATTATGCCTCACAGTACGAGTAATGTGGCAGTTTACAAGCCAGCAATGTGACTTTTGAACAAGAGATGCCTTTCCTCTTGTAAAATTTCCCTCCCCATGCATTGCTTGGGCAAAAGTCGGAAAAACCATCACCCCCATGGGTTATCTGAATCTGTCAGCTTTGTGCTTTAACATCTGACGTAGGAAAGGAAATGGGGTTGTGATTTTCTCTCTAGAGTGGAGGAGTAGCCTGTGTATAATATACAAAGCACTTTGATTGTAACCACAGAAAGGTGGGTATATCAAGTCCCATTCCCCTCTCTCTGTATGGAAGCCAATGTGGACCCTGAGGCCCTCATGATCAAAAGCCCCGCGCTGTTCCAAACAGCGCCCTAAAAATAGCGCCAGGACAGCGCAGGGCTTTTCTGCATCAATGATCAAAGATAATGCATGCAAATCTAAGCAGCGCTATTATCTTTGATTATCATGTTGAAGTGCGGGAGAATTGCGCCCGAGCATGCGCTCAGCACAATCCTCCCGCACTTCTTTGACAGGTCTGGGCTGTCAAAAGCCCAAAACTGTCAAAGTGGCCTGCCGATCCCCCAACAAAGAGGCCGCCGCCACCGGCCAACCGACTCCCACCCTCCCACCCAGTGATGGGGGGGGCTGGAGGTCTGGTGGACCTCCGGCCCCCCCCGACGACCCCCCCCCCATGTTCACGGAGGGCTGGAGATCCGGTGGTTCTCCAGCCCCCCCCCCACGAACCCCCAGAGGACTTGGTTGCCGGCTTAAGAAACGCTGCCCTACCCTCCCATCTGCGACGGGGGGGAGGGGGGGGGGGCTGGAGGATCGGTGGGTCTCCAGCCCCCCAAACCCCCAGAAATCGTTGTGATCCATCGACGGGGGGGTGGGGGCCTAGAGGTCCACCGGACCTCCAGCCCACCCCAACTCCTCCCCCCCCAGCGTTCTCCACAAATCCCTGGTGGTCCGTGGTGACACGTAACCCCACCCTCCTTCCTCCCTCCCGGCCCCCCTACCTTTGTTGGAGGAGGGACGCAGCCTGCATGCCTCCCTCCTCTTCCTTTCGACGTCGCTTCAAAATGGCGGCGCCCAGCCCCGCCCATTGCATCCTGGGATACGCTGGGCGGGGCTACATACCATATAAGGGAGCAATTCCCTTACATGGTATGAAGCCCTGCCCAGTGCATCCCAGGATGCAATGGGCGGGGCGGGGCGCTGCCATTTTGAAGCGGCGTCGAAAGGAAGAGGAGGGAGGCATGCAGGCTGCGTCCCTCCTCCAACAAAAGGTAGGGGGGCCGGGAGGGAGGGAGGAGGGTGGGGTTACGTGTCACCACGGACCACCAGGGATTTGTTGAGAATGCGGGGGGGAGGAGATGGGGTGCACCTCCAGCCCCACCCCCTCATCGGTAGATTACAGCGGCCACAAGGATTTCTTGGGGTTTGGGGGGCTGGAGGCCCACCGAACCTCCAGCCCCCCCCCCCCCCGGCGCTGGTGGGAGGGTGGGACAATGCTTGGCCGGAGGCAGCCACAAAGATTTCGGGGGTGTTCGGATCGTCGGGGGGGGGGACCGGGAGGTCCACCGGACCTCCGGTCCCGTGTGCTGTTGCCTTGGGGGGAACGGGGGCCTGCCAGCATGCAACTGCATGCTGGACAGGGCTCACCATTCCTCCCCAATGATCCACAAATCTAACGCCAGCTCGGAGCTGGCGTTGATTTTGCTGCGGCCAGCGACCCAATCTTTGGCGCGCTGGTCGCTGATCATTGGGGATGAATGCGTTTAAGCGCCAATTAGCATGCATTTGCAAGCTAATTGCACTAGAAGCCCTGTTTAGCATGCATTTGCATGCTACTTGCGCTGAGAGCCCTCGAGTGCGCTGTTTCAGGCGCTCGAGGGCTCTGATCATGGGTCGGCTGCAAACTCTGGCGCTAGTATGGCGTTAACAGCCTCTAGCGCCAGAGCTTGCTTTTGATCATGAGGGCCTGAGTGAGTGACTGACTCATCTTTCATCCTATTGTGCCCTACCTCTGACCTTCTCCCAATGGCCCAGGAATATCCATTCGGCTGGTGCGTGCCTAAATTTTCCTTCACCCTGTCATATCATGCTTTTCTGACCCACATAAAGAAAAGCAGAGAGGAAGTGGAAATTTTCTTTGCAATTTAACTTTTGTAGACAGCACCGTCCCTGCTTCTGACTGCGTTGTTTGCTCTTGAGGTCGGTCTTCACACATCAAAAGTATAAACCAGTGGTTCCCAAACCTGGTCCTGGAGGCACCCCAGCCAGTCAGGTTTTCAGGATATCCACAATGAATATTCATGAGAAAGATTTGCAGTACAGACAATAGATACAAATCTCTCTATGAATATTCATTGTGGGTATTCTGAAAACCTGACTGGCTGGGGTGTCTCCAGGACCAGGTTGGGAACCACTGGTATAAACAAAGAACAAATTCCATGTTATCCCCAATCCCTAACCCCAGTAAACCCCAAACAGCTGTTAGCACTTCCCTTAATCCCCTGTAAACCCCGTCTCTTCCCTCAGCCCCCCCCCCAATTCTCACAGATCTCTGCAGACACCATGGTTTGACCTCGTTGTACGGACATCCCCTGATGAGTCCTAATCCAAAAGACATAACCTGCTCCCACCTACTCAAACTTCCCCAAACTCCCAATCCATATGACTGTTAACTTGAACAGCAAATAGACTTGGTCCAGGCAGCCCCCAAACCATCCTTATATCAGGTAGCATTCAGACCTTCCACTCTGCAGCTACTGCCAGTCTCACAGCCAATACAGCTTCCTAAACCAAAAGTGCTTTATGAACAGGCATTCCAGAGCTCAACAGCAGACAGGAAAACCCAATATCCTACTCAACATCTCTCCCCAGTAACTGTTACACCATCCTCCAAAACCCAATATCCTACATAGCACGACGAATGAGGAGAGACGATGATCTGAACATGTATCTCCTGGAGGAAAGGAGAAACAGGGGTGATATTATATAGATGTTCAAATATTTGAAAGGTATTAATTTGCAGCAAACCTTTTCCAGAGAAGGAATGTGGTAGAACTAGAAAACATGAATCGAGTTTGAAGGGGGGGCCGACTCAGGAATAATGTCAGGAAGTATTTTTTTCACTGAGAGGGTGGTAGATACCTGCAGTGCCCTCCTGCAGGAGGTTGTGGAGATGAAAACGGTAATGGAATTCAAAATGCATGGGATCAACACAAAGGAATCCTGTTTAGAAGGAATGGCTTCAAAGAAGCTTAGTGTAGATTAGATGGTAAAGCCTGTAATTGGGAAGCAAAGCCAGTGCTGGGCAGACTTCTGTGGTCTGTGCATGCCCAGATCGTGGCTGAATAGATTTTGATGGGTTGGAGTGGACCTTTTAAGGGGCTTCGATGACAACTTCTGAAGTTTTAGAACAAGGACCGTGCCAGGCAGACTTCTTGGGTCTATGCCCTGAAATGGCAAGGACAAATCAAGATGAAATGAGTTTATCTTGTTGGGCAGACTGGATGGACCATACAGGTCTTTATCTGCCGTCATTTAGTATGCTACTATATGTAAGATCAGGTATACCTTGCGTAATGAGTTTATCTTGTTGGGCAGACTGGATGGACCATACCGGTCTTTATCTACCGTCATCTACTATGTTACACAACACCCCTTCCCAGTAACTGTTACATTACCTTCACAACCCCAGTATCCTACTGAGTACCCCTCCCCAGTAATTGTTGCATCATTCTCCCAAACCCAGACAGGCTGCCGCCATTTTTCAAGATGGTGGTGCTGGAGGCAGGTGTGAGTAGGCATTGCTCTTGCCTCCCGTAAAGGTATGAACTGGAGGGGTCTGCAGGGTACCTGGGAAGGGGTTGGGGTTTTTGGATTGGGGGGGGGGGGGGTGGTCCTGTGTCTATCATTGATCTACAGGAAACCTTCTGTTTTGTTTTTAAACATCGGCCTTCTAGTCAGTTTCTGAGACCGTCACCACTCAGGCAATGGCTGGAAGGATAAACGTTTGCAGTGAACTGTGCAGTAGTGCTGTGTTTTTAACGTGTCATTAGTTTGCATACTCACTGATTAGAATATTGTGTGGTAGCTCAGCTGCAGTAAGTTTGCGGTAGAGCTACGACTCCACCTTAAGGTTTCTGATGTCAGAACTTTCCCTTGCAAGTGGCAGATTTCAGGCGTATAATGATACATAAACAAGGAAAAAAGAGCTTACACAATCTGTGGATATCACAGGACTACTTACACAAAAATGGGTAATGTGCCCACGTACTCTGGATGAATCTGAGAGACAAGCTCTATTGGCTGAGGCTACATCTTTTAGTTTTTATCGAGACAACGAAATGCTACAGGTTCTGTGTCCAATTTGTGAGATCTACAGGACTTTCCTTGCACTGTTATATGGATCATTCCAGCTTCTGGGAGTTTAAGTGAGCTGGTCGATCTTGCGTATCTGGATTTTCAAAAGGCATTTAACAAGTACCTCTTGTGAAAATTAGAAAGTCATGGGATAGGAGGTAAAGTCCTACTGTGGATGAAAACTGGTTAAAAGATAGAAAACAGAGAGTAGGGTTAAATGGTCAGTATTCTCAATGTAGAAGGGTAGTTAGTGGGGTTCCCCGGGGGGGGTCTGTTCTGGGACCGCTACTTTTTAACATATTTATAAATGATCTAGAAATGGGAATAACTAGTGAGGTAATTACATTTGCTGATGACACAAAGTTATTCAAAGTCGTTAAATCACAAGAGGATTGTGAAAAAGTACAAGAGGACCTTACATTTAATGTGAGCAAGTGCAAAGTGATGCATCTGGGAAAGAGGAATCCAAACTTTAGCTACATGATTCAGGGTTCCACATTAGGAGTCACAAGGAAAAGGATCTAGGTGTCGGTGTTGATGCTACGTTGAAACCCTCTCCTCAGTGTGCAGCAGCAGCTAAGAAAGCAAATGTTAGGAATTAATAGGGAAGGAATGGAAAACAAAAATGAGGATATTATAATGCCTTTGTATCTCTTCATGGTGCAGCCGCACCTCGAATATTGTGTTCAATTCTGGTCACCACCTCTCAAAAAAGATATAGTGGAATTAGAAAAGGTCCAGAGAAGGGCGATGAAAATGATAAAGGGGATGGGATGACTTTCCTATGAGAAAAGGCTAAAGCAGCTAGGGCTCTTCAGCTTGGAGAAAAGATGGCTGAAGGGACATAAGATAGAAGTCTATAAAATAATGAGTGGAATGGAACGGGTAGATGTGAATTGCTTGTTTACTCTTTCCAAACATAATAGGACTAGGGTGCACGCAATGAAGCTATTAAGTAGTACATTTAAAACAAATAAGAGAAAATATTTCTTCACTCAACGTGTAATTAAACTCTGGAATTCATTGCCAGAGAATGTGGTAAATGCAGTTAGCTTAGGCAGGGTTTAAAAAAGGTTTGGATATTTCCTTAAAAAAGCCCATAAGCCATTATTAAGATGAGCAAATCCACTGCTTATTTCTAGGATCAGCAGCATAAAATCTGTTTACTGTTCTGGGATTGTGCCAGGTACTTGTGGCCTGGATTGGTCAGTGTTGAAAAGAGGATATTGGGCTTGATGGACCTTTGGTCTGTCCCAGTAGATCAACATTTATTTTCTTATGATCAGAGCGAAGGTCCTTTCTTATGGATGTCAGCAAATTTTGAGAAATTTTAAGGAAGGGAAGCCTAAAGGTGCGGTTCCTGAGTGTCTGGGCTACAGTGAACAATGTCCTGACTCCTGCAGCAATAACACGTGCCTGAGAAAAGATTCTGAGTGTGTTTGTGATGTATTGTGGTGTGTGTGTGGTGGTGTGTGTGTGTGTGTGTGATGTGTGGTGTGTGTGTTTGTGATGTATTGTGTGTGTGTGTGTGTGTGTGTGTGAGTTTGTGATGTATGGGGTGTGTGATGTGTGTGTTTGTGATGTATGGTGTGGTGTGTGTGTGCTGTGTGTGTTTGTGATGTGTGGTGTGTGTGTGATGTGCGTAACCCTGGCAGCGCTATAGAAATGCTAAGTAGTAGTAGTAGTAGTATGTGTGTGTTTGTGATGTGTGGTGTGTGTGATGTGTGTGTTTGTGATGTATGGTGTGTGTGTGTTTGTGATGTGTTTGTGTAGTGTGTGTGTGGTGTGTGTGTGTGTGTGTGTGTGTGTGTGTGATGTGTGGTGTGTGTGTGGTATGTGTGATTGGTGTGTATGTGATGTATGATGTGTGTGTGTGATGTGTGGTGTGTGTGTGATGTATGTAGTGTGTGTGTGATGTGTGTGATGTATGGTGTGAGGTGTGTGATGCATTTGTGATGTATGGTGTGTGTGTGTGTGGTGTGTGATGTGTGTGCTTGTGATGTGTGTGTTTGTGATGTATGGTGTGTGATGTGTGTGTGTTTGTGATGTGTGTGTGTGTGTGTGTGCTTGTGATGTGTGTGTTTGTGATGTATGGTGTGTGATGTGTGTGTGTTTGTGATGTGTGTGTGTGTGTGTGTGTTTGTGATGTATGGGGTGTGTGATGTGTGATGTGTGTGTTTGTGATGTATGGTGTGGTGTGTGTGTGCTGTGTGTGTTTGTGATGTGTGGTGTGTGTGTGATGTGTGTAACCCTGGCAGCGCTATAGAAATGCTAAGTAGTAGTAGTAGTATGTGTGTGTTTGTGATATGTGGTGTGTGTGATATGTGTGTTTGTGATGTATGGTGTTGTGATGTATGGTGTGTGTGTGTGTGTGGTGTGTGTGTGTGTGATGTGTGGTGTGTGTGTGATGTGTGGTGTGTGTGATGTATGGTGTGTGTGTGTGATGTGTGGTGTGTGTGTGTGATGTATGGTGTGTGTGTGTGATGTATGGTGTGAGGTGTGTGATGCATTTGTGATGTATGGTGTGTGTGTGATGTATGGTGTGAGGTGTGTGATGCATTTGTGATGTATGGTGTGTGTGTGGTGTGTGATGTGTGTGCTTGTGATGTATGGTGTGTGTGTGTGTGGTGTGTTTGTGATGTATGGGTGTGTGTGTGTGTGTGTGTTGTGTGTGTGTGTGTGTGTGATGTATGGTGTGTGTGTGTGTGTGTGTGTGTGTGTGATGTATGGTGTGTGATGTGTGTGTGTTTGTGATGTATGGTGTGCTGTGTGTGTGCTGTGTGTGTTTGTGATGTGTGGTGTGTGTGTGATGTGCGTAACCCTGGCAGCGCTATAGAAATGCTAAGTAGTAGTAGTAGTATGTGTGTTTGTGATGTGTGGTGTGTGTGTTTGTGATGTATGGTGTTGTGATGTATGGTGTGTGTGTGTTTGTGATGTGTTTGTGACGTATGTGTGTGTGATGTGTGGTGTGTGTGTGTGTTGTGGTGTGTGTGTGTGTGTGGTGTGTGTGTGATGTGTGTGTGATGTGTGGTGTGTGTGATGTATGGTGTGTGTGTGTGATGTGTGGTGTGTGTGTGATGTATGGTGTGTGTGTGTGATGTATGGTGTGAGGTGTGTGATGCATTTGTGATGTATGGTGTGTGTGTGGTGTGTGCTTGTGATGTATGGTGTGTGTGTGTGTGTGTGTTTGTGATGTATGGTGTGTTTGTGATGTATGGTGTGTGTGTGTGTGTGTGTGGTGTGTTTGTGATGTATGGTGTGTGTGTGTGTATGGTGTGTGTGTGTGTGTGTGTGTGGTGTGTTTGTGATGTATGGTGTGTGTGTGTGTGTGTGTGGTGTGTGTGTGTGTGTGTGTGTGTTGTGTGTGTGTTTGTGATGTATGGTGTGTGTGTGTGTGTGTGGTGTGTGTGTGTGTGTTGTGTTTGTGATGTATGGTGTGTGTGATGTGTGTGTGTTTGTGATGTATGGTGTGTGTGTGTGTTTGTGATGTATGGTGTGTGATGTGTGTGTGTGTGTGTGTTTGTGATGTATGGTTTGTGATGTGTGTAATGTGTGTGTGGTGCGTGTGTGATGAGTGTGATGAGTGTGATGAGTGTTATGTATGTGTGTTTGTGATATATGTGTGAGTGTGAGGTGTGTGTGTTTGTGTGTGAGGTGTGTGTTGTGTGTGTGTGCTGTGTGTGAGGTGTGTGTTTGTGTTTTTGTGCTGTGTGTGTATATAGATGTACAGTGGCTTAGCTTTGCATATATTTCACTTTCACCTGTCTAAAAATAATATTCTACATTAGAAAAATTAGAGAAATATTAAAAATAATTAAGAACAAGAAAGTCTTTCTTTCAAAAGTCTTCACACCCTCATTTAGCAGAAACAGCTCGATTCTTCATCCAGGAGTCTTTACATCAGCACAATGACTGTGACTGACACAGGCAGACTCTAGTAACAGTTGATGTATCTTGCTAAAGCAGGTTAATAGAAACTGAGCTAATCTGAGTTGTCAGACAAAGGGTGTGAAGAATTATGCAATCAAGATTTCTCAGTCTCTTATTCTTTATTACTTTTGGAAATTTTCTTTAATGGTTTATTTATTTTATTTACTATGTTTATAATCTGCCAAATTGCCATCAGTTCAGGCGAGGTACAATCAAACATGTACAACAAAAACAATCATGGACAAACTCAGAAGAAGCAGGTAGACTAACAAAAGATTGACGGAAATAAGCACTTCTAAATAAATAGGTCTTTAAAAACCTATGAAAATCACCAACGTCATCTGCATTACATAATGCAACTGGTAACACATTCCACAGGAGAGGCAGATAACAAGAAAAGGCTGGTGCACAGGTTAGAGTGATCCTACCATCAACCAATGCCAAATTGAAGGTAAAGATGAATACACACGCAACGGCTGACTTGTTATGTTCCATCGAAGAAGTGTGGGAGAGGCCACAGAGTAGTGGGGATTGTAACTCAGTGTGGAAGAGGCCGCACAGTAGTGGGGATTGTGACTCTGAGTGTGGAAGAGGCTGCACAGTAGCGGGGATTGTGACTCTTGAGTGTGAAAGAGGTCACAGAGTAGCAGGGATTGTGACTCTTGAGCATGAAAGAGGTCACAGAGTAGCGGGGATTGTGACTCTAAGTGTGCAAGAGGCCGCACAGAAGTGGGGACTGTGACTGAGTGTGGAAGAGGCCACAGAGTAGTGGGGACTGTGACTGCGTGTGGAAGAGGCCGCAGAGTAGCGGGGACTGTGACTCTTGAGTGTGAAAGAGGTCACAGAGTAGTGGGGATTGTGACAGTGTGGAAGAGGCCGCACAGTAGTGGGGATTGTGAGTCTGAGTGTGGAAGAGGCCACAGAGTAGTGGGGATTGTGACTGAGTGTGGAAGGGGCTACAGAGCAGTGGGGATTGTGACTGAGTGTGAAAGAGGCCGCACAGTAGCGGGGATTGTGACTCTGAGTGTGAAAGAGGCCACAGAGTAGCAGGGATTGTGACTCTGAGAGTGGAAGAGGCCGCACAGTAGTGGGGACTGAGTGTGGAAGAGGCCACAGAGTAGTGGGGACTGTGACTGAGTGTGGAAGAGGCCACAGAGTTAGCGGGGATTGTGACTCTTGAGTGTGAAAGAGGTCACAGAGTAGCAGGGATTGTGACTCTTGAGCGTGAAAGAGGTCACAGAGTAGCGGGGATTGTGACTGAGTGTGGGAGAGGCCGCACAGTAGTGAGGATTGTGACTCAATGTGGGAGAGACCGCACAGTAGTGGGGATTGTGACTCTAAGTGAGAGGCCACATAGTGGGGATTGTGAGTTTGGGAGAAGCTGCACTGAGGATTGCAACTTAGTGACTGGAAAAAATGTATAAGGGACAGGAGGGAGGTGGGTTCACTGCTTGAATCGCCAAAGCAGCAGGGTGAAGGCCATGGCTTCATTCTTTCTGCAGAATCCAGTTGAATTGTGGCCACAGGGGGTCACCTTGAGGGAATAACAAATAGTTCTTGACTTTTTAACCTCAAGTGATTCCAGGAGCTCTTTGATTAATCTATTCCAATGGGTTTCCTTGGCCTCAGTTGAAACTCAGAGGAAATCCATATCAGAGCTGCAGTTGTCTGATAGCCGATAGCCCAGAGAGAAAATCGAAGACTTCCCAGAAAAAACTGAGCAGCAAAAAACTCGGTATACTGGGGGTGGGGGGGTGGGGGTGGAGAAATGGGAGCCAAATACACAAAGTATGTGGCATCCTGCCCTTGGAGCAGAAAACCATCCGGGCCCAACACCAGAGCCAGGTACTGGTCTTGTTTTTACCCCTCCTGTACCCTCCATTTTCCCCCTTTAGTTTAATTACTTTGATGGTGATTTTCAGAGGCATTTCCAGACTTTACACAGGGCTTTGAGTGCAACACCGAGGATTCTGAATTTACTCAGCACATTCATGCAGGGGTGCGTTGGAGGTGGTAGGGGGACCAGGGTGGAAGATGTCTTCCAGGTTCTTCTGCTCTGTGACACCAGGCCTGGCACTCCAAAAACCCAAATGTCCTGTCAGGTTCAGCTCTTGGAAATGAACAGGAAAAACATGTGTACTTTAGATCCAGCAGGCCAGACCCATACCCAGTCCAAACCCAAAAGTTCAGGAGAGGAAAGGGATGGAGCTCAGCGTCAGAGCTGTGCACAGGGCCGCCGAGAGGGGGCAGCGGGGGCAAAGTTCCCCGGGCCTGGGCCTCCAAGGGGGGCCCAGTGCTGGGGTCAGGCTGCCGGCGTTGCAGTCCCTGGTCTCACCTGCCTGCCTCCTTGGCTCCGGGCCCCCTTCATTCAAAGCGGCAGTCGCAGATCGCATCTCTTCTGGCCTTCCCTCCCTGTGTCCCGCCCTCGCGGAATCCGGAAGTTACATCAGACGAGGGCGGGGCACAGGGAGGGAAGGCCAGAAGAGATGCGATCTGCGACTGCCACTTTGAATGAAGGGGGCCCGGAGCCGTGGAGGCAGGCAGGTGAGTCCACGGACTGCAGCGGTGGGAGGAGCGACGGGGGGGGGTGGCAGGGGGAGCGGTGGGGAGCGGAGGCGGGGCAGGGGGGGGGGGGGTGGGGGGCAGCCTTGCCCCGGGCCCGGCCTAGTCTTTTGGCGGCCCTGGCTGTGCACACCACATCCAGAGTCCTGATGTTAGATGATGACACTGTTTTGACAGTCTGAGCTCCAGAACTTGTCCCATATGGACCTCCTCCCCTAAACCTTAACCCTCCGCAGTCCTCATGATCCACTGTGCAGGACACGTGGAGAGGAAGGGTTACCTCAGGAAACATAGGATCAAATTTTGCTAATCACAGAGTCCTCCGATTATGAAAACATTACTAGCAAGACCGTGAAAATCTTTGAAATTTTAGAAAAGAAAATATAGTGTCTGCCTTACACTGGGATCAGAAACCTGACAGGGAACAAAGGTTTTGGGGTGACTAGAGCAGGAGTGATAAGGAGGACAATGGGTTCAAGAAGAAGAGAGCAGAGGAGGATGAGAAATGGACACATCTTTAAAACTTATGGCCATCGATCACCAGCCCTGGTCTTGGGGAACAGCCCTTTAAGGTCTGTTCATGCTGATTCACTGGGTTTAAGTACAAAAGACATCTGACTGCAAAATATTCATCGAGCCAGTTTTAGGGAATTTCTCATCTGACAGTTTGGGGTGAAGAAAACGATGTTCGACAACCGATCAAGACAATATCAGATAGCAGGAAACCGGGGACTGTGTTGAACACCAACATAGGAAGAAGATATCACAGAATTGGTGAAAGATCAGAATATTCTATACAGAAGAAATGAAACTTGGTATTCGTAGCCCCATCGGCCACCAAAAAATACAACTGGCAAACAAGGACTAGAAGAGCCATCCACCCTCCATGAGCGCCAAGGACAGGCAGATCAGAGGGGGCGTGAAGTGTACAAAATTTCCACACAAGGAGATAATTCATAGTAACATAGTAGATGACGGCAGATAAAGACCTGTATGGTCCATCCAGCCTGCCCAACAAGATAAACTTGTATGTGCTACTTTATATGTATTTGAAATAGCAGACACATAAAATAACAACCAACAAAACAGTACCTCACTCTCCAATCCCTGTGGTATCCATTCCCTAGCCCAGTAAAAGCCTCTTCCTACCATCTGAAGGTTGCATTAACATACTAAAAAAAAACCCCACAGAAAACAGTCTGTTGATTGTACTGTACACAGTCCATTTTTCCCCAAAAGGAATGGTTAACAGTAAAAGAAAGAAATCCACAGAGTATCACTTCTCATTACACCTAAGAAACGTGCAGCATAACAAAGAAAATCCCAAGGCAGCCGTTCACTAAGATTCATATTAGTGTGGATTCCCAGCCCGAAACAATTCTTGTATACCGCTAATAACCCCTGCATGATACATGAGACTAAAAACATTAAAGGAAAGGATAATGGATACCAGGAAGTAGAAGTCATGATGGATTATTATATCAACTCTTGCACTGAGAAAAACAGATTACTTCTGCCTGTATGTGGAAAGGTGTGAGCTAAATCCTGCATGATTCATTGGTGGTGGTGGCAAATTTGGGATGGGAAGGGATCCCAAGCCATCTCAGCCTAGAGACAGGGAGAGACCGACATCTCAGTACACAAAATGGTCTTTCTGTATTTTGCAGGTTTTTACTGAGTGAGAGAGATGACAGGATCCCAGTGGATAATGTGGTATCAGTGTAGGGATCCTACACAAGTACGTAAGTATTGCCATACTGGGACAGACCAAAGGTCCATCAAGCCCAGCATCCTGTTTCCAACAGTGGCCAATCCAGCTCACAAAAACCTGGCAAGATGCCAAAAAAGAACAAAACATTTCATGCTGCTTATCCAGAAATAAGCAGTGGATTTTCCCCAAGTCCATTTTAATAATGGTCTGTGGACTTTTCCTTTAGGAGCTGTCCAAACCTTTTTTTTTTTTTAAACCCTTGGAAGGTCTCCACAGTATCCCAGTGGGTAATATAGCATTTGTGCAGGGATGTTTGGGAAGGTCTCCACGGTATCCCAGTGGATTATTAGGCATCTCGTGCTGGCCCAGTGTCTGTAATGGGGCCGCCTATGTGACAGGCTCATGCATTGCGTATCCCAGGGACCACCTGATGAATCGGGAGGGGGCTTTCTGGCTTCGCTTGATTGATTTCCCTCCCTCCCTTGGCTCTTACAGCAGCTGGTTGGCCTGAATAGCGGTTTCTGCCTCTCGACACCCCCCATCCTTGTTTCCATGACCAACCGCAAACCCTGCAACGTTAGTTACTGCAGCAGAAAACCCGGCATCTGGGGAAGGATGTGCAGGAATTGATAGGTTATGTGCCACCGCATAATATAAGCGCTTTATCGCACTCCCTCCACCCCCACTCCCCCATCTCTCCAGCAGGGCTGCAGAACATCTCTCCACTGCCCACCATGCCACAAAATCACAGAGCGCAGGGAAGGGAGGACAGCCCCCCGGCTTCTCTCCCTCTCTCTCATGAACGAGACGGTTCACAGGGTGGACAGCGCAGTGCTTTATACAGAGAGGCTGCATTAATGCCAGGGTAAAAAGGGCAGGCGGAGGCTTCAGCCAGGCCATGGTCCATTCCCGCATCTCTCATACACATCTGGGATTATTTCAGTATAACCTCTATGTGCGGGATTGTCTGATAGGAAGGAAGAATGCGTTTGATCAGACAAGGAAGCGGCTGTTGAAATATTGTAATGACCGTCCAGAGGTTCACTTTCATTAGCAAAGATACCAAAAAGGAAGAGAGAACTGAGCGACCAACTGGCCTTTATCTGCCATTACCTGACCAGAAAATCAACGCATCCTTACAGCCCCCTAATACACCTGCATAAAAAGCAGATCATCTTAGTTTATACAACACAACGTTTAAATCCTATGCTCTGGTCTGTGTATTGAGAAGATTTGCCACCCTGCACACAGCTGAGCAAGTCTGTCCTTCCTAAGGGCATCAGTTTCCTCCACTGAATGAACAACCAAAATGATCTGAACATTACTCCAGTTCAGATCATAAATCCATTTCAAAAGAAACACCAAATTCAGGATTCCAAGCTCAGGTCCTTAAACTCTGTTTAACCTTGACCTCATTCTACACTGGTTTCATGGTTCCTCTATTCCCTTTCCAAGGTCAGGTTCTTAAACTCTATCTAACCTTGACCTCCTTCATGCTGGTTTCATGGTGCCTCTATTCCTTTTGAAAATCAGGTCCTTAAAACTCTAACCTTGGCCTCATTCCATGCTGGTTTCATGGTTCCTCTTTTCCTTTTCCAAGGTCAGGGTCTTAACCTCTATTTAACCTTGACCGCATTCCATGCTGGTTTCATGGTTCCTCTATTCCCTTTCCAAGGTCAGGGTCTTAAACTGTATCTAACCTTCACCTCCATGCTGGTTTTAGGATGCTTCTATTTCCTTTCCAAGGTCAGGTTCTTAACCTCTATCTAACCCTGACTCTTTCCATGCTGGTTTTATGGGGCCTCTATTCCTTTTGAAAATCAGGTCCTTAAACTATCTAACCTTGACTCTTTCCATGCTGGTTTCATGGTACCTCTATTCTTTTTGAAAATCAGGTCCTTAAACTCTATCTAACCTTGACCTCATTCCACGCCGGTTTCATGGTTCCTCTATTTCTTTTCCAAGGTCAGGGTCTTAAACTCTATCTAACCTTGACCTCCTTCATGCTGGTTTCAGGATGCTTCTATTTCCTTTCCAAGGTCAGGTCCTTAACCTTTATCTAACCCTGACTCTTTCCATGTTGGTTTCATGGTGCCTCTATTCCTTTTGAAAATCAGGTCCTTAAACTCTATCTAACCTTTCCATGCTGGTTTCATGGTGCTTCTATCCCTTTTGAAAATCAGGTCCTCAAACTCTAACCTTGACTCTTTCCATGCTGGTTTCATGGTGCCTCTATTCCTTTTGAAAATCAGGTCCTTAAACTCTATTTAACCTTGACTCTTTCCATGCTGGTTTTAGGATGCTTCTATTCCCTTTCCAAGGTCAGGTTCTTAAACTCTATCTAACCTTGACCTCCTTCATGCTGGTTTCATGGTTCCTCTATTCCTTTTCCAAGGTCAGGTTCTTAAACTCTATCTAACCTTGACTTCCTTCATGCTGGTTTTAGGATGCTTCTATTTCCTTTCCAAGGTCAGGTCCTTAACCTCTATCTAACCCTGACTCTTTCCATGCTGGTTTCATGGTGCCTGTATTCCTTTTGAAAATCAGGTCCTTAAACTCTATCTAACCTTGACCTCCTTCATGCTGGTTTCAGAATGCATCTATTCCTTTCCAAGGAAAAACAACCTTAAACTCTTTCCAGTAGTAGCTGAACGTGAGTTATATATTCAGGTATTTCCCTCTGTGCCTGAGGCAATGGAGGGTTAAGAGACTTACCCAAGGTCACAAGGAGCTGCAGTGGGATTTGAACCCTAGCCTTGATGGCACTTAGCCCACATTCTAAGGGGTGGAAACTGCACCATATTCATGCATGGACTAAGCACCAGGCTCTACGCCTGGACCTAAGGTGTTAGAAACTATAGTAATGACAGGGAAAGGAACTGTTTGTATTATGGGAGCTTCATCCTTGTGCCAACATTTGACCAAAGTGAATCAGTTGCTCTGCTAGGGCCAGACATTAATTCTGTGTCTACAGATTGTTATCTTGCAGCTGAAAGTTAAGCTATTCTCTGTTTGAATTTCAGCTGCAGAAGGCCTGTGGATTATCTGTTACAGACATGTAAAGCCTCAGCATTAGGTGTGAGTCACATATGCTGAGAGGAGGTTTGGTGAGCACACAGAGTCCTTCTTTCAGGCTCTGCAGCAGCAGCGGCTGCCCCAGCTGACAAGGGTCTCCAGCCAGCTGCTTATGAAGTGAAGCAGACAGCAGGAGGAGGAGAGATGAGGCAGGAGGCAGATATGTGGAGGGGGAGAGAGAGAGGAGATCATGCAGATCTGGGAGAAGAAAGTCAGGGTCATATACTAGTGGGAGAAGAGAGGCAGCAGAAGGCAGATGCTGGAAGGAGGGAAGGCAGATGCTGGAAGAAGGGAAGGCTGGGAGGAGGGGAGGAGAGGAGGCAGAAGGCAGATGCTGGGAGGAGGGGAGGAGAGGAGGCAGAAGGCAGATGCTGGGGGAGGGGAGGAGAGGCAGGAGGCAGATATGGGGGGTAGAGGAGAGGTCATGCAGCTCTGTGGGGAGAAAGTCAGGATCAGTAGAGAAAGGAGCAGATGCTAGAGGAGGAGTGGCAGGAGCAATGGTAGGAGGAGGGAGGAGTGGAGTGGAATAAGAACAGGAGAGGCAGGAAGGTGGATCCTGGGGGGGGGGGGGGGGTTTGAGAGATAGGAAGATGCTATAGATGCTAGGAAGAGGGAGAAGAGGAGATATGGCACACATGGGGGGGGAGGGAGATAAAGGGAGGAGAGGCAAGAGGGTGAAGTAGGGGACAAGGGTGGTGGCGGGACTAGCAGGATTCCTCATCTTTGCCATTTAAAGAAGGGAATCTGGAACCGGGGACTGGTGGAGCAGCAGTGGACAAGGTTTTAATTACTGGGCGATACCTGAAGCTGAGCCCAGCAGCAGAGAGGCTGAAGTTAGCGGGAAGGTAAATATAATTGCCTGTTAGTCCTTTCATTTGCAAACAAGACAACACAAACTTTTCACTGGAAAAAAATCTCACCTTTGACCTTCAGTCTTAAGCATGGAGATGATAAAACTGGCAATATCTACAGCTAAATGAATCCAATTTCTGAAAGCAACATTCTTGGTGTGGACTGAACCTCATGTCCAGGGTTTGTGCTGGACTGAAGTGGAAGTTGGCAGGTATGAGGATCATCATCACTTTTCAGGGGGAGGGAGAGATATTCATTCCTTTTAGAAATCCCTTAGGAGCTACTGCGCTACACCATCTGCTCAGACAGGGACTGGATTAGAACCCACCCTTATTTGGAGTGGAGGAGTAGCCTAATGGCTAGTATGGTGGGCTGAGAACCAGGGACACTGGGTTCAATTCCAACTGCAGTTTCTTGTGACCCTGGGCACTTTGCACCAGGAATGAAAGACCCCCACAAAAGGGTTGCTTTAAACTGAGCTACAGACCTTCTCCAGCCCAATATTACATGCTTAGACAGGCCCAGCTCTAAATGCTCAGTTATAGCAGGGTTCCTCTGAAGAATTAAATACAGATGTCAGTCTGCACAGCTGTCTGTCCTGTCAGCACACTGATACAAGTGGGTGAGAGGCATTTTTTTTTTGTTTACTGGAGTCTAAAGCACTTGGTCCTTCCTGCATGGACCTTCTCTAGATATTCATGATGGCAGCCTCCAGAGGCTGCTCTCCATGGAGAATAAGCAATAAACAGCAGAAAAGGACTACGAAAGCACCACAGTGCTTAGTTCTGAGCTGTGAAAGGCAGTAGATACCAAATAGTGGTCTGATGGGCTCCTCCAGGGACATTCACTCCTTCTGCTACTCATTCACTGGCTTCTGCATTAGCAGCACATCTCCTGAGACTTCAGTTGCAACTCTCTAACCTCCAGTCCCAACAGACAAGTGTTTAATCCCCACTGTTTATTTGGCCCTGTAGACTATGACAACACTGCAAAGGAATGAATGTTAGGGTCACTGAGGAGCCCTGTTCCATTCATTCATTTAGAGCAGATGTTCTCAACTCAAGCCAGACTGCTTTTCAAGATGTCCACAATCAATATGCATGACATAACTTTGCAAGCACGCACTGCCTTCAATGTATGCAAATCTATCTCATGCATATTCATTGCGGGTATCTTGAAAACCTGACTGGCTTGGTGTGTCCTTAGGACTGAGTTGAGAACCCCTGATTTAGAGTGAACAAAATTACTTGATGCACATCCCAACCAGGAAACAAATGCTTCCATCCTAACAAATTCCCATTTGTCACAGAGTTTTCTCAATAGCTCCCGGGTTATTCATAAAAGTTCCAACCCTGAAAACAATTCCCAGCCGGGCCAATTTCTTTGTAAATCTTTAAATAACACTTTACAGCCTCAAACAGTTTCTTAGGACATTGTTTTCTATTTACAGCTCCCCGAAGGCCTTTTTCCATCTAAAGAAATACAAATCCAGGTTTCTGTTTCACTAGATTTTTATTTTTCTGCAGACGTTGATATCATTTGTAAGAGAACTTTCCCTAGTTCAATATTGACAGAAGAGGCACCGAACCATTTCACATTTAAAAGAAATACTTTACTTTTGCCCTCTCTATTATCACAGTGTAAATCGTACAGTATCAGCACAATCTTTGATCACGAAGCATGATCTAGCTTTAGAAATGTTCAGAAATGAAGCAGCTACTATGCCCTCATAGTATCTGCTTATAAAGAGTTATCCGTCTTGAACTGATCTTCTAGAGAAGAAAGAGGCACAAGACCTCCCATTTATCATTCACAACTGAGAGAGCTGAACCTACCCCAGGAGCTCTCAGATCACTAAAACATCATAAGTTATACAACATGGATCTCACCATAAATACTCAGAAAATAATGGTTAATTGGGTATAGTATTATCAGAAAGTTCAGGAGTAGCATCACTCATGCTCAATGCGATCTGTAAAGGGCAGTTCTAGATCAGCTTCTGAAGTGATGGAGGTGCTGTTTCTTCCAAAAGTCTCATCAGAAGGCGATTCTGGTCTTGTGCTGCAGTGAAAGTAGCGCTTTCCTTCCAAGGGTCTCATCAGAGAGCAGTTCTAGGTTTTGTGTTGACGTACTGGAGATGCTCTCTTTCCAAGCATCTCATCAGAGAGCAGTTCTAGGTCTTGTGTTGACGTGCTGGAGATGCTCTCTTTCCAAGGGTCTCATCAGAGAGCAGTTCTAGGTCTTGTGTTGACATGCTGGAGATGCTCTCTTTCTAAGCATCTCATCAGAGAGCAGTTCTAGGTCTTGTGTTGACGTGCTGGAGATGCTCTCTTTCCAAGGGTCTCATCAGAGAGCAGTTCTAGGCCACATACTGAAATGTTGGATGTTATGACTTCTCAAGGGTCTTTCTGGAGAGCACTGCTGAAGATAGGTCTCATTGGAGAGAGGTTCTTGGTCACACATTGAAGTCATGGAAGTGATATCTCCCCTAGTGTCTCACTGGGCTACATTGCTAGGTTGGGAGTTTGGTGTAGCAGGTGTTGACCTACAGTGCGACCTTTGGAAGGACATGAGCTGAAGTCCTTGCAGGAGTACAGCATCTCCAGCACAAGACCTAGAACTGCTCTCTGATGAGACCCTTGGAAGGAGAGCATCTACAGCACGTCAACACAAGACCTTCCAAACAAGGGCCACCTGCTGCATTGATGCACACAACACCTCACACAGATAAATGCACTTAGGAGGTGGGGGGAGGGGGAGGTTTATTTCTCTGAAACTCCCAGTCTGATCCGGCCCATTTTCAAACCCAATGCTTTTTTCCACCAGTTCCCTCTACCCCCATTCCCTTACATTTTCAGAGGGTTAATTTGCCCCCAGACAAACAGACATTCATTTAGGACTAATTTATGGAGGAAAATTCAATAAATACATAAAAACTAGCAAACAGACCCCAGACAGCATCACCCTGAAGAAAACCAGAGCAAGGTGGCTGACACACAGTAAAGGAAACTCAGATGCGGACAACCCAGTCAGCTGCAAAAACCATTACTAGCAGTGCTTCTTCTGGGTTGTCAGCTGTAAGACCTGGGCCCAGTCTTTGGGATCCCCCAGGTCTGACCTGATGACCCCAATAGGCTACCGGCAGAGAGAGGAAGGTGGCCGGGTTTAATTGAGGTGGTTGGACCCAGTGTGGCAGAGATCAAATGGTGTCCACGGTACAGCACCAGGGACAGAGGAGTGGCCTAGTGGTTAGGGTGGTGGACTTTGGTCCTGAGGAACTGAGTTCGATTCCCACTTCAGGCACAGGCAGCTCCTTGTGACTCAGGGCAAGTCACTTAACCCTCCATTGCCCCAGGTACAAATAAGTACCTGTATACAATATGTAAGCTGCATTGAGCCTGCCATGAGTGGGAAAGCGTGGGTACAAATGTAACAAAAATAAATAAAAAATAAATTAAGGAAATGCATCCTCAGATATCCTGATTTTCAGTAGCCCTCCTGATCAGCCACTGGCCACAGTCTCCTTTCCATTTCCAGATTTGCTGAATGAAGCAAGTGTCATTCACATGTGAAACTGACTTTACATAGGTTTTACACACATATTTTTACCACAGCAAATCTTTCCACATGAGATGATACAGGGACGCTTTGCAGTCTCTCCTCAGTGGGACGAGGTCCCTCCTGCATTTTGTAGCTGTGAAAGTTTGCTTCTGGATTTGGCCTTGAGATTGTAATCAATAGAAATAAAACAAAATAAAACATGGAAAAGAAAATAAGATGATACCTTAACTTAATACATTTCTTGATTAGCTTTCGAAGGTTGCCCTTCTTCGTCAGATCGGAAATAAGCAAATGTTGGTAGATGACAGTATATATAAGTGAAAAATCAAAGCTTATCAGTGACAGCCTAACAGGATGGAGGTGGATAGGTGAGAGACATGAAGAGTCCGGTGGATGAGGGACAGGGAGATATGCATGGAGATAGGAGGGTGACAAAGCAGTACAATTTTATGGTTTATAATGGGATAGAAAACCCAGATCTTTGTTAAGTCCTGTCTGGTGGGTATCAAAATATTTAATCATTCTGCCTTCAAAGGTCTTATGTTCCTGTATTGTTTTAAAGTTCCCTTTCAGGATTCTTTTTTTTATTTTTTTTATTTATTGAAAATTTTCATAACTTTACAAGCATTATACTTGCTACATGAAATACAGATATGATTAATACATACCATTCAAGTGGAAACATAATTAACTAAAGAAAAACATTACTATTTCACCATATCTTCCTTCGACCACAATTAAGGAGGAAGGAGTCCAAATAGTTCAGGGGAACATCCTATAGTATATCTATAGTATATCCTATAGTATATCAGAATGACATCCTATAGTATATCTCCTATCACCTTCTCCCACTACTCCAACCAGAGTTACACCTAATCACACTGACCACCCTTCAACATCTTCTGTCCTTCTGTGACTGTTCTCTTGTGCTTGACTGCTTAAATATTTTAAATTTAAATGCTTTACTTTTTGTCTATTAGATTGTAAGCTCTTTGAGCAGGGACTGTCTTTCTTCTGTGTTTGTACAGCGCTGCGTACACTTTGTAGCGCTCTAGAAATGTTAAATAGTAGTAGTAGTAGTAACATAAAAAGGAAAAAAAAAAAGAATATAAGGAAAGGCCTAGCCCTAGATACCACCATACAATACTTTATGTTGGTTTTATCATTTGACAAGCTTTTTCATATTTATAAATTCTTTCAATTGTGTTGGTACAAAAAACACATACTTTATATTTAGATATTTTATAACACACTTGCAAGGATAAGCAAGTAAGAAAGTTGCCCCTAAAGACCTGGTTTCCTCTCTCATTTCCAGAAACTGTTTTCTTCTTTCTTGAGTGATTTTAGTCAAGTCAGGAAATATCCACAGTTTCTGTCCACAAAATTGTTGCTGTGTATTTTTAAAATAAAGTTTTAGTACAGCGTCAAAATCTTGCTCAAATACGAAGGATACAAGGAGGGTAGCTCTAATTGTCACCTCGGACAAAGAGTCCTCCAATATCTGTGAAATATCGTTCAATTCTTCAGCTTCCTCCAAAACACCTTCTCGATCTTTCTTTGTGAGTAAGAAATAAATCCTGTTTATCGGCGGAATATTTTTTTGCTGAAAATTTTAAGTTCTCCACAAGAAACCTTTTGAACATATCATATGGTAACATTCCTACTGATTTGGGGAAATTAAGAATTTGCATGTTCAATCGCCTATTATAGTTTTCTATTTGTTCAATCCTTTGACGCATAGACATATTCACTGCAGTGAATTTTTCATTAGTTTTCACAGCTTCTTCCTGAGAGTGTTTTTCCTGATCTTTTAAATCTTGCTTCAGCTTATCCAAAGATTGAGATAGCTGGCCTACAGTATTAGCAAGTTTTTTGGTCTCTTGAGTAGAATTTATTATTAAATCTTGCATTTTTTGCATTGACTGCCAAAGCATGTCAAGCGTTACCACTCTTGGCGGGGTCTCCCGCGTCGATTTACCTTCAACAGCCAACTACAACTCTGGGAGGGGGCCCTCTCCGCTGGCCACACCGCCTCCGACTTCCGGAGCTTGTAGTTCAGCAACCCCTTCCCGAATCGCGGCTGGATAGAGTGGAGTACCAACAGTCGGGGGAGACAAAGAGGTCCCAACTTCCAGCGACGTCTGAGCCCCTGCACTGGCATCAAGCGGGTTTCCTCCTCCCAAATCACCTGGTGGACGCTGAATTGCAAATCCGTCCAGAGTTCGCTGCATAGGAGAGGACGTAAGAGCCTGAGAAGGTAAGGCTCTCACCAATCCTTTTCGCTTATGGGGCATTATTTTTTTTGAGGAAAATCAAGTTTAGCCGCGAATTATTCTGAGCAGGTTTGCAGCGTTCAGCGTGTCGGCGCCATCTTGACTCCTCCCCAGTCCCCCCCCCCTTTCAGGATTCTTACCATGAAATCACTGTTACAGTGTTCTGGTTTTGTAAAGTGCTGCCCCACAGGCCTGACATCTTTATTGGTACTAGCATTTTTTATAAGCTGCCTATGTAAATTAAATCTCTTTTTTAGCATCTGATGAGATTGACTTTCTCATTTTTCCAAGCAAGGTACAGTAGAAACCCTTTCCCAGGTGACTTACAGTCTAAGGCTTAGATTTACTAATTCAAGTTAACACTATAATACACGTCGTAATGTGATTTACAACAAGCCCTGCTGCTTGTCAATGGGATCTATTGACTAATAACTTGCATTAATCACATTAAAAGAGGTGTTAATTAATTCACTCAGTTATTTAAAGTACCTGAGGCATGCAAGGTCACACAGAGTATCCGTGAGAAGAGGAGGGTTTGAACCATGACACCCCCCCCCCCCCCCCCCGGTTCCCACCCGCTGTTCCTCCACCGCTTTTTGTACAGAAAGTTCCTTGTGTAGATTTTTAAATAAAATCGGTGTACGTTATTTTCCAGTCATGCTCTGAGGCCACTTCTCCACCTGGAAAAACCTCATATACCGATGTCTGAGCCTCAGTAACACATCTGCAGTGGGGCGTCCGATCGTGAGCGCTTAGCTGAGACCAGAGGTCAGACCCGGCTGTATCATATCCATTCAGATTTCTCCAATCGTTATTCTGCAGCCGTGCACTTTTAAAGCATTATCGGAGAAAGAGATTCCTCATGGCCATCCATTATTCCAAAAACCCTTCGAAGGCAAGACGGAGGAGAGAGGAGGACATGCCTTTGGGTCTCGTCTGACGTTGATGTATGTGCTTTCGGCGCTGCAAATGCTGCTCAAACCAGCTCAGCACTGCACGACATCTTTAGCATCCCATAATAACGATATCATGCCTGTGGGAGTCGCACGACAGCCGGGAGGGACAGTACCAGGATATTTCCAGGGACTGAACAAGAGGAGAGGCGAGGAGAAGGGGCTTTCACTCGTGCTGTGAGGAGGATATTTTACTGGTGCAATATCACAACATTATTCTAATAAAGGGATGAAGCATAATTTTCCTCTCTTTCACAACATGGCCAGACCAGTCCAGACCTCAGACTGGGTGGGACTCTTTAGCACCCTATTCTCACTGACTGCTTATCCCGGCCACCTGTGACTACACCTTAGATTTAAAGAAAACCTTTCCTTATTGTGCGTGATGCTTGCTTGCTGGTGCTACATCCATGTTAGAGAAAGTTGTATGTTTGTTGAGCTTTTGGTGTGGGTTTATATGTGATATTTTAGCTATAAGTGACCAAGTTTTATTTAGAATGTTTGATGCCAGGTTGCTTTATTGATGTGTGGTTTTCTATTTGTTTAATTTGGCATTTTGATTATGTACAATGTTTACCTTTTGTTTAAGAATGGCTGTCAGTGAGGTATATTTATTTTTATTGGTTTTATGATTATGATATTTTATTAGTTGTGCAATTTGATATTTTGATTGATTGCAATTTCATTACAAATTTTTTATACTGTTTGGTGACGTTGTGTCCTCTACTAAAGTTATGTAGGTCAGAAAAAGGATGCTTAGGTTACACTAAGTTATCCTTGTAGTTAGTAACTTGGGGGAGAAGAGAACAGGGCAAGAAGGGTTTGTAATTCTGGATACAATGGGATAATGTTATTTCAATTAGATTTTGTTTCTAAAATCAGAGTGAGGTTAAGTAGATTATTAGGGAAGGTTGTGATCCCCTTTCAAATAGTACTGAGATTAGGGGATACCCCATGAAACTAACCGAAATTTGCTGTCAGAAGACATCATTATCATAGGAGAACTGGATTTAGACAAGTTCCCGAAGGAGACCCAACAGTCTCTGTTAACAGTGGTTCTTAGGAGGAAGAGGACATTCATGATCTCTGAGAAGGAGGAAGGGGTTGTAGATCAGTAGTTCATATGGATGGACAGAGTGAATAGGTCATACGGTCGTTATTTTCTGTCATTTTCTATGTTTCAATGTACAGAGGATCTCTGAGGAAGAGGAAAGGATTGTAGAGATTAGTAGTTGGGCGTATGGACAGACTGGATAGGCCGTATGGTCTTTACCTGTGCCATTTCTATGTACAAAGGATCTCTGAGGGAGAGGAAGGGATTGTAGAGATAAGTAGTTGATGTGGATGGACAGCCGTTCCCAGCAGGTTAATTCATTTTGAGTATCAGCCAGAGTGAGTTTTTAGCTGTCACCAGCTTTTTGCCTGGATATTTAAAGTCAGGTCATGTCTGGGCACCATCATTGTATATCTTTGAAAGTGTGGAGAGGTGACATCTGGTTAAGGACCATTATTCAGCCATTAACCAGACAGGTAAAACCAGACAAAAATAGGACTGTGTTTTATGGAATCCGATCTGTCCAGTTACCTTATCCGATTAAGTGCTGAATATCGGCACTTCCTAAGTATTGACTTCATCCACGGACCATCCGCAATCTAGCCGGTATCAGCTTAGGCAGTTAGAGGACATATTCAGCGGCTATAGACTACTCACTAATGCGAATTACTAGGAAACGTCTTAAAAGATGACAGACTCTGTCTTACAAGAAAATCAGGTTGCAAAATGAAGCTGTAGGATATGGATACCCGTCTTCAATATAAACGACACACAGGTTCTTGGCTACACACTTTTTTGGAGTGTCCATGACTGGGTACACAGTTGACTCCGGCCACAGCTGCTATGGGAGAGAGTTACCCAATACTTATATATAGTCTGTTACTCTTAGGAGACTGGCAGGGAGAACCTAGGCTCAACTGCCTAGGTTGTTTTACCTGCCTTACTGTGGGTGCACAAAGTGATTTTGCACTATTGGAAATGGGAAGAGCCTCAGAGTTACCAGATAGCTTTGGCCCATCGTGAAAGTTGATCTTATCGGGACTATCTAATAAACAGAATTTAAAGAGAGAGAGAGGGGATATTCTGAGATCTATTTACACACGCACCTAGTGGAAATGCTTGAAAGTAGTTGTCTATGCCAAGCTGTTATAGAATTGAAGCCTGGCACACAGGCAGCATCGAGGTGCCTGGTTGTAGAAACATTCCCAAATTGGCATGAAGTAACATTTCTCATGGGATTTCAAACAAATGCACAACCCTGCTGAGATCCAGCTTAACATATGACGCGAGGAACCTCAACGTTGCTCAGCTGAGCTTCAGACCATCCGCCATGCATTTTCCTTCTGAAAAGCCACTGCTTGAGTCTCAGGGTTGAGACAGATCTTCAGCCAGTTCCTCACTAAGCTCCAAGGATGTATAAACTGCAGCAGGACATCGCTACTGAAGGATGAGGAGGAGCATCACTCTTCAAGGCTGTTACTCATTGGATGCTCATCGAGTACTTCCAGCGTCTCTCACTCATTCTTACCCCCCCCCCCAACTCCAGAGAGATTTAAATAAAAATGTGTTTCACTGGATCAATCAAACTAATAAAATGAAATTCCTGTGTTGAGTTTGACAGACAGAAGATAAAATGAATTTTTAAATGGAACAGATATTGGATTCCTTCCTCTTCGGCATTAACTCCATCCTTTGGGAGTCTCCTCAGATCTTCTTCATAATTCTCCACTTCTTTTGCTCTTTCTGATCCCTGCATATTTCCCCTCCCTATCTCTCTGTCTTTTTAGTTTAATCTCATTTCAAAAGCGCATTTATTACCTGCTTCTTCCCACAGGGGTTCAAACTAGTTTACATCAACATTTTAAAAGTTAAAAAAAATTGTTTAGTAATATATTATTTCTGAGAAATACAGCAGAAATTCCTGACTCTCCTCGTAAATCATTGATTTCAGATAACAATACATCAAGAATAAATTCTTCTTGCTAAGACAACACTGTTGAAAAACTATCAAATCACCAGCGGATTCTGAAGCCAGGAGAACTGAGATTTGATAATCTCCCAAATCTTACCTCTCCTGCTTGATGTCAACATTCATTTCCTGGCTCTTCTCTCCCCTAGAATAATCTTCTACTGCTCATGGGGCTGTCCGAAGAGCTTCTTCGGCTGTTCACCACTCACTCTCAGTCCAGAGGTCACAGATCTGAGCATTAATTCACATCTTCCCCTGTCCAAGGCCTTGTTCAGCTTCCAGGATCCCAGCCTGGCAGAGTCCCTCCAAATATCTTCTACTTATAAATTCAATAACCTCAACTCCTCGCCCTTTGGCCATTCTCAGTGGGGAGAGCCACTTAAAAAAAGCACTTCCTTTTCTATTACATTTATTTTTTTTAATTTATACACCATCAGAGCAGGAAAAAGCAATGACACCTCTTTCTGAGCGACATGTTTAAAAGGCCTGTGACCTCCTTGTTTCAATGCCAGGCTCTGATGCCCCTCTACATTTAAAAAATGGCTTAGATATCTTAATGTAAAACTTATGAATAAGGACTTTTTGTTATAAAGTTGTTTGAGTTCAAATATTAAATATATCCTGGAAGAGTCTTAATACTAAAGGATTTGGCGCCTCCCATTGATTGATTTTTGTTAACTGTGGTCTTAACATCTGTAAAAGGAAGCATATGAGATAGTGATGGTCCATATAGTATTTTATGAGTCAAGGTAAGTATTTTAAGGAGCATCTTTGCCATTTACTATGCTCTAAGATTTCTTAAATAGGCCCCTTAGAAATTACCTTTGTTCTTATCAGTCAGCAGTGAAGATTCTGTAATAAAGGCGGTGTCCTGTCATATTTTGGGGCCCTGCAGAGTGTCCTAGCTGCTGTATTTTGCAAAATATTTTATTTTGATAACTATTAGAACATCCTACTTAAATGACATTACAGTAATCCACATGGGATAAAATGCAGTCTCCAACTCAAAATATTTACAAATGAACAGTTACATAGTAAATGAACTTACAGGCAGGAGTCTTTATGCTGTTTTACAGATTGCCATCCCTGATCTTTCCATGTCCATGACATTCAAACTTCTAGAAATCATAACAAAATGACATGCCATAAATTCAAACATATGACCACGCGGAAAGCAGCCTGTGGAGTACCCCAAGGATCACCATTATCACCAATACTCTTCAACATGATGATGATCCCGCTGGCAAACGAGGCCTTAACCCATTCATCTATGCAGATGTCACAATCTACATTCCCTTCAGACATGTCTATGTTACATGCATGTTACCATGTATGTATGCACCTTAACGTAATACCATTTGTAATTCTGTTACCCGGAAATGGCAACCGCCATTACGGCAAATGTAAGCCACATTGAGCCTGCAAACTGTTGGGAAAATGTGGGATACAAATGCTACAAATAAATAAATAAAATGAATGAAGGCAGATAAAGACTTGTATGGTCCATCCAGTCTGCCCAACAAGATAAACTCATTTTACATGGTATGTGATACTTTATATATACACCCGTCAGAGACTTTAAAGGCTATTCTATTGTCTAAATTGACTTTGCTAAATAAAGAATTTTGTTAAAAAGAATTACCTATTTAACCCCACTTTTATCTTTTCCCAAGTTTGAATGCAATTTTCAGCAGGCAAGATACTCACCAATTAAGTTTTCTTCCCCTCAGCAGGCCCTCTTCCAACACCTCTTCAGGTATCTTTCCATACCCGTAATAGCCAAAACCTTATGGACATTCCAAGAAGATGCTTAGTATAACTACTCTCATAGTGCCCCACTAACTCTGACAAAGCTGTTTCCTCTTCTCAAGAGATCATTGATACAGTGTCCACGCAGGCTAAATATGTGTAGTTAGTTAACTTATAACCCAATACCATTCATATAGTTCACAGTGGGTTACAGTAAGAAAACTAGAACACAAAACCTCTAGGATACAACAGATAAAACAGAGCAAGATTTAAGAATCGTACGCATTGCAAATCATTTCTTAATCATATATTTCTTAAAAACTAATGTCTTTAGACCCTTCTTAAACACATCATTGCTAGATCAACTGGTAGAAAACTCCAAAACTTTGCAGCCAGAAACATAAATAAACATGTAAAAAGCTTCTTAGAAACAATGGCCTGAGGGCTTGGAAAGCAAAAGCTTAATGTATTATAGAATTGTCTCACAGATGAATAGTATAACATAAAAATCATATATTGTGGAATCATCCCATTCATAATCTTCCACAGCAGACAACTTAATTTAAAGAATATTCAAGCAACCAATAAAGCTTAACAAAATAGGATGTAATGACTTTTTAAGAGAGTAAATTAGATGAACTATCACAGTTTGAACTGTCTGCAATTTTCTTAGCACATTTTGTAATAATCCCAGGTAAGCAATGTTGCAATAATCCAGAATTAACGATTGGTACCATGACTCTAAACAAGCCTTCTGTTAGATATTTACAAATGGCCCTCAACTTTCACTTAAGAGCTTCTAACAATGGCATTAATCTGATGTTTCATAGAGTTTATTGTCTAAACAATACCTAAGATTTTTATAGATTGATCTAGTGGGGAAGGATTCACCATTAACAACCAGACTTCAGTTAGCTACTTGTGGTTGTTTTGTTTTCACTTAAAAAATGTATTATTTTCTCTATTTAGTTTCAAATAATGAGATGACATCCAGTTAGTTATAATTGAAAACAGTGGACAATTAAATCATGAAACTCCTGTAGACTCGATTTAAGAGGAAAAATTATGATAAAATCCATGTAAATTTAACTTGTGAAACCTTCTTTCTCCTAATATTTTCCTAAAGAGGACACAAGGACATTAAACAATACTGGGGACAGTGGAGATCCCTGAGGAACATCCGGAGGTAAAGACAAGCTTCCAGATATTTGGTCCTGGAATTTAACACAATAAGACTGAGAAATCAAAAATCCCTTAAACCAGAATAGGACCTTCCTGTGGCACCAAAATTATCACGGATTTCTAATGAAATCTTATAATCAGATCAAAAGCACTTGATAAATCCAATTGCACAACAAGGGCTCCCTAACCCTTACTCAAAAGGGTCCTTATAGAGCCCAACAATGACATCACTAAAGTTTCTGTGCTGTGATCATCACGGAATCCTCATTGTGATGAGTGTAACATTGATCTAAACTGTTTTGTTCCTAAAGCCTCCATTACCTTGACAAAATAAGGGATAGACGCTACAGCTCTATAATTAGCTGTGTCTTTCTTGATGGTTAAAAGATTTTTTAATATAGGTGTTAGAATGATCTTAGACAGGGAATTAGGGAAGGCTCCAGAAGAAAAGTGATCCCCAATCCAATCCAAGAAAGCTTTGTTGAATACTACAGACATTGACTTTATTAAATAAGTTGGACAGATATCTAAGTAACAATGAGATTTTGCTAGTTTTAAACACAGAGAATCTAATTCTTGCTGGAGATACCAGAAAATTAGCTCACACTACAATTTGCTAAGCAACCCTCAATAAGCAATAAAACAAAGTGATCAGTCCATATTGGTATCATCTTTACTATCACAGGCACTTCCCTGATTAATGTTTTGAGATGCTGCATGTGTACAGGTAAAGTAGAACATAAGAATATAAGCGTTGCCATAGTGGTACAAGCCCGAAGGTCCATCAAGCCCAGTATCCTCTTGCCAACAGTGACCAATCCAGGTCACAAGTACCTGGCAAGATCCCAATAGAGTAAAACAGGTTTTATGCTGCTGATTCTAGAAATATCGCAAAATATCTATACAAATATGAATGTAGGTTTTTTATATATATCTGTAAAAGTGGAGTAAAGTCTCATATAGATAACACGAAGAGAATAATTTTCTCACTCAATAACTGAATGTATAATTCGTGTATACGATTTTAATCATTGACTTAACCTCCACCAACCTTTATTATTAACTAACTTATAGCATATGTTGATGCTATAAGTTAGTTAATAATAAAGGTTGGTGGAGGTTAAGTCAATGATTAAAATCGTATACACGAATTATACATTCAGTTATTGAGTGAGAAAATTATTCTCTTCGTGTTATCTATATGAGACTTTACTCCACTTTTACAGATATATATAAAAAACCTACATTCATATTTGTATAGATATTTTGCGATTTTTCTACACTCGACGGAGTGTTGGCTTAGTTTTTTGTTTGATGATTCTAGAAATAAGCAGTAGATTTACCCCAAGTCCATCTTAATAATGGCTTATGGACTTTTCTTTTAGGAAATTATCTAAACCTTTTTAAACCCTGCTAAGCTAACTGCTTTTATCACATTCTCTGGCAATAAATTCCAGAATTGAATTATACCCTAATAATACCCCTAAGAAACATAAAATAGATGTGTTTAGACATACTCATGTCACTTTTATGCTCCTTTTTGACACCCCCCTCCCCTCGGCAGGAGTCATAAGAATGTAAGTGTTGCCATACTGGGACAGACCAAAGGTCCATCAAGCTCAGTATCCTGTTTCTAAAAGTGACCAATCCAGGTTACAAGTACCTGGCAAGATCCCCAAACAGTACAATGCATTTTATGCTGTTTATCCTAGAAATAAGCAGTGAATTTTCCTAAAGTCCATCTTAATAATGGCTTATGGACTTCTTTTTTTAGGAAGCTATCCAACCCTTTTTAAACCCCGCTAAGCTAACTGCTTTTACTACATTCTCTAGCAACAAATTCAAGAGTTTAATTACAAGTTTAGTGAAGAATTATTTTCTCCAATTTATTTTTAATTTACTACTTTGTAGCTTCAATGCATGCCCCCTAGTCCTAGTATTTTTGGAAAGAGTAAACAAGTGATTCACGTTTACTCATTCCACTCCACTCATTATTTTGTAGACATCTATCATATCTCCCCTCAGCCATCTTTTCTCCAAGCTGAAGTCCTAGCTGCTTTAGCCTTTCCTTATAGGGAAGTCGGCCCATCCTCTTCATCATTTTTGTTGCCCTTCTCTCTACCATTTCTAATTCCACTATATCCAGTGGCATAGGAAGGGGGGCAGTGGGGCGGTCCGCCCCGGGTGCACGCCGCTGGGGGGATGTCGGCTCCGCTGGTTCCCTGCTCTCTCTGTCCTGGGTGTCAGCCGCCCTCGCTACGGCACTGACTATATCTATTTGTTTTCTTAGCCTCCACTGCACACTGAGCAGATGGTTTCAACATATTATCAAAGATGATACCTAGATCCTTTTCCTGATCAGCAACTCCTAATTTGTAACCTTGCATCACGTATCTATAGTTTGGGTTCCTCTTTCTCACATGCGTCACTTTGCACTTGCTCACATTAAACGTCATCTGCCATTCAGACACCCAGTCTCCCAGTCTCTTAAGCTCAGCTTGCAATTTAACAACTTTGAATAGCTTTGTGTCATCAGCAAATTTATTTACCTCACTAGTTACTCCCATCTCTAGATCATTTATAAATATGTTAAAAAGCAGCGGTCCCAGCACAGACCCCTGGGGAACCCCACTATCTACCCTTCTCCATTCTTCATTGAGAATACTGACCATTTAACCCTACTCTCTGTTTAACCACTTTTTAATCCACACTACTTCTTATCCCATGACTTTCTAATTTCCTCAGGGGTCTTTTCATGAGGTATTTTGTCAAACGCCTTTTGAAAATCCAGATACACAATATCGACCGGCTCACTTTTATCCACATTTATTCATCCATTCAAAGAAAGGTAGTAGATTGGTGAAGCAAGATTTCCCTTCAGTAAATCCATGCTTTTGAATATGCTCTGTAATTTTGTTCTTTATAATAGTGTGTACAATTTTTCCCCATTTTTCTCCCACTTCTTCCCCGAATAGCAGGCATAGTTATACACCCCTTGAAAGCCAGCAGGAGGAAACAAGGAAACTGGTACATGGCCAGCATTTGGCTCACAATATCTATTGAGCTTTTGCTGAGAGCTGGTTCACACTATTTGAATGCTGCATTTTCAAGTTTGTATGCATGGGACTAGCCTGCCCTTCTTATTTTAAGGGACTGTCCTTCTATGTTAAATTGTACAGCGCTGCGTAACCCTAGTAGTGCTTTAGAAATGTTAAATAGTAGTAGTAGTAGTAGTACTACACTTTCAGCTCAAGGTGAACCAAAGAACCCAGAGACATTTCCTAAAGGTACATCTTCCACCACCCCCACCAAACACCAAGGCCCCTAGCACATGATCAACATCTACCCCCACCCCAGTGCTGCAGAAAACAGAAATAATGTACTTAAGTCCTTTAGGAGTAGATGCTCAAGAAATCTAGGTATCTAGCTTAAAGAGTTACTCAGTAAGATCTGCATAAATGAAAAGCTATAAACATTAAAAAAAAAAAATTGTCAGGGTGAGATTGGGGGAATTAAGCAGACGGTACTGACTTCTCAGGCTTCTAAATCTAGGTAAAAGTTTTCCCTACCTTAGATACACAATACCTGAGGTATCTTAAATCAGCCTTCTGCTTTCTTTGAAAATGAAAATATGAATGTTTCAGACCCATCACACAGCATAATCCTAATAAATAACCAAAATAGATGATTCTCATGATGAATGTGGGATGCAGGTTATCATCTTTCTGGTTCCAGAGGCTGGCACATCAGTCAGCCAGCTGCATCACTGATGCAAGGATCAATCCTGTAGTCATTCCTCATAATCATCACCATTAAACCAGCAGCGCTGAGCAAGCAAAATGCAAACACAGCACCAGCAGAATAATAAATGACCTACACGCAAATACAATACTCAGAAAACACAGCAGTGCAGTAAAAGCAGCAAGCGGAAGAGACAAAATTCAGCCACAGATGAATTGAAGAACCAGGAAGAGAACAGGGATAATGAAAGAAAAAAAAAGATTGAACCAATAATATTCTATCAGCTTTACATAAACAACTTATGAACACACACGACCAGTAGAAATCAAAACTGGAATCGAAAAGCAAAAAAAAAAAAAAAAAATCATTCCAACCAGGTTATCTTTTCAGCAAAATACCTGCACCAGGGAAACAGAGCCTTGTAGAAAACAAACAACACACTCACGTATATACACAACCACAAACACACTCACACATACACAAACAGACACAGATGCACACATACACACTCACACAGACACACACCACCCACACACATTCACAGATACACTTTTATTCCCCTAACACACAGACACTGAAGGACATTATACAATGCAAACAACATTCCTAAAGGGAACCTGAAGTGTTCACTAATCAGCAAGTCATATGAATCTAGAGATCTGTAGCAGCAGAAACTAATTTCAATTTAAAGTCTGAATCACGAAGCCCATCCCTTCTCTGTGGAAGATTCTGTCAGAAAAAGAGTGAACAGCCCACATGGGCAATGCACAAGATGCCCGGTCATTCTTTGCTTGGCAGTGAGACAAAGTCTTGTGGGACAGTCGGAGGGCTCTTTCTCTGTACACTGCCACAAGCATCCTAACAGCATCTTCCACAAGGATGCAGGAACATCGAGGCGGCACTTGGGGGGGGGGGGGGACGTCTAGTGTTAGAGCTCAAACACATGCAGCATGTACAGTCCCCATTATAAGGGTGGTTGACAGTTACAGAGACCCAAACACAAGTATGTAACAATACGGGGTGGCAGCGAACGTCTATGTGTCCTCTTCAGAGAGCTATCACCCTGTGGTTTCAGTCAGTGGCGTAGCCAGACCTGACATTTTGGGTGGGATCAGAGCTAATATGGGTGGGCACTATGTATGAGTAGTGTTTCTTGGGATACTACAAAATAATGCCTTAGAATGAACTTGATGATGGATTTCTAAGTAGTCTGCCCAACAGCTGCCCTGCATCAACATAAACCACAAACATACTTAATGGGAAATAACAATATTTTAAAATATAGTTACATTATGCCATATCAAACTTGACCAGATATAAGTCTACTATAATGGCAAATATGTCAACACACATAACAGGATCCTGCAGTATAATTACAGCAATAGCATATACTTTGCTTTATAAAAAATGTAAATGCCTGATTAAGCAAAACAGGTAAAATACCTTTGAAGTCCTTTTCCCTTCCTTTGGCACCCAGAAAAAACAACGCCTACACCCATAGCTACGCCCCTGGATGGCAGAAACTAAGGCTGTGGCAGTTCAGCTGCTAAAAAAATGGGGGGCCTGAGCTGAGATTGGATGGGCCTGGACCCACCCGTAGCTACGCCCCTGGTTTCAGTGACCCAATGATGGGAAGAGGAGCAGGTGACCTACAAACATTTCCTCATGAGTCCTATCAGGAGAGGATCCATTTTGCAGAAGTATTTCTATACAAGAAACAGAGATATTATCCATGTGCATTTAAAAGAAACCTCAGGTGCTCTGGGCTAACCTTCAATCTTGTGTTCTTTCCCCTTGTAAGTTTACCTACTGGTGAAGGCTCTGACACAGCCCCCCCCCCCCCCCCCCCCCCCCCCGAACTCTGCCAGCCCAAAGAGTGTGAATCTCTTGTCACTTCTTCCCCCTCCAGCATCCTTTGTTCTAGGATCCTCTCTCTTTATTCACACCCCCCCCCCCCCCAAGGACCCCCTCTCTCTCTCTATTCTCCACTGGACCAGCAACCTCTCTCTTCCCTCCTCCTTCTTTGGCTGCTACAGAAATGAGCTTCACCAGCTGCCTCATACAGGCACTGCAGGCATTTTTAAAGCTGATGGTTGGGTATATTGGATCTATTTACTGATGATCTTGTGATGCGTGAAAAGTGTCAGGTCATGAGTTTAAAACATTCTTGCAAAGCAGCTTTAAAAGTGGGTAGCTGTTCTTAGCCATTTAGATGCCCTAGCCAGCAACCCTAAAGTCTGCAACGACCTGCTCCTCGCCAAATCCAGAGGCCACTATTCCATCCTCATCCTCCTCGATCTATCCGCTGCGTTTGACACTGTCAATCATGATTTACTTCTCGCCACACTATCCTCTTTTGGGTTCCAAGGCTCTGTCCTCTCCTGGTTCTCCTCTTATCTCTCCCACCTCACCTTCAGGGTACACTCTCATGGATCTTCCTCCACTCCCATCCCACTATCTGTTGGAGTTCCCCAGGGATCTGTCCTTGCACCCCTTCTCTTCTCAATCTACACCTCTTCCCTAGGCTCACTGATCTCATCTCATGGTTTTCAGTATCATCTTTATGCTGATGACACCCAGCTATATCTCTCCACACCAGACATCACCACCGAAACCCAGGCCAAGGTATCGGCCTGCTTATCCAACATTGCTGCCTGGATGTCCAACCGCCACCTGAAGCTGAACATGTCCAAAACCGAGCTCCTCGTCTTTCCACCTAAACCCACTTCTCCTCTTCCTCCACTCTCTATCTCAGTTGATAACACCCTCATCCTCCCCGTCCCATCTGCCCGCAACCTCGGAGTCATCTTCAACTCCTCCCTCTCCTTCTCTGTGCATATCCAACAGACTGGCAAGACCTGACGCTTCTTCCTCTTCAACATCAGCAAAATTCACCCTTTCCTCTCTGAACACACCACACGAACTCTCGTCCACGCTCTCATTACCTCTCGCCTTGACTACTGCAACTTACCCCTCACCGGCCTCCCACTCAGCCATCTATCCTCCCTTCAATCTGTTCAGAATGCTGCCGCACGTCTTATATTCCGCCAGAACCGATATACTCATATCACCCCTCTCCTCAAGTCACTTCACTGGCTTCCGATTAGATACCGCATACAATTCAAGCTTCTACTCCTTACCTACAAATGCACCCAGTCTGCGGCTCCTCACTACCTCTCTACCCTCATCTCCCCCTATGTTCCCGCCCGTAACCTCCGCTCACAGGACAAATCCCTCCTTTCAGTACCCTTCTCCACCACTGCCAACTCCAGGCTCCGCTCATTCTGCCTTGCCTCACCCTATGTACAAAAAGTGGGAGTACGACCAAGGATACCAGAAACTGGAGGATGTTCTTAAATAAAAAACTTTATTGAAGGTTTGAAGACTCGACACAACGTCGTGATTCGGCTGTCAGGCCTGCATCAGGAGTCTGCTGTGCAGAGTGCTGCGGAGCAATGATGATGAAAATCCTCTGAAGATCTTACAGCAGTCTCTTGCATGGAGAATTGCTAAATAGCAATGAGGTTGGTTCTTCAAAAATGACGTAGTAGTCTTTAAAAAGACTATTTGAAAAAAAGTCCGTCAAAAACGCTGGACGCACTATTAGTAATGCAGATGCTCATTGCTATTTAGCAATTCTCCGTGCAAGAGACTGCTGTAAGATCTTCAGAGGATTTTCATCATCATTGCTCCGCAGCACTCTGCACAGCAGACTCCTGATGCAGGCCTGACAGCCGAAACACGACGTTGTGTCGAGTCTTCAAACCTTCAATAAAGTTTTTTATTTACGAACATCCTCCAGTTTCTGGTATCCTTGGTCGTACTCCCACTTTTTGTACATTATTGTTTTTACCGTGGGGCGTTTGATTTCTCCGCTTGCTGGCAGATCTTCTCTCACATTTGCCTCACCCTATGCCTGGAACAATCTTCCTCAACCCCTACGCCAAGCCCCCTCCCTACCCATCTTCAAATCTCTGCTTAAAACTCACCTCTTCAATGCTGCCTTCGGCACCTAACCTTTCGAGAAATATAGTATGCCCTATCAGATTGTCTCTACACTTGTCTTTTAGATTGTACACTTCAGGGGCGTATCTGCGTGGGGCCACAGGGGCCTGGGCCCCCGCAGATTTTGCCCCGGACCCCCCCTACCGCCGTTAACCCTCCCTCCCTCGCCTACCGCCGTCACCTACCCCGAGGTCCGCTTCCTCCGGCTTTTTAAAATATTGCTTCAGCTGGCGGGGGACCCCAACCCCCCGCCAGCCCAGCCGCGATCTTTAACTTTTTCATCCTCGTCGTGCAGCGCGCTGTGAAAGCTGCATGCATCTTTAGATCCAGTTGGATGGAGTCTGTCTGACGTCGCAGCACGTTGACGTTACAACGTGCTGCGACGTCAGACTCCATCCAACTGGATCTAAAGATGCATGCAGCTTTCACAGCGCGCTGCACGACGAGGATGAAAAAGTTAAAGATCGCGGCTGGGCTGGCGGGGGGTTGGGGTCCCCCGCCAGCTGAAGCAATATTTTAAAAAGCCGGAGGAAGCGGACCTCGGGGTAGGTGACGGCGGTAGGCGGGGGAGGAAGGGAGTGTTAACGGCGGTAGGGGGGGGGTTGACGGTGGTGGGGGGGGGGCTGACGGCGGTAGGGGAGGGCTATAATGTGCCCCTTACTCTAGCCCCTGCCCCCCCTACCGCCGAACCTCAGATATGCCCCTGGTACACTTCTCTCTAGATTGTACACCTGTCTTTTAGATTGTAAGCTCCTTGAGCAGGGACTGTCCTTCCATGTTAAATTGTACAGCGCTGCGTAACCCTAGTAGTGCTTTAGAAATGTTAAGTAGTAGTAGTACCCTAGGTAACCTAAGGAAAGGACCAACCTGTACTGTATTGCAGCTCAGGTTACCTGCCGAACAAGCAGACAGGACAGGCATGAGTCCTGACAATGAGTTGCTAGGTCTCAGGATATTCTGCTTATAGAATTGTGGATGGTTGTTTAAATGATTATTATTTTTATTGAAGATTTTTAAACAAACAAGGAATATTCACTTGTACAGTAATTTACAGAAACAAACGAAAAGAAACAATCTTATTAAGTCTATCCATCAAGCATAGATCTATTAAAAACAAATTGTTATAACCAAGTCCAAGGCACTGTAAGGAGGTGCACAAGCTATAGACTCAAAAAATTATGGATGGTTTTAAATAATCACTAAGGAGGCATGAAATTAGAAGAGATGGCTGCCAGCCACAACCATTTTCTTCACTTTTCTTAGAAAGAAACCAGCTGATGTACCAACGGGTTCTCCCAGTGAGGAGTATCAGAGAGGGCAGACTTCCCACCATCTCTCCACTGAAAAACCGCCCAAGACCCAGCTAGATCTAAGTGAATTGTCAGCCACTTTAGATCAAGATACCCAGTTCAAGTCACCAGTTATCCTACCTGTTCAGTGGATTTTTGCAAACTGACCCATCAATGCTCCAGTGGAGATCTAAGACCAATAATAATCACATTGCTAATTTTTAAAAATGCTCTGGGAAAACGCAACATGAAAGGGAGATAACCTCTCTCTCCCCCCCCCCCCCCCCCAAAGGTGCTGTGACTGAGCTTACAGCTGGTTCAGGTGGGAGGAAGAAGTGGGACCTCATCTCCCGCTCTGAGGGATGGAGACTTTATTTCTAATATTAAAGTGAACAGGAAGCTTCTGTGAAAGTGACTGTGCAGCCTCTCAACCTGCTATCAAAGCTCAGAGATCCTGCAGATGAAACCCAGTCTGTCAGGGCAGGAGAGAGCAGAGCAGAGGGGGCTGGAGGAGAGGACAGAGCAAGGGGGGCAGGGGGAGAGGGCAGAGCAGGGGAAGAGGAGGCTGAGCCACAATAACGGATTTCACAGTAGGAAAATGAAGGCAGATAAAGACCATATGACGAAAAGTAACGCTAAAGATACAGGAACCATCTGAAAAGAGCAGAAAATCACAAGGTACATCACAGATGAATATCACAAAAGATGTAAAACCTTGGCATGAAGACTGGGAAATGAGAAGTAAATTTTCAGGTGCAATCCATGGTGAAAAGAGAGCTGGGCCGTCAAAGGGGCTGGAGCTGAGCTGGTTGGTCAATCGAGAGACATCAGACATAGAGCTAAAAAACATGACAGATTGGAAAGAGATTTGCAAACTATGTTTCTCATTTTCCGAAATGCCTCTTTCACTCCCCCTCCCCTGATACAATTTACAACTTTCATTTTGCATTTTGGAAGTATTATCCTGCGTGCAAGGACAGTGGAGGGTTAAGAGGGTCAGTTGCAAGGAGATACAGAGCAAACATTTACAGCTTCCATGAAAGCCAGAGAAAAGATAAGGGTCACAGATCATAGACACAGGGGGAGGATAAGGAGGTCATATTGACAGGGATGGAGAATAACAAATTCAACATTAGCACCCACAACATTTTTTTTTCGGGGGGGATGGGGAGTGCCCCCATCCCATCCCAAAGCTGAGCCTGTGGCAAAGAACTAAGCTGTAACCAACCCCCAGGTATAACATGTCTGCCCTGAGGGTGCATAGAGAGGGGTATCAGGAAGAGGAGGTAATACTGCCCCTACACAAGGTATTGGTGAGGCCTCACTTGGAGTACTGTGTTCAGTTTCGGAGGCCAAATCTCACTAAAGGCTTAAAGAGACTGGAGTCAGACCAGAGGAATGTGGCCGTGATCGTAAGACGTCTCCCTCAGAAGAAGAGACTGGAGTCGGTCCAGAGGAAAGTGGCCAAGATCGTAAGACGTCTCCCTCAGAAGAAGAGACTGGAGTCGGTCCGGAGAAATGTGGCCGAGACATTTCCATCAGAAAAAGAGACTAGTAATCCTAAACATATACTCCATAGAGGGGAGGAGAGGAGGGACAGGAGGGACAGAGGGGATGTGATACAGACCTTTAAATACTCCAAAGGAATTACTGAACAAATGAAACTTTTCCCATGGGGAGAAGATCTAGGACATAAAATGAAGCTACAGTCTCTCCCCCTGCTCTCTGTCTCTCTATCCCTGGGCTGTCTCCAAGGAGTCTCTACCCCTCTCTCTATATATCCGGGGGTTGTCTCCTAGCAGACACTACCTTCTCTCTCTCTATCCTTGGATTGTCTTCCCCGGTCTGTCTCCAATCTCTCTCTATCCCTGGGTTGTCTCCCCTGAAGACTGTTCCCCCCCCCCCCTGTTCTCTGTATCTGTTGCTGGTCTGTCTCCCAGCAGTCTCTGATCTCTGTCCCTGGGGCAGTCTCCCAGCAGTCTCTAATCTCTGTCCCTGAGCTGTCTCCCTGCAGTCTCTCCCCCTGATCTGTCTCCCAGCAGTAGCTGATCTCTGTCCCTGAGCTGTATTCACTGCAGTCTAGTGATCAGAGACTGTCCCTGGGCTGTCTCCCCGGCAGTATCTGATCACTGTCCCTGGGCTGTCCTATATAGTCTCTGTCTTTGAGCTGTCTCTCCTGCAGTATTCTCCCCCCCCCCCCCCCGTCTGTCTCCCAGCCATATGTAATCTCTGTCCCTGGGCTGTCTCCTCTGCAGTCTCTGATCACTGCCCCTAGGCCGTCTCCCTTGCAGTCTCTACCTAGCTCTGGCTGTTCATCTCTACCACATGGAGCTATGGAGTTACCATGACAACTGGCCTGGGCACTAGCAGCCCTTTCAGTGAAGAATAAGCCAAATTATTTAGCAAGAAAGGAAAAACATCCGGCAACAGCAGAAAACAGGATGAACTGCAGCTAATAATATTGGGAATGGGAGCTAAACCGTTGAAGTTGCAGCCTGCAAAGTGCACCATCAGGATCAGAGACTTTCCCTGTCTTGGGGCATCTTTCAGTTCAGGAGGCGGTCAAACAAGGCATTCAAGATCTGACCACCCCCATCTCCCCCAGCAGTCAGGGATCCAAAACCCCATCTCCCCCTACTGCCATTAGTGCAGGGGCAGAGAGAGATAGTCCTCTGCAGGGTGCTCAATGGGGGGTGGGGGGAGGAGGAAGAAGGGAAGCTGGCAGATATTCTGAATTTCTGCTGGCACCATCACCCCCACCCTCTCAGTCGCCGATCTGAGGAACACCTAACCTTACTCTAAATCCCGGAGGATACAAAAATTAAAACCCTACAGTTGTACAGGATTATCAGCAGAGATCTTGCATTTTAGTATCTCGAAACAACACAGTTCTGTGGAAGAGCTTCACCCCTTGTCTCACTTTCAAGCCTCATCTCTCTGCTGCGCCTTTCTCCTCCCTGCTAATTAGATTGTAAGCTCTGTCGAGCAGGGACTGTCTCTTCATGTTCAAGTGTACAGTGCTGCGTACGTCTAATAGCGCTATAGAAATGATAAGTAGTAGTAGTAGTAATACCAAAAGAGGGAGGGGAGAGCAGAGCAGAGCAGAGGAAGGGGTGGGTGAGCAAGGGGAAGAGAAGGGTGCTGTGGGAGGGAGAAGGGGTGTCGGGGGTTCCTGAGGGTAAGCGAGAGAGAGCTGGGAGGTAGAGAGAGAAAAGCAGGAAGGGCAGAGTGGGGTAAGACCTGTCAGGGGCCTGGCAAAGGGCAGGTGGTGCTTGATATTTCAATTAAAACCCTAAACTGAGTGTGCACCCTTAGTGGGAGATGCCTGAGCTGGAGCCTGTGCAGAAGAAGATTCTTCTGGACATGGCCTCAATGTTTACCAAGAGGTGAATATTGGGCTCCAGCTCATTAGAGGCCTGGAGGTCCACATCTAGAATTTTAGCCTTGCTGCTATGGTGGGTAAAAAAATTGCTGTGAATGGCAGGTAGTCAGGTTCTTGGCTGGAAATAGATTTTTTTTTTTTTACTTGATTACTAGCTCAGGCTATACAGTTATCAACAATAAAATGGAGTGGAAGAGTAGCCTAGTGGTTAGAGCACCGGTCTTGATATCCGGAGGTGGCTGGTTCAAATCCCACTGCTGATCCTTGTGATTTAAACCTCCGTTGCCTCAGGTACAAACTTAAGATTGTGAGCCCTCCAGGGACATACCCCAGTGTATCTGAATATAACTCACCTTGAGATACTACTGAAAAAAATCCAAATAAACAAAGCTGCAGCCTGTTTTATACCAAGCAAGTCTTTCTGGTCTCAATTATTTATATACTAATAAAAAAGGCCCGTTTCTGCCTCTGATGAAACGGGCGCTAGCAGGCACGGGACTCCCTTCCCCTCCCCTTACGCTAGTCTCCCTGGTGATCTAGAGGTACCTGTTCGGTCGGGGCAGGAAAGAAAGAGCCCCCTCTTTCCTGCCCGTAGCGGTGCTGCTAGCTGCCCTGCTGCATCGTGTGGGAGTCCGGCTCTCGGCGTTTCAAAATGGCCGCCGAGAGTTGAAGTCTCGCGAGGCAGCTTGAACTCTCGGCGGCCATTTTGAAATTCCAAGAGCCGGACTCACACACGATGCAGCCGGGCAGCTAGCAGCAGCGCTCCGAGCAGGAAAGCGGGGGCTCTTTCGTTCCTGTCCGAGCGAACAGTTACCGCTAGACCACCAGGGATAGTGGCGTAAGGGGAGGGGAGGTGACAGGGGGGAGGGAAGGTGATGAGGAGAAGAGGGAAAGAGGGGGCGACGGGGGGCGGGGCGGTACCTTTAAAGGGGCGGGGTGATGGGCACGTCCTCGGCGGCTGGGATTTGTTGGAAGGGGAGGAGTAGGGAAACACGCTGCCCCCAGTGCGTTGTTGTGTACGTGTTCCGCCCTCGACGTCACGTGTGACGCGAGGGCGGGGCATGAAGACATGGTGAGTGTTGTGGCTTCACCACCATGAACTTACGAACCGGTGTGTGAGTGCCTGCAGTGACGTCAATGTCCTCAGAACGTTGAGGGTGTGTTTTATTATAGTAGATGTACATATTGTGTCTTCCTGTTATGCTATAATTATGCTTTTGAGGGAGAAAAGGGGGTGATTAGTCTCGCATCCCCCGTTAAGAGTCTCCCGCAGTGTTCCTGCTACTTCCATCAGAAATGGTGCATCATCGCAAGTGACCTCACCATTGTCCAGGGGTCTGGACACACTGACCAGGCAGGTCTGAGGTGAGGTGAAGAGAGGAGGACACACTTCCCTTGCATTAAAGCCAGAATGTCAGGGGTACAAGGTGGTTCGCTGAGCCCCGATGTTACAGCCCAAAGTGCAGGAGCTGCACCTCAGACCTGGGGCACATCCTTAGCACTGCAGACGTGTCATATTCACAAGTGGTGCTGAATAAAGTTTATTATAACTTACTTCTGGCTGGTCCACCCCTACTCTTTGGTTTATTTTCTTGGAAAAAGACATTAGGGAGCATCGTCACAACGGTCTCTGGTTCTCAGTAGGAAAAGCTGCTGATTCCCCTCTGTTAATCCCAGTAAGAACAGTCATATTGGGTCAGACCAATGGTCTATCCAACCCAGTATTCTGTTTCCATCAGTGGCCAATCCACATCACAAGTACCTGGCAAAAACCCAAATAGTAGCAACAGTAGGAACAGTTTCAAAAAAATATAAAATTCAGTGTTCCTACAGCTGGGACCCATTCATCATCCCCTTAATGCAGAGGGTTTGCATTAGACAAACGCAATGAAGGTTGACCTCCCTCTGCCTCTCACTGAACTGGAAAGAAATCCTGTGGGAAGATCAGAGCCCAAAAACCTCCAATAAATCAACACTGAGCCCTGACAGGATGGAGATAAATCACTGTCCCCAGAATAGCTCAGGATCTGAGCCCAGCACAGGCCTTGACTAGATGTGTAAAAATCTATCACTGCAGAACAGTATACCCCAGAAACTCATATCAATACAGTGAACACCCCAGAAACGCAGATCAATGCAGTGAACAAAAACTCAAATCAATGCAGTGAACACCCCAGAAACTCAAATCAATGCAGTGAACACTCCAGAGATCAATGCAGCGAACACCCCAGAAACTCAGATCAATGCAGCGAACTCCCCATAAACTGGGATCAATGCAGCAAACACCCCAGAAACTCAGATCAATGCAGCAAACACACCAGAAACTGGGATCAATGCAGCAAACACCCCAGAAACTCAGATCAATGCAGCGAACTCCCCAGAAACTGGGATCAATGCAGCAAACTCCCCAGAAACTGGAATCAATGCTGCAAACACCCCCAAAACTGGGATCAATGCAGCAAACACCCCAGAAACTCAGATCAATGCAGCGAACTACCCAGAAACTGGGATCAATGCAGCAAACACCCCAGAAACTCAGATCAATGCAGCAAACACCCCAGAAACTGGGATCAATGCAGCAAACACCCCAGAAACTCAGATCAATGCAGCAAACACACCAGAAACTCAGATCAATGCAGTGAACTCCCCAGAAACTAGAATCAATGCAGTGAATACCCCAGAAACTCAGATAAATGCAGTTAACACTGGGATCAATGCAGCAAACACCCCAGAAACGCAGATCAATGCAGCGAACTCCCCAGAAACTGGAATCAATGCAGCGAACGCCCCAGAAACTCAGATCAATGCAGTGAACACTCCAGGGATCAATGCAGCGAACACCCTGGAAACTCAGATCAATGCAGCGAACTCCCCAGAAACTGGGATCAATGCAGCGAACACCCCAGAAACTCAGATCAATGCAGTGAACACTCCAGGGATCAATGCAGCGAACACCATAGAAACTCAGATCAATGCAGCAAACACCCCAGAAACTGGGATCAAACACCCCAGAAACTGGGATCAATGCAGTGAACTCCCCAGAAACTGGGATCAATGCAGCAAACACCCCAATAACTCAGATCAATGCAGCAAACACCCCAGAAACTGGGATCAATGCAGTGAACACCCCAGAAACTGGGATCAATGCAGCAAACTCCCCAGAAACTGGAATCAATGCTGCAAACACCCCCAAAACTCAGATCAATGCAGCGAACACCCCAGAAACTCAGATCAATGCAGTGAACACTCCAGGGATCAATGCAGCGAACACCCCAGAAACTCAGATCAATGCAGCAAACACACCAGAAACTGGGATCAATACAGTGAACACCCCAGAAACTAGGATCAATGCAGTGAATACTCCAGAAACTCAGATCAATGCAGTGAACACTCCAGGGATCAATGCAGCGAACACCCCAGAAACTCAGATCAATGCAGCGAACACCCCAGAAACTGGGATCAATGTAGCAAACACCCCAGAAACTGGGATCAATGCAGTGAACACTCCAGAAACTCATATCAATGCAGTGAACACCCCAGAAACTCAGATCAATGCAGCAAACACACCAGAAACTGGGATCAATGCAGTGAACACGCCAGAAACTCAGATCAATGCAGTTAACACTGGGATCAATGCAGCAAACACCCCAGAAACGCAGATCAATGCAGCAAACTCCCCAGAAACTGGGATCAATGCAGCGAACACCCCAGAAACTGGGATCAATGCAGTGAACACCCCAGAAACTGGGATCAATGCAGCAAACACCCCAGAAACTGGGATCAATGCAGGAAACACCCCAGAAACTGGGATCAATGCAGTGAACACTCCAGGGATCAAAGAAGCGAACACCCCAGAAACTCAGATCAATGCAGCGAACACCCCAGAAACTGGGATCAATGCAGTGAACACCCCAGAAACTGGGACCAATGCAGTGAACACTCCAGAAACTCATATCAATGCAGTGAACACCCCAGAAACTCAGATCAATGCAGCAAACACACCAGAAACTGGGATCAATGCAGTGAACACGCCAGAAACTCAGATCAATGCAGTTAACACTGGGATCAATGCAGCGAACTCCCCAGAAACTGGGATCAATGCAGTGAACACCTGTCACGGTTGTGCCAAGGTCCCAGGCTCGCAGTCACCTCAGTCCCCGGGGTTTAGACCTGGGGAATGCGGCGAGGTGATGGTTTACCGTTTCCCGGGTTCCAGAAGATATGCTGGTCAGGTCCGGATCTTCCAGCTCTCCAGATTGTTTTGGGAGTTTTTTGGGACCAAGCAGAACCCATACCTGGTGAACTCCCTTGTGACCTGCCTTTATTAACCACCTGGTAAGGTTCTTTGTTGCCTTGTAACAGTGTTCTTCAGAGGTGTTCCTTTGGTGTGAAGTGTTGCAGTGCCTTTGTGCTGTTCGTGTTGGTGACTTTTACTGTGCTTGTTTTTTGGACTATTCTTCTGCCTGCCGCCTGCCCAGACCCGGATTGTTTATTGGACTATTCTTCTGTCTACATCCTGGATTGTTTGTTTGCCTACGGGTTTTCCTGGAACCCAGCGTGTATCTTGTGTTCCTGTTATTTGTCAGCCTGCTGCTGTGTCCTGCCGTGTCCTGCAAGTCCTACCGGTCGCCTGAAGCTCAGAGCTCAACTCTTGGTGAAAGGTGGCCAAGTGTAGGTGAAGCCTTACTCCAGTCCACCGTGTTCCAGTTCTGGTCTGCCTTATCTGTGGCTGGGGTGATTCTCCTGCCGCTGCTGCTCCTTGGCAGTGGCCCAAGGGCTCACAAACCCAGGTTCCTGCTGTGTATACGTGACAGTTTGCAAGGCCAGGCGCTGCAGGAGCAAGCCAGAATGCTTCATACGTTGGGAGCACGTATGGAGCAGCTAGAACGACTGATGGCGGCCTCTATGGGGGCCGCAGCAGACGCCTCCGGTTTAGCTCCAGCGAGAGCTCCGGCCACATCAGGAATCCGTCTAAAGTCACCTCCTAGATATGACGGTAATCCCAAGGGCTGTGGAGGGTTTCTTAACCAGTGCGAAATAATTTTTGAGCTCCAGGCCCAAGATTTTCCTACGGAGAGAACCCGGATAGCTTATATAATGTCCCTGCTGTCCGGCCAAGCCTTAGATTGGGCGTCCCCGCTTTGGGAAAAGAACGATCCGGTACTTCAGGATTTCCGGGGCTTCGTGGAGCACTTCAAATGAGTGTTTGAAGAACTAGGGAAGGTTACTTCAGCTACTGCTGCACTCCTGTGACTCAAACAGGGAACCCAGACCTTAGGGGACTATGCGATTAGGTTCCGCACCTTGGCCTCTGAATTGGACTGGAATAATGAAAGTCTGCTCGCAACCTTCTGGCAGGGGCTGGCACTGCAGATTAAGGATGAGCTGGCCGGACGCGAACTTCCCACCAGGCTGGATGACCTGATTAACCTGTGTACTAGGATTGATATTCGATTTCAGGAGCGGGGTAAAGAACGGCGTTCCATTGAAAGGATAGGTATGAAGACGCCGAGTCAGCAAGGGCTACCACCGACTCCTCGTACACGGGAGATTCCCCCGCAACCACCGGCAGAACCCATGCAATTAGGTCATACCCCTCTCACAAGTCATGAAAGACAGCGCCGTCGGACCCTCAACCTCTGCTTGTACTGTGGTGAGACGGGAGACTACGCGGTCAACTGCCCACAGAAACCTGGCTCTTTAGGGCCAGGATTAACTGCAGGAACTGTAGTAAGTCAATCCTCTAACCTTCTGCGCACTCAGTTTCTCATGCCAGTGGTTCTTGACCTAGGTCATAAACAGGAGCATACTGAGGTCTTTTTGGATTCTGGGGCAGGTGGAAGCTTTATAACCGCATCTCTAGTCCAGCAATTGAACATTCCTACCCAAGAACTACCTAAGACCATCCCACTTTTTTCGGTGTATGGTAGTATCCAAGGCTATGTAAATACTCAAACGTTGCCTGTGGGCCTACAGATTGGCGATCACTGGGAGAATATCTCTCTATATGTCCTTCCTTTAGCAGTACAACCCATCGTTTTAGGTCTTCCCTGGCTACAGAGACACAACCCGGTCCTAGACTGGGGTAAAGGTGAGATCGTGGAGGGCGAGTCGTGCCGAAAACTTTGTTTCATCCCTGACACCGATAGTGTGGTCGGCGAACAGCTGGACCAGGACTCAGATGCATGGACGGACATTAGTGACTCTCAGGACTCTAAGACTTTTACAAAGGGGATGACCTGTGCATGTGCCTTACCCCCGATCAGCCAGTGCCAAGGGGAATCCAGTAACGGGCCCAAGTCTCCAGATCTGGCCAACAGGATTGCTGAGACACCTCCTAGGGGCCAGGGATCCCGCACTTTACGTAAGAAGTCGACCCCAGGATCTAAGCTTCAGGACAATCTGAAGCGCCGGATATCTAACAATCAAAAGACTAGTTCTCAGCAAACCATGGCCTGTAGCGCCACTCCAGTGCCAGGCACTCAACACCGCTTGGTAAACAAAGCCCAGTCTCGCCCTCAACTGGCCAGCTCCAGGCCGGCGCCTAAGGATATGGACATTGGAAGATTACCTTATCGTGCCAGCCGATTTCACCCAGAAGATCCAGGGAAACCCAGACCTCCCGAGAAGCCCGGGGAGGCCTTTAGGGAGGGATACTGTCACGATTGTGCCCAGGTCCCGGGCTCGCAGTCACCTCAGTCCCCGGGGTTTAGACCTGGGGAATGCGGCGAGGTGATGGTTTACCGTTTCCCGGGTTCCAGAAGATATGCTGGTCAGGTCCGGATCTTCCAGCTCTCCAGATTGTTTTGGGAGTTTTTGGAACCAAGCAGCACCCATACCTGGTGAACTCTCTTGTGACCTGCCTTTATTAACCACCTGGTAAGGTTCTTTGTTGCCTTGTAACAGTGTTCTTCAGAGGCGTCCCTTTGGTGTGAAGTGTTGCAGTGCCTTTGTGCTGTTCGTGTTGGTGGCTTTTACTCTGCTTGTTTTTTGAACTATTCTTCTGCCTGCCGCCTGCCCAGACCCGGATTGTTTATTGGCCTATTCTTCTGCCTGCCGCCTGCCCAGACCCGGATTGTTTATTGGACTATTCTTCTGTCTACATCCTGCCCTGACTCGGCTTGTTTCTGGATTGTTTGTTTGCCTACGGGTTTTCCTGGAACCCAGCGTGTATCTTGTGTTCCTGTTATTTGTCAGCCTGCTGCTGTGTCCTGCCGTGTCCTGCAAGTCCTACCGGCCGCCTGAAGCCCAGAGCTCAACTCTTGGTGAAAGGTGGCCAAGTGTAGGTGAAGCCTTACTCCAGTCCACCGTGTTCCAGTTCCGGTCTGCCTTATCTGGTACTGGGGTGATTCTCCTGCCGCTGCTGCTCCTTGGCAGTGGCCCAAGGGTTCACAAACCCAGGTTCCTACTGTGTATACGTGACAACACCCCAGAAACTCAGATCAATGCAGCAAACACCCCAGAAACTCAGATCTATGCAGTAAACTCCCCAGAAACTGGGATCAATGCAGTGAACACCCCAAAAACTGGGATCAATGCAGTGAACACTCCAGAAACTCAGATCAATGCAGCAAACTCCCCAGAAACAGGGATCAATGCAGCAAACTCCCCAGAAACTCAGATCAATGCAGCAAACACCCCAGAAACTGGGATCAATGCAGCGAGCTCCCCAGAAACTGGGATCAATGCAAACACCCCAGAAACTCAGATCAATGCAGTGAACTCCCCAGAAACTCAGATCAATGCAGTGAACATCCCGGGATCTATCCCTTTTCTTTATACTCCATTTCTCCCTCTGTTTGTCATGTCCATCACTCTTCCCAGTCCTCCATCTTTCCCTATGTATCTTATGTCCATGCTCTTATGTCCCATTCTTACCTCATTCCAATCCTTCTGTTTCCCCATCTTTCATGTCTTTCTTACCTCATTTCTCTTTCTTCTCCTCCCCTCTACCTGCACCTGTCAAAAAATGTATCATTTTAGGTGCTTTAATTTAAATTCTCCACCCCTGTTACCTCCGCTACCCCCAAGACATTCCTCTCAACCCCTCATCAACTTTCCTAAGGATCACTCCCTCCATTTGCCACTTTGTTTCTTCCTATCCTTAGGTCTCCTCCTTCCCATCTCCTCTCACCCCTCCACAGTCCCCTTATACTGCTCCCTAGCTATCCTGCCTCATCAAACATCTCTGTCTACCCCGTTCCTTAGTTCCTCTCCTTCCAGCCCCTTCTGTCCCCCCTTTCCCATTTCTCAGTCCTCTTTTGAGCTGCACATCAAAGGATCTCAGTAAGGCTTAACTCTCTACCTCTGAACTGTGCTCGTTAGTGGAAAGGAAAAGACTGATGGACAGAGATACAAGAAAAGGACTGTCTACAGTCTTAGGCTTACCCCTGAATACTCGGTATTTACTAATTACTGATAGAAAGTAGAATGCAGATGATCTGAGGCATTAAATATTATGAGACAGGAATGAGTCCACTTGGTTTATAGTTGTTATGACATACAAGATCGATAGACTATAAAATAATACACATGTGTACAGTGTCACACTGGCACAATTTTGAATACACAGCGTAGAAAAAAATGAAATCCTGCCCAATCTGTGCCATTGTGCCCTTCATCTGCTGAGAGATTGGTTAGGAGACCTAAGAGAGCACCCCTTCCCTTTTATCTGACCCTCAAAATATAGTGTTCTTTTATGTGACTTCCTGCAGAGCCAATTCCCACGCCTCCATACAGAGGGGGCATGATGGGATCTTGCAGTCCAGGCTTACGATGACAGACTTCCTGGCTCTCCCCAGCCAAGACACCCACATGCAGGGTTTCTTTCTCCAAGCAAGGAATGTTAATTCACTTACAGAAGCCAGCACTGGAGAGTTTCCAGGGAATTAAATGGACAACTTATTATAAAAATTAATGAATCTCTTAGAGGCATGCAATGGAATAGAATATCTGGGATCATATGAACAGCAAGTGAAAAGTGTGCTCAAGCAGAGGAATGAACAAGAGATCTTGTGTTAAGATATAAAAGACCTTTCACCCTCATCAGGGGTCAAGCTCCCATCTACGCTGCCTCCTTAAGAGTGAATCAGGCCACAGACTGAACCAATATCAGCAGGATAAGACACAGCTTCCTGGCCCAAGTTCATGGCTCGTTTCATGGTCTACACTGCTATCTTTTCCCTAACTTGTCCAAAATAACAAAATATTTGTGGAAGAACTCATTTCTCCAAACACTGTCCTCAAAGGCGACACCTAACCACCAGTTTCACTAGAACATAAGAACATATAAGAGTAGCCATATACTGGGTCAGACTAGTGGTCCATCTAGCCCAGTATCCTGTTTTCCAAACAGAGGCCAAGCCAGGTCACAAGTACCTGGCAGAAACCCAAATCGTGGCAACATTCCATACTACAAATCCCAGGGCAAGTACCGTGTTTCCCCGAAAATAAGACACTGTCTTATATTAATTTTTGCTCCCCAAGACCCGCTAGGTCTTATTTTCAGGGGAGGCCTTATTTTTCGGGGAAACATCAGGTCGCCCCCCCCACCTGAGGTCGCCCCCCACCCGAGATTGCTGCCCCCCCCCCTCGATCGCCGGCTCCCCCCGCCCTCAGTCGCTCCCAGAACTAACCTCTTAAACGCTTCCTTTCACCATTCATCTTCGCATCTCCGCGAGGGTGGGACACGGAAGGAAGGAGTGGCCTGCCCTGCTGCTTGCGGCGAGTGCGAAGGTGAAAGGAAGCGTTTAAGAGGTTAGTTCTGGGAGTGACTGAGGGCGGGGGGAGCCGCCGATCGAGGGGGGGAGCCGGCGATCTCGGGTGGGGGGGGGTGACCCCGATGTTGCCCTGAAAAATAAGGCCTCCCCTGCTAGGTCTTATTTTCGGGGGAGGCCTTATATTTTCAAATTGCAGCAAGACCTCTACTAGGTCTTATTTTCGGAGGATGTCCTATTTTCGGGGAAACAGGGTAGTTGCTTCCCATGTCTGTCTCAATAGCAGACTATGGACTTTAACTCCAGGAATCTGTCCACACCTTTTTAAAACCCAGATACACTAACCACTGTTACCACATCCTCCAGCAAAGAGTTCCACAGCTTAACTATTCATTGAGTGAAAAAATATTTCTTCCTATTTGTTTTAGCTTACTACTGTTCGGTATTCATGGAAGAAAAATCTGGTGAAGGTCTATGGCTGTTTCACAAAGATACACATGGGGATGGTAATAGATACCACACCATTCACAGATGAAAGAGCCTTATACACTACTTGCAACACTGAAGACAAACCCATGGGGCTGGAGAGATGCATCTCAGGAGACTGAAGGAGCTTAGAGAGGTTTTTGGCACAGAAGTGCCACAGGTTTAGAGAGAGGCTAATGTGGTCCCTCTTCACAAAGGCAGTAACAGAGAAGAGATGGAAAACAACAGACCAGTAAGCCTTACCTTGGTGGTGGGAAAGGTAATGGAAATGCAACTGAGGGAAAGGATAGTCAACTTTCTACAGTCCAATGAGTTACAAAATCCGAGACAACGTGGCTTTACCAAAGGCAAATCGTGTCAAATGAATCTCATTGATTACTTGCCCAGGTGATCAAAGAACTGATTTATGGACATGAATTGGAAGTGGTCTACTTAGATTTCAGCAAAGCTTTTGATACTGATCCTCACAGGAGGCTCATAAATAAACTGAGTGGCTTGAGAATGGGACTCGAGGTGGTCAACTGGATCAGAAATTGGTTGAGTGATAGATGTCTGGGTGGTGGTAAATGGAAGTCACTCAGTGGGGAAAAAAAGCGTGTAGTGGAGCGCCTTGGGGATCCATCTTGGGACCGAATCTGTGCAATATATTTGTGAGCGATATAGTGAAAGGGTTAGAAGGAAAAGTTTGACTTTTTGCAGAAGACATGAAGATTGGCAACAGTTGTTTTCTTACTGATTTTTTTTTTTTTTTAGAGAGATGCTTCAGTCAAGCTATAATGAGATGAAGAGCTCTATAAAATAAACTAAATTAAATCAAATTTCACGTTCCTGCTGCATCACCGCCTTCTAGGAACCCAGCAGGTACTTTGTGAGCTGGAACGGATGATTGTTTTGTTCTCATGTATTATGTTGGAACAACTCACTCTGTAACAACCCAGCCCTGAAAATATGAAACCCTAAATGTTCTTTTTGGAGGTCCTTCATTGTAGAACTTTTACCACGGTGCTTCTCTTTTCAAATGAAAAGGTACAAATAGACCAACCCTGTAAGTAAAGAACCCCAAGGATCAGAAAGTACAGGTCACAAATACAGACCCCAAGGCCTTCCATGGACCGAGCCCTCAGGCCTAATGACTCTATAGAGTGACCGGGAACGCCTCTGGGCACTGTAACTTTCTGGGAAAGGAGCCCACACTTTGAGCCTTGAAGAATCTTTTCTGGCCCAGGGAGCAGCTTTTTATTTTATTTTATTTTTTTGTACTTGACAACCATTTGAAATCTGCAGAAAATCCCTTGGAAATGAATGGGGAGAATTAAGCGATACAAAATGTGGATAAGGACACCTTCTTGGTTCTGACCAGATGGTACTGCATATTAATAATACATGTACGTACACACTCTGAGGAGGACGAGCTTCAAAACACATTTGAAACCAATCAGTCTGGACAGCTCATTAGCTATTTAGAGCTGATATAAAGATTTAACAAACATCCTTTGACAAGTCTCCTTGGTTAAACTGCAAATATGTCCACATTTCTCAAAAATGTCTCACCTTCAGGGGTTGTCTCTAGAACTTTCTGTACTACACTTTGGATTACATAGGCGTTATTATAAAATATGGAAAAATCGACGATGAAACCAGCTTTAATTCAGCCAACAAAGTGCATTGAATTCAGCATCTGTGGCTTCTGCTTTTCATGTCCCATTTTATTCACAGAGTTCTTGATATGTATATATGTTTTGAAGGTTTAGAGTTCTGATTAGGTCACAAAAGGTAATAATCTTTGCTACACAGAGACCAGTAACACCAACCATCACCACCATTTTACAGGGGTTACGTTCACCTGGCACATCCCCATTCCAACAGATAAAAGACTAGATGTGAGGAAACCAGATACAGTGGTAAAAGAGAAAAACAGCAGAACGGCACTGAAGATAGAGACGTCAGTTCAAGCGATTACTCTGTATCATGTGTCAGGAGAGAAGATCCTTTACTACCAAGAAATGAAGTCCAAGACCGCGAAAATGTGGCAGAAAGTTACAGAAATATTTCTCATTGTTTTGGGTACTTTATTGACAGGTGACCCGACACGGGCCATGTTTCGGCATCAAACGACGCCTGCCTCAGGGGTCAAAATATGATTCTGCAATATATAAATCGTGCAGGTCAAGTGCCTCAACACATCAAAGTGCTATAATTTGTTCGCCGCAGCATGAAAAAACCGCTCCTGTGGGTGCCATCTCTTATGCATAAAGCCGGCTATTTATGCATAAGAGATGGCTTCCACAGGAGCAGTTTTTTCGCGCTGCGGTGAATATCTTCGAATTATAGCACTTTGATGTGTTGAGGCACTTGACCTGCACAATTTATATATTGCAAAATCATATTTTGACCCCTGAGGCAGGCGCCGTTTGATGCCGAAACACGGCCTGTGTCGGGTCACCTGTCAATAAAGTACTCCTGTTGTCCTAGTCTTGAAGGCCCAGTGTTGCTTTTTTTGTTTGTATATCTTGTTTGTATGCTGTATTGCCCTCTCTATTTGCTTTATCATTGTTTTGGGTGCCACAGGCTTGATTAAAAAGATTTCCAAGCGCCCTTCATTAGTAGCCTGTACATGAACTCCAGAAGGAAGGTCTGTTTGGCTTGCCAGAAGTACTACAACGAGCATTAGAAGTAAAATTGAGAGACTGAGATCATACCCTGGCTTAGGAATCATGTTCATTCTTGTCATGGTTCGTGTAGAACTAACTCATTTGAAGATGTTGCCCTCAAGACCTCAACTGTTTCTGAACTCATGATGGAAATCACTGGTACAGAAAGTCACAGAAGTCATTCTGCAGAAATACCGTGCTCAGCAACCCAACCACTTCCCTTCTGCATGTGTAGACACACAAACACACGTGAAAACACAGATGAGAAACCATCTCCTGCCTCCTGCCATAAAACCAAAGCCATCCTGTCTGTCAGCTGCTTCACACCTCCATCATCACTGGTCATCCAAATATATTATAAAATAGCTTCCTTGTGGAAACATCTCCTCCCAAAAAGAGGTGTGATCCCAGTACCGGCAAAGAAATTTCTGCCTCAAACTTTTTCCAGAGAATTAAGAGTCATTGGACTTCTCAAACACATAAAAACACATCGACTTAACAGTACACAGCCCAACCTGACCATTGCCCACTCCCCAGGCAGGAACCATGATGTGCCACTATGGAATGCTTCAATATGGTTTGTGGTACCTCAGAAATGTTTCCTTCTGTGGTACCAGTTAGGTACTGCTACAGAGGCTGCAGGCAGATTTCTACCTGTTAGCACTATCTCTTTAAAGACAATGATAAAAGTTTTAGCAGGAGCAAGACAATCTGCCACAGGACAACCAGAGAAGATGATAGCCTGGTGTCACCCTAGAACACACATACAAACCACATGTAAAAAGAAAGAAACACTAGTTTGTACCCAGATGAGGAAGGGTCAAGGCAGCCATCCAAATGAGCTAAGATCCAGGAGGCAGGTGGCCAGCATAAAACCAGGTCCTTGCTGGATCACAGGACCCCTCTCCTTCCCTTCTCTTCCATATCTGGGAGCCTGGAGGTTCTTTGATTAACACCGCTGACTCTGAATCTCATGGATGAGAATTTAAACCCTGCCAGGTTTGACACCTTCCAACCTAAACTTATCCTTCCAATTCCATACCATCCCTTCCAAATACGAAATCTGATCTCCCACCCATTGCATCATTCACAACTGATAACTATAAGAAGAGGAGAAACATATTTCTTTCTAAAACGCACAAAATTCCCTTAAACTGAACCAACTACACAGACCTCACTATCAGACATGGGATAGACTGAAGGTTTAAGACACAAGACCACAATGGCACAACTTCCTGCACTCCTCTACCCCCATCCCCAACACCAGTGCACGCAATCCAAAGTCCAAATAAAAAGATGCAGCCGAGATGAATCTTCTGAATAGGGGCATCAGCTTTGCCGAATGGATTCTCTTCTTTCCTCAGAGCACATACCAAGTCCTTCATTGACACAATTCCTAATTCCTTCTTTACCCAGGGGAAATCTCTACAAATCTCTTCAATAAATCAATATTTCTGTAAGCGTACCTCCCTCTTCTATTACCTTTAATCTCAGAAATTTAAAACAGGATGCTCCAGCTTAGGGTGTCAGAATCAATTAGACATTCATTTCCCCATCACTTCTCTGGAAAGGTAATCCAAACAAATCAAGTTCTGCTGATCATAGCTAAACCAGCAGCCTAACTTCAGAGCTGAGCATTGTGAAAATTCATCAAAAGTCTCCTCAACTAACTCCTCACCCCCCCCCCCCACGCTCCCAAAATACAACCACAAATTCAACCTCCCAACTTCCTCTGCTCACTCCCAAACTCCAACCACAAATTCAACCTCCCAACTTCCTCTACTCACTCTCAAACTCCAACCACAAATTCAACCTCCCAACTTATTTATTTATTTATTTGTTGCATTTGTATCCCACATTTTCCCACCTATTTGCGGGCTCAGTGTGGCTTACAATAAGACTTGAATAATAGAAATACATTTGTTACAACTAAGTTATGGATTACATTGAACAGAGTTGTGCGAGGCATTCGAATATCATTGGTAGTATAACAATGGGACAACAACATAGAAACATTAGAAAGAGACAATGGGAAAAAAGGGCATTATTAGGCGCCTAGACATATAGTGTACATAGTTCCGTCGACGAATGTATGGTTGACTGGATAAAGGGATGATGGATCAGATGTGGATGTGTATTGCATTGTGGACAGTGAGTGGTCTCTATGTGTTTTGGCTCTTTCCATAAGTTTGTTCGAACAGGTGTGTCTTCAGTAGTTTACGGAAGGAGGCTTGTTCGTTGATCATTCTTAGGTTGCGTGGTAATGTATTCCAAGACTTCGTGCTCTTGTAGGAAAAGGTTGACGCGTGTATCGTCTTGTACTTCAAGCCCCTGCAGGTTGGGTAATGAAGGTTGAGGTGAGTTCGGGATGATCTTTTGGTGTTTCTAGGTGGTAGGTTTATTAAATCAGACATGTACGCTGGGGCTTCACCGTAAATGATCTTATGGACTAGTGTGCAAGTTTTAAAAGTAACGCGGTCCTTGAGTGGAAGCCAATGTAGTTTCTCTCGTAGTGGTTTTGCCCTTTCATATTTAGGTTTTCCGAAGATGAGCCTGGCTGCTGTGTTCTGGGCTGTTTGAAGTTTCCTTAGTATTTGCTCTTTGCAGCCAGCGTATAATGAGTTGCAGTAATCCAAGTGGCTAAGGACGAGGGATTGCACTAGGCTGCGGAAGACGAATCTTGGGAAGAATGGTCTAATTCTTTTCAATTTTCACATGCTGAAGAACATCTTCTTGGTTATGTTGTTTGCGTGAGTTTCGAGTGTTAGGTGGCGGTCGATAGTCACTCCAAGGATTTTTAGCGTTTCTGATCACCTCTCTCTCCAACTATATTCAACCTAATGATGAACCCTTTAGCAAAACTCCTATCAAACCATAACCTCAACCCGTACATATACGCCGATGATGTGACAATATACATCCCATTCAAACAAGACATCAAAGAAATCTCCAGCGAAATCAATAAAAGTCTACACATCATGAACACATGGGCAGATGCATTCTGCCTGAAACTGAACGCAGAAAAAACCCAATGCCTGATACTCACCTCCCAATACAACACAACAGAATTCAACGTGATAAACACACCAAACCTAAAACTTCCAATCTCATTGGCGCCAACGCTGGACTCTATTTCGTCCGCGATTCAGTCCTTAACTTCTATAGTTACCCAAGCTGCTTAGGAGATGACATCAATAGTGAGTAAATTGGATTCGCTAACAATTGCGGTTGAGACATTGAAACAAGAAACTTCTTTAAATAAAACGCAGGTTCAACAAGATATCTCTCTGTTGACAAATAAAATGGACTTATTGATTAAGGACAAAATAATAATTCATCGTAAATTGGAGAACTTTGAGAACTATAATAGGCGTTTGAACCTTCGGATTCTTAATTTTCCTCGTTCTTCTGAAATAAATGCTACTAAGCTGTTTAAAAAGTACCTAATTGAAAACCTGTTTCTCCAAACTTAATACCTCCTATTAACAAAATATATTACTTACCAGTTCCTAAAAGGAGAACAGATGGGAATGAAGGATTGCAAGATTTATCTGCTTTTCTGGAAAATTCTAATGATGGGATTTTTGAGAGGCGAACCCTCCTTGTTTCAATGGTTTTCGAACAAGAATATGATTAAAAAACTGTATTTCAGAAATCTTGCTAAACCATTTTATGGTGAAAAGCTTTGGATATATCCAGATGTTGTGAAGGCTACCCAGGAAAGACGACGATCTTTCTTGGCAATGAGAGATGAAGTTAAGGCTTTTAGGAGCTAGTTTTATACTGGCATATCCTTGTAAATGTCAGATAAAATATCTAGATAATAAATATCACTTTCCAGATCCTGAACATTTGAGAAACTTTATAGATTTGAAGAAAGTGAACAAATAGATCCAGTGTTAGTTTAGATCATGTAATTCACAATATAAATGCTTTGTTGTGTGATCCAGGCCATATTCCTATAATTTAGCTTTAGATTTAACTCCTCTTATGTTTCTTCGCCCCTCTCATAGTAACATAGTAGATGACGGCAGAAAAAGACCTGCACGGTCCATCCAGTCTGCCCAACAAGATAACTCATATTTGCTGCTTTTTTGTATATACCCTACTTTGATTTGTACCTGTGCTCTTCAGGGCACAGACCATATAAGTCTGCCCACCACTATCCCCGCCTCCCAACCACCGGCTCTGGCACAGACCGTATAAGTCTGCCCAGCACTATCCTCACCTCCCAACCACCAGCCCTGCCTCCCAACCACCGGCTCTGGCACAGACCATACAAGTCTGTCCAGCACTATCCCTGCCTCCCAACCACCAGTCCCGCTTCCCACCACCGGCTCTGGCACAGACCGTATAAGTCTGCCCAGCACTATCCCCGCCTCCCAACCACCAGCCCCGCCTCCCGATCTTGACTAAGCTCCTGAGGATCCATTCCTTCGGCACATGATTCCTTTATGCTTATCCCATGCATGTTTGAATTCCGTTACCGTTTTCATTTCCACCACCTCCCGCGGGAGGGCATTTCAAGCATCCACTACTCTCTCCGTGAAAAAATACTTTCTGACATTTTTCTTGAGTCTGCCCCCCTTCAATCTCATTTCATGTCCTCTCATTCTACCATCTTCCCATCTCCGGAAAAGGTTCGTTTGCGGATTAATACCTTTCAAATATTTGAACGTCTGTATCATATCACCCCTGTTTCTCCTTTCCTCCAGAGTATACATGTTTAGTTCAGCAAGTCTCTCCTCATACGTCTTGTAACGTAAATCCCATACCATTCTCGTAGCTTTTCTTTGCACCGCTTCAATTCTTTTTACATCCTTAACAAGATACGGCCTCCAAAACTGAACACAATACTCCAGGTGGGGCCTCACCAACGACTTATACAGGGGCATCAACACCCCCTTTCTTCTGCTGGTCACACCTCTCTCTATACAGCCTAACAACCTTCTAGCTACGGCCACCGCCTTGTCACACTGTTTTGTTGCCTTCAAATCCTCAGATACTATCACCCCAAGATCACTCTCTCCGCCTGTACGTATCAGACTCTCCCCGCCTAACACATACGTCTCCCGTGGATTTCTATTCCCTAAGTGTATCACTTTGCATTTCTTTGCATTGAATTTTAATTGCCAAACCTTAGACCATTCTTCTAGCTTCCTCAGATCCTTTTTCATGTTTTCCACTCCCTCCCGGGTGTCCACTCTGTTACAGATCTTAGTATCACCCGCAAATAGGCAAACTTTACCTTCTAACCCTTCGGCAATGTCACTCACAAATATATTGAACAGAATCAGCCCCAGCACCGATCCCTGAGGCACTCCACTACTCACCTTTCCCTCCTCCGAGTGAATTCCATTCACCACCACCTTCTGGCGTCTGTCCGTCAACCAGTTCCTAATCCAGTTCACCACTTCAGGTCCTATCTTCAGCCCCTCCAATTTATTTAAGAGCCTCCTGTGGGGAACTGTGTCAAAAGCGTTGCTGAAATCTAAGTAGATTACGTCCATAGCTCGTCCCTGATTTAATTCTCCTGTCACCCAATCAAAGAACTCAATGAGATTCGTTTGGCACGATTTCCCTTTCGTAAAACCATGTTGTCACTTTAAGTTTGTTGTCTAAGAAAGAAGTTGAATTGTTATGGAGGAATAATGTTCTAAACAGAAATGTCTTTTCTGTTTTTCTTAACAAGATGTAATGCTTGTGATATGTTTAAAAACTAATAAATAAATAAATAAAACAAAAACAAATTCAACCTCCCAACTTCCTCTGCTCACTCCCAAACTCCCAACATACAGCAATTCAATATCTGAACTTCCTCTACTCACTCCCAAACTCCCAACATATAGCAAATTCAATATCTGAACTTCCTCTGCTCACTCCCAAAATACAACCACAAATTCAACTTACGAACTTGCTGAGCCTTGTGAAAATCCTCCAATAGGGTCATCTGCCTCCTCTCCACCAAACTCCCAAAGCACCATCTCAGATTCTGAGTCCTAACTTCAGAGTGGTGTGAAGTCACTCCTTTCTTCTGAGAACAATACCTCTGAGCCAAACATGCTTCAGCCAGTCTTAAACCCATGTCTGCTTATCATTTGATGGATTGTAAACATGTTTATTTTAGACTTGATCCATCACTGCTGATAAAATTGGTAACCGACCTTGGACAATTTGGAAAGGCAAGTATAAAGTATGATTTGATTAATTAATTAATTAATTAAGGTACTGAAGCACAGACTGACACACTTAGTCTTGCATTAGAGCCCAATTCATCGTTGAGGCTTCTAAAGGGTTCTTGGATACCATGGAAAGTGTTCCCAGCATTTAAAGTCTTTGAAGTCTTAAAGAAGCATTTAAAGTCATTGATGAGGCCCCACTTGGAGTATTGTGTTCAGTTTTGGAGGCCGTATCTTGCTAAAGATGTAAAAAGACTGGAAGCGGTGCAAAGAAAAGCTACAAAAATGGTATGGGATTTGCGTTGCAAACCGTACATGGAGAGACTTGCCAATCTGAACATGTATACCTTGGAGGAAAAGAGGTGTGGTAGCCGTGTTAGTCCACTTTTAAAGGTAATCAATAGTAATAAAACAAAATAAAACATGGAAAATAAAATAAAATGAAACCTTTTTTATTGGACATAATACATTTCTTGATTAGCTTTCGAAGGTTGCCCTTCTTCGTCAGAGGAAAGAGAAACAGGAGTGACACGATACAGACATACATATTTGTTACTAGATTGTAAGCTCTTTGAGCAGGGACTGTTCTTCTATGTTTGTGCAGCATTGCGTATGCCTTGTAGCGCTATAGAAATGCTAAATAGTAGTAGTAGTAGTAGTTTCCAACACCAGATTTCTACTGCTAATAACAATAGATTGTCTCACTTCCCAACTTAGCAGCATTTATGCATGTACGAGGGAAAAGTCTCAACTGCTATGGCAATAAATCATGTTCGTTTGATTTCCTGTAGAAAAAGTCAGATATTAGCTGATTCTACGCATTATGCGTGTGACGTGGCAATCCATGATTCAAGGTTTTTTTCTTTTAAATTTCAAGTGAGGGGCCAGTAAGGACGACAAACTTCATAACTTTTGCAACTAAGATTAAGGTATGTGGACATGACATATGTACGAGGAATACATTTATACAGGATCATTCAGCCCTCATGCTTCATTGCCTTTGATTGGAAAAAAACAATGTTTTTTGGCAATGTTTGCACTATCGTTAACAATATAAAAAAATATATTATGTCCATTTCAGGAGTAATGTTGTTGAGACCTCTATCTTCCCTGATGAAGATAATCGAAACGGGACCGTAGGAATCAGTGCAGTATTGGAGGACAACATGGCAAGATAAGTGCAGTTGATTGATTCGTGTTTTTTTAACTTCACAAGAGGATTTAGGGAACAGTACTCACATTGTGAACATTTAAAAATTTTTTAAAAAATACATTTTGGTTTTGAGGGTTTTTTAGTCTATGATGACTTTTTCTACGGGAAATCAAACGAACATGATTTATTGCCGTAGCAGTTGAGACTTTTCCCTCGTACATGCATAAGTGCTGCTAAGTTGGGAAGTGAGACAATATATTTTCAGGCAGGCCAATTAATAAAAAAAAAAAAACCACACACACACAAGTGAAAAACAGAGAAAATCAAACCAATGGGAAGTAGGAGGGGCTAGCATTATTAGCAGCCTGGTGTACAGACCCCCCCCCCCCCAAGTACTCTTACTGCAATTGCCCCTCACTGCACAGTTCACCATGCTTACAAAGTGCAGGGTGTGTTCTTTCCACAAACAAAATTAGCAAACGGAGTCTACCAATCAGTGCTTAACTTTCACCCTGTTCTCTGTGTCCCCACCACCTAAATCAGGGAAACCAAAACATTCACAAACTAAGATGCTGAGCCTCTCTGAGAAGGAGCCGGCCTATGTCCTCTGGTATAAAGTGGCACAATTACAACCTTAGACCTGTGCCTAAGGGATCTATTTGGAATATAATGGAATGCAAATGAACTTGCAGGGCTGCAGGAGCTTTTAGCTTTTTTTCTCTATTAAAATTACAAAATTAGAGTAACACAGACCAGTAATTTCCTGAACATTTAAGCATCCTGGTCTCTACTTAGCCTGCATGCTTCAGGCAGATTTCTCCAGCTCTGGGAACGGGCTTCTCCCCCGGATATCTGCCCCCATCTACCCTCCTGTGTCCCAGGGTCCTGTAAGAGCTGTAATGACACAGCAGCACCTCAGAGCAGATACTGTGGACTGCACTGTGTGAAGTCTGAGTTTTATCCAGATGTTGCACTTATCTGAATGAATTAATTTTATTGGAGTGCAAAATGTTTTAAATGTGATACTTGGCTATTGTAAATTGCTTTAATATTTGCTGTGCTGGTTGATAATGAAAAATACCCACTTCCAAGTAAATCTATGCAGAAAAAAGGGGGAAGGGGAAAACAAGTACAAGTGGCAATTCAACAAACGTAGATTCAGGGAAACGTCCTTGCAAAAAGATGCTAGAGGACAACGAGACATCAGATGAGTATGTCATGGGCTATCGGATCAGTGGCTGTTCTGAGTTATAAGTGGCAGGTCCAGTTTTATATACTTACCATGACTTTTTTCTTCTGACAGCGACTCTTTCTTACCCCCCCTCCCCCTTCCGAAGCAGGTCGGGATGACCGAAATACCCTTTATCTGTTGTGTGAGGCTTCAGGAACTTTTTGAGATTTATCATAGTAACATAGTAGATGACGGCAGAGAAAGGCCTGTACAGTCCATTCAGTCTGCCCACAAGATAAACTCATATGTGATACTTTATGTGTATACCTGACTTTGATTTGTATCTATCATTTTCAGGGCACAGACCGTAGAAGTCTGCCCAGCATTAGCCCCGCCTCCCAACCACTAGCCCCGCCTCCCACCACCGTCTCTGCCACCCAATCTCCGCTAAGCTTCTGAGGATCCATTCCTTCTGAACAAGATTCCATTATGTTTATCCCACGCATTTTTTAATTCTGCTACTGTTTTCATCTCCACCACCTCGCGGGAGGGCATTCCAAGTATCCACCACTCTCTCCTTGTCTTGCGGTTGTAAGTTAAGTAGCCACCAGCATTTTATTACACTTACTTATTTAGCATTGGATATAGTTTGTTTTTTGGGTACACTTTGTATAAAATAAAATTAACAAATACAGAAAATAGATGCTGAGAACTTTGAGGCAAGTGGTCGATGCATGAAAAGAGGAGCTAGGATCTGACATAGCTGGGCCTAGAAGAGATCCGATAGCCCATGACATACTCATCCAATGCCTCTTCGTCCTCCAGTAGCTTTTTGCAAGGACATTTCGTTGCATCTACGTTTGTTGCATTGTCACGTTCCCCTCCCCGCTCCCTTTTTTTTCTGCATGTGCTGGGTGATCATAACAAGTGAATACATAAAATTAAATGAAAGAGTAAATCCGACAAAGGATGATTCTCGGGACTAAATTTCCTTCCAGAATGCCCTGGAGGAGGAACTTCAACCTATGATTTCCTGTTAAAATTATTTCAGATATTTGACTTAGGTAAGAGGGACGTGTTGTAAAAGTACGTAGCTACCCCTGTGTTTGCACATTCACAGCCTGTCCAATATTCAAGAGAGGCTTTATACGTTTGCCAGTGGCTTCTACTAAATATTTTCTGTACGGATAAAGCTCCTGAACATTCGTACAGTCCGGATAGCGCCAGGGTGGAGTGAGGACAGAACAAAAAGCCTGTTCTAACATCATCCATATGGCCATGCAGTTTGCAGCTGAATATCAAAGGCTGTCACCGCATATGAATTATCAATACAGCAGGGTAAATGTAAAATATGTAACAGCCATTGAACCTGCATTTAATGTGTTCTAATGCTGGACTTTCCCGTACGCTATGCCAAGATTTAATGCAACACTTTTTAAACCATTTTCCATTTTTTAATTTCACATCATGCACAATAGGAATCAGTATGCACTTCTGCGCCATATAACACATGCTAATGCGAACATGCTAGTTGGTTAACGCTTGCATGAAAAAAATATTTTAAAAAAAATAGCTAATGCACTAGTTAACATACGTAAGCAGGCAAAGTACTGCAGAACAGTTTAATGCATTTTGCGCTAGCCTGCTTTTCCCGCGCTAAGTGTGAATTAGGGTTTAATGCCCTTTAGTAAGGCTGGTGTTTTAAAAACTGCTGATTTCAGTGTTTGCATACTGACCTGGGAACGTTTACGTCATTTTGCCTTGTGAACGGTCTGGAATTTGTACTCCTTTGATCTGGGCAAAAGTGCCCGCGGTATTCACCGCAGGCGCATTGAGACAAAGTCTTCAGGTAGCTTTTACCTGCACATCTAGAAACTAGTATTCAAAGAGAAAATTTGCCTATGCTTTCACTTTTAAACAAGGTGCCAACAGACATTTGCATCAAGGAAAATGAGACACACAGACTTGAAAATACAGTCTAAAAACTATGTTCCTCGTGTCACCAAACTGCAGCCCTGAAAATGTCTCCAGATATGACTGCAAAAGACAGAGCCGGATCGAGAGTACACCACAAAGAACAAAATGAAAAAAAGCACACAAGGACCTTCAAGAGTGGGACAATAGAAAATGATTTATTCAGAAAATGACCCAACACGGGCCGGGCCGTATTCCAGAGAGAGTCCGCTTGCGTCAGGGATCAAAAGAACATCCCAAATTCCTTGTTATATGTTGCAGGAAAATGATAGATAAACCTAACCAAAAAGTCACTCTTCATATAATCATCTGTGCAATCACAGAAAAAAAGTTGCCGCTGTTTCAATTGTTCAAAAGCTAAAACACCGTCATTATGGTTTAGCGGTACTGCTGGTGGTTGGGAGGCGGGGATAGTGCTGGGCAGACTTATACGGTCTGTGCCCTGAAGAGCACAGGTACAAATCAAAGTAGGGTATACACAAAACGTAGCACATATGAGTTATCTTGTTGGGCAGACTGGATGGACCGTGCAGGTCTTTTTCTGCCGTCATCTACTATGTTACTATATGTTACTAACGGCATTTTCCAGCTTTTGGACGATTCAGACAGAGACCAACTTTTTTCTGTGATTACACAGATGATTATATTAAGACTGACTTTTTTGTTAGGTTTATCCAGTGCTTTTTTTGAGGGGGTACTTGGGGGTACTGAATACCGGCACCTTTTCCATTGTCTGCTAGAATTGACCCTTGGACTCCAAGTTTTAATGAAAGAGCTTATGCTCACACCAATTCTGCCTTGTCATAGATTCTGTGACTGGTTGCAGGGGGCCTGGCTATTGTGGGATGAGTCCCTCTCAGTGATCAACCCACTCCTTGCATTTGAGTACCGGCACCTTTTTTGCTGGAAAAAATGCACTGGGTTTATCTATCATTTTTCAGATGTGACTGAATATACAGGCCTTGTGCAGCCACAGAGGACTTTTGAGCCAGATTGCTGGCAGGTAGTTTTCAGAATGCAAATCACTCTCTGTCTGCAGAAAAAGTTTTGAAGATAGCCTTCTAAATGTTTAAAGGCTGCATTCACTATGGGTTGACTGGGGAAGAGACCAGCACAGACACTTTCATCAGGTAAATTGTCCCCTGCCTTGACCTGAGAAGGGGCTGTTAACGCCTGAGAGCCAGGCCAAAAATAAAGGACATGTGATACTATCAGCTTATTTCCTTACCTTATTAAATGAAACACTTTGATTTGGTTGGATTTGGTTTACAAGCTGGAGAAAGTCGGGTATCTGTAGGGAAGGTCCATGAAGCATTGTGGCAGCAGTCAGGAGGCAATGGATGAGTTAATTGGGGCAGGATGCTGAGGTGTGGTACCAGTCTTTCCACAGGTGTGGTACTGTGACAGAAGCCATCTGGCCTCTCTTCCAAGCATAGCTTCAGGATGATAACATGAAGAGAAAGCCAGAGATAACATTGCTACTGGGCACAGATTAACACAGATAAGAATGAAAATATTGGAACCCTCCTATAGAATTCTACAGTCAACAAGTAAGCATTAATTTCAAAAAAATGTCAGCTATACAAAAAAAGCTGACAATATTCTACTTGCCATCCTAGGTGTCAGGGTGTGCTCCATGGTGGGTCAAAGGAAGATGGAGGGTGTGCTCCACCTATTGATGGGGTGCTCCTTCTCTACATGGGTCACAGAGAGGGCAAAGGGTGTATGCCACCTCTCCATGAGGTGCAGGGTGTATTCCATCTCTCTGTGGGGTACAGGAAGGTGCAGGGTGTGCCTCACTTCTCCATGGGGTACAGGGATGTGCAGGGGGTGCTCCACGTCTCCCTGGGGTACAGGGAGATACAGGGTGTGCCTCACTTCTCCATGGGGTACAGTGATGTGCAGGGGGTGCTCCACATCTCCCTGGGGTACAGGGAGGTACAGGGTGTACCTCGCTTCTCCATGGGGTGCAGGGATGTGCAGGGGGTGCTCCACGTCTCCCTGGGGTACAGGGAGGTGCAGGGTGTGTCTCACTTCTCTGTGGGGTACAGGGAGGTACAGGGCATGTCCCACTTCTCCATGGGGTACAGGGTGTGCTTCACCCATCTGTGGGGTACAGGGTGTGCCTCACTTCTCTGTGGGGTACAGGGAGGTACAGGGTGTGCCCCACTTCTCCATGGGGTACAGGGATGTGCAGGGGGTGCTCCACGTCTCCCTGGGGTACAGGGAGATACAGGGTGTGCCTCACTTCTCCATGGGGTACAGTGATGTGCAGGGGGTGCTCCACATCTCCCTGGGGTACAGGGAGGTACAGGGTGTACCTCGCTTCTCCATGGGGTGCAGGGATGTGCAGGGGGTGCTCCACGTCTCCCTGGGGTACAGGGAGGTGCAGGGTGTGTCTCACTTCTCTGTGGGGTACAGGGAGGTACAGGGCATGTCCCACTTCTCCATGGGGTACAGGGTGTGCTTCACCCATCTGTGGGGTACAGGGTGTGCCTCACTTCTCTGTGGGGTACAGGGAGGTACAGGGTATGCCTCACTTCTCTGTGGGGTACAGGGAGGTGCAGTGTGTGCTTCACCCTTCTGTGGGGTGCAGGGAGGTACAGGGTGTGCCCTACTTCTCCATGGGGTACAGGGATGTGCAGGGTGTGCTTTACCTGTCTGTGGGGTACAGGGAGGTACAGGGCATGCCCCACTTCTCCATGGGGTACAGGGTGTGCTTCACCCATCTGTGGGGTACAGGGAGGTACAGGGTGTGCCCCACTTCTCCATGGAGTACAGGGATGTGCAGGGGCTGCTCCACGTCTCCCTGAGGTACAGGGAGGTACAGGGTGTGCTTCATCTCTCCATGGGGTACAAGGGTGGTGCAGAATGTGTTCCATCTCTCTGTGAGGTACAGCGATGTGCATGGTGTGCCCCATCTCTTTGTGGGGTACAGGAAGGCACAGGGTGTACTTCACCTCTCTGTAGGGTACAGGGAGGTACAGGGTGTGCCCCATCTCTCCATGGTGTACAAGGAGGTGCAGTGTGTGTTCTACTTCTCCATGGGTTACTGGGAGGCAGAGGTTGACCTGGGTTTTGCTTCCTCACATGGTTATATGGAGGGGTGGCTAAGGTATATATTATTTTCCCTTATCTAAAATGTTTCAGTGAGGCAGCCCTTCATTCTACTCCTTCAAGTAATTTAAAAATACATGTGTAATTACAGTGGTCACGGCACAAAGCAAAGAAGCACTGAATAATTGTTTTCTAACTGGCTTCCATCTCTCTTATTAAAGTTGAAATTACCCTTTGCAGTGACCTTCACACCCATGCTGAATGTGTAATTCCCACTATAAGCACTGCACCAGTGAGGGCTTCTGCTGCTATCTGTGCTGTGAATCTACCTGAGACATTCTTGGGCTGATACTCAGAGCTCCCATGGTAAAGCCAACAGTGCAGAACCCATACCACCAGAACAGTGCAGAAAACTAGATGCCAATGAGACCCTAACCAAGCCACTCCTCCCACATCCACAGCTCCTCATCCACCTCTCAGTCCCACCAACATGGACTGCTAAAATAAGCTACAACCACCCACACCAATGCAGAACAGCAAAAGCAACTGTTCCAGCTGCTCACACAATTCCTCACCCAGGAACAAGTCCTGCCTCTATCTATCCACCTGGGACAGAACAAGCAGAACACGGACAAGTGTGTACAGCCAACAAAATGTCTAGAGAAAGTCCACAGCAACTCCAAGACCAGCTTCTTTGGGGGCTACAACTCAGACTACTCACCCCCACCTCAACAAGGTCATGGCCCTGCACATCCTCAGCAGGCAACAACGAACATCCCCTCAGGCCATGCGCAGAGGACTTTGTCTACCCTAAATTCCTCCAGAAGCTCAAATTCCACTTCAACCTCCCCACTGACAGGACAATGGATCAATCCAAAGGGCAGCAAGGACTCCTTCAATGACTTGACACGCCCAAACACTCGATTGCGGTCCCAGTACACAAGACGCTCCTAGACTGCAAGGACACAATATAGTACACTCCATTCTCGGGCCACCAATGTCCAAAAGACTGGAGCTCAAATATCAGATGAACCCCATTCCTGGATTCTACAAGAACCAGTTACCCCATATGTCCATCATCACCACCTCAACCCTCAGGAGACACAGGAATTCATGTACTACCTCTTCTGCACCTCCAGAGGAAGGATCCCAAGACCCTGGATTCGGTCGGGAAGATCCAGAGCGCCATGCTCCACTCCCACATCACCGCCCACCAGTTCTGGAATTTGTTGCCAGAGAATATGGTAAAAGCAGTTAGCTTAGTGGGGTTTAAAAGAGGTTTGGACGGCTTCCTAAAAGAAAAGTCCATAAGCCATTATTAAAATGGACTTGGGGAAAATCCACTGCTTATTTCTAGGATAAGCAGCATAAAATGTTTTGAGCTTTTTTGGGGTCTTGCAAGGTATTTGTGACCTGGATTGGCCACTGTCTGGCGCACCTCCACTCAACACCACTGTGGAATATCTGCAATGCTGCCACCTGGTCCTCCATCCACACCCTTGCAAGACACTGTTGCCTCAATAGAGTCTTCCTCACACCGAAGTCCTTCGAATGCACAGTACTGCAAGCCACCTTAAAATCGGATCAGCAGCCACCACAGGCGACAGTGAACACCAACACGGACCGGACAATGTTTCAGGGCTGGGATGACACAGCCCAAAACTATTCTTGGACCCATACTGACCTGTCTGGGTCTTAGCGATGCTTTTAGTTGTTTCACTCCCAAGTGACTTCTCCCTGAACCATTCTAGTTACTACTGTCCAGCCTCATGGCCCCTAATCTGTTAGAAGTTTCTGTTACCCGTTACTCCTGCTTGTTATAATATAGTAATATTAGCTGTTCCTCGTTGTTATACTGTAATAAACCGGTTCATTTGACACTCACACTAGGACGACCCCTTACTCCTTCCTTTGTCCTAACACCGGCCGCCTTGGCCAACCACGGCCACTCGAGGGTTGTGCAACACCAGGGTCACAAGAATAGGGTTGGGGTGCAGCCCTCGGCAAGGAAGTCACCTATATGTGGCTGACACATCCTGCTTGTCCTAGGAGAAAGTGTAGTTACTTACCTGTAACATAGGTTCTCCATGGACAGCAGGATAAGTCAGCCACACAACCTGCCCTCCTCCTCTCAAGGCCGATCCAGCCTTAGCTACAGACACACTGGGGAAGGAAGGGGAAGTACCTCGGATTACCTAGCTGCTGGGGCAGAGGGAACGCTACTACACATGCTCAGAGAGATTTAAAAAATATATATCTCTGAGCTATTAGAGAGCATTTCCGTCCAATGGGAGCCGCAGGATAAGTCAGCCACATATAGGTGATGTCATCCGATGGCTCCCATTGGACGGAAATGCTCTCTAATAGCTCTACCTGCTGAAGTAAGAGCTGCTGGACTTAGACAACACCACCTCCTCTTTGTGGGATAGAAGTTCCACAAACAAACAAGGATAGTGGGAAGTAGACCACGCTTACCCAGGAACAACGGGACGATTTCTAATGCTGATAAATCATCTATTTCAGAGACTCATAGAAGTTCAACAAACAGACACTGAACAGAGAACATTTGCTAAAGGTCAGTGGGTTAGAAAGCACTGCCAGTTCTAGACAAACACAGATATGCAGACAAACCCAGACAGATTTAGAGACAACCCCTTCCCCTCCCCCCATGAAGGCTTCTCTGGCTGTATCTCCTTTCCTGCATCTGTCTAAATGACCCAATAGTGTGGTGTGGAGACCTCCGCCTCTCTTGTTCTTCAAAAGGAAAATTCAGACCCAGAATATCTATGTGGAAGTGATGAGGAGGCAGCTGTGAGACTCCTCTCTGGGTAAAGGAGCTGGAGGGTGGAGGCTGTGCTGTACCTCAGCAGATGAGCAATGCTATTACAGAAATGAAGGGTGGAGTGAAGCTGGTTCTTAAAAGATCTGTGCACACTCAAGCATGGTGAGGGGCTCCTTTGTGCATATTTTCCAGGAAATTTCTCCGATTGCATCTGATGAAGACTCAGTTACAGGGAACTGCAGGGACAAAGACTGACATTTTAACCTCCCACCCAAGCATTCCCTCCAAATACCATTCCTGCTGGAGTATTAGAGAGGACCACAAATGTAACCCTTTCCATGCCACATTAATACATCTCTCATCACACCTGACTGGGACCAGTTCAGCTGCTGCAGTCTCCCAGTCTCTAAACCAGTAAGTGCAAAGGTTCAAAGGTTGTGTTTATTTGATTATGCACTTAGGGTCAGACCATCAAATATAATGTTACAAGCCACACTAGACAAACAACATCAGAAACAAAGATATAAACAAAAATAAAAATAATTCTGCTGTGGTCTAACAGGTCCCGACTAGAGAGCTGTTCATATCTACTATGCATCAGCCCGGATGCAATTCTGGTCACGGCATCTCTAAAAAAAATATAGTGGAATTAGAGAAGGTACAGAGAAAGGCAATGAAAATGAAAAAGGGGATGGGATGTGTAATTAAACTCAGAAATTCGTTGCCACAGAATGTGGTAAAAGCAGTTAGCAGGGTTTAAAAAAAGGTTTGGACGGCTTCCTAAAAGAAAAGTCCATAAGCCATTATTAAAATGGACTTGGGAAAATCCACTGCTTATTTCTGGGATAAGCAGCATAAAATGTATTGTACTGTTTTGGGATCTTGCCAGGTACTTATGACCTGGATTGGCCACTGTTGGAAACAGGATGCTGGGCTTGATGGACCTTCGGTCTGTCCCAGTATGGCAATGCTTAAGTTCTTATGTGCGTTTAGCAGGGTTTTAAACTTTGGGAGAGTGCTCTCTGTACATAATGATAGCGGTTAAGACATTCTACATGGTGGGACCTACTACGTTAAACATTGAATCTCGATATGTGCTCAGAGGCATATCTTGAATTGTGGGTATAACCAGTAAATGTTGCTGCCTGGAGCTCAGCGTCCTGCTAGGAACAGAGTAGCAAGTGCGAGGATGGAAATGAAAATTTTATAGACCAATAACAAGATCTTATATTTAATCCGTTGTTCCACTGGAAGCCAGCGCTCAAGTTGCGGCAGGGTCAAATCTTTTTGCTCAAGACATTCTGTATTAATTGCAACCACTTGATCGCTCTTGGACTGACCTCTTTCAAAAACGCATTACAGTAATCTATAAGCACGATAAACACTTGGATAAGGGTATGTAAAGCATCTTGATCAAAGAGAGGTTGGCCTGACCTAAGTCTTCTTAAATGAAAGAAGCAAGTCTTAACTGTAGATGACACGAACAGTTTAAAGGAGAGACCAGTACTTTAATAGAAACATTAGCCACCGAGGTAGCCCTGCCTATATTAAGAGTCGGTAGAGTCCAAGATTGTTGAGCCCTACCAAAATACTTGCAAATAAGTTTTGTGGTCCTTAAGCTGATATTTCAGCATCACCGCTCGCTCCCTCTGAGTGTGTCACACCTTCCACTTTAGTGAAATCCAGAGCTCAAACAGACGTGGCTTCATTAGGGGACCTCAACAGCTCTGCTCCACACTTCAGAAGAGACAAGTGCCTCCTGGCATTTGGGATAAAGAGGAAGCACAGTCTCGGGTTAGAAGAAATAAGCAGCAGAACAAATCAGGGCTTATTCTGATTAATGAAAGAGGAATCCTGCATAATAAACTAACTTTAATCACTTTATTATGTGAGCAGGGCCTGGGGAAACAGGATTCTCAGCAGCAAAAGCCAGGACAGCAATTTCTGTGAGCGAAACTAAGGTGAAATCCTGGTGTGGGGATGTGAGGTGCTGCCTCCCAAATCCTCCCGGATTCTCCACAAGACTCTCCCCCTCATTCATAAGGTTCTACTTACTGGGGTCCCTCATTTTAAAACTTTTCTCTTCAACTAAGCATATTCATAATCATATCCCTTTTCATGACCTACCCTTCCCCTTTTTTCCTTCCATTACTTTATTAGGGTAAGAGGATTGTAAATTTGGGTTTTAACGTGTGCAGCCCTGCCATCCTGATTATAGTGTAATCTTATTTAATCTATTTCTAAATTCAGTCTACTTTATCAGCAATTGTAAACTGCCTAGATGTTTAAGATTTGCAGTTTATCAAGAAATAAACTATAAACTGATGTCTTCTCAGTGGGATAACCAGCTGCCCTCTTTCCAGTTTCTGCTTATTGTTTGGAATGGATCAGAATTATTTTGGCTCTGTTACTAGGACTCCCTTCTCTCTAAACTAAGGTCACTCTCAGTTTACAACCCATATTTTTTCACTTGTATTTGGCAAGTCTTAAGCTTTCTATGATAATTCTTTGCCAGAGAATGTGGTAAAAACAGTTAGCTTAGCAGGGTTTTAAAAAGATTTGGATCGCTTCCTAAAAGAAAAATCCATAAGCCATTATTAAGATGGACTTGGGGGAAATCCACTATTTCTGGGTTAAGCAGTATAAAATGTATTGTACTGTTTTGGGATCTTGCCAGATATTTGTGACCTGGATTGGCCACTGCTGGAAACAGGATGCTGGGCTCGATGGACCTTTTGTCTGTCCCAGTATGGCAATGCTTATGCTCTTATGTTAACTTACATGCAATCCTGTGACCTCTAGCTGAGATCAGACTGAGGACAGTAGAACAAATGTTTCTCTTCTCCTTCTCTCACTTCTCCCATCTCCTTCCTCTTATAACTTTCGCTTTTCAGTGGCATAGTATTTTCTTTTTCCAAGATTATTTATTTACATTTTCTAACTTGCACAATCTTTAAATTCTTGGCGATTTACAATAAAACATACATATTTGTTATCCAAACAAGTCCAATAACAAACAAAATAGCATCAGCCAAAAATTCATAAAAACATCGGCCATAAAAAAATACTGTGGCCTCTATACTCAGGTCACCTAAATTCTTTGCTTGTCCTGCAAAGGGCCTCAAATTAATTCTATCCAATGCCCGCCTGCTCTCACTGCAGCGGCATAGAAAGAAGTCCGAATGCACTTCATGCTTCAATGATCAGAAAGAAAGATTCAGAAGACACCTCCTGCCTGGTAAAGCCAACTTGCTGTCAGAGGGGCTGGTGGCATGGGGGGGGGGGGCAGTTCATAGGGTGCAAAGGGATGTGGGGCCTCATGCTACATAAGTCAGTAGGAACTGAAATGTGCACTGAAACGTGAGACCCTGTGGCTCTGGATGGCATCAAATGGCCGCCATGACCTACGCAGACTTCACGTTACAAAGAGCAGAAACTCCATCTGGAAACCAGCTTCTCAGGGCGCAACGTGGAGCATTTCTCATCATTATAGCAGACAGATTGATGCAGGTGGGCCAGGAAAGACCTAAGAAATGCCCCACTCCCCAGACCCAGGATGCTCTCTCAATGTAGCACAGTAAATGACATCAGATAAAGACCCAACTGACCCATCCTGTCTGCCCAGTAAGTCTGGAAGGGTTGCTCTCTTTCTGCTATAATGCCAGATCCTCATTTATTGCAAGACATTTCATTAGCCATGGTCTGCGACCGTATTTTATCCGGCTGACAAAGACATGAATTGGGAAGCCGAATGAGCTCTCTGTGCCCAGGGTACCGAATCCACTGGGCCAGTTAAATTGTGCAGTAGATGGAGCCCCACTTCCTGGTAAAGGATCATATAACTAACTCCACTTTTTACTATTTGAATCCAAAGGTTGAGTTTCATGACCTATAGACAGGGTTGTGGACCTCTCGGGCTCTCCAGTAAGGCAGGGGAATATCACCCTGACGTAACCTGCAGTTTAATAACATTTTAGAATGAAAATGCTCTTCTTCCTCAGCTGCTTCTGAAGTTCAAAGTTCAAGTTCACTTTTATTTGATGTCCTGGTGTGCTGTGAGGAGGGACAGCAAGGGAACACTGAAATAAGGCAGGCTTTCAGATGGACTCCATATATCCCTAGAGGGATAGGATGGGCATCAGAGGTCACCTGAAGGACAATCATTGAGGACCTAAATCACAGATATAAACAACAGATCTAGTCTTCTGGGTCCTGTGCTTACATGTAAAAACAGCATCTGACCCTAGGTCAATCTTCTATCTCTAGCTTCATGTGGGCACTGCTTCTGCCAGAGTGAATCAGGCCAGGGGCAGAGCAGGTAAGCTCAGGGCCAAGAAATTACAGGATGGGAAGAGCTGAGCCTTAATGCAGGATCACCTGAAAGGCAACTGTACCCTTTAAGCAGCTCATGGGCTGCAGATCTGTGGTACAATGCTGCCCTCTGCTGGAGAAATTGTGCAGAGACTCTAAACAGTGCAAAATGGTGCAGAGATGCTAAAAAGCAGTTTCCTTTGTGCTGAAGTTATTACATAGTAACATAGTAGATGACGACAGAAAAAGACCTGCATGGTCCATCCAGTCTGCCCAACAAGATAAACTCGTATGTGTATACCTTACCTTGATTTGTACCTGCCTTTTTCAGGGCACAGACCGTACAAGTCTGCCCAGCAGTATTTCCCGCCTCCCAACCACCAGTCCCGCCTCCCATCACTGGCTCTGGCACAGACCGTATAATCCTCAGACCATAGGGAGCAAAATGCAGCCGTAAGGCAGTGAGGAAGAAACAACTCTTGCCAGGCCAGGAACAATGAGGAAGCCGGCCACTAACACCAAACTGAGGAAAAAACAGCTAAGGGAGAGCATAGGAGCCAACTTTTCAAAATGATTGGAGGTGCTTAATTTTTTAAAATATTTTTTTACAGGTGGTGCATTTGTCCCCCCCCCCCCCTCTCCTCAGAGTTCCAGCCCCCCCCCTCTCCTCAGAGTTCCAGACCCCAATCCCTCCTTCCTCCGAGTTCCAGCCCCTCCCTCCCACTCCCACAACAGTCCTTCACCTGCCCCTCGCCTTCCTGCATGCCGCCCACAAAGTACAGTGAAATGTTTCATTCCACACATTTCCTGCACTTACAGAAGACTGTGATGCAGTCATGTCTGAAGAGCAGTGCATGAACACATTACTATTTCCTGAGGATGCAGCACAGACTGCCTCCTGTACAGACACCACAGAAAGGAAAGATGGTGATGAGACCAGAAGGGTATCCTCGAATACTGAAAAAAGTAAAAGAGAGTCAAATGCCCCCGACACATCTGTAGAACTTAAGAGGATCAGAGGAGCATTAATTTCACCAGGGGAAGTGCTCGACAATCCCCACTAACTGAATTTTTCAATGAAGTGACCAGGACAGTGCATTGAGGAGGGGATGCAGAAGATGTGGCCTGTCTGGATTTCTGTAAAGCTGTGGATACTGCTCCATACAGGTGACTGGTGAGCAGCTAGTCACACTCGGGTCTGGTGCAAAAGTTTTAATCTGGGTGAGAAGATGGTCGAGGAAAATGCTGAGGGAGATGTGGTGAACAAAGTCTGCTATGGAGGAGGAAACCTTCCTTCCACCCTGGAGCCCAGGAATCATGGCTATGCCCTGTCCTCTCCAGCATGTATCCCAGAGACATGGGATGGGGGGGGGGGGGGGGGGGGAGGAGGGAGCAACAAAGGAAAGACACCTGTTGGCAGCAGAGTAAACATGAGAATTGTGTGAACAGAGTAGATGAAAGGTGAATTCCCACATGAAGACAAACAACATTGTTTTTGTCATTTTTACACACATTAAAATGTCAAAACAAAAAGAAAATTAGACAGAAAACAGAAGGAAATGCAAACAAAACCCAAACCTCCCTGTGCACTACTAACTGTTGAGAAGTGACAACCTCCTTCCTGAACGAGAGTGTTTCCAAGCAAGTGAACTGTTCTGCTGCTTGTTTTCATGACAGTTGGGGGTGTAGGATAGTATTTTATTTATTTAGATTTTGCTCACACCTTTTTCAGTGGTAGCTCAAGGTGAGTTACATTCAAGCACACTGGCTATTTCCCCATCCCTGGAGGGCTCACAATCTAATTTTGTACCTGAGGCAATGGAGGGTTAAGTGACTTGCCCAAGATCACAAGGAGCAGCAGTGGGATTTGAACCGGCCACCTCTGGATTGCAAGATCGGTGCTCTAACCATTAGGCTACTCCCTATGGATAGCATATAAGTAAAGTGACTGTTTATCCGGGGGGGGGGGGGGGGGAGCTGATAGGCTGAACTGTTCCAAGATGTTGAAGAGAGGGAGTCAGTCTTGTTGCAATAGGAAAACTGTGAAAGGAAAATGACCGAGAAGCTGAGAGATTAGAATCCTCTATGGCTTGGGAGGAATTTCATTGGGACTGTTGGAACCTTAATTACCACATCCTGAGGAGGCTGGTGAAGCTAATTTACATATCCATTCATCATAGGAACCTGCCTTTGTTCCTGTTTCTGAGAGAAGAGAGACACTGGAACTTCTTAAGGACTAAGAATACCACTGAAGCTATTTTGGGCAGTTAAAAGAACAAATTTATTTTGTGGATATGAATTTCACCCTGAGGCTAAGAGATAGAAAAAAAGACTACTGCAGGTGGAAAGGCAAATCCTCCTGAATTTAGAGTTGAGTGTTTAACTTCTCAGCTGTGATAAGCTTGTTAGTGGTACATAACATACACTTCCCACTGTAAGGTCTGCTGCACAAGGTGCCAGAACCTAGTCCCCCCCCCCCCCCCCATACTAAACAAGGTGGACAACCAAACACAGCATCTCTGTGTGTGTCAACTCCCAAATAACTCAAAATATATAATGTTTACTGAAAGCTGACTGTTAGTGACCCCTGCTCCACTCTATATAGCAACATTTTAAAAAACAAACCTCAAAGTGAGAATACATCACACTTACTATCCTTCTGGGTCTCCCTTAGTGCAATGTTACAGTCAGGGAGTTTTTCCAATGTTCCTTTTTTTCAGGATAAACCTGTCAAAATACTGGGACTCTATTAAGGATAGTAAGTATGATTATACTCACATGCTGGAGGTTTTTTTTTAATGTTATATATAGTAGTGCAGGGGTCACTAACAGTCAGCTTTCAGTGAGCATTACATATTTTTTGATTGGTTTTATCAGGGTTTACTACCTGCTGTTATATTTCTGAGTCGACATTGCCAAATAGACAAATCCCAAATACAGGAATCACAAAACGTAATACAAAATAAAGTGGGGGTGGGAAGAGGGGAACAGAGGGAATTCACTTTTCCTGGAGTTCCAGAAATTGCCGTAATACACATCTTCGATTAGGACTCAGCAGCAACACCAAAGAAGTTCCGCATCTATCAAATTGGAGGAGCAGAAGAATGTTTTTAACTTTTAATGCACAAGCCTGACTCACTTTTCATTAATGATCAACTCCAGGATGCCAAAGGTCTGAACTGAGCCCCTCTGCTCTACAGACACAACTCTAGCTGTATCCCATAGACGGCAGCTCCAGAGCAGATACGTGCTGACACAACTGCATTTCTACCACAGGTACACGCTGACACGACTGCATTTCTACCACAGAAAAATGCTAGCATGCCTGTATTTTGATGCTGCTTTTAACTCCTAACCCTTATTCACTTGTTCAGAACACTTATTTTATCATCCTCACTTTAATATTCCCTTATCTCTTGTTTGTCCGGTTTGTCTGTCCTAATTAGATTGTAAGCTCTGTTGAGCAAGGACTGTCTCTTCATGGTCAAGTGTACAGCGCTGCGTACGTCTAGTAGCGCTTTAGAAATGATAAGTAGTAGTAGTAGTATTTCCACAGCAAATACACGCTGACACGACTGCATTTCTACCACAGAAAAATGCTATCTTGCCTGTATTTCCACAGCAAATACAAGCTAACACGACTGCATTTCTATCACCAGTACACGCTAGCACGACTGCATTTCTACCACAGATACACGCTAACACAACTGCATTTCTGTGACAGGTATATTTTAACATGCTACTGGTTTGAGCAGGCTTTGTTAAATGTGAAACTTTGTTTTTCTTCCTGCTCCTGTAGGGGAAGACCATAGTACAGAGCCTGTAGCAACGTCTTGGGGGTTGTTTCCACCCCCCCCCCCCCCCCCCGCCCCAGTTTCTGCACTGTAATCTGGTAGCTTTTCCCCAAGGACCAGAAGACTCGAAGCAACTGCTGCCAACTCCCTGGCACCAAGACACAGGAGACAAACTGTGCCAGGTATTATTTCCAGCCCTGTGGGTTACAGCAACTTTGCTGTTCTCTAACACCAGATTTGGTTGAAGTTTAACTGCCAGGGTGGATGTTACCGAAACTTTCTCTTTGTGTGTAACTAACACATTGACTGTCTGATGGATTACACTCTTGCTATGCTGACTCTCTCACACCACATGTGGGCAGATTATTTAAGAGCTTTTTCATTAAAATGTACTTTCTGTTGTAAGTGGCAAAATAAATCCTCACCTCTACAGGCCTGATTCCCCCTCACTCTGCACCATTACAGGCTTGATTACCCCTCACTCTGCACCGTTACAGGCCTCACTCCCCACACTCTGCAACGTTACAGGCCCGGATCCCCTCACTCTGCACAGTTACAGGCCCGATTCCCCCTCACTCTGGACATTTACAGGCCTGGATCCCCTCACCCTGCACGTTTAGAGACCCAATTCCCCTCACTCTGCATTTGTAGCTGTACGGCTCCCCTCGCTGACCGGAGCGTAAACAATTCTTAGCTAGTGATAATTGACAAGCATTAAAAATTATTCATAAGCACTGAATTTGACACTGAAAATCTTACTAGAAGTAACACCTGCTACAGCATTTTGAACTAGTTACAGTGCTTGAGTAGGTTTTCAGGTAAAGCCAAATAAATCCTAATCCCGTACTCCAAATGAGCTATAATTTAAAACTGGACTAGTACCTGAAAAACATGCTGACCCAACAATGCCATATTTGTCTAGTCATAATTTTAAAATGCTCCATGAATGAGGTGCTTTGGATTTTATCGGTAAACGCAAACCAGCAATGATGACTAAGTATCTAATTTCTTTATATAGCGGAATTTTGTTTGATGCTAACAGTACTTCATTTGGAATTTCCCGATCTTCTCCAGATGCTGCCATCATGACCTCAGTTTTACCATAATTCCTCAGTAAGACTCTTCCAGTCAAGAAAATTTATTAACAAGAGTTGAAGAACCAACACCAGGAATGATAGAAAATGGAATGACCAATAAAGTAACATCAGGCTAAAAATGAAATTCAATGTTTAAAGATTTTAATAGATACAAAGAGGTGCCATATAGACATTAGGCAGTGTAGAAGACAGGGCAGACCTTTGCTGTTGTACACTCAGTAAAAATACGTAGATAAAAAGATTAGAAATATCCATACTGTTTAAAAGTGTGTCAAAGATGCTAGCGATATTTCTGAGCTACAGTTTTTCCAAAACACTTGCAGTTCAATTAACTTAGCCAGAAGGGGCAACTTTGAGAGTGGGCGATAATTTGAATAATCTGAGGCAGGGCCACTTTGCATCTTCTTAAGAGGAGAAACCAATGCACGTTTAAAACTTTCAGGCATTTTGCTACCTCATAACGAAGAATTCACTATCTTACTCAACAGCTCTGTGATGCTCACACATTAGCTTAATACTAGATGTTGTGAAACGATTTGATGGACAGTTAGAAAAAGCCAAAGCCTGACTTGATTTAGTTAGCTCCAAAGATTAACAGAATCCTTACGTGCACTTATCAGTTCATTATTACTTTTGGAAATTGTCATCTACCCATGTAAATAGCTTCAAAAAATGTTCTGTGAATATATGAAAATGGTAACGTACAGGAGGCAGAGTTTTACCTAACTGCTCCAAGAGAGCTGAGAATGAAACTTTCACACTGTCTGCATCTATTTGTCTCCCCCTACAGGTCCCTCCTAACTGCTCTGCTTCAGTCTCTCTCCAGAATTCGTATCCTCTACAGGGTTGCAAATGTCCAAAGAAAGTGGAGTGCGGAGAGTTGGGATTGTGGGATACGGTTATTTAGGTAAGATCGCTAATCCCTGAGAGCAGGTAATGAATCCCACTTCTGACAAAGGAAGATGGTAAACAAGTTTTTTTAACCTCTGTCTCACTCACTCTGAATATTGTCAGGCCTCAGTCTCTGCCCACGTTTTCCATCACCAGAGGCAGCAACAATGCACTTTGAGTCCTTGTACTCGTGTATTTAAAATTTCTATAGATTCCCATAGCTCTGAGGCTTTTAGGACTGTAACTGCCCCTCCAAACAAGTTACCCAGTGCTTCATTACCATCCTCTTGTCTCTAGGGATTCTCTATGTTTACCCAACCCTCTTTTTTTTTTATAGTTCCATTACCATATTTTTCTTCACCCTCTGGCAGGGTCTTCCAGGCATCCACAGTGATACAACCAAACATCAACTTCCCCTCCTCTCAAGTCTTTGACCCATCCTCTCCCGACCCTTTCCCCACCACTGCCCTCTACTTCTACCCTGAGTATGTCCAACATCAGTCAAAATGACATCTCCCACCTCATCCACTAGTCAACCATTGGAGGCTTTTGTATCTTTCTTCACCTCTGGTTCCTACAAAGCCAATACCCAAGCCAACCTCAATGTTCCCTTCCCAGTACTAAAGCTTTCAATAGTTCCCTTCCCACCATCACCAAGGTTAGCGATGTTTCAACAAACAAAATAAATCTAGCCTGCCTTTGATCACTGAAGTTTGGGTGTTAACCATGGTCCACCCTTGCAGGGCACCCCAATCTTCCTGAAAGTCTGAATCTGTTGCATCACAGAGGTTTATACACATTTAGAAATAGTCTCTGACCCTCAGAGTTTGACATTTTTTTGATTCTTTAGCGATCGTTTAATGCTTCTACACATGATAAAGGCCATCAGTTGGATTTGTTGGCATCCATTACAACTCTCTGTCTTAACGCAATTACAACGGTTCCATAGTCTGACCACTTTCTATTAGATTTCACCTTATCTTGGAGAAAAGTACCTAAGAAGAAATCTTCTTTCAGCATCTTTCTTCTTATAGGGATAAGGTTATTCCAGCTGAATTTTGGAAAGAAGCTGATTGCCAGCTCCTTTCTACTTCTTTTACTGACGATAATTTCCTTGAACATCGGAACTCTATATGCAGAGAGACTCTTGATACTTTAGCTCCAGTTAAACAGATCAGGGCCACCGAGAGATGTAGCCAGGCCCGGGGCAGGGCTGCTGCCCCCCGCCAGGATCTCCACTGCTGCAACTAAGATACCTTGGGGCAGGTGGGGATCCCGAGGCCCTGCCAGCGGAAGAATCCAGCACTGCTCTTCACTCCATTTCTGCCCTGTCCCTGCTTTTTTCTCTTGTCGTGCATGCTTGGTTTCAAAACTGAGCATGTGACTGACGGGAAAAGTAGCCACTTGGTACAGCGGTAGAGGCGAGTGAAGAGCAGCGCTGGAGGAGGGCCCGGCGCCAGAGTTTTCTCTCCTGCTCCTATCGAGACGTGATTGCTTGGGGCCCGTCAAGAGCAGGAGAGAGAGAGAGAGAAAGAGACCCTGGCACTGGTCCTCCCTTGGAGGCCGGGCCCAGGGAATTTTGCCCCCCTGCCCCCCTCTTAGTGGCCCTGAAACAGATTAAAAGTTTGTAGAAATTCAGATAAATGGTTCAATCAAGAACCTGTGCTTTTTTATTTGTATTTATTACTACATTTGTACCCCACATTTTTCCAATAATAACTTGATTCAAAGTGGCCTACATAGAATAATCTATCAAAAAGTATTTAGGTTCACATCATTCTTATTGAGTGTATGGGATGGACATGGCTGGAGCTACCCTGCTGCTTTGAAGAAGGATTTTCTGAAGAAGAAGAAAAGCTTTAAGGTGTTTTCGAAAGTTTATGTAGTTAGGCATTTTGAAATCATGTTCCATGGCTTAGTGCATAAATAGGTGAAACTTGTCGCATGTGTTGTATGGTACTTTATACCTTAGGGGTTGGGAAAGTGAAGGTTTATATAGTTTCTTGTGCTTATGATAACATTTTGAGCTGGTAGTATATTCTGGGGCTAGACCAAAGATAATTCTGTAAGCCCAGGTGCATAGTTTGAAGGCCATCTGTGACTTGATGGGGAGCCATTGTAGGCTGTGTAGTAATGGTTTGGCACTTTCAAACCTTGACTTCCCGTACGTAAGTCTGGTAGAGGAGTTTTCTGCCGTTTGCAATTGCCTCAGAGTTCATTCTTTGCACCCCGTGTAGATTCCATTACAGTAGTCAGCGTGAGCTAGAACCATAGTTTGGACCAGCCTACGGAATATCTATCTGGGAAAGTATCTCCTGATAGGCTTCAATTTCCACATAGTGTGGAACATTTTCTTGGTGACATCTATAACTTGGTTATTGAAGGTTAAGTGGCGGTCCACAGTGACACCTAGAATCTTTATGTTTTCCATTATTGGGAGTGGGATTCCTTTTACTTTGATGCTGGGGAAGATTGTGTTGCATTATGGGGAGGAGATTACCATGCAGTGCGTTTTCTCCCTGTTCAGTTTTAATTTGAATGCTGATGCTCAGGATTCCAGGGTGTTCATTCCATCTGTGATTTTGGTCATGATTTCCGATATAGTTTTGTTGAAGGGGACAAAGATGGAGATGTCATCTGCATATATGAAGGGATTGATTCCCTACTTGTCCAAGAATCTAGCTAGGGGTGTCATCAAGATGTTGAACAAAATGACCAAGATGGGAGAACTTTGTGGTACTCCGCATTCTGCTTTCCATGGCTGGGATGTCGATGATCCCATCTTCACTTGGTAAGATCAGGATGTGAGAAAGCCGGTGAACCGGTTAAGCACCTTCCCCCCAATGCCAATGTGATCGCGCAGTCTTAGCAGGATAGGATGGTCAACCATGTCAAAGGCTTGACATGTCGAATTGTAGAAGCAGAATATTATGGCCTTTGCTGATTACTGTTTTGAAATTGGCCATTAGTGCGGTCAATACTGTTTCTGTGCTGAAGTGGGGTCTGAAACCCGTCTGGGACTCATGTAAAATGTCAAATTGGGTTAGGTAATTTTCCAGCTCAGTGGCTACTATTCCCTCCATCATCTTGATTGTGAGAGGGGTGGAAGCCACCAGTCTGTGACTTCTTTTCAGCTCTTTTTGTCATCCTTTGGAATTGATGTCGGATGTATGCTACTCTTTTCCATCGGGAACTGTCCTATTGAGAACATGAAACTTAAGGGGTTCTTGTAGAAGACTACAGTGACTGTGGAGATGCTTCCTTACTCTAGAAAATAAGTATACTTGGTAAAGATTCATGAATATAAGTCTCTATTGACCAAGAAGAGGAGACACTATTATTCTGAGATAGTTGGGAATGATAAACCAGATATTAGAAAATTATTCTCTTTACGTGATCAGTTAGTAAACACCTCAGATTCTCTCTCTCCATCTGCCTCTAATTTGGCCATTTATTTTCAAGCTAAGATTCAGACAACATAACATTTACCCCCGAGTATTTTCAGAAGAACAAAGAATTCATCCACTGCTGCTGTTTCAGGCAGTTGTGCTTCATTACCATCTTTTCGTGTCTGGGGGACCTCTCTATTCATAAATTCCATTACCATGTTGGTCTCCATTCCTCCTCTGGAAGAGCATTCCAGGTATCCACCACCCTCTCTGTGAAAAAATGCTTCCTGTCAGTGACGTTCCTAGGATGGCTGACACCCGGGGCGGATCGCCGATGCGCCCCCCCCCCCCCCCGGGGTGCAGCACGACCCCCCCACCCCCGGTGAAAGGACACCCCCACCTCCCTGGCAAAATGACACCCCCCCCCGGCGCATGTGTACCTGCTGGGGGGGTTCCACGTGCCTTCGGCTTCGCTCGTTCCATGCTCCCTCTGCCCCGGTCAGTGACTCTTCTTGAATGTTCCTGAATCTGCCCCTCTGCTCATTATTATTATTATTATTATTATTAGCATTTGTATAGCGCTACCAGACGCACGCAGCGCTGAACACCTGATACAAAGAGACAGTCCCTGCTCAAAAGAGCTTACAATCTAAATAATACAGACAAGACAGTTATGGGTGAGGGAAGTAATGGGAGCTAAAAAGCAGCAGTGAAAAGGTGGGTTTTCAGCATAAATTTGAAAACAGGTAGAGATGGAGCTAGACGTATAGATCCAGGAAGTCTATTCCAGGCATAAGGTGCCACGAGAGAAAAGGAGCGAAGCCTGGAGTTAGCAGTGGAGGAGAAGGGGGACGACAAGAGAGATTTGTCCAGTGAGCGGAGTTCACGGGGAAGAATGTAGGGAGAGATGAGAGTGAAGAGGTTATGGGGGGCTGCAGAGGGGATGCATTTAACGGTCAGTACGAGAAGTTTAAACTGAATGCGGAAGCGGACAGTGAGCCAGTGAAGTGACTTGAGGAGTGGGCTAGTGTGGGTATAACGATTCTGGCGGAAAATAAGTCGTGCTGCAGAATTTTGGACAGATTAGAGAGGAGAGAGATGGCTGAGCAGAAGACCAGTGAGAAGTAAATTGCAATAGTCCAAGCGAGAGGTGACAAGGGTATAGATAAGGTTCTGGCAGTGTATTCAGAAAGGAAGGGGCGAATTTTGCTAATATTGTAGATAAAGAAACGACAGGATTTGGCGATCTGTTGAATATGCACAGAGAAGGAGAGAGAGGAATCAAAGATGACTCCCAAGGTTACGAGCCGAGGAGACAGGGAGGATGTGAGAGCCATTAACAGAGATAGAGAAACAGGGAAGAGGGGAGGTGGGTTTAGGGGGAAAAACGAGAAGTTCAGTTTTGGACATGTTGAGCTTTAGATGGCGTTGAGACATCCAAGCAGCAATGTCGGACAAGCAGGCTGAGATTTTGTCCTGGATCGAGGTTGAGATTTCAGGGGTGGAGGTGTAGATCTGAGAGTCATCAGCGTAAAGATGGTATTGAAAGCCATGGGATGAAATCAGGGTACCAAGGGAAGAGGTATAGATGGAGAAAAGGAGGGGTCCAAGGACAGAACCCTGAGGCACACCAACAGAAAGCGGGATGGAAGTTGAAGAGGATCTACTAGAGTGAACACTGAAAGAATGAAGTGAGAGGTAAGAGGAGAACCAGGAAAGAACAAGGCCCTGGAATCCAAGCGAGGACAGCGTATCCAGAAGTATAGTGTGGTCAACAGTGCTGAAAGCAGCAGATAGGTCAAGAAGAATAAGGATAAATATATGTGAGTTCAGGGCTCTGTCTTGGGACTTCTCTCTCTGAGCTTGTTTTCTCCTCCCATGGTATGCAGTACTATCTTCTGCCGATGACCCCCAGATCTCTCTCACACCTAGAAATTTCTCCCCAAACCCATCTTTCTTCTTCTTTCATTCTCTTTTTCTATGGATAACACACTCATCCTACCTGTCTCCTCAGCTCATAACCTTGGGGTCACCTTTGACTGCTCTCTTTCTCACTCTGCTCACATTCAACATATTGTTAAAAACTGTTTCTTTCTCTATATCACCACCAAAATTTGTCTCTTCCTTTCTGAACACACTACCAAAACCCTCATCCACACTCTCATTACCTTCCACGTAGACTACTGCAACTTGCTTCTCACAGGTCTCCCACTAAGCCATCTCCCTCCCCTTCAATCTGGTCAAGGTTCTGTCACAGAACTTATCTTCTGTCAGTGTCACTGCACACTCATAACCCCTCTCCTCAAGTCGCTTCATTGGCTCCCTATCCATTTCCACACACTGTTGAAACTCCTCTTATTGACTTATAAGAGCATTCACTCTGCAGCTCCTCAGTATGTCTCCCTACACTTAACAAAAGAACTCCTCCTTGGGAACTCCATTCATCAGGTAAGTCTCTCTTATCTTTACCCTTCTCCTCCACTGCAAACTGCAGACCCTTCCATCTTGCTACATCACATGCCTGGAACAGACTTCCTGAGTTTGCAGATCAAGTTCTTTATCTGGCCTTATTCAAATCCAGGCTAAAGCCCACCTTCCTAAGGCTGCTTTTAACCCCTTATTCATTAACACAATAAAAAAAAACCTCCTTAATCTCTTATTTGTCCTGTTTGTCTTGAATAGGCTGTAAGCTCTGTCAAGCAGGGACCATTGCTTTCGTGTTTTATGTACAGTGCTGTGTAACACTATAGAAATGATAAGCCATCATAGTTATGTTAATATCATTCGCAACAACAAGTTGGCCTAGTCTTTTTTGTAGTTCTTTAAAAAGATATCAAAAGCTATAGAAATAGTTCATTCCAGAGGCTCTCCTGGGCATTTTCTTCAAATGTGGTGTATGGCTGGCCTGGAGCGGGAAGATTTTCTGTTTAGGGAATGCTATGAGTTTGTGATTCCCACAACAATTAATCAAAAGGTATCCAGAGGAAACTGTATTAGAACAAGTCGGAGACAATTAAGCCAAAGTTTGGTCAGTTTCTGTAGCACTTTAAAAGGTAGCCTGACCTACAAAGGCTTCTGTCTGTCCCTGGCCAATCTATTTGCTAGAATTCAGCCAAAGTTAGTCTTAAATATATTACACTAGTCCAATTAAAATGTTTATCACTCTTACTTCCTTTCACTCACAAAATCATCCAGATACTCTGCTTTGGCCCTGGAGAAGAGGGAACAAAGAAGAGGGAACAAAAAGAGGAGAAGGTACCCAAAGACAAAAGACACTCACAAATCACTAAACCCAAAACACATACTAGGAAATGTAGTTGGAAATCAATGACCACAAATGCTCACAGTCTAAGCAATAAAATTCATGACCTTCAAGCCCTGATGTTGGAGACTGACTTGGACATAGTTGCAGTCACAGAGACATGGCTCCATGGTTCCCATGAATGGGATGTAAACATACCAGGCTATAATCTTTTTAGGAAGGATAGAGAGGGACGTAAAGGTGGAGGAGTAGCTCTGTATGTGAGAGATGATATCGCAGCAACTGAAATGACAGGGAAGTGGGGAAAGGAAGAAGCAATATGGATCACCTTAAAAAGAAAGGATAGAACCTTGGTCCACGTGGGTGTTGTCTATAGACCCCCGACACAATTGGAAGAACTAGATAAAGATCTGATCACTGATATTCAAAAGTTGGGGAAGAAAAGAGAGGTGCTGCTGTTGGGAGATTTTAATCTGCCGGATGTAGATTGGAAGGTTCCGTCTGCAAAATCGGAAAGAAGTAGAGAGATTGTGGATGCTTTCCAAAGTGCTCTGCTCAGACAAATGGTGAACGAACCCACGAGGGAGGGAGCCACGTTGGATCTGGTGCTCACGAATGGGGATAGTGTGTCAAATGTCCGAGTGGCTGCACACCTGGGAAACAGTGACCATCAAACGGTTTGTTTTGATGTAACAGCTCATGTGGATGGCAGCCACTCCAAACTCAAAGTCCTGGATTTCAAGCGAGCTGACTTTAACAAAATGGAAGAATACCTGAGGAAGGAGCTGATGGGCTGGGAGGACATACGAGAAGTGGAAGGACAGTGGTCCAGGCTAAAAGAAGTAATAAACAGGGCCACAGACCTTTATGTAAGGAGAGTAAATAAAAGCAAGAGAAAAAGGAAACCGATATGGTTTTCAAAGCAAGTGGCTGAGAAAATAAAGGCTAAAGAGTTAGCGTTCCAGAAATACAAAAAATCTAAAGTAGAGGAACACGGGGAGGAATACCGGATGAAACTGAAAGAAGCCAAGAGAGAGGTACGTCTGGCGAAGGCGCAAGCGGAAGAACAAATGGCTAGAAATGTACGGAGGGGAGACAAAAACTTCTTCAGGTATATTAGTGAAAGGAGAAAGACTAAAAAGGGGATTGTGAGACTAAAAGATACAGCAAAACGCTATGTAGAAAATGATGAAGAAAAAGCCAATTTGCTAAATAGATACTTTTGTTCTGTTTTTACTGAAGAAAATCCTGGGGAAGGACCGAGAGGGACTGGCAAAAGTACACCTGAAAACGAAGTGGATAGAGCACCGTTCACGGAAGAGAGTGTATATGAACAACTTGGAAAGCTAAAGGTGGACAAAGCCATGGGGCCGGACCGGATCCACCCCAGAATACTGAGGGAGCTCAGAGAGGTTCTGGCGGGTCCTCTTAAAGATTTGTTTAATAAATCCTTGGAGACAGGAGAGGTTCCGAGGGATTGGAGAATGGCGGAGGTGGTCCCTCTTCACAAAAGTGGGGATAGGGAAGAAGCTGGAAACTACAGGCCGGTAAGCCTCACTTCGGTTATTGGAAAAGTAATGGAAGCCATGCTGAAGGAAAGGATAGTGAATTTCCTGGAAGCCAATAAGTTGCAAGATCCGAGACAACATGGTTTCACCAAAGGGAAGTCGTGCCAAACGAATCTCATTGAATTCTTTGACTGGGTGACGGGAGAATTAAATCAAGGACGTGCTATGGACGTCATCTACTTAGATTTCAGCAAGGCTTTTGACACGGTTCCCCACAGGAGGCTCTTGAATAAACTAGAAGGGCTGAAGATAGGACCCGAAGTGGTGAACTGGATTAGGAACTGGTTGACGGGCAGACGCCAGAGGGTGGTAGTGAATGGAGTTCGCTCGGAGGAGGGAAAGGTGAGTAGTGGAGTGCCTCAGGGATCGGTGCTGGGGCCCATTCTGTTCAATATATTTGTGAGTGACATTGCCGAAGGGTTACAAGGTAAAGTTTGCCTTTTTGCGGATGACACCAAGATTTCCAACAGAGTGGACACCCCGGAGGGAGTGGAAAACATGAAAAAAGATCTGAAGAAGCTGGAAAAATGGTCTAACGTTTGGCAATTAAAATTCAATGCGAAGAAATGCAAAGTGATGCACTTAGGGAGTAGAAATCCAAGGGAGGTGTATGTGTTAGGTGGGGAGAGCCTGATAGTCACGGACGGGGAGAGGGATCTTGGGGTGATAGTATCTGAGGACCTAAAGGCTATGAAACAGTGCGACAAGGCGGTGGCCGTAGCGAGAAGGTTGCTAGGCTGTATAGAGAGAGGTGTGACCAGCAGAAAAAAGGAGGTTTTAATGCCCCTGTATAAGACGTTGGTGAGGCCCCACCTGGAGTATTGTGTTCAGTTTTGGAGGCCATACCTTGCGAAGGATGTTAAAAAAATGGAAGCGGTACAAAGAAAAGCTACGAGGATGGTATGGGAGTTGCGTTCCAAGACGTATGAAGAGAGACTTGCTGACCTGAACATGTATACTCTGGAGGAAAGGAGGAATAGGGGTGATATGATACAGACATTCAAATATTTGAAAGGTATTAATCCGCAAACGAAGCTTTTCCGGAGAGGGGAAGGCGGTAGAACGAGAGGACATGAAATGAGATTGAAGGGGGGCAGACTCAGGAAAGATGTCAGGAAGTATTTCTTCACGGAGAGGGTGGTGAACGCTTGGAATGCCCTCCCACGGGAGGTGGTGGAGATGAAAACGGTAACGGAATTCAAGCATGCGTGGGACAGGCATAAAGGAATCCTGTGCAGAAGGAATGGATCCACAGAAGCTTAGCTGAAATTGGGTGGCGGGGGGAAGAGGGGTTGGTGGTTGAGAGGCTAGGATGGGGGAGGGCAGACTTATACGGGGTCTGTGCCGGAGCCGGTGATGGGAGGCGGGACTGGTGGTTGGGAGGCGGGAAATACTGCTGCACAGACTTATATGGTCTGTGCCCTGAAAAAGACAGGTACAAATCAAGGTAAGGTATACACATGAGTTTATCGTGGGCAGACTAGATGGACCGTGCAGGTCTTTTTCTGCCGTCATCTACTATGTTACTATGTTACTATGAGATTCTTTAGTTGCAGGATGAAAATCTTCACCCCATAAGATCAGTCATTTGCTGTCCTTTCCTACTCCAAGTGCCATTGCAAATCCACTGCGGGCCTGAAGGAACACCCTACAAACCTTCTAGACAGTCACCTCCAGCAGACAAGCAACTATAGGAGACTGTGGTTGAGCCCTGTCTGGTCCTCTTGCTCTGCTGCCCTCTCTGGATTGACTCGTTCTAACACTGGGGATTATGTCTCTACTCCAGGGCAATATCTCGTCCAGAAGATTCTCAAAGAAGGGTCCTTGCATCACTTGGAATTAGCATTTGTTTGGAATCGACATCTGGAGAAGATGGAAGGGACAGTACCAGAGCATTTGCAGCTGCGAGATCTTTCTGAGTTTGACAAGAGGTAAATATATTTCAACTGTTCCTCTTAAGTTTACAATCTCATAACCGGCAGAGTTAGTTACAACCAAGAGCTGCTCAAGTCCTAGGTACCCATATTTCTACAGGAATATGCTGCATCTAGCTACACATTCACAAAATGCCAACACATTTCCATAATCCTTTAGTCAGAGTCCAAGGATTTATGGGTTTTAATGAACATCCTTATTCCAGTAGAGGGTATTCGGGTTCTGATATGTTCCCAGGATTCCTTGGGGAGTCCAAAGATTTGAATTTCTCCATATACATCCCAGTTCTGGTAGGGTATCCCTGAGTGATGGCACTTTCCACAATACCATCAATGAGATCCCAAGACATGACATTCCCCGGATTCCTTGGTGAGTCCAAAGAGTTGAGTTTCTCTATCTCAGTTCTAGTAGCGTATCCCTGAATGATGGCACCTTTCCATAATACCATTGATGAGAGCCCACGACCTTATCTGCCCGATATTTAAAGCTATTTAACTGGAACAGCTCATGGCCGGTTAAACAGCACAATCATCTATCTGGTGATATTCAGAGGGACAAAGCTGGCTGGTTAGAGCCTAGTGAAAAGCAAATTAAATCACATGAAATAACTGGCTATCCACCGATATTCAGCACATTGCCGGCTAAGTTTGGTGTTCAAATTAGGGGCCAAATAGCAGATATATCATTGGTCAGTGCTGAATATTGGCTTGGCCAGTAAAATTTAAACTGGCCAAAATACACCCAGATATTCAATGCTGGTCACGGGAAACAGCCCGGCATTGAATATCCAAGGCTGAGCGCCAACCACGGGAGGCAGGCCCGGCTCTGAATATCGGGCCCTATGTGTCCCAGTGGGTGTTATTGTGTTAGCGGTGTTTTCTGAACGATACCCAAATACATTCAATTTATGAGTGTTAATCGTCCTACAGACAACATTCGCTTTCCTGAATGTTATGGATTCAAAACGGTAATGTCCAAGAAATAATCTCTATATGAATTGAGTCACCAAATATCCCAAACCAACAATTACATTTTTTTTACTACGCATGAGGTTAGAAAAACCAAGCAAACAAGTTTTGTAAGCATGAGAAAAGATGGACTGAATGCGACTTCACGTCTCCACGGCGGATCTCCTTGAAATCTCTTATTTGTCCCTTTCTCTGTATCCTCTTCAATTTGCCTCCTTCTCAGCAATTCCCTTCTGTCCCATTTCTCCACTGTCACATCATCTATTTTTCTATTTATTTCCTTCTCATGTTCGCTCTCTGTGTCTGCAGACAGGCTGACCTCATAGTAGAGGTGGCCCATTCATCCATCACAAGGGACCACGGTACAGACTTCCTGTCCTCTGCCAACTTTATGGTAAGGCCTTGTCTTTCTCACCTTCTGTCTAGGGCAGTGTGTGAGGCTTGTGTACCCATCTGCCTAATCTGTAATTGCATGCTCACATCTAGGGAATTACAAAGGAAAGGCTACACCAGCCATCAGGTGGTCTTTGAGGACTAGATTACCCATGCACTTAATTATTTATTTCATTTATTTATGAATGTATTTATTTATTTGACTGGCCTGATTGACTACCCTGGGTCTAAAAGCTAAAACATCAATATCTCATGGGGTTCCTGTTAGGTAACAAAGGAATTCATTTATTTATGCCTTGTATTGTGAGAGTTAGAGATTCTCTATCAATGCTACAGTATTCTCTTTGAACGCAATCTCTTCTAGAGAGATTGGTATTAAGGACACACATATGTTATATCACATCATATCAGATGCTATGAAAATATCTTGTTGGGCTTCAAGTGGAGAGGGGCAGGAGATATTATCCACACACATCATACAGCTCCAGACTTTTTTTTTTTTACTTCCCTCAGGTGGGATCTCCCACAACCTTAGCTGACCACCCTACAGAGAAGAAGCTTCGAGAAGCCTCAAGACAGTCTGGGAAGACACTCTACATCCCGAGAGGGGCTCTGTGGGGAGTTGAAGATATCCAGAAGATGGCTGACAGGGGAACTTTAAAAGTGAGACCAGTGCAGAACAGGAGAGAGGAAGTGAGGGAGACCACATGAAGGGGGAGCTCTGAGGTGTTCAGCAGCAACTAGTTTGGTCACTGGAGGCAGAGAAGGGAATTCATGAGGAATAAAGAGATAACAACATGGATCATGAGAGAGAATTAATTAATAAAGTTCTGTGCATGATGTACTGAGGGTTTCTGATAGGTACAACACACTATGTTATGAAACTCTGAGATGTCTCTTTTCCAGGCATTGAAGATCACCATGACAAAACATCCTGATAGCTTTAAACTAGAGGATCCCTTGGTGGAGCGGAATGATGCAGCCAGAACTAAGCGCTTGGTTCTCTATGAGGGGGCGGTACGCGGGCTCTGTCCTCTGGCCCCCAACAATGTGAACACAATGGCGGCAGCGAGCATGGCAGCTCACACGCTAGGATTTGATGGTGTGGTGGGAGTCCTCATAGCTGATCCCAGGTGAGGCTCACTATCAGCCCTCAGCATTTATAGAGGACCAAAAATTCCTTCCTCTCCCTCAGAGATCCTCTGTACATAGAAACATAGAAAATGACAAAGACCATACGACCTATCCAGTCTGTCCAGCCACCCAACTACTAATCTCTACAATCCCTTCCTCTCCCTCAGAGATCCCCTATACATAGAAACAGAGAAAATGACACATATAAAGACCATAAGACCTATCCAGTCTGTCCATCAACACCAACTACTAATCTCTACAATCCCTTCCTCTCCCTCAGAGATCCCCTATACATAGAAACAGAGAAAATGACACAAAGACCATAAAACCTATCCAGTCTGTCCACTCCAAACCATCTACTACTCTCTACAATCCCTTCCTCAGAGACCTTCGGTGCTTCTCCCATGCTTTAATTCAGATACATTCCTTGTCTCCACCACCTCTACTAGGAGGCTATTTCATCTAACTACTACCCTTTCTGTAAAGACATATCTTCATAGGTTTACTTTAGTCTGTTTTCACCTTCATTCTATGCCTCCTCCTTCAAGAGCTTCCTTTCATTGAAAGAGTCAGATCTCCTGTGCATTCATACTACGGAGGTATTTAAACACCTCTGCCTATCTCCCCCTCTCCCACTTTTCTTGTAAAGTATATATACTGAGATCTTTAAGTCTGTCCCCATATGTTTCATGAGGAAGACCACTGACCATTTTAATAGCCACTTTTTGAACCAGCTCCATCTTGCTTATACATTTTTCATGTTGTGGGCTCCAGAACTGCATGACTTACATCATAACATGTTGCATTGGGCTGTTTTCTGAAGCTCAAATCAGTTTCATCTTTCTTTCAGCCTCTCTGGCTGGCATCTTGTAGATATTGAGGTAACAGGACCAACCGATGAGCAGAGCGGAAACACATTTAACGTGAAAACTAGCCGGCGAAATCCTGCCAGACCCAGTTCTGTCACTGGCATAGCAACATTCGATTCCTTCTGGAGCAGTCTTCTCAGTAAGTGTCTGGTATGGTCAAGTGATGTCCAAGCCCAGATCAGGGAAAAGGCTAATGTTAACCCCTAAGCATCTTGGTGGGGTCATACTACTACTACTACTACTTAACATTTCTAAAGCGCTACTAGGGTTACGCAGCGCTGTACAGTTTAACATGGAAGGACGGTCCCTGCTCGAAGAGCTTACAATCTAAAAAGACAAATGTACAGTTAATCATATAGGTCAGACAGATTGGGGCAACCTATATGTTCGAAAGGTTAGGTTCCGAATGCAGCATTGAAGAGGTGAGCTTTAAGTAAGGATTTGAAGATGGTTAGGGAGGGGGCTTGGCGTAGGGATTCAGGAAGACTGTTCCAGGCATAGGGTGAGGCAAGGGAAAATGAGCGGAGCCTGGAGTTGGCAATGGTGGAGAAGGGTACTGAGAGGAGGGATTTGTCATGTGAGCGGAGGTTACGGGCAGGTATGGTCTGGTATGGTCAAGTGATGTCCAAGCCCAGATCAGGGAAAAGGCTAATGTTAACCCCTAAGCATCTTGGTGGGGTCATACCTTTCTTCAGTCTTCCAGACATAACTCTCTTTTCTCCATGTTTCTCTTCACAGCGTGCTCTGGTCATGGAGGTTGTGTGTACCTGTGTTAGCATGTCCCTGTGTCCTGGAGCAGAGGACAGCTGATGCCATGGGTTCACAGTGAAACTTGCCTTCTTCATGTCTTGTAAATATTTTCTTCAAATTGCAGAACATCTTAAGTCAGAAGACTGGGTGCTATGAAGTTATATTAAATCTTCTGGAGATTAACATGGCTTTTGCTGGATTTCCACATATGCTTTGGTTATAATACAAAAAAACAAACTTATTCACAAAGCCAAATTAAGCCTGGCCACTGTTGGAAACAGGATACTGGGCTCAATTTACCTTTACTCCAAACCAGTAGGGCAACTCTTATGTTCCTATGTTCTTATGAGCATGTGCAAGCATGTTCCTGTTACTCTTTACTATTATCATCACATACCAAACACAGAGAGCACTGTACAGAGACACACAGTGGAGAGTTTCTGCTTGTTGGAGGTTACTGACTCTTTAAGACAGACAGATGTTCACAGAAGGAAAATAAAATTAATATATCTTGTGTTAGGGCAGTGAAAGCATGAGTGACAGAATAAGCAGATGATGGTATAAGATGGAAGAGTCAGAGAAATTAAATTATAATACATTATACATTTCAGTGTCCAGTAACATGCCAACAACCTTCTCATTAACTTCTGAAACAGGTTCTTGACTTCACATGGAGTTAGGTACCTGCAGTTACACACAGTAGACACCAGAGGGAAACAGAGCTACAAAAACTTGATTCTCAAGCTGGAATTAGACAGATTCCAGTGCTGAAGTGATGGGAAAATCCCGGGATAATTATACTTCTCATTGTCTGTTTGTGCCAGAGCTCAGCCACTGCAGGGCTGGGGAACTCACAGCAACACATAAGAATGTGGCTTAACAGACAAGAGTGAGCATAGCCGCAGAGGATCCCTCAGAATAAGACAATCCACAGTTCCTATAATTGCAAAGGTGTCCCTGAACAGCACTGATATATGAGTTTCTAGAAATTTATCCAAGACAAATCCGACACATCAACATCACCAGCGCCTACCTGTCTGCCCACACTGTCACTCTAGTCCGGAGGAGCTCCAATATTAAAATAGTAAGGAAGGCAGATCAAGTCCAAAAGAAGCCGACTAGTTCATCTAGTGAGGGAAGGTAAGGGGGAAGGGATTTTAGCTTTAGCCGATGTCTTTATTCAGGGTAGCTCAAGGCGAGTTACACTCAGGTCCATGTTTAAGGTTCTAACTGCTGCTGTCTGCAAGATACCCTGCATTTTCTTGTACATCTGATCATTGCAAGGTCATTACCAGTCACTCTGTGCAAGTAATCCCAGAACTTCATAAAGATAAAGTGGGGTTACTTACCTGTAGTGAAGGTTCTCTGTAGACAACAGGATAAACCTTGTCCACGGAGAACATCATCTTTCCGCCAACGATCCTCTGTGTACATCCTCCTCCTTTTTGAATTCTGACATTTTTGTCCACCTGCATAGAATAGCAGTTACAACCCTAAAACAAAAGGGGGCGAGTCCCTAGTGCAACTGTAAATATTCTGTTGGATTTTCTTTTTGGCAACGGCAACACATTGGGATCAGAAATTCAATATATTATCCACAGGTTCTCCAAGGTCTTTTTCTTGGCTGGTGACTCCGAACTTAGGGCCCCTTTGACAAAGTGTCAGTAAGCCCAACGCGGGCTTGCTGCTTGCTAAATTGGAAGTACTGCTGGGCTACCAAAGCAGCCTGGTGGTACTTTCCACCCTGGTGAAATTGTGGGTTAGGTTGAATTCTGTCAGTCAGAGGCCCAGGGGTGCAAGGGAGAGCTGGCTGATTATGGAGTCCATGGAGAGCAGAAGGGACAGGGGTCTTGGCACTGCTTTTTCTTTTGGCAGGCTGGAGTTAATCAGCACCTTGGAGAGAGGACCAAAAGGACAGATGTTAATAGAGATGCTACAGCAATGTTTTCTGCAGCTCATTTCCTGGGAAAAATGCGTGAAAGCTGTGGTATTTTAGCTTTCAGTTGGTGGATAGAACTGTAACCGTTCCATATTTCCTGAGACTAAAGCTCCCAATTTATGGAAATGGTTAGAAGGGCTTTGGAAGCCTCTTTCATGTGTCATCCATCCATCCACTTACTCAGATTTGCTATAGCATGCATTAATAAATTCACACAGAACAAGCAAAGACATTCATAACCTATATCTTAATGACTTTAAGCATTTACATCATCACAGTATTATTACACATTAAAACAAATGAATGATTTCACCAACTTGTGACATTGCACAGCGTTTGTTTTCTCTCTTAGGGCTCCTTTTACAAGTGGTGCTACCGATTTGCGAGGTGCCGAATGCAAAAAAGCCCATTCAATTGCCATGGGCTTCTTTGCATTCAGTGCACACTAAGGAACCCTAAGGTTTTCCATAAATCTGGTCCATAATAGTAAGGGTTTTCTTTTTTTGTGACGGAGGAGGGTGATGTCCTCAATGAGCACAAAGCTGTTGCTGGCTCATATGGTACTGAACAGTGCTGCCAAATACAATGTACATGATCTACACAAGGTCCGTACTAGCAGCTGAAAACCGATTGCAGCCACAGTGAGTGGCCACCGCAATGCAATCAGAGGCAGACTCAAGTGGTCACATTGGGGAACATTCTAAAAATGGCACTGAATGGTATCCGTAAGGGGTATTCTGGGATTAGTATCCTTTACTGAAAAGCTCCGGGATTCATATTCAACTTTGAGTGTGAGAAGTTACACCAACTGAATCCAGGTGTAAATCCCAGCATGTGAGTTGGGTGCAGATCCCTCAAATTCTATAACACCCCTGGCCTGCCCATGCCGTTCCCATGGTCACATCCCTTTTCAGATCCACGTGGAAACACGTAGGTGCTAGTCTATAAATGAGGATGTGTTTTCACATGGATCTGCTGTTTCTGCCCCATTTCGCCACTTTGTAGCCATTAGAATGCATTTCTGGGTGGAATTAAACATTTGGCACCTAAATTTGTACTACCCAAGCTGCAAAGGAACCAAATACAAATCAACCTATGCATCCAGTTTTTCCTACATAAGCACACAACTGTGGAACGCATTACCAAAAACCTTGAAATCTACATATGGCCACCTAAACTTCCGGAAAACACTAAAAACTAACCTGTTAAAAAGGCATACCCTACTGATCCAACATAAATGCCTGATCTCTGCAACACAACAAAACTAAAGAACGTAATGGACATAACACAACTCTTCCGTTGTACGATTCCCTAATGTGGCTGTGCCACATGAACTTTATCTTACCACAACATCACATTGTATTTGTCCACACCAGAACCTGCAAACGCCTCTCCGGTACTATGTAAGCCACATTGAGTCTACAAATAGGTGGGAAAATGTGGGATACAAATGTAACAAATAAATATATAAAATTTCTAGCATTATTTACACATATCATTCCTGCTGCAGTAACAACTGAAGCCATTTCAACCTCATGATATAAAATATCAGTAGTAAAGGCAGAAGTGTGGCTGGGGTCTTTCTGTGTTGATAATTACATCACAAGCTAAAAAAAAAACCCACCACTTGGCACTGCAGATACCTGTGTTGTAAACGTTCTCCTCAAGCCCTTTAAAACTCCCAAACTATGAAACGATATCATAAAGTTGTCCATCACTATGTGGAGTGACCGACTGCTCTAGCAGGTTTCCCTTACCACTGAACCAAACCACCTCTGTCTTTGTATTTCTGAGTGTGTTAGAATGAGACACAATAAGATGTCACATAGACATTTATTCAGTTGCCCCATGGCCCCTCCCCTGATCCTCCTCCATATAGCGAAGTAATTAATAACTGTTTCCTATAAAGGTCTCTGTACTAGTAACGACCTCCACCAATGGTGCCAAATATTACTCCATATCAAAAAAACTCAGGCTTGGGCAGATAACGAACATGAAGATCATTGGGTCTGTTCCTGAAATCTCCACTTTTTAGAAGACTATGACAATTAGTTTAGAAATCTATTCACATGTTATCTGCAACATAAGTACATAAGTAATGCCGTACTGGGAAAAGACCAAGGGTCCATCGAGCCCAGCATCTTGTCCACGACAGCGGCCAATCCAGGCCAAGGGCACCTGGCAAGCTTCCCAAACGTACAAACATTCTATACATGTTATTGTGTTAATATGTTACGTGTGTTAATTTAATGTACACAAATACCAATTTCAGAAAGCTGTGATTTACACTATCTCATGCAGGAATTTCAAGAGAGCGGAACTTGGGTGGACTCAGATCCACGCACAAGCTCTCCATTGTACAAGGGGCACCCATGTGTGGAGGAAAATGTTCACACTGGGTTTTACAGCAACTGAAAGGCAGGCAGAGGTTTTAAAAAGTGATCGTTTTGACTAGGGCTTCGCAAAAGGGATAAAAAATGATAAAGGCGATGGGACGACTTCCCTATGAGGAAACGCTAAAGCGGCTAGGGCTCTTCAGCTTGGAGAAAAGGCGGCTGAGGGGAGATATGATAGAGGTCTATAAAATAATGAGTGGAGTTGAACGGGTAGATGTGAAGTGTCTGTTCACGCTTTCAAAAATACTAGGACTAGGGGGCATGTGATGAAGCTACAATGTAGTAAATTTAAAACGAATTGGAGAAAGTTTTTCTTCACTCAACGTGTAATTAAACTCTGGAATTCGTTGCCAGAGAATGTGGTAAAGGCGGTTAGCTTAGCGGAGTTTTAAAAAGGTTTGGACGGCTTCCTAAAGGAAAAGTCCATAGACCGTTATTAAATGGACTTGGGAAAAATCCACTATTTCTGGGATAACCAGTATAGAATGTTTTGTTCTTTTTTGGGGATCTTGCCAGGTATTTGTGACCTGGATTGGCCACTATTGGAAACAGGATGCTGGGCTTGATGGACCGTTGGTCTACTTATGTAAGAAGGTCATTCTCCATTACTTCCACCTCCAAAATGAAACCAAGTTAAAACTGCAGCCTCACTATTTAATTGGCAGTGTTTACATGTCAGGTTTGTAAAATGGGTCAGTTAAACAAAGAAGCTGCGAAAATCACCACTTCCATGTTTAAGTCCCGACACCTCCCGTGGAATGTGCGGGGTTCATGCTGTTCAGTTTTTCAACGTGTATCTTTGTAAAATGGCCACTCTCGTTACTCCTGCGGAATAGCCACACATACTCCTGCGGGTATTTTTGAAAATACCCACCATCTGCTGATCCTTTTCCAAACATCACAGTAAATGAGCATATCCTGACCTGGATGTGTCCATTGCGATTTCCATGTTCTATGTCAGTCAAACAGGCCTCCTCATAGGATCAAATGATCAGAGGTGCATGAATGCCACCATCCTGACAAACTCTTCAAATGCTGAAGGACCACAATAAAACGCTGCAGCCTTCAGACCTTCACCTCCTAGACCTTAGGTGATGGAAGAGTCAAATCCATGGAATGACAACATGGCATGGCCAACGGTGAAGGAAGAAGCGTGAAGAAAATGAGATTTTCGGAGCACTAAGAGCCGGATCGTGGTTTCCATGGCCTTGTGCAAATGTTACACAGAAAACCGGCTGAAAATAGTAGAATTTCAATGACTAAACTACAGTCCTTATTAGGTGAAAGAGTAGAACAAAGGTAAAGGGATGATAGTATCACTTTAAGTGGGGTTTATTCCACCCTGCTGCAGGTGTTATATGGAAACTGGGAGGGGGGCAGTTGAGTATGACCAACGTTGGGAGTTTACATTCCTAGGACAAGTTGCTACACGATTTTCAAAATGTTATCTGCTATTTAAAAATCGAATATTCATTATACCAGTGAGTAGTCCATTCATTTTCCAAAATTCAGTAATATATATTTTAAATATTTATAATTGCTGCCCCCGTTTTTCATCTCCTTTTCTGATGGATATAAAAATCCTGCAGCCCCAGACCTGGACATAATGAAGTGCTGAAGACTTGAATGCGACGCAGCTGCTGAGAGCAAAATTTCTATAAATAGAGTCACTCCTGCAGGGTAGGCGGAGAGCTAAAAATAGCATCAGATCAGCACGTCCTCACCTCTTCCAATGCAGCTAATATTCACCTCACAGCTCTCTACACACTCGCACTACACACAAACACACACACTTGATATACACACGTCCTCACCTCTTCCAATGCAGCTAAGTCACTTCACAGCTCTCTCTACACAATATCTATAGACAACACACATACTACATGCAACTAATAATCACCTCACAGTTTTCTCTACACAATAATCTATAGACACCTTAACCAGGATGGTATTGGCATTTAAAAAGGAGATAGAGCAGCTTCTGAACTAGAACCTGGGGGAAGGCCGGCATGGTTCGGAATAAGGTATCTTTCATTGATATCACCAAAACAAGGAAGATAGGGTATCCTTACAGAGAGGTTGCAATAGAGACCATAGTAGACCAGCAGGTGTCTTTAAATAAAAAGCAGACAAAAGATTGCAAAATATCACTGTCAACTGCTGAGCAAGATGTAAATAGGAACAATAAACATAGTTTGAAATGTCTATATGCAAATGCCAGAAGCCTAAGAAATAAGATGAGAGAGTTAGAATATATTGCACCAAATGAAAAATTAGATGTAATAGGCATCTCTGAGACCTGGTGGGAGGAGGATAACCAGTGGGACAATGTCATACCGGGGTAGAAATTATATTGTAGTGATAGGGTGGATCAAATTGGTGGAGGGGTAGCATTGTATGTTAAGGAGGGCCTTGAATCAAATAGATTGAAAATTTTGCAGGAAACAAAACACATCTTGGAATCCCTATGGATTGCAATTCCATGTGTAAAGGGGAAAAGGATAGTGATAGGAGTGTACTACCGTCCGCCTACCCAGGATGAACAGACAGATGTAGAAATGTTATCAGAAATTAGGGAGGCTAACAAACTGGGCAACACTATAATAATGGGTGATTTCAATTACCCTGATATTGACTGGGTGAATGTAATATCAGGGCATGCTAGGGAGCTAAAATTTCTTGACAAAATTGAGGACAGCTTTATGAAGCAGCTGGCACAGGAGCCAAGAAGAGAAGGAAAAATTCTAGACCTAGTCCTTAGTACAGCGCATGAGGTGGGAAAATGTGGGATACAAATGTACCAAATAAATACATAAAAATAAATCTGGTGCCGCTTGATAACAGTGATCATATGATCAGATTTGATATTAGCTTTGAAGTAAGTATACACAGGAAATCCAATACATTGGTGTTTAACTTTCAAAAAGGAGACAATGATAAAATGAGAAGAACTATGAAAAAAAACTTAGAGGAGCAGTTGTGAAAGTCAAAAATTTACATTAGGCATGGATGCTGTTCAAAAATACCATCCTGGAAGCCCAGGCCAAATATTTTCCATGTATCATAAAAGGAGGGAGGAAGATCAAACGACAGCCAGCATGGTTAAAAAATGGAAGAAGGATCCAACTGTAAATAAGAAGAAACAGCATAGGGAATAGCAAGTCAAATGCACAGCGCTGATAAGGAAAGCAAAGAGGGACTTTGAAAAAAAATTGCGTTGGAGACAAAAACACAGTAAAATGTTTTTTTTTAGGTATATTAAAAGCAAGAAGCTTGCAAAAGAATCAATTGGACCACTAGATGATCAAGGGTAAAAGGGGCACTCAGGGAAGACAAGGCCATAGTGGAGAAAGATTTGGGAGAAACACCGGTGCCAGAAATGGTATTCAAAGCTAAGTCAGAGAAACTGAATGAATTCTCTATAAACCTGGAAGATGTAATGGCACAAATTAAAGAGCAGCAAATTGCCTGGACCAGGTGGTATTCATCCCAGATAGAACTGAAAAATGAACTTGCAGAACTATTGTTAGTAATTTGTCTTTAAAATCAAGCATGGTAGAGGAAGATTGGAGGGTGGCCAACCTAACACCGATTTTTTAAAAAGGTTCCAGAGGAAGGGATCGGGACCTCCTACTGGTTAGTTTAGATGCCGAAAAGGCGTTTGATAAAGTACAGTGGAGGTACCTATTCAAAGTATTGGATTACATAGGCGTGGGAGGATGGTTTCTAGATGCGGTAAAAATACTCTACAAGGACCCAGTAGCCAGAATTTTAGTCAATGACTCGAAATCCCCCCCGATTCAGATAAAAGCGGGCACGAGACAGGGGTGTCCCCTTTCCCCCTTTTTATTTCTGCTGTATTTGGAGCCTTTGTTGAGGACCATCGAGGTCGACCCGGATATTGAGGGAGTCCAATTGCCAAACCAGTTGGTAAAAACTTTGTCCTTTGCGGACGACATATTTTTGACCCTAACTGACCCCCATAATTCCTTAAATAGAGTCTTGGCAGCTATTGACGAGTTTGGGCTATACTCGGGACTCTCGCTGAATCTAAAGAAATCTTTTGCCTTGCCCTCAGCGGAGAGGATACGAGGGACCTGGGGGGACTCTTTTCCGCTTCAGTGGGTGCAGGAGGAGGTGATGTATCTGGGTGTGCGGATTCCAATTGACCTGGGCTCATTATACGAGAGAAACATGGTTCACTTAAAAAAGAGGGTGACACAATCGCTGGTGAATTGGCAGGATTTGCCCATTTCTCTGATGGGCAGGGTAGCACTCTACAATATGGTATTGTTTCCTGTCTGGATTTATGCTTACCAAACTCTGCCCATGTTCCTGACCTCCAAAGATGATAAATGGCTGAGGTCAAAATTAAATGTGTTTTTGTGGCAGGGAAAAAGGGCACGCATGACAATCAACAGGGCAATTCTCCCAAGAGCACAGGGCGGGTTGGGATTGATGGATCTACGTATGTTTTCGGTGGCTAGTGGTATGCGCCACATCTCAGATTGGTTTCGGGCCACTGAATATTTTTCCCTCACGGCTGCTGAGACGAGCTGGGTTGAACCGTTGCATTTCTCCAGCTGGCTGCATCAGGTGAGGGGGCAGAACCCAAATTTGGGTGTGGCGTCGGCCATACTCGGTCCCTTAAGGCAGACGTGGAGGTGGCTCTGTGGGTTTTTCACACTAAATAAATCGGTGTCCCCATTGCTGCCCATAAGAGGCAACCCGGAATTCCCAGTGGGAGACTCCTCGGGGACTTTTAGAGACTGGAGGGCCAAGGGTGTCACTTATTTGAGACATGTGGTGTCGGAGCAGGGAGGGATGAAAACTATGTCTGATATCAGTGGAGAATTCCACCTGGGAAAGAGGGATCCCTTTGCATTTATGCAGTTAAGCCATTATGTTAACTCATTACCTAAGAATGATTTGTCTGTAAAAGTTTGGGAGTGTTTAAATGCAATGTTGGCGCTTGAGGCACAGGGAAAGATTCCACTGAAGTACTTTCACTCACTCCTACGAGAGCACCTACAGTCCACAGATTTTACCCGGATGGCACAACAGTGGACGAAGGAACTGGCCTTTTCGGTGAACCCGGAGAGTATCAAAAATGTATTGAAGGGCACATACAAACTGACAGAAAATGCCTGCTGGTGGGAATTACAGTATAAGTTTCTGTTCCGTCTTCATGTGTCGCCAAGAAGAGCGTTCCGAGCTACCTTGCGAGACTCAGATGTATGCCCTAAATGTGGGAAAGACAATGCAAATTTGGGCCACATGTTTTGGAACTGTATATGTATTCAGAAGTTTTGGAAGTCACTGGCGCTGCAAACCTCCTCGATGTGGGGCACAAAGTGGCGCATTTCTCCAGGCCAACTGTTCGGTATCTACAATATGCGGGGAGCGGCCAGGACAGGCTCTCGAGGTTTTTTGCACAGAGCTGTGTTGATGGCAAAAAAACTAATTTTACAACTGTGGTTGACCCCAGACATTCCAACAGTATCGCATTGGCGATCAGCGATGATTTACATGTGCTCATTTGAACGTAGTGGAATTACGGATCTGGCAGGGACCAGGGGGGACAAATTCTGTTCTGTCTGGGCACCGTTCTGGGACACTTTAACTCCAGTGGCTCGTAGTAGAGTGTTGAATTCCTGAGGTTGAGGGGGGGGGGGGAGGGGGTAGGCGTTGGGGAGGGGCGGAAAGAGAGGGAGGAAAATGTTATAAAATGTTTAAATTGGCGGTTTGAACTGAATAAGGATATGTGTGGCACTGTTAACATTGTATAATGGATAAGAACAATATCCTGGTTGGTGCATTATATTCAATAAACATGAGATTTAAAAAAAAAAAAAAAAGGTTCCAGAGGTGATCCGGGAAATTATAGATCGGTGAGCCTGATGTTGATGCCAGACAAAATGGTAGAGACTATTATAAAGAACAAAATTACAGAGTATATTCAAAAGCACGGATTAATGAGACAAAGCCATCGTGGATTTAGTGAAGAGAAATCTTGCCTCACCAATCTATTACATTGCTTTGAAGAGGTGAACAAACATGTGGATAAAGGTGAGCCAGTCAATATTGTGTATCTGGATTTTTCAAAAGGCATTGACAAAGAACTCATGAAAGACTCCAGAGGAAATTGGAGAGTCATGGGATAGGAGGTGGTATATTATTGTGGATTAAAAACAGAGAGTATGGTTAAATAGTCAGTATTCTCAATGGAGAAGGGTAGATAGCGGGGTTCCCCAGGGGTATGTGCTGGGACCACTGCTTTTTAACATATTTATAAATGATCTAGAGATGGGAGTAACTAGTGAGGTAATTAAATTTGCTGACAACACAAAGTTATTCAAAGTTGTTAAATCACAAGAGGATTGTGAAAAATTACAAGAGGACCTTAAGAGACTGGGACACTGGGCAGCCAAATGGCGCAGATGATGTTTAATGTGAGCAAGTGCAAAGTGATGTATGTGGGAAACAGGAACCCGCTATAGCTACGTAATGCAAAGGTTCCACATTAAGGTTCACTGACCAGGAAAGGGATCTAGGCGTCATCATTGACGATGAGTTGAAACCCTCTGCTCAGTGTGTGGTGGCGGCTAAGAAAGCAAATAGAATGCTAGATACTATTAGGAAAGGAATGGAAAACAAAAATGAGGACATTATAATGCCTTTGTATTGCTCCATGGTGCAACTGCACCTCGAATGCTGTGTGCTATTCTGGTCACCGCATCTCAAAAAAGATATAGTGGAATTAAAAAAGGTACAGAGAAGGGCGACGAAAATTATAAAAGGGATGAGATGATTTCCCTATGAGGAAAAGGTAAAGTGGCTGGGGCTCTTCAGCTTGGAGAAGAGATGGCTGATTGGAGATATGATAGAGGTCTATAAAATAATGAGTGGAGCGGAACAGGTAGACATGAATCACTTGTTCACTCTTTCCAAAAATACTAGGACTAGGGGGCATGTGATGAAGCTACAAAGTAGAAAATTTAAAACAAATCAGAGAAAATTCACTCAACGTGTAATTACACTCTGGAATTCTTTGCCAGAGAATGTAGTAAAAGCAGTTAGCTTAGCAGGGTTTTAAAAAGGTTTAGATGGCTTCCAAAAAAAAAAAGTCCACAGACCATTATTAAAATGGACTTGGGGAAAATCCACTGCTTATTTCTGGGATAAGCAGCACAAAATGTATTGAACTTTTTGGGGATCTTGCCAGGTATTTGTGACCTGGATTGGCCACTGTTGGAAACAGGATGCTGGATTGATGGACCTTTGGTCTTTCCCAGTATGGTAATACTTATGTACCCACACACAATCTACAGACACACACTACGTGCAGCTAACAATCATCTCACAGTTCTCTCTACACAATATCTACAGACACACACACAATGTATATACAATGCAGCTAATAGTAATCTCTCTTTCTCTCTCATATATATATATATTATATATATATATATATATATATTGTAACCAGGTCACCCTTCCAGGTGAGAGCCGGGGTCGACCCTGCTTAGCTTGGCTAGCTTTTCCCCGGTATGAGCTGCAACCACGGCCTTGCTGCACTGCTTGTCCTAGTTAACTGCTGCCCAGCTGACCTGCAACCAGGATCAGCTCACGACTGGGACACACAAAACTCCAGCAGTCTTATAGTTCTTGAAAACCACAGGTCTTTATTCTCTCAGCATCTTTTAATACAGCTTTAATCTTCAAGCAGTTTCTTCATCAAGAATGCAAGAGTCAGTTCAGTTTTTTTCACATTCAGCTTATTAACACAGTCCAATCTTAACTCAGAATATCACACCCAGCAAACCTTTGTCTTGCTCCCCATTGTAGCCTCCCCTCATCAGCACTATCTTCTACCCTTAGATAGTTTATGGGTTAGCTTCTTCCACCAGTGGCTTCCCCACTGGATTATCTTATCCTCTCCAAGTATGCACAGCTTGGGCCACACTCCCGCCACCAAAGCCTTTACCTTTCTTGAGGAAGTTTGAGCAAACCCTCCAACCTCCATGCACTCCTCCTTACCTTCTCCTTCTACCTCCTCTTTATTCCACTCCATCTCCTCCTCCCCAAGCTCCCCCAGCTGTTCCCCATCTCCAGGATCAGACCTCATCTCCCAATCAGTCACTCCACCCTCCCCCTCCTGGGAGTTCAGCTGACCCTGCACTGGCTTCTGGGAAGTGTAGTTTTTCTCCTGTATTACCGCTTTCCCTGGCCGTTTGATCCCTAGAGGGCGCCCTGTTCTCCTAGCTGGGCTGAATGAACGGGGATGATGCCGGCTGAAAGACCCACTATCCCCTTTCCCTCGCACCAGCCCTCCAGAGTGCTCACACACCCCCCTGCTCAAACGATTGCCAGTCTTCTCCTGGCCTGTACTGGCAATTCGCGAAAGAACATCTGCGTTTGTCAGAAATTTGCCTGATCTATGCTCCACCTTGAATTGATAGGGCTGTAAAGCCAGATACCACCTTGTGAGACGACCATTACTATTTTTCATCTGGCCCAACCACCTCAAAGGCGCATGATCCGTAACCAGAGTAAATTTCCGACCATCTAAATAGTAATGGCACATCTGCACGGCCCATTTTATCGCTAAACATTCTCTCTCTATGGTTGAGTACCTGACCTCATGGGGGAGCAGTTTCCGGCTCAGGTACATCAGGGGATGTTCCTGCCCCTCGTGTACCTGAGACAACACGGCCCCCAAACCTACCCCCGAGGCATCAGCTTGCAGTACAAAGGGCTTATCAAAATCCACGGCTCGCAGCAGGGGTTCCTGACACAGGGCCACTCTCAACTCATTGAACACCCGCAGCCCTTCCTCCTCCCATCGTAGACTGTTGGGGGACCCCTTCTGAAGTTTATTAGTGAGGGGTGTAGCAATGGAGGCAAAGTGGGGTATGAACCTCCTATAATACCCCACTAGGCCCAAAAAGCTCCTTAACTGCTTCTTATTTTTGGGGTATGGAAAGTCCTGGATACTCGCTACCTTATCCCAGAGCGGAGTTATTTGACCATTCCCCACCCAGTATCCCAAATATTTAACCTTCTCCTGCCCAAAACAACACTTTTGCGGGTTCAAAGTCAAACCTGCTTGACGGAAAGCCTCTAATACTGCCCTCACCCTTATAATATGCGAGGGCCAATCCTCACTCTGAATGATAACATCGTCCAGGTAAGCCGCCGCATATTGCTGATGCGGTCTTAACACCTGATCTAACAACCGCTGGCAGGAAGCTGCCGCTGAATTAAGACCAAACGGCATGCGTTTAAATTGATAGAGCCCCATGGGTGTAGAGAAAGCTGTCTTAGGCTTGGCCTCCTGAGTCAGAGGGATCTGCCAATACCCTTTTGTCAAGTCCAGGGTGGACAGATATCGTGCAGTACCCAAGCGATCCAAAAGCTCATCAATACGTGGCATCGGATAGGCGTCGGCATCAGAGAGCGCATTAACTTGCCTAAAGTCGATGCAAAACCGCCACGTACCATCGGACTTGGGCACTAACACCACAGGACTCGACCAGGGACTGACAGATTCCTCAATGACCCCAAAATCCAGCATCTCCTGTACCTGTCGGACCACCTCTTGTTTCTTTGGGGGTGAGAGACGGTAAGGTCTCTGTCTGACCACCCGGCCCGGCTCCGAGATGATATCATGCATGATAAGGTGAGTTTCCCCTGGGCAAGGAGTCAGGACATCCCGAAACTCCTCCACCAGTGCCTGAACCTCTTTCTGCTGACTCCCTGGCAATGTAGTAGCAATCTGCGGTTCTCCTGCCTTAAATATCTCCGTGATCTGTGGTCCTAATTCTTCCTCAGCTTCTATCTTAGACTGACCAAATAGTCCCCTTCTCTCCTGCCAAGGTTTAAGCACATTAATATGATAGGTCTGCTCCCGGCCTTGCTCATTCCTTACTAAGTAGGTGACTGGACCTAACTTCTTTTCTATGACAGCAGGACCCCTCCAGCGTCCTGTGAACTTATGAGGTGAGTCTGAAACCATGATCAAGACTTTGTCCCCCACCTCCAATGCCCTCTCCACCCCTTTCCGGTCATAATAGGCTTTCTGGTAATCCTGACTCCTCTCCCAGTGTTGCTGAGCCCCGCGGCTCAATTTATGCAACCGTTCCTTCAGCTTCACTAGATAGTTCACTACATCCCGATCCTCCTCTTCCGGAGGAACCCACTGCTCCCTTAACACATCCAACACTCCCCGGGGTGATCTCCCATACATCAATTCAAATGGTGATACGCCCAGAGAGGCCTGAACATTCTCCCTACACACATACAAAACAAATGGTAACAATAGATCCCATTCCTCATGGGAGGAACCTAACCCTTTCCTCAACAACATTTTCAAGGTTTTATTGAATCTCTCCACCAGGCCATTAGTCTGAGGATGGTAAGCTGCGGTCCGAATATGCTGTATCCCGAAAGCCTCCCACACCTGGGCCAGGGTTCGTGACATGAAATTGGTCCCCCGATCGGTAATCATTTCCCTAGGAAACCCCACCTCACAAAAGATCCGAATTAGCTGGGCCGCAATAACTTTCGCTGAGGTGGTACGAAGCGGCACGGCCCAGGGATACCTTGTGGCCATATCCATGATCACTAGAATATAGGAATACCCCCTTCGGGACTTATCAATGGGCCCGATCATATCCATTGCCATACGGGTAATAGGAGTCCCTATACGGGGAAGGGGTTGTAGGGGCACTCTGTTCGGTATTTGCTCTGATACCCTCTGACACTGACTACAGGAGCTGCAAAATTGTTCCACCTCTTTATACACCCCGGGCCAGTAAATCTGTTTAATACCTGCCGGAGAGTATTCTGAGCCCCCTTGTGACCCCCTAAGATATGATCATGAGATACCCGTAACACCAGGTCCCTAAACCCCCTCGGTACTACTAACTGCTTCTGAGGTTCCTTCCCCCCTTCTAAACAGGACAGCCGATATAGCAACCCCTTGTCACTAACAAACCGAGGGAAGCTGGTTTCTCCCTCTTGATCTACCCGCTCCCACGCATATTGCAATGTCTGGTCATCTTTTTGCTCTTTGGGAAAATCAGGGAATCTCTCTAACACCTGTGCCGTATCCCCTGGGAACCTCCCCTGATGAAGGAGCTCTTGACAATGCTGCCGCCTTTGCTCCTGACCTCGTTTCTTTTGCTGAGAGCCTTTCCTTGTCTTCCCCGGCCTTCCCATAACCTCTCCCTGGAATGGAAATACTTGTGCCAGGGACAGTTCCTGCTCCTTTCCCTGCCTCTCCTGGGCCCGGGTAGATACCAAGGCTTGCTTACCCCCAAGGCAGTATGTGAATGGAGCCCAATCCCTTCCTAAAATGAGATCCTGAGGAAGCCTAGGAAGTACAGCCACCCACACCCACTGAAGGCCCTCCTGGTCCTGTATGTCTACTAGCCGGACTGGATACCTTGAGGAGGCCCCGTGTATGCACTGAATAGCCACAGACCGGTCTCTCTTCCTACCCTGCTGACCCCCTTTCCGGGCAATCTGCCCCCACAACTTCTGGGAGCACATTGTCTGGTCCGCTCCTGAGTCCAAAAGTCCTTCCACCGGGACCCCTCCTATCTTAACCCAATGCGTAAACTGGGGTTCCTTAGAGGGGGTTACCTGAGATATGAGCCCCAACTTGGCCCTACAGTCCCTCCTCAGATGTCCCGACTTCCCACATCGGTAGCACACTCTATCATCCTCCTTAGGCCCTTCCTCCCTCCACCCAGATCCTTTGAACATTTTACCCCGACCACCCCGCCAGACATCCTCTCCCCCCTTGGAGTATTGTGACTCCAGGAAGTATTCAAAGCCTTTGATAGCTTCTTCCAGAGTCTCACATCCCTTCCTGATCAAATTAACCCGGATACTCTCCGGTAGAGCCTCTAAAAACTGCTCCAGCACCAGATCCTGCAATAACTGGGTCACTGCCCTCTTATCAGGCTCTAACCATTTGATAGCCAAGTCCATCAGCTTCTGGGCCAAGGCCTTCGGAGTCTCCCCCTCCCTCCACCTCCAACTCCGGAAGCGCCTGCGATAAGTTTGTCTGCTTACCCCATACCGGTCCAAAATAGCCGTTTTCAGCTTTGGTAATCCACCACGTCCCCTGGCAACAGGCTCCGAAAAGCTGCCAGGGCTTCCCCGGACAGGGCGGGAGCCAGTCTGATGGTCCATTGTTCTTGAGGCCAGGCAGCCGCCAATGCTACCCGCTCAAAAGTCCCCAGATAATCCTCAATGTCGTCCTGCTCTGTTAATTTGCCCCAAGGCAGCCAATTAACCCGTCCAGGCTCCAGGCTTCCAGGCACAGCTCCAGTGACTGTAGCCTCCAATGAGGTGCTCTCTTTCCTCGGTAGGGGTACTGCCCGTAACAATTCCTGCACCACCTCCAGCACCGGTTGTATCTGTGCTCGAGAAGCAGCCAAGGAATCCTCTAGAAGTCTCTGAGCCATTTCCTGCTGCTTTGGAACTGGTGGGCCATAAAAGACAGCAGCTCCTTCGACTCCATGTCGCCTTAGCCACCGGTACCTGAGAGAAAGGGAACAACAAAGAACACTCTCCAAGTGCGGTATTACACAGCTCTGGCCCTCTATATCCCCCCTCCTCCTGGTTACCCGAGTCCCGTATATGCTTACCGGAACTCGGAGCAATGCACGCTTCTTTTGCCGGCGGGTTGTTCAGACCATCCCACCACTGCCACCATTCTGTAACCAGGTCACCCTTCCAGGTGAGAGCCGGGGTCGACCCTGCTTAGCTTGGCTAGCTTTTCCCCGGTATGAGCTGCAACCACGGCCTTGCTGCACTGCTTGTCCTAGTTAACTGCTGCCCAGCTGACCTGCAACCAGGATCAGCTCACGACTGGGACACACAAAACTCCAGCAGTCTTATAGTTCTTGAAAACCACAGGTCTTTATTCTCTCAGCATCTTTTAATACAGCTTTAATCTTCAAGCAGTTTCTTCATCAAGAATGCAAGAGTCAGTTCAGTTTTTTTCACATTCAGCTTATTAACACAGTCCAATCTTAACTCAGAATATCACACCCAGCAAACCTTTGTCTTGCTCCCCATTGTAGCCTCCCCTCATCAGCACTATCTTCTACCCTTAGATAGTTTATGGGTTAGCTTCTTCCACCAGTGGCTTCCCCACTGGATTATCTTATCCTCTCCAAGTATGCACAGCTTGGGCCACACTCCCGCCACCAAAGCCTTTACCTTTCTTGAGGAAGTTTGAGCAAACCCTCCAACCTCCATGCACTCCTCCTTACCTTCTCCTTCTACCTCCTCTTTATTCCACTCCATCTCCTCCTCCCCAAGCTCCCCCAGCTGTTCCCCATCTCCAGGATCAGACCTCATCTCCCAATCAGTCACTCCACCCTCCCCCTCCTGGGAGTTCAGCTGACCCTGCACTGGCTTCTGGGAAGTGTAGTTTTTCTCCTGTATTACCGCTTTCCCTGGCCGTTTGATCCCTAGAGGGCGCCCTGTTCTCCTAGCTGGGCTGAATGAACGGGGATGATGCCGGCTGAAAGACCCACTATCCCCTTTCCCTCGCACCAGCCCTCCAGAGTGCTCACAATATATATATATATATATATATATATATACACACACACACACACACACAAAATATAGACACACACAGTGTAGAAGCTCACAGCTCACTGTGTGAGTGTGCAAATTTTCACTGTGTGTATATAGATATATATTTGTGTGTGTGTGTATACATGCAAATGTTTACTGTGTGTATATAGGGGGGTGTGTCTAATTTTTTTTTACTGTGGGTATATATTTTGTGTGTGTATGTATATTGGTGGGTGGGTGTATATATTGATGTGTTTATGTGTAATTTTTTACTGTGTGAATATAATGGTGTGTGTGTGTGCACGTACACATATATGTGTATATTCTCTCTCTCCTCAGTCTCTCCTCTGTCCCCAGCTTCAGTATCTGACATTAATTTGTTTCTATTTATATTTCACTCCCTGTTTCCAGGGGAAACTAATGATCTTCTGACGTCAATGGAGGTCACTGAGGCACTGGCGGAGCTACAGAGCCGGGCGATAGGGTGAGATGGGGTGGGGGGGGGGGCTGTACTTAAAAGTAAAATGGCAGAGAACAGAGCATCATTCTCCCCCAACCCCCACCTCTCATCTCCAGTCTCCTCCTGAGTCTGCTCTCGGTGAAAATCCTTTTCCTACACACAGACAGCAAGAGTCACCCCTGACAATCCAACCCTCCCCTCCTCATTCCCTCACCCTGGGGCTTCAAACCCTCAACCCCCCCCCCCCCTTCTACCAGGTTAACCATTAACAGGTACCTGGAAGAGTCTGCTGACTTGTAAACCAATGAATCCATCCTTCAAAAGGCAGCTTCTCCCAGCATTGCACTTCCTGACTCTGTATCCATGTCAGATAGAAACACTGTGCATTACATAATCTTGGAAATGTGTGTAAAGGGGGCTGATGGGGCCACATGTTATTTAACATTCTATAGCCCACGCTATCTGAAATTCTATGCAGTTTACAACCAAAACATACATATCACACAAAACAACATCCAAATTAGAATTACAATGGCCAGAAATTAAACCAAAGAGATGTGCTTAAGCCAAGGCTCCGAAATTCATGTTTAGTAAGAAAGACACAGCTCTCTGATAGGCTATTTCTGGAACATGTACAACAATGCAATAAATACAAGGAAAACAAAAGCCGGAAGAAACAATATTGCACGTGAAATAAACACTTTCCAGACCACCTCAAGCACCTTCCACCAGAATGGCAGACACAACAGAGGAAAACACAGGCAAACCAGAAGTCTGGCTTCTTTCTACTGTCTGTCTCAAATACATTTACATGTGTTAAATGTGAGGCATGCGCATGTCTGTAATTGTGAGATGTGTGCACATGTGTGTGTGAGGAAGGGAATGGCAGGAGTGGGGTACTGATGTGTGTATGTGTGCACGATTCTGAAGTGTGTGCAAATGTAAGATATGTGCATGTGTGTGATTGTGAGATGTGTGTGTGTGGAAGGGAAGGATAGGAGCAGTGGCACTGGGTGAGCAAGTGTGTAATTGTGAGGTGTGTGCATGTGTGTATGCGTGGAAGGGAAGGGCAGGAGCAGAGGCACTGAGGTGTGTGCGTGCGTGTGTGATTGTGAGACACGTTCACATGTGCGATTGCGAGATGCATGCATGTGCGGAAGGGAAAGGCAAGCGTGGGGGTACGAGTATATCTCAAATTGGGTGTCTTACTTGTGAATAAAGGCACACACAAGATCACCTAATTCCTATTTATAGACACCAACTCTACATCCAAATGTCTCAAGCACCTCTATAACCACTAACACCAGCAAGGCTACTGCCCACACATCTGGCCTTCTGGCTGCTACCCGACCACCACTAGCCTGCTGCACCCATCCAGGGAGTCTGCAATCCGCTCTTCCAGAGAATTACACTTATTTCTCAGTTCATTCTTAACCATTCATTCTGCAGCTTCATTGATCCTTGTTCACTCATCTGAATGGGGCAATTCATTCACTTTAAAAATCTGCCACTAGGTCATGTTTCTGCTAACTTCTCACATGTTTGCACCTAAATTCCTCTGTTCTTATCCCAGACTTTACTCCTCACACCTAAGACTCCCCTGTGCTTATCCCAGACTTCCATAAAGTCTGTTGCTGTTTTCGTATTGTCATCTGCTGCTGGGGGGGGGGGGGGGGGGGGGGGGGGGGAGACAGTGTAGACATTCATTATCCTTTCCATAAAAGCTTCTTTTCATGTTGTTCAGTCTACTCTCCAGAGCCTCAGATCATGATCCTTTGATCTAGACTTTCCTTACATTGTAAGTAGAGGAGTGTGGTAGCTAGCTAGCACATTTGCTTATTTCCGATCTGACGAAGAAGGGCAACCTTCGAAAGCTAATCAAGAAATGTATTAAGTTATGTCCAATAAAAAAGGTATCATCTTATTTTCTTTTCCATGTTTATTTTGTTTGATTTCTATTGATATCCTTTACATTGAAAATCATTTTCTCTCCTATTTCAGACACGTCTGTCATGTCTCTCCTCTAGGGTGTACAGGCTGTCCCCTTGTTTCACAAGGCATTTGGTTTAGGGTTAGCTGTGGTACCATCTTATCTTAGTGAGTGTCTGGCTGATTGCTGTAGCTCTCTCATCTTCCCTGTAGCATGTCATGTCACATATGAAGGTTGGGGGGGGGGGGCAGCCAGCTGTCCACATGCCTAAGAGCAGTCAGTGGTATAAATCCACTGCTACCCTTGTCTCCTCTGAAAAGGTTTCCAGTGCAGACCTGTCATCATTTTGGTCGCCCCTCTCTGGCCTCTATATGTCCTGAATACACAGCCTCTAGAACTGAATGCAGTACTCCAGATAAGATTTCACCAGTAACCAGCAAGCTGGCATGGTAACCTCTGTTTCTACTAGTGACACCCCAGTACCACCATTACACTACCTTAAAATAATCAAAATTATTTCCAGCCCAAGGCCTCTCTCCCACTTTGTAGCTTTAGCAATTTGTCCTTCTGTTTCGCATTCCCCTCTTGAATTTCTGTGCTCCAAACCTGTAACTGCATTTTTTTTCATGTTCTGCAACATTATTTTTGTAAAGTGACAACCTGAAAAATGGCATCCTCGGGGGCAAGTTGCATCATCTCTCTGCCTGTGACCCTGGAGCAGATGTTTTTCCTCCTTTCAGCTATGTGAATTTTTTCCTTCCTCAATTTGAATTTCATCCCATCATCTACCTGGCAGGAAACAAGAGTGGAACTTCGTGAGAGGGTAGGAGGTAGCAAGGGAGAGACTGGATACTCTACGAAACATAGGAAATACTCCGAAAACTAACGTGTAGATTTTGTACAGAAGAGCTGGAAACATTTTGTAACTGGCTGCAAAACTATGATGGGAGGATTATATTCCTAAAGGCACAATCAGATGCCACATCTTATCCACTAGAAACTTTGCAAGCGTTGCTTACTGGAAAAGCATTGGAGTCATGGTCATAAGAGAATTAAGGAAAATGAAAAGGTTGTGATCACCTGCGACATTACAACTCCAACAGTTATAAAGTTTGATGCAAGAAAACAAGACATTGAGCTAAAGGAGGAAACACAGAACAGCACTGATTTCAGAGGTGTCAGGTCCTACTGATTGTTCTGTGCATCCAGCAGGAGAAAGAGAAATGCAGTCGGAGACCAAAATAATGTGGCAGAAAAATACAGAACCAGACTTATGTAAAAGCTATTTTCATGGTATCTTGAGAAATTGCCTATACACGTTAGATCTCTTAGCAACTACTGCAAAACTTAGCAGTAAATTTGAAAGGCTGAGATCATTTTCCACATACCCTGGCTTAGGAGTAAGGTTCATTACTATCATGGTATAAGCAAAACTAACCCATTTTGAGACATGGCCCCAGAATGGATTCCACCAGGTTTCTAGTCCAGCCCCCCCCCCCCCCCCCCACACACACACACACAACTCAGGAGCCTCCTAGGCAGGACAGTATCAAAAGTTGTGCTGAAATCCCAGAACACCGCATGCAAACGGTCTGCCTCTGATCTTACCCTTTGATTTCCCAATCAAAATTTAAAAAGTCAACCTTATTCATTTCACATGATCTATCTGGGATCCTACAATCTGCTAGACTGTATATGTTTCGCTATATTTTCTTACAGAACACTGCACCGCAAGAGGAGAACCCATGACAAATAATGAATTAATAATTTCTTACAACAGACATCCAATGAAATGTTAAAACGCATCAGCTAAAATCAAACATGGCCACGTTTCGGCTTCTGCCTGCCTCGGGGTAAAATACAGATAAAAGAGATTAGAAACATACAGATGTAACGAGAAACACTCACAATCTGACGGAATATCAACTCAATAATTGATACATACGGACAAAACTTTGTGGATTCCTCAGCGGTGAGGAAACTTGTGTAAGGTCTGATGTACTGAATAGCCTTATCCTTGTCACTTTCTCAGTGTTTTACCCCGATTCAGGCGGAAGCAGCTGACGCGTTTTAACATTTCATCTGATGTATTTTATACTAAACTTTATGCTTGAAGTGATTATTTTATTCGTTTATCTTAACTTTTCCTCTCGCTCTCGTACACGCTGTGTGCGATTTGATTGCCTCACTTTTTTTCGTCCGGTGTGTAATAAATCATCTATCGCTTTGTCTCGATTTTATACAGATTACCTTCTAGACCATTTCAAACAAGAGTTGTAAATTAAACGGGCAGGATGTAAATACCCGCCCACACATTTATACGCACAGACAGACCCGCAGGCATTCACAAATGCAGAGATATAGGGATCTGGATACACATTCACACATATATACAATCGCAGACCTTTTCCCCAACCATCGAAGAGTGGTCTTGACTATGATTATTGCTTTGGGTTGAGCCCTGAGCAACGCTGTCCCTGGTGCTGAACTTCAACCCGACCAGATTCAGCACTTTTCAGCCCGTTCTCGTCTCAGATCTCCATCAAATAAGTTTAGGTGTATGAAGGGCCAATGTACCCCCCCACCCCGAGCTGAGACCCCAACACCTGTCTCCCAGAGCCCTAGATCGGACACCCCGAGAGTCGGCCGGCCAGCAAGATTTCCCCAATTCATCTCGGTCCAAGGAGCGAGAAAGTGAATTAAAGCCTAGGTCTGGGCAGGCTGCTGCTCCCGGACCCATGAAAGCCAGTTCTTTCTGTGCAGGATAAATAATTATTAGAGGACCCGCATCCGTGTACAGAGATCATTCGTTAGAGCTAGGAACCAACTATTTCCCTGTGAAAAAGAGGGAAACCGTAGATTAGACGAACGAATGAAGGAAAACAGAGATTCAGGAATTCAGGTATTGAATGAATGAAGCATGGCATTAGTATGAATGGAGGAAGGAATCCATGTGAAAGAGAAGGGGAAGAAGTGAATTCCGCCCTGCCTGAGTGTCAGAAACAGACATTTCGGAGCCGTTTATCTAGTACGGACTGTATAGAACCACAGTACAGATCTGACCCATTGCCAAGTCAGAAGAGGGTGGAAACCGTGGCAAATGAAGGCAGAGAAGAACTGACCCGTCCTGCAAATGGCATTAAGGCTTGAGGTAAGAAACCTCGTCGAGGGCTCCTCCTTCTAATTCGCCTCTCAGATCTAAAAATAGACCTGCAAAGGACCAGGCTAGCGGCTCAGATCTTCGGCTGGCCCGGTTTTGGTAAGAAAGTTCAGAGGCGAGATGCCCTTCCCTTGATTAAAAGAACCTGGAGCCTATTTCCCCCCGGCAAAAGTATTCTGAGAAGCCAGGTTAAGCTTTTATTTAGAGAGAAAATCCCTCTAAATAAACTGATCATTGCTTTTCCCTCGTAATATTTCCGTAGGTGAGGGGGGGGGGGCATTGACAGCAGAAACAATATGGAGTTGACGTGAATGGGAAAGGCGAGATCCTGCATTGCGACTGTCTCCGGAAAATTCGGGAGCCTTGGAAATGGCTTTAGGTAGTTGCAGAATAAAAGTAGCAGTCGAAAGAGACAGCTTGGATCCCTGGCAGTGCTTCAGTCTCACCCCTGAGACCTGGGTAGCAGCAGCCCAGGCAGAGGAGAGGAGAGGAGAGGAGAGGAGGGGAGGGGAGGGGAGGGGGAGCTGTCCATGGGCTGAGTGCTGAAATGAGAGTCGTGACTGGGCTGGGCTGGAGTTTCCCTCCCACTTCGTGACTTTCACAGAGCTCGGCTGCTCCTTTTCTGTGGCTAAGGAGCTGTTGCACTTCTGAGTTGAGTCGTTTTGGCGTTTCGGAATCCAGTGAGTGTTAAACGAAAAGAATTGACAAGATCACCGGTCTCAGCTCCGGGTAAGTGACAAGAAGGTTTCTTTAATAATAATAATAACAACAACAACATTTGCAGGGTTTTTATCAAGTAAATTCTCACCGAACAGAGGGGATATTAACACAGAGTGAAACCCTCCTTGCACGAATTATCAGAGGATAGTAGAGTTTCGGAAACTTTATCTTAGACACATTTACAAACACCAGGGAAAAAAAACCCGGCATCTTTACACTGTGTATATTTAACTCTCCTCTGTAACGTAACGCTAAGAAAATCATAGTTTCTGTTCATAAAAAAAAAGTATTCCTCGATTCCGATAGAAAGAGAAGCCTAGAAAGTTAGCATAATGGTATCACGATAAAACGCCAGTCACGCACCACAATACACCACAAACTAAACGCACATGCAGTGCATTTCAATCACAGTCGCTTCCTGTCACATCTCATCTGCTGGACAATGTGTTTGGTGGCTGAAGGAATACCGACTGAAAGCAGACCCAGTGCACATGAAGCCCACCCGTGTGTGCAGGAGGCGAGAAGGGATTCCTACAGGAAGGCTGGGAAGGAGAGGCTTCTCTCGAGACTTTTTTTTTTTGCCAGGTCTTTCAATGTCAACTTGCTCTTCTTAACTGTACAGCCAGCCTCGGCTGTGTCCAAGAAGCTCTCATAATATGAGTAAGGGGCACTGCTACCTTCCCCCTTTGCAATAGGACCTGTGGCTTATCTCATAATTCTGACCTCTAAGGGAGACCGGACACCAGAGCAGATGACTAACAGGAGAGAAGAGGGAAACCTGCAAGTCTTGCAGTAATGGGTGACTGTGGCAGTGTTGCAGTAAAGGGTCCAGGGATGGGAAGGGTGACTGTGGCAATGTTGCAGTAACGGGCTGAGGGTTGATGCCTGTCTGTGTGGCTGGAGCAATGTGCAAGCGTTGGCTTATATTTATTGCTTGCTTCAGGGTGGAGGTTACGTCTGCCGGAGAAGAGGCTGAGGAGAAACATACTGATGAGTCTAAACAGCAGTTTCCCTAAACCGAATGCTTGCACACTGAACAGGGGGCTGCAGGCAGCGGATCTCTCGGTGAAGATTAGGAAAACCCAAAATGGTACAAGACCTGCCTAGGCTGAAGAGAGGAAAGCAATGAACACTGATGGTCCTCCACAGATCTTTTTGCGGTCTGGGCTTTCTGGGTCTATAAAATCCGTATCAGAAAGCCCTTACCCCAAAAAGCATCTGAAGAGGGACAATTGCAGCACAGGAGCAAGACTGGCACCATCTGAAGAGTTATGTTTGCAGGTCCAACACTATCCTGTCCTCCCTCCAGCCCCACACCTCAAGAAAAGCACCTGAAAGAAGGGGGTGGGGTCTGACCCAGAAAACACAGACACACACACATGCCACAGGACAACTCTGCCTGTCTCTGGTACTTCTCTGGCATTTAGGTGCCCAAACATTGCTACCTTTAGACAGCAAACAATGTATAGACTTCCCTTTCTTCCCCTGCCCCAACCCACCAAGAAGCCCACGCTTAAAATGAGGCTCATTTTCAAAGCACATAGATGTGCAACTTTGTAAGACTATAATGCTTTGAAAATGAGCAGCAGAATTAGCTGAAGAAAATGACTAAATTCGAATTTCTTCAACCCATTTGGTCATTTTTAAAGCAAAGCAAAAACCCATCACCTCCAGCATTGGAAAGAAGTTTGAGAAGTTAGGATTTGAATTCTGAATTGAATTTTAGCCTCTTTAAGAAACAAAATATATAAGTTGCAGCAGGATCCTTTCTGTTAGGAAACAGTTCCAAAGCTGTGAAACGGGTCCAAGGAAGTCCAGACAGACTGTGGCTGCTTTTCCATATTCCCAACCTTTCCACCAAGAAGTAGCATTTTCATACAACTGAAGATCTCCAGGACCTGTCCAATCCAGTGTCATCTGGGCTTCAGCAGTCGAAACTCCTGTCTAGCATTCATAAGTCCACAGCAGACTCCACTGGGTCACTGTCCAGAACAAACCCAAGCACCTCCTCAGTCGGGCTCAAAGATCCATAAGAGTCACTGTGCATCTCTCCAATATACCCGGGGCCTCCGAGGTGCCGTCTCTCCAGTATCCCCAGAGCTCTCTCTCTCTCCAGTATGCCTGGGTCTCTGAGGTGCCCTCTCTCCAGTATGCCCGGGGTCTCCGAGGCACCATCTCTCCGGTATGCCCAGAGCAGTCTCTCCAATATGCCCGGGGCCTCTGAGGCACCATCTCTCCAGTATGCCCAAAGTTGTCTCTCCAATATGCCCAGGACCTCCGAGGCACCGTCTCTCCGGTATGCCCAGAGCAGTCTCTCCAATATGCCCGGGGTCTCCGAGGCACCATCTCTCCAGTATGCCCAAAGTTGTCTCTCCAATATGCCCAGGACCTCCGAGGACCCGTCTCTCCAGTATGCCCAGTACCTCCGAGGCAGCCACCGTCTCTCCAGTATGCCCAGAGCTCTCTCTCCAGTATGCCCTGGGTCTCTGAGGAGCTCTCTTCTCTCTCCAGATTGCCCTGGGTCTCTGAGGTGCCCTCTCTCCAGTATGCCCGGGGCCTCCGAGGCACCATCTCTCCAGTATGCCCAAAGTTGTCTCTCCAAGATGCCCAGGACCTCCGAGGCACCATCTCTCCAGTATGCCCAGAGCTGTCTTTCCAATATGCCCGGGGCCTCCGAGGCACTGGCCGGGTACCGATCCCATCCCCTCCCCGAGGCTGGGTGATGACCCTGTTCAGGATTTGCTGCATAATAAACCCTTAGTTCCTGGAGACCCTGTATATTATTTTCAAACACTAGGTCATCCCTCATTTTCAGAAATACAAAAGTAACTTTCATTTTCTTTAAAATAGCAATAACCAGTGCATCTCGATAGATTGTCTTCTTGGGAACTGAGGATAACAAAGAATGGGAGAAACAAGACGGCAGATGTCAGGAAGAATTTCTGAAAGGTTCGCAAATTCTTTAATAAAACCCAGAAAAAGGGAAGCGAGCCTCATTTCATCGCTGTAAGGCCAGCGGGAAGCACAGTGCTGAAGCCTCCTGACTCCCTTATTTCTACATTTATATGTTAGGGATGGTCAAGGGGGTCAGAGCTCCAAATTGAGAAATTATGAGCAATTGTCTTGCGTCCTGAGGCGCAATGTTCTGGCAGACCTTGGTTCCTTTGTTACTCTGCATTAAGGGACAGGTCGGAGCAGTGATCTATTCCGGTTTTCTTCTTTTACACACAGTGAATGAGGTCATAGGATGGGGTAACACAGAGAAGAAACTGTACATTAACCCCACCCACCTATTCATTCCAAGAAACACCTCATTCCTGTCCTCCCCATCTATTAGAAGCACCTCATTTGTGCCCTAAAGCACCTTTGGATTCCAAGAAGCACCTCATTCTCCCCACACAGCAGTACCCCCTCCACCTATTTACTAGAAGCACCTCATTCCTGTCCCGCAGCACACTCCAGCACCCCTCCCCACCTTTTCATTACAAGCACCACACTCCTGCCCCACAGCACCCATGCACAGAGCCACAACCAGGCCAAAACTTGAAAGCTTTTTAATGGAATCACTGTTTCTATAGATAGTGATTAAACATTAGATGATTTGGAGATGAGACAGCTGAGGGAGATATGATAGAACTAGGGGGCACACAATGAAGATACAAAGTAGTAAATTTAAAACAAATCAGAGAAATATTTCTTCACTCAATGTGTAATTAAACTCTGGAATTCCTTGCCAGAGAATATGGTAAAAAGGAGTTAGCTTAGTAGAGTTTTAAAAGTTTGCGTCCTAAAAGAAAAGTCCATAAGCCATTATTAAGATGGATAAACTCTATATTACTGTTTTGGGATCTTGCCAGGTACTTGTAACCTGGATTGGCCACTGTTGGAAACAGGGCTACTGGGCTTGATGGACCTTCAGTCTGTCCCAGTCTGGCACACTTATGTTATGTTTATTATGACTTAATTATATTGTTCACAATCCAAAGCTGAATAGGAGGTGCAGCAATATAAATCTAAGATTTAAATACAAAATCCCCCACCTATATCTCCATTACAAGCACTGAAAACACAGCTTGTGCAATGCACTTCACTCCTGCCCTGAGCAAATCCATCTGGATCTCTATTACCAGGATGCAAATTACCTCATTCCTGCCTGGTGCTACTTTTTATGCTACCTCAGTCCCGAGACACTTCACTGATGCAGCCCATCTCAAAACAACCTGGAACAATGGTATCAGAGCTCTGAATAAGAGGGAATTCTGAATATTACATTCATTGTCAGTCAATTTCTGTTTTATTTTCATCAGTCTATTTTTTTTTTTTAATTATGCCTCTTATATTTCACTTTCTGATGAAGAGAAATTACTAAATTTAACATTTTCTCTCTCTCTCAACAAAAGACCCTGAGAATTAGCATATAATGGAGAGGGGGGGAAAGGTTTTTGATTTTAAAAGGGTCCTCTGTAAAATGTCACCACACAAACTTTCCAAGGATGTGGTCTGGAATTACCACAAATGGAGATTTAATTAATATTTGAAGCACCGCCCCTGAGTCCACAAAGGTGGCACACAGAGGTCCAGGGCACCAGTTCCACTAAAATGGAAAGGAGGGGTGAGAAGGCAGGAGGGCAAGATCATTGCTGTCCCTGGTCTGGTGCCTTTGATGTGGCACTGAGAGGGAACCCTGAGCCCTAATCCCCCCTACCCTGGTACTCTTCACATGTCACTGGGAGGGAATCCCGAGTCCCCATCCGCTCCCTGCCGTGGTGCCTTTCACATTCTTTTAGAGGGAATCCCGAGTCCTAATCCTTCATTGCCTGGTGCCCTCACATGTCACTGGTAGGGAATCCGAGTCCTAATCCCCTCTCTGCCCTGATCTCCTTCACATCTCAGTGGGGAGGAATCCTGAGCCCCTGTTCCCTCCCTGCCTTGATGCCCTTCACATGACACTGGGAAAGAATCTTGAGTCCTAATCCCCTCCCTGACTTAATCTTCATATCATTTAGGAAGTCCCTGACCCCCTGAAGAGACGAGCCCCGAAGCCTGTCTGGAAGGATCCAGTTAACCGTGGGCTGAGCTACTTACCAGAGACACTGGGGTGCGGGTAGGTGGAGAAGATTCTGGAAAGAGTGAGGTTTCTATAAAATTCTAACAAGAAATTCTGAAAGTATTATTAATACACAAAGCTGTGGCTTACTGTCTACTTCCAACCGGCGTCGTTGTTAAAACTTATTGCAGGTAGAGATGTGAGTATTAAGGTATTACAAGAGGCAGGTTGAATTAGGAATGTTTGAAAGGGTGATGGTTGGAGAGCAAGGGGGGGGGGGGGGTGTGAAGGGGAGTCCCAAGTGAGGCAGTTCCAGCTCCAATGAGGGATTCTGAGTTACCCTTAGCCCAGTAATGGGTAGAAAATCTGCATCTTCCTCCTTCTCCCCATCCCCAACCACTTCAACAAATCAAGCAGCAAATTGTAGCAGGAAGAAGAAATGAGCATGAAATCCAGGTTAATGCCAGCAACAGGAGAAAAACGCTAATCTTTCACTCCTCCAGAGTCTTGGGGTTAAAACCCCAGTGCTCAGCCTTCAGGGCACTTCTTTGTATGTGGATTTTATAGCAAAAACTTTCATTACCAGGTGATTTTAGTGAGCTGTGCTCTGAGGTCTGCACATCCTTTGCCACAATTTGCTTGGGTATGGAACTCATTTCAGCCTTGGATAGTGACTGTACCTCAGAAGGTGTGCTAGACTCAGCCCAGGAGCTACATCAGCCACACAGATTCACATGATATTAGCAATATCAACATTCACACAGGGGCAGAGCTATGCTCCAACTAACCCCAGCCCCCCCCCCACCCCCCTCGTAACTGACACAAGGGACTGGAGGTCCACTGGACCTCCAGCCACCGTGTTGAGGAAGGTAGAGGGGTTTGTAGGTCCACTGGACCTCCAGTCCACTGTGACGGTGTCTGGGGAGGGGTGTGGTGGCCTGGGTTGGTTAGGGGGCTACAGGTAGGATCCTGCTACAACTCCAAGTATTCTTTTTGTAGTAGAGGGTGCGGTGGAGTACGGAGGTCTGGAGGATCACTGTAGCACTACGTGCAGACAGAGCAGGGTATGATACAGACAGTACAGAGCTGCATTGTAGCGGTACATTGCAGCACTACGTGTAGGCAGAGCAGGGTATGATACAGACAGTACAGAGCTGCATTTTTAGCGTACACTGTAGCACTACATACAGGCAGACCAGGGTATGATACAGACACTACAGGTTGAGCTAAGCATGTAGCGTACCACTGTAGCACTATATACAGGCAGAGCAGGTTATGATACAGACAGTACAGAGAGTCAGTACAGTCTGTTTTATGAATTGTAGCGGTACTCTGTAGCACTACATACAGGCAGAGCAAGTTATGATACAAACAGTACACAGCTGCATTGTAACAATACACTGTAGCACTACGTGCAGACAGAGCAGGGTATGATACAGACACTACAGAGATGTATTGTAGCAGTACATTGTAGCATTACATGCAGGCCGAGCAGGGTATGATACAGACAGTACAGGCTGCGCTATGCATTGTAGCGGTACACTGTAGCACTACGTGCAGACAGAGCAGGGTATGATACAGGCAATACAGAGAGCATTGTAGCTGTACACTGTAGCACTATATACAGGCAAAGCAGGGTATGATACAGACAGTACAGGCTGCGCGATGCATTGTAGCAGTACACTGTACCACTACGTGCAGACAGAGCAGGGTATGATACAGACAGTACAGAGATGCATTGTAGCTGTACACTGTAGCACTATATACAGGCAGAGCAGGGTATGATACAGACAGTAAGGCTGCGATATGCATTGTAGTGGTACACTGTAGCACTACGTGCAGACAGAGCAGGTATGATACAGACAGTACAGAGATGCATTGTAAGAGTACACTGTAGCACTATGTACAGACTGAGCAGGGTATGATACAGACAGTACAGAGAGTCAGTACAGTCTGTTTTATGAATTGTAGCGGGTACACTGTAGTACTACGTGTAGGCAGAGCAGGGTATGATACAGACACTACAGGCTGCGCTATGCATTGTAGCGGTACACTGTAGCACTACGTGCAGATTAGAGCAGGGAATGATTATGATACAGACAGTACAGAGATGCATTGTAAGGTACACTGTAGCATTATGTACAGACCGAGCAGGGTATGATACAGACAGTACAGGCTGCAATATGCATTATAGTGGTACACTGTAGCACTACGTGTAGGCAGAGCAGGGTATGATACAGACAGTACAGTCAGTACAATCTGTTTTATGAATTGTAGCAGTACACTGTAGCACTACATGTAGGCAGAGCAGGGTATGAAACAGTACAGAGAGTCAGTACAGTCTGTTTTATGAATTGTAGCAGTACACTGTAGCACTACATGTAGGCAGAGCAGGATATGATACAAACAGTACATAGCTGCATTATAGCAGTACACTGTAGCACTACGTACAGGCACAGCAGGGTATGATACAAACAGTACAGAGAGTCAGTACAGGCTGCGTTATGTATTATAGCAGTAAACTGTAGCACTATGTGCAGACAGAGCAGGGTGGATACTGACAGTACAGAGGGTGTGCATATGATAGTGCTATGCTGTAGCAGCATGGGGCCTTTCTGTAAGTAGACAACAGCCTATTTCTGGCCATGCTACACCCATGTGAGCACTCCCCTTGTTTTACACCCTATTGCATTTCTGAGCTTCAGTACTGAGTAGCACTTAGACCTCAGCTAACACTTACCCGAAAAAGTGCTGTAATTTGATCCACGTGAGTGGCGCTTACATCCAATTCCCTTTATCTACAGATATGACAAGACTGGTGTTCATGTTCTACAATGCAACTGCCTTTCTATAAAGTCAAAGCACAACTGTGGCCTTAAGATGCAAATAGAATAATTTGCAATAAGATAAAATTTGAGACTATGAAAAAGATGGGTGGTAGTGTCTCTCACAGGTCAATTTTGAACACATGCAATTAAATATCAGAGTAATAGAACAGCTAATAAAATCACTTCTAATAAATACAGGCCAGAACACCCTGAGAGCGGGTCTGGAAGCAGGAACTGGGCAGCACTCGCAGATCCCAGTCACAAGGGTTTCTGTCAGAATTTACAATCTCCTATATCACTACCTGAAGACATGTGCGGTTTTAAAACCTAGGAGAAGTCTGCCTGGCAAGCCACAAGGCTGCTGGGTTACTTATTTCACCCACAAAACTAGAAATGAAAGCTGCACCTGAGCTCTTCCAGGATACACTGAAGGCGGAAGACCATGGAAAGGCATCCATGTTCCAACTGAGGAGTCGGTCCCCTGCTGGGGCAGGTTTGCTCAATGCCCAAGGTGCAACCACTGAGCAGGTTAGAGCTCAGCTTTCAGCTTGGGCTGCTGCCCCCAAGAACCACCTTCAGTTTCCAAGGCTTTGGGGTCTTGGGCTTCCACCTTCCTTCAGGCTCTTTGCATTTACAGTTGTTCTGAATTTTCCTCAGTCCAGCCAAAACACCTCTTTTCCAGCTCTGAAAGACTTTCCTGCTGGTGTACAAGGAGAGGGGTAAAGTCTGGGATAAGCACAGAGGAGTCTTAGGTGTGAGGGGGCAAAGTCTGGGATAAGAACAGAGGAGCCTTAGGTGTGAGGGGCAAAGTCTGGGATAAGCATAGAGGAGTCTTAGGTGCGAGGGGTAAAGTCTGGGATTATCACAGAGGAGTTTTAGGTGTGAGGGGTTAAAGTCTGGGATTATCATAGAGGAGTTTTAGGTGTGAGGGGCAAAATCTGAGATTATCACAGAGGAGTCTTAGGTGTGAGGGGCAAAGTCTGGGATAAGCACAGAGGAGTCTTAGGTGTGAAGGGGGAAAGTCTGGGATTAGCACAGAGGAGTTTTAAGTGTGAAGGGCAAAATCTGAGATTAGCACAGAGGAGTCTTAGATAAGAACATACAAGTAGCAATATTGGATTAGACCAATGGTCCATCTAGGCCAGTATCCTCGGGTAAGCAAAGGTGTGAAGGGTAAAGTCTGGGAGACGCACAGAGTGTATTACTGTGTTTGTGAGGTGTGAAGGGGAGAGGTGTGCAGTGTGCTGTATATGTGAAACAAAAGCATGAACTGTTGTGACTATGTGGCTGATTCTGTGTCTGGTCAGATTGTGGCAAAAATTTGCCTTCAGGTGCACAGTTATTACAGGAGCAGGAAAGTGTGGCAGCTGTTGCAAGATAAAAATAGCCACCCAGTTCAGCACTGCAGAGAAGAGAACAGGCCTGGCTAACCTAGAAGCAGGAGAGAGCTGGGGGGCATCTGCGCAAGAGCACTTTATGGTGTGGGGGGGGGGGGGGGCTCCTCTCCTTCCTTCTCTCTATCCTCTTTCTGGGGATTCTTCCTGCTCTCTGGGGGACACAACACAAAACGAGTGGAAAAGACTGGAGAATCCCTAGGTACAGGAAAGGCAGAAGGACCCTCCACTAAAGAGCAGACCCAGAGAGGAGGATAGACTGGATGCACCCCCCCACACAGCAGGAATGACAGGAGACCCCCCAGAAAAGAGGAAGAACTATAGATTCCCTAGATACAGGAATGGACCAAGAACCTCCCCCCCCCCCCCACCCCCAAGATAACAGAAAAATCTCTGAAATGTTCCAGGAGACACCCCCTTCCCCAGATATAGGAAAAACAGAGACCCCCCCCCCCCGACACAAGGCAAAAGGACAACGAAAGCTGAGATACAGGAAAGACAGACCCCGCAGAGACAGGAAGTGACCAGATTACCTCCCCTCCCCCCTCGATAGCAGAGAGATCAGGAAACGCCCAAGATATCTTGATCTTCTCCCACCCCCCTCCCCCTAGATAGAAGGAAGGGGGTAGGGGCTGGTAGGTCCGGCAAAGCAAGAAACAGTGAGAGACAAGGACCGAAGGAATGCACCCAAGGGACAGAGGTGGGGGGGGGGGTGGGGGGAAGACCCCAGAAGCGGAGGAGGGAATGGCACTTTGTAGGATCTCTTCTAATTTCAGACAGGAAACGGCGCCGTAGGTGATTCCCCAAACCCAGGACCCCCACCCCAAATCCAAGTAAGTGTGTGGAACAAGAAAGGCTGGGACTTGTATTTGCAAAACGTATGCTGCAGCCGCTGCTGCTCAGTCAGGAAAATCCCCCCCCCCCCCCCCCCCCCCCCCCCCCCCCGCTCTCGTGGTGTTTCTGCTGCCCAAAGAGGGGACATCCCTAGCCTAAGAATAGACCTGTGGGCGGAAAACGAGGGGAAGCCGGCTCGGTTGAGTCACTGGAGAATGATGGGAAGGATTGGGAGTGGGAGAGAGACCACTGCTCCAAGCACACCATGAGTCACCAGCAACCTCAGTCTGACAATCAAAGCCTTGGGCTACAGCCACTGGTACATTTCCCTCTCTAGGTCCTAATGAAGGGGTTTCCATGCTTTTTACAGTCCCTGATGGAGAGGAGGTTCCTTCCTGGCTACTCATTTCTCATCTGCTCAGAAGTGGCATTGAGAGAGGGTTACAAGACATTGATTTAGTCCCAAATGCATTATCTAGATTCTTCTGTCCTGCACAAAGAGAGTGAAGAAAACAGGAGTCAGGATACGTCAAACAGTTGAAGCCAGTTTGGTTGATCGCTGTTTCACTTCCCCGCGCGCAGCGTCATCTAGTACACACAAAACAATGCAAACCAACCTATGAGCTGCTGCATCCTCGTTGTCCCTTCTTGATTGTCGGTAGCAATTTGATTTAATCTCACTTATATTACCAAACAAGCTGCCTTATGCAGCATACAGAATGACCACAGAGAAGTATTGCGTTTTAGCGGTTAGAGTACGAATTTGTTCTGTATTTTAAATCATTGTGTCATTTGGAGGGGCTGGTTATAGGGACTCCCTGTATTCCTACAGAGATGTTTTCACCTAGTAAAGGGCCACCAAAAACAGACATCATTTTATGAGAATAACAATCAGACTTACTATTTATAAGAACAATTTTTAAAGAACATTACTTAGGTTGAAACCAGGAGCATTTAACATCTTTTTTTTCCTGTGCCTACATCAAAAGAAAATGATGGCAGTGGGAACTTGCTCCTTTTGTTTTGTGCAATGCAGTGGTATATTATAAAAACGCACTTGCTTTTTTATTATTACTACTACTACTACTACTACTATTCACAGATATCCTATATAATAAACGCACCTCCAACATTCTGAAGCCAAGAAAGTGAAGCCTTCAAGCCTTGAAGCGTTCCTGCAACGTTCCGGAACTACGTGTCATCAATTGAGGAGATGGAGCCTTACAGAACACATGAATGCTTCAAGGCTTGAAGGCTTCACTTTCTCTCTCTCTCTCAAAAACACACACACACACACACCTACACACTGTCAAACATACACACTCCGAGGAAAGGGGGGCATAGAACAGGCTGGGGAGGAGAGGGAAGGGGGCATGGAACTCGGAGGGGAGGGGGGCCAAGAACTCGGAGGGGAAGAGAGAGAGAGAGGGAGGGGGGGGCCTGCACCTCAGACGGAAGGGGGGGCTTGGAACTCGGAGGGGAGGGAGGAAGGGAAGGAGGGGGTCATGGAACTTGGAGTCCCACACACACACACTCACTCTCTGTCTCTCACATACACTCTCTCTCTCACACCCACTCACTCTCACACACATACACTCTGTCTCTCACACCACTCTCTCTCTCTCTCTCTGACACACACACACACACACACTGTCTCTCACTCACTCTCTCTCTCACTCACACACACACTCCATCTCTCACACACACTTTCTCTCTCACACACGCTCTCTCTCTCAAACATACACATTCCAAGGAAAACCTTGCTAGCGCCTATTTCATTTGTGTCAGAAACGGGCCTGTTTTACTAGTGTATTGAATAATGATGTAGGGCTTCCTTCATGCAGAAGTTCTGTCTAGAGTCAGTCTAAATGTGCCAACATTGTCCATTTCAGCACACTATTAGCTGCCAAGTTCATACAAAGTTAATCATGTTCAATGGAAAAAAATGTTGGCTCAGGCAGTTTGCTATGTGAATATTCCATCTCTGTTTCATTATTGATACCAAGTATTTCATATTAAGGGCATTTGCTATAAACTTTGTTTTGTTTATCCAGTTCTTACATGCACATAGTTGTGCTTTTTAAATCCAAAGGTGAATCCTAAGGGTGGTTGAACAATTAGGTATAAACTGTGGTGTTTTTTTTAATTATTTTTTTTATTTTACATGTTTTGGACTGCTTTGGGTCCTGCTGATCTTTACATCTGCTGTCTGGAATTTTGGAAGATAGAAATGATAAAATGAAAATTAAAGTCTGGATGTACTCTATAGAAGTTGTTGTTTACTTTTGCAGATGCCTGTTCTGGTGTATGCATGTGATAATATTTGAATACTTATGGCTATGATTTCTGAACATGTGACATCATTAAAGGCCAGACTTTTAAATGCCCAGCTGGATATATATGGTAATCTCATCTTTGTTAAATGTTTTAGACATACCATGTACTTGCTCCCATGATATAAGTACATAAGTAATGCCACACTGGGAAAAGACCAAGGGTCCATCGAGCCCAGCATCCTGTCCACGGACAGCGGCCAATCCAGGCCAAGGGCACCTGCAAAGCTTCCCAAACCGTACAAACATTCTATACATGTTATTCCTAGAATTATGGATTTTTCCCAAGTCCATTTAGTAGCGGTTTATGGACTTGTCCTTTAGGAAACCGTCTAACCCCTTTTTAAACTCTGCCAAGCTAACCGCCTCCACCACTTTCTCCGGCAACGAATTCCAGAGTTTAATTCAGTGTTGGTGAAGAAAACTTTTCTCCCGATTTGTTTTAAATTTACTACACTGTAGTTTCATCGCATGCCCCCTAGTCCTAGTATTTTGGAAAGCGTGAACAGATGCTTCACATCCACCTGTTCCACTCCACTCATTATTTGTATACCTCTATCATGTCTCCCCTCAGCCGTCTCTTCTCCAAGCTGAAAAGCCTTAGCCTCCTTAGTCTTTCTTCATAGGGAAGTAGTCCCATCCCTCTATCATTTTAGGTCGCCCTTCGCTGCACCTTTTCCAATTCCACTATTATTCTGTCTCACTGTATTTTCAAATGTAAGCCACATTTGCTTGGGATAATATGAGACAAAATGTTAAAGGTGGAAGATTTTTTTTTAAGAGAGACTGCCTATGCAGCTGGATGGTGATGGCACAATGAAAGCAAGTTTGGTCCAGTGAAGACTAACTCAAAATAACCTGTTGCTCAGCTGGGCCCTAGTATTACCATATTGAAAATGTGACCGTACCATACCTCTGTGGTTATGTTTCACTAATAAGTTAAACGATTAACTGATTTTCTTGAAAGGATTCTATAACCTTTGGGATGCATGCCTAGGGGACACAACATACACTTATTTATTCAATATCACAATTCCTCATGTACAGCCAGAAAACATCCTTTTAGGGTGGATAGTGTTCACAATGAGCTCCTTTTATTATTGACCAGATAGTAGAGATAAGAGTTTTGGCACAGTACAAGTCATCACAAGAACAAAATATAAGAAAACCAATGGAATGCATTAGGGCTTGTAGCCCATTTAGTTTATGTTTAAACAAAAGAGAACTGCATGAAACAAAATATTTTTATTGTGACTTATAAAACCACTGGACCTTGAATGCCTAAAAAATTGAATAATCCATTTATGTATTTAAAAATGTAAACTTTTATATAAATTTCATAGTTTAATTTTACTTCCAATTTTTATACACATTACAACAACATTTGAGGTAAACAGGATATCTATTCTGTATTGTGTAGAAAAATGAGCACAAAATGCAGAGTTTATAAACGTTTCAATGCACTGCCTATCCAACTGGAGCAGATGGACCAGCGTAGGAAGTCCCTTATTTCTAATCATCTTTTGCTATTGTTTGGGTGAACTAAAGCTCCGCCTACTGGCTTCAGCTCTTATAATGGGACCAGGTGGCAACACCCCCGTCTCCTATTTTCATAACCAGAGCCACGTTGAAAAGGCGGCGTCTGCCCTCTGCTGTCCACAACGCGGAATGGCAGCCTCTAAACAGAGCTGCCCTGGTCCATGTCGGCCTGTTACACGCTTGTCTTAATATATCAATGGAAAGATCGAGGCTGGGGGGAATCTTGGTTTCACAGCAGAGCCAGATGCCTCCCAAACTGATAAACCAGTTCGGAAAAGGATTAGGGGCAGGGAGGGGCACTCGGCCTGTTTTTCACAGGCAGACGTGCATTCTCCTCTGGGGTGGGTGGCCTGGCAGCAATCTGGCATCTTCCCACGTGACTTTCAGCCCTAAATCCTATGTTCAGTACAGCGCTGTGTACGGCCTGACCCGTGTAGAGAACAAAGCTTACCCGGACAATACTCAGGTACTACTACCTTACCCCCTGCCTGCAGTACTCTTTCCCGTCAGGCTATATCCCAGCACTCCTACCTTAACCCAACGATACCCGGTGCTCTTATCCCCCCCCCCCCCCCACCCCCACCCCCACCCCCACCCCCACCGTATCCCGATTTGATTCCAGTATTACTCCAGTACTTTTACCCATCCCCAGCAATACCCCAGGCAGCCCTCCTGCCTCCTCCCGGCTAAACGCGGTATCTCTGCTGTCACAGAGGGGGAGGGTGACGGCAGAGACAGGCGGAGACTGTAAATCGGAAGAGGCGACAGACGGGTCTACCGGCCGCTCCCCTGGGCTTTGACCAAACAGGTAAGTAACAGCTGCATCCAAAAAGGAGGAGAGAGGGTGCGACTTTATCTCCTGCCTCCGGCACCTACATCACTGTATCTCTCTCTCCCCCCCACCCTGACTCCCAGACTCTGACACCGCACCTACCCCTGGCCCTAGTACTGATTCCCCGATCCCCTCCCCACCCCAAAAAAAAAAAAATCACTGCATCTTGCTGTTCTCGTTGAAAAAGGTATTTTTGTACATCGTAAGGGGGAGGAGATTTCCCATGGAGTTCCTGTTCGGTTTGGGGGACGGTGTAGGTTTCACATGAAGTTTCTGGGTTGTGCATTTTTACCGATCTGTGGTATTGTTTTGAAATTTGTTGGTTGTTGTAACCCATCCAGATACCATCTCCCGAAGCCTTTCCTGCTTCTTCCCACCCCATCACTGCATCCCCTCTATACCACCCTCCCACTTCTCCCAAACTCATCACAGTATCTTCCAGTCTGCCAAAAGTCAGGTTTGAGGGTTTAACACCTCTCATTACCCGATGAGCAGAAGAAAAAAACGACTCTCCAGTTTTGACGATTGTTCTGCATCAGGTTTCAAGGGTCTGTTTCCTGCCTGTGCCTCTTTGTTTCAGGAGCCATGCCACAGACACAGGAATTGAAAGAAACGTCCCTTTATTTGATCAGTTTATACCTCGTTTTCTAGGTCGAGCACAACAGGCAGAGAGACACATAAGGCAGCTGGATCTTTCAAGGTCAAATATTACAAGAGTTTGAAAAGGGACCAAATCACTCTGCAACCCTCTTGGATGCACCAAACCTGCCAAGAACATGGGGACAAGTCCTTGAAAAGCTGGGAAGAAAATGTAGACAGGAAAAAGGGAGAGAGGTCACGTCCCCTGTTCCTCTCAGGCATCGGATTCACAGCAGCTCCTGCCTCATCCGCAGTACTTTTGCCTCCTAGATGTGCAGAAGGGAGGGTGAGGAGTGAAATTCAGATCTAAATCCCACCATTAGTCACAGGTCACATTCTTTATTTCTGGAAGGCAGGGGCGTAGCCAGACACCCAATTTTGGGTGGGCAGAAGAACCTCACCCCGTCCCACAGGTGATTTGGTCTCTCCTTCTCTCGCCTGCATGCCATATGGTCTCTCAAACATCCCCCCTCTCCCGTATACCTTTTAAATAGCAGATTTTCACCAGCAGCGAGAAGCAGCTAATACACACTGCGCATGTTGGCCCCACACCCTTCCCTTTGATGCAACTTCCTGTTTCCGCCTAGGCAGAAATACATCGGAGGGAAGGCTGTGGGGCCGGTGCGAGCAGTATGTATGTCACTGCTCACTGCAGGCGAAGATCTGCTACTTACAAGGTATGCAGGAGGAACACTTGTTGGGAGTTTTCAGCTGGTGGGGCTTGGGGATCCCTGCCAGCCACATCATAGGTATGCTGCTACTGGGTGGGCCTGGGCCCACCCAAGCCCACCCTTGGCTACACCACTGCTGGAAGGACACACAGGCTGAGGGCAATCCACAGACAGCCCTGTCCATTGAGCCGTGTATATCCTATAGGATAGAAGAGATAAGGTACCATAAGACCAATCCAAGAATTCAGAACCGGAATGTACTCCCCTATTTTTCCTTTAACATATCCCTCTTTTTACCCATCGCCACACGATCTATTATATCCTTCTTCCTACCCCTCCCCAACAATTTTTCCCATAATAACTACATGTTAACTCTCATTACGCACCCGCCTCCCATTCCCATACCACTTTCATCCTCCTTTCCTTACCTATCTTACATATCCACAAATAAACGACAACCTCTCTACTTATAATATTACCCCACATAAATGACCACCTTATCCTTTATAATAAAAAGCACCTCCAACATTCTGAAGCTGACTCTGTGGCACTGTAGGGTTCATAAGTCTGTAGTTCAGCGTTTCATTGGCTCTCACTGTCCCCGCCCTTACGTCGAGGAAACGGAATGCTGCATAGTTGCCAAGCAAACAAATGTGACGTCACAGGAACGAAGAACCAATCAGACAAAACGGAACTTGGAGGAGGGAAGTGGAGTGGATTGAATCTCTAACAAACAATCATATACAGGGAGGTACGAACATCAGTGGAGGCAAGTGCACAGAACAGAAGGGAAGAAAAACATTTAATCACTTTGTCACACACACACACACTCTGTGTATCTCTCTCTTACACTGTCTGCAAAACACACTGTCATTCTCAGTCTTTCACATGCACAACTGTATGTTGCATTCTCACGAGTAAGGAGCTCTTCTGATGTGATTGTTAAACTGATTGAAGGGCCTGAACAAGGAAAACTTTTACCACATTGTAACACAGGTTACACAAAAAATATTGTATATAAAGAAATCTTACACATGTAAACAACCGTGGAAACATTAATGGCAGGAACTCATTACATTGCTAGCGCCCGTTTCATTGCGTTAAGAAATGGGCCTTTTTTACTAGGTTACTTATAATTCACAGTTGCATCCATTCTATATCACTTTGTTAACCTGTTTTACTATGTAAGCCGCATTGAGCCTGCTATTGAGTGGGAAAGTGCAGGGTACAAATGTTATAAATAAATAAGGTGTATGACCCAAGTGATTAAAAATAACTTCCACCAAACACCCTCTTCTAGTGCCAGATAGCTCTCCTCTGAAATTGTTTATTACAATTTGTTCATGAAACTTTTCTATCCCACCCGTAGGAAATTCCATCTAGGCCTTTTTGAAGAAACTCACCCACCCAAGTCTATATATCCATCGTTGTAAACTGTTCTTCTAATGAAGCTAACTTTGTCTTCATAGATAACCCCGTTTCAATGTCCTTCTGTGAAGATACAGACTTCATGTGTCATGATAAGTTTCCAGGCACGTCCTGACCTCAGGAACAAGTTTTCATTTTTTCCCTAAGTCTGCCTGACGCATGAAGGCCAACTCATATGTCCTTCCTCCCTATGCGGCAGGCATGAATACATTTAAGACCAGGGGCTCTACTACATTTTAGCTTCAGTCTAAACATTCACTCACTCCCTCCTTGAACAGTGAGTAGAGATGAAGTTAAAAAAAATGTCCTTTAAGATTAGCATCAGTGGTGTGGGCTTGGGTGGGCCCAGGCCCACCCACTTTGGGTTCAGGCCCACCCAGTAGCAGCATACCTATGATGTGGCTGGCAGGGATCCCCAAGCCCCACCAGCTGAAAACTCCCAACAAGTGTCCCTCCTGCATACCTTGTAAGTAGCAGATCTTCGCCTGCAGTGAGCAGTGACATACATACTGCTCACATCGGCCCCACAGCCTTCCCTCTGATGTATTTCTGCCTAGGCGGAAACAGGAAGCTGCATCAGAGGGAAGGGTGTGGGGCCAACATGAGCAGTGTGTATTAGTTGCTGCTCGCTGCTGATGAAAATCTGCTATTTAAAAGGTATACGGGAGAGGGAGGATGTTTGAGAGACCATATGGCATGCAGGCGACCAAATCACCTGTGGGACAGGGCGAGGTTCTTCTGCCCACCCATCTCGGGCCCAGGCCCACCCAAAATTGGGTGTCTGGCTACGCCCCTGATTATCACTAGGGATTGGGGTTAGAGTTGACGCTACTTTGCTGAGTTGGGGTTAGGTTGGGGCTGGGCCGATCTCTCCAGGTTAAGGCTCTCAGAATTAGGATTAAGATTCTGGTTGGAACATCTCTCAGGATTAAGGACTAAGGCTTGGGCTACCTCTCACCGTTACAATTAAGATTAAGTTTAGGGGTGACTTTCAGAGTTAGGGTTCAGTTTGGGATTCCCTCTCTAGGTTAAGATTAAGTTTATGTGTAACTTTAGACTTGATAAGAGTACACAAGATATCTCCTTGCTTGTCCATTGGTTTGAACTCTGCTTCGCACCTTCACAGGAAGTGCCACCCCCTTCTCTCCACCCCCAGTTACGTAAATTGTGCACTGATCTGCTTGTTTTGCCTTGTTATTTTCAGGATTAATATGAACATCCATTTCATGAACCTGGAAGAAAGGCAGGCATACGGTACCGAGTTAAAGCTCTTTCTCCCCGAAATGGGCGACCTGCAGAAACAACTGTACCGAGGAGAGTATGACCCCTTCAAGTATATACCTCTCTTCGAGAGCAACTTTGTGCAGGTAAATAAACTCATGTCTGCCAAACTGGTAAAGTAAGGGAGAAGATTTCCACAGTAGGGTGGAAAGAAAAGACACCTGGAGAGGAAGAGAACAGAGATGATAGAGGAGTGACTAGAAAGAGCAGAGAGGACAGATAAGATGACAGACCAAGACATATTTACATGTTTTAGGTGAAGTAAGACATCTGAAAACATGGCGCTAGATGTAATCAATTCCTCTCATGGATTCACATGTTCTCTGCCCCCCCCCCCCCCCACCCCGACACGTGAGTGTCTGTCAGATTCACACTTGACTCTTCACTTTCCTTGACCAAGAGCAACTGACCAGTGGTAGTGTCCATCTTACAAGGAAGGGGTGACGTGTCTTCAGCAACAGACTACCTAAACTATTAAAGAGGACTTTAAACTAGATTCCCTGGGGAAGGGTGAGAAAAGGCCCAAAGTCATTAATAAGCCTCAATAAGGTAAGACACCAAATACCCTTGTAGTAAAGGGTAAAAAGAGTAACATCTGGAGAGCCTTGTATACCAATGCCCGTAGTATGGGAAACAAATTTCTAGATCTAGAAGCTGCAATGATAGAAGCCGACTTGGATTTAGTGGTGGTCACGGAGATGTGGTTCATGAATAACCATGACTGGGATATGGTTATACCCGGCTATAATCTACTCAGGAAGGACAGGGTAGGAGAAAAGGGTGGAGGAGTGGCATTATATGTTAAGAATAATATTCAGGTGACAGAACTGCAGGACATATGGGGTAAGGAAGAAAGCACTGTAGGTCAAGCTTGGTAAGAAGGAAAGGAAAGTGTATTTACATTGGTGTAATATACAGGTCACCTTCTCAGTCTGAAGAATGCACAGAAACCTAATTGAAGACATCCACAAGATAGCTAGGAATGGGGAAGAGTACTACATTAGGTGATTTTAATATGCTGGATGTCGATTGGGGCATCCCAGCTACAGGGTCATCTAGAACCAAAGGGATCTTGGATTCTCTACAGGAAGAATTGTTTCAGCAGTGGGTAACAGAACCGATGAGGGATGGAGCTATTCTTGACCTGGGGCTTACAACTGGGGACAATGTTTCTGAAGTTACGGTGGGAGATCATTTGGCGTCTAGTGATCACTGAATACTGTGGTTTAATATTAAGGCAAAGGAGGAGGGCTTATTCGAGATTGAAGGTCCTAGATTTCAAAAGAACTAACTTTGCGGAGATGGGGGAATTCTCAAGGAAGAGTTAGTTGGATGGAAACAGCTGAAGGAAGTAGATCAGCAGTGGGTGAGACTGAAAGGTGCTATTTGAAAGGCGACAAACCTTTATGTTGGAAAATCACACAAAAGTAAGAGGAAAAGGAGGCCAATCTGGTTCTCAAAAATTGGCAACTAAGATTTAATGCTAAGAAATGTAGGGTCATGCACTTGGGTTACAAGAATCCAAGGGAACGGTACAATATAGGGGGTGAAGTGCTTCAGTGTAAGAAAGAAGTGTGGGACTTGGGGGTGATTGTGTCTGATGACCTTAAGGTGGCAGGTAGACAGGTCGACGGTCAAAGCCAGAAGGATGCTCGGGTGCATAAGGAGAGGGATGACCAGTAGGAAAAAAGAGGTGACAGTGCTCCTGTATAAGTCTCTGGTGAGGCCCCATTTAGAGTACTGCAGTGGCGTACCAAGGGGGGGGGGGGGCGATGGGGGGCAGTCCGCCCCGGGTGCACGCCGCTGGGGGGGTGCTGCGCGCCGGTCAGCTTCCTTCATTTTCATGCTCCCTCTGCCCCGGAACAGGAAGTGCACCCGGGGGGGGGGGGTTCTTTCGCCGGGGGAGGTGTCCTTTCCCCGGGGGGGGGGGGGGGGCGGGGCGGGGCGCTTGGCAATCCGCCCCGGGTGTCAGCCCCCCTAGGAACGCCACTAGAGTACTGCCTGCAATTCTGGAGACCGCACCTACAGAAAGATATAAATAGGATGGAGTCAGTCCAGTGGGCGGCTACAAAATTGATAAGCGGACATAAAAACATATTAGGCTTATGAACCTCAACTTGTATACGCTGGGAGGAAAGAAGGCCTGCAGGGTGCCGGCAGCAGATCAATTATTTTGGCCGCGGCGTCTCTCTCTGCACCGTTGCTGGGTGAGCCTGAGCCCAAAGTGGGTGGGCCCAGGCCCACCCGTGGCTACGCCCCTGATACCACATCTACTTCTAAACAGCAACACCCACTGTATTGCTCCCTGGAGCTAAACATCACCAGTTCCCTCCCACCATACGTGCATCTTTATAATCCGTACAAGTCTTCACCCTGTGGAAGCTGTTAACCATGAGGAGGCGGGTAATTCTCAGAGCGAGCTTTTATTTTTCATGGGATCAATTTTCAAAGCCCACAGTGATCTTGTAGGTCTGCATAATTTGCACCCAGGAACCGGCAAACTCATTTTCAAAAGAAAACCTCTCCCAGAGTTCCTCTTTGTAAAGTTGGGTCTGGCGGGGAGCTGTGGGGTACAAAGGTACGGCAGACCTTGGGAACAGGTCTTTCTGAGTGAGACCCTGCCTTCACACAACCTTTCCCTCCCCCTCCTTCCCACGTAACACTAGGGGCCCAGGGTGGAGGAGCGTGGAGGAACTATTTTCAGTCCAGGGACATTTCTACTGTTCACTGCTGACTTACCTAAAGAATTCTACTACTACTACAAATCATTTCTACAGCGCTACCAGACGTACGCAGCGCTTTACAATTGAACATGAAGAAAAGACAGTCCCTGCTCAAAAGAGCTTACAATCTAAATCAGGACAGACAGACAGGACAAATAAGGGAAAAGGGTAGGACAGACAGATAGGACACATATTTCCGAATTCTCTCCCCATGTCACCAAATGGCTTCTCCCTTTCCACATATGTGGGGACTCAGAGATGTTGGTGATGAGGGGAAGCTGGGGCAATGTGTCTCTGTGCTTTTCCCTCCTTCCACCCAACAGGTCCCTTTGCCTCAGTTCTGCACTGGTTTAAATTCCAGAGCTTCCACTGGTCTCTAACTGGGGAATCCAAAACTTCTTCCTTGAGGAAGTATTTCCTTACACTATCTCTGTCTCTCCCTCCTTCCCTTCCTTCCTCTTCATAGGACAACCCGGCGCTTGTCCCCAGGTTTTCGTTCTGTGGAAATGGATTTGGATTTTACACTAATTACTCACCTCTCTAAATCTGAGCTCCAGGTGGGTTACATGGCGGTAATTCTCTGCTCGAGACCTTGCACTGCTGTCTTCTCCTTTCTTAAAGCCTCCTAAAGAGTTTTCCTGTCTCCCTGTCCCTTCCCTCCTCTGGGCAGCATCTCTATTAGTGCTTTCCATCTCTTCAAAGTGCCGTCCACACACCACCTTGTTGATTCTCATTTGAACTTCCTCCTACTTCTCAATGTTATGATGAATTTACTGCAGGTGAAGCCCACAAGATCACTCTAGTGCACTGTACAGCTGTTCCGCTGCATTACCAGACATTCTACAAGTGCTCTCACTCTGCTTACACTCCCATAACCTTGGTATTTTGGGGTAAGTGTAATTACACATTTACACTTCCACTTCCAGCTGTACCATATTTTTCGGCCTGTTGAAGGTTGATCCAGTGGAACAGCAGCATAGAATGAGCTCAGAAGTCATCTGATTTTTGATTGTATTGCTTGCAACGTGTATCCAATTAGGGAAAAATATCACCATCTTCACTTCTGGCAGGCATGTCCGGGCCACACTGCCTTGTGGAATCCCCAGGCTGCAGGGGTTCTTGTAAAATGACATCATAAAGCCCCCAATATGACATCACAGATGAGCCTCTTCCAACTAGCCAATAAGGTTCCAGATTAATGATGTCAGCAGAGCTTCTCTGCCAATGCCCCAGAACCATCCTGAGACCCGACCCGGAGCTCTGCTCACGACCGTTGGATTTCCAGATGACACTTCCGGACTGCGCCAGAATATCCTGCCTGTGGGAGGAGTTACAACTGTTATTAAACACTTTGGGCTAACAGATCGCGGTTGGCACCTAGCCCAGATATTCAATGCCAGGCCGTTTCCGGTGACAGGAATTTAATATTGGTTTATTTTTGGCTGGTTCCAACCTAACTGGCCAAGCCAGTGTTCAGCACTGACCAGTTAATTATCTTCACTGAATATCTTAAAATAATACGAGTCACACGGTGAAGCATATCAACATGTCTTTTATTCAGTGCAATATATGTGGTGCCCAAACCATCTGGTACCTTACAGCTTGCACCATCTGTCTCCAAATATCAGCTATGAAGATGAAATCAACAAACTCAAAAAGGAATTGTCTGCAATCAAGGAAGCTTCCAGGACTCCCCAATTCCCAGTCAATTTAGTACCAGCAAAGCGAAAAAGGAATAGATGGGTCACGGTATGCTCTGGTGGACTATGACCTATGACACAGAGACATTCACCCTCCCAACCTCTACCCCACTATAATTCCTTTGCTGCATTGGAACATTAAGAGGCTTAGAAAAGGAGGAGCCAGAGGCAATGTAGCTCAATCCAAAAGACACCCCCAAAACAATGATGGATTGGGTCAAAGCAAAAAACTCTTAATGCTAGAAGACTCCATTATAAGAGGCATTCATTTAGGAGCACAGTTCAAGGGACCCAATCTAGTGAAATACCTTCCAGGATCCTCAGAAATACCAACCAAATACTGAACGTGATTCTGAGAAGAAAGTAAGGATTCTAATAATGATATCGTAATCCACCTAGGGACAAATGACCTGGCCAACAATAGCAAGCTTGGAGCACAGGGAGCATTCAGGAAGCTAGGGGAGGGACTCAAACCTTTGGTTAAGACTGCTGCTTTTTCTGCGGTTACTAGCCGTTAAGCCCGTTAAAACGGGCGAGTTTTTTTAATTTCACCTCCATGTGTAGCAAGTCTGCTCTGTCCCCTGTCCTCCCCCCATGTCCAGCAACCCTCCTCTGTCCTCTTCCCTCACCCCATGTCAAGCCACAGTCCTCTGTTCCCTGCCCTCCCAAAGAGACAGTGAGTGTGAGAGTGAGCAGCTAGTGTGTGTGTGCTTGGGTGTCTCTGTGTGTGTGTGTGAGTGAGTGAATGAGAGAGAGTGTGTGAGTGAGTGAGAGAGAGTGCTTGTGAGCTGTTAGTACTCCCTGTCTCAGTGGAGGTTCAGTGTCTCCTTGTAGTCAGCTGTTGGAGCTGTGTGTCAGTGGAGGTTCAGTGTCTCCTTGTAGTCAGTTGTTGGAGCTGTGTGGCAGTGGAGGTTCAGTGTCTCCTTGTAGTCAGTTGTTGGAGCTGTTTGGCAGTGGAGGTTCAGTGTCTCCTTGTAGTCAGTTGTTGGAGCTGTGTGGCAGTGGAGGTTCAGTGTCTCCTTGTAGTCAGTTGTTGGAGCTGTGTGTCAGTGGAGGTTCAGTGTCTCCCTGTAGTCAGTTGTTAGAGCTGTGTGGCAGTGGAGGTTCAGTGTCTCCTTGTAGTCAGTTGTTGCAGCTGTGTGAAAGTGGAGGTTCAGTGTCTCCTTGTAGGCAGTTGTTGGAGCTGTGTGGCAGTGGAGGTTCAGTGTCTCCTGTGTGGCAGTGGAGGTTCAGTGTCTCCTTGTAGTCAGTTGTTGGAGCTGTGTGGCAGTGGAGGTTCAGTGTCTCCTTGTACTCAGTTGTTGGAGCTGTGTGTCAGTGGAGGTTCAGTGTCTCCTTGTAGTCAGTTGTTGGAGCTGTGTGGCAGTGGAGGTTCAGTGTCTCCTTGTAGTCAGTTGTTAGAGCTGTGTGGCAGTGGAGGTTCAGTGTCTTCTTGTACTCAGTTGTTGGAGCTGTGTGGAAGTGGAGGTTCAGTGTCTCCTTGTAGTCAGTTGTTGGAGCTGTGTGGCAGTGGAGGTTCAGTGTCTCCTTGTACTCAGTTGTTGGAGCTGTGTGGCAGTGGAGGTTCAGTGTCTCCTTGTAGTCAGTTGTTGGAGCTTTGTGGCAGTGGAGGTTCAGTGTCTCCTTGTAGTCAGTTGTTGGAGCTTTGTGGCAGTGGAGGTTCAGTGTCTCCTTGTAGTCAGTTGTTGGAGCTGTGTGGCAGTGGAGGTTCAGTGTCTCCTTGTAGTCAGTTGTTGGAGCTGTGTGGCAGTGGAGGTTCAGTGTCTCCTGGTAGTCAGTTGTTAGAGCTGTGTGGCAGTGGAGGTTCAGTGTCTCCTCGTAGTCAGTTGTTAGAGCTGTGTGGCAGTGGAGGTTCAGTGTCTCCTCGTAGTCAGTTGTTGGAGCTTTGTGGCAGTGGAGGTTCAGTGTCTCCTTGTAGTCAGTTGTTGGAGCTGTGTGGCAGTGGAGGTTCAGTGTCTCCTTGTAGTCAGTTGTTAGAGCTTTGTGGCAGTGGAGGTTCAGTGTCTCCTCGTAGTCAGTTGTTGGAGCTGTGTGTCAGTGGAGGTTCAGTGTCTCCTTGTAGTCAGTTGTTGGAGCTGTGTGGCAGTGGAGGTTGTGTCTCCTTGTAGTCAGTTGTTGGAGCTGTGTGGCAGTGGAGGTTCAGTGTCTCCTTGTAGTCAGTTGTTGGAGCTGTGTGGCAGTGGAGGTTCAGTGTCTCCTTTTAGGCAGTTGTTGGAGCTGTGTGTCAGTGGAGTTTCAGTGTCTCCTTGTAGTCAGTTGTTAGAGCTGTGTGGCAGTGGAGGTTCAGTGTCTCCTTGTAGTCAGTTGTTGGAGCTGTGTGGCAGTGGAGGTTCAGTGTCTCCTTGTAGGCAGTTGTTGGAGCTGTGTGGCAGTGGAGGTTCAGTGTCTCCTGTGTGGCAGTGGAGGTTCAGTGTCTCCTTGTAGTCAGTTGTTGGAGCTGTGTGGCAGTGGAGGTTCAGTGTCTCCTTGTACTCAGTTGTTGGAGCTGTGTGTCAGTGGAGGTTCAGTGTCTCCTTGTAGTCAGTTGTTGGAGCTGTGTGGCAGTGGAGGTTCAGTGTCTCCTTGTAGTCAGTTGTTAGAGCTGTGTGGCAGTGGAGGTTCAGTGTCTTCTTGTACTCAGTTGTTGGAGCTGTGTGGAAGTGGAGGTTCAGTGTCTCCTTGTAGTCAGTTGTTGGAGCTGTGTGGCAGTGGAGGTTCAGTGTCTCCTTGTACTCAGTTGTTGGAGCTGTGTGGCAGTGGAGGTTCAGTGTCTCCTTGTAGTCAGTTGTTGGAGCTTTGTGGCAGTGGAGGTTCAGTGTCTCCTTGTAGTCAGTTGTTGGAGCTTTGTGGCAGTGGAGGTTCAGTGTCTCCTTGTAGTCAGTTGTTGGAGCTGTGTGGCAGTGGAGGTTCAGTGTCTCCTTGTAGTCAGTTGTTGGAGCTGTGTGGCAGTGGAGGTTCAGTGTCTCCTGGTAGTCAGTTGTTAGAGCTGTGTGGCAGTGGAGGTTCAGTGTCTCCTCGTAGTCAGTTGTTAGAGCTGTGTGGCAGTGGAGGTTCAGTGTCTCCTCGTAGTCAGTTGTTGGAGCTTTGTGGCAGTGGAGGTTCAGTGTCTCCTTGTAGTCAGTTGTTGGAGCTGTGTGGCAGTGGAGGTTCAGTGTCTCCTTGTAGTCAGTTGTTAGAGCTTTGTGGCAGTGGAGGTTCAGTGTCTCCTCGTAGTCAGTTGTTGGAGCTGTGTGTCAGTGGAGGTTCAGTGTCTCCTTGTAGTCAGTTGTTGGAGCTGTGTGGCAGTGGAGGTTGTGTCTCCTTGTAGTCAGTTGTTGGAGCTGTGTGGCAGTGGAGGTTCAGTGTCTCCTTGTAGTCAGTTGTTGGAGCTGTGTGGCAGTGGAGGTTCAGTGTCTCCTTTTAGGCAGTTGTTGGAGCTGTGTGTCAGTGGAGTTTCAGTGTCTCCTTGTAGTCAGTTGTTAGAGCTGTGTGGCAGTGGAGGTTCAGTGTCTCCTTGTAGTCAGTTGTTGGAGCTGTGTGGCAGTGGAGGTTCAGTGTCTCCTTGTAGTCAGTTGTTGGAGCTGTGTGGCAGTGGAGGTTCAGTGTCTCCTTGTAGTCAGTTGTTAGAGCTGTGTGGCAGTGGAGGTTCAGTGTCTCCTTTTAGGCAGTTGTTAGAGAAGTTTGAAACGCAGGCTCATTTTTCAGTCGTGTGCCGGTCTCCCTCCCCCCTTCCCCCCTCCCCGCATACATGTTGTTGTTCCGCCCCTTCTGCTGACTCCTGCTGTTCAGTGAGCCAAAGGGGCGGGACAGCTATGTCTTTGCTTCATGCTGCAAAGCAGGACTTGTGTGTGTGTGTGCTGTGAGTGAATACACCTGTTTACCTTTTTCTGTTGGCCCCAGAACGTTTTTTGATACCCGCTTGGTTTCTGCTGTGGGTTTTTTTAGTTGCCTCGGCCACTTCGTCGTTCCTGCTGTGCCCTTGTACATGGTGGTTCTCTTCTCCATCCTCCCTCCCTCCCCCATTGATGTCCACGCCCCCTCCTTCCCTCCCTATTGGCTGCATTACATCCTCCTTCATTTTCCACGCCCCCTCCCCTCCCTATTGGCTGCATTATGTCCTCCGATTTCCACGCCCCCTCCTTCCCTCCCTATTGGCTGCATTACGTCCTCTTCCGTTTTCCACGCCCCTCCCCTCCCTATTGGCTGCATTACGTCCTCCTCCAATTTCCACGCCCCCTCCTTCCCTCCCTATTGGCTGCATTACGTTCGGTACAGGAGCTGCTGGTGGAGGCGGGGTTTGAAGTGTTGCTCCTTGAATGTTCGGTCTCTACTGCGCATTTGCGGGTGAGTACGGTCACTCGCAATTTATATGTTTGATTGTTGGAGCTGTGTGTCAGTGGAGGTTCAGTGTCTCCTTGTAGTCAGTTGTTGGAGCTGTGTGGCAGTGGAGGTTCAGTGTCTCCTTGTAGTCAGTTGTTAGAGCTGTGTGGCAGTGGAGGTTCAGTGTCTCCTTTTAGGCAGTTGTTGGAGCTGTGTGTCAATGGAGATTCAGTGTCTCCTTGTAGTCAGTTGTTAGAGCTGTGTGGCAGTGGAGGTTCAGTGTCTCCTTGTAGTCAGTTGTTGGAGCTGTGTGGAAGTGGAGGTTCAGTGTCTCCTTGTAGGCAGTTGTTGGAGCTGTGTGGCAGTGGAGGTTCAGTGTCTCCTGTGTGGCAGTGGAGGTTCAGTGTCTCCTTGTACTCAGTTGTTGGAGCTGTGTGGAAGTGGAGGTTCAGTGTCTCCTTGTAGTCAGTTGTTGGAGCTGTGTGGCAGTGGAGGTTCAGTGTCTCCTTGTACTCAGTTGTTGGAGCTGTGTGGCAGTGGAGGTTCAGTGTCTCCTTGTAGTCAGTTGTTGGAGCTTTGTGGCAGTGGAGGTTCAGTGTCTCCTTGTAGTCAGTTGTTGGAGCTTTGTGGCAGTGGAGGTTCAGTGTCTCCTTGTAGTCAGTTGTTGGAGCTGTGTGGCAGTGGAGGTTCAGTGTCTCCTCGTAGTCAGTTGTTAGAGCTGTGTGGCAGTGGAGGTTCAGTGTCTCCTCGTAGTCAGTTGTTGGAGCTTTGTGGCAGTGGAGGTTCAGTGTCTCCTTGTAGTCAGTTGTTGGAGCTGTGTGGCAGTGGAGGTTCAGTGTCTCCTCGTAGTCAGTTGTTGGAGCTGTGTGTCAGTGGAGGTTCAGTGTCTCCTTGTAGTCAGTTGTTGGAGCTGTGTGGCAGTGGAGGTTCAGTGTCTCCTTGTAGTCAGTTGTTGGAGCTGTGTGGCAGTGGAGGTTCAGTGTCTCCTTTTAGGCAGTTGTTAGAGCAGTTTGAAACGCAGGCTCATTTTTCAGTCGTGTGCCGGTCTCCCTCCCCCCTTCCCCCCTCCCCGCATACATGTTGTTGTTCCGCCCCTTCTGCTGACTCCTGCTGTTCAGTGAGCCAAAGGGGCGGGACAGCTATGTCTTTGCTTCATGCTGCAAAGCAGGACTTGTGTGTGTGTGTGCTGTGAGTGAATACACCTGTTTACCTTTTTCTGTTGGCCCCAGAACGTTTTTTGATCCCTGCTTGGTTTCTGCTGTGGGTTTTTTTAGTTGCCCTTGTACATGGTGGTTCTCTTCTCCATCCTCCCTCCCTCCCCCATTGATGTCCACGCCCCCTCCTTCCCTCCCTATTGGCTGCATTATATCCTCCTTCATTTTCCACGCCCCCTCCCCTCCCTATTGGCTGCATTATGTCCTCCTCCGATTTCCACGCCCCCTCCTTCCCTCCCTATTGGCTGCATTACGTCCTCTTCCGTTTTCCACGCCCCTCCCCTCCCTATTGGCTGCATTACGTCCTCCTCCAATTTCCACGCCCCCTCCTTCCCTCCCTATTGGCTGCATTACGTTCGGTACAGGAGCTGCTGGTGGAGGCGGGGTTTGAAGTGTTGCGCCTTGAATGTTCGGTCTCTACTGCACATTTGCGGGTGAGTACGGTCACTCGCAATTTATATGTTTGATTGTTGGAGCTGTGTGTCAGTGGAGGTTCAGTGTCTCCTTGTAGTTAGTTGTTGGAGCTGTGTGTCAGTGGAGGTTCAGTGTCTCCTTGTAGTCAGTTGTTGGAGCTGTGTGGCAGTGGAGGTTCAGTGTCTCCTTGTTGTTAGAGCTGTGTGGCAGTGGAGGTTCAGTGTCTCCTTTTAGGCAGTTGTTGGAGCTGTGTGTCAATGGAGATTCAGTGTCTCCTTGTAGTCAGTTGTTAGAGCTGTGTGGCAGTGGAGGTTCAGTGTCTCCTTGTAGTCAGTTGTTGGAGCTGTGTGGAAGTGGAGGTTCAGTGTCTCCTTGTAGGCAGTTGTTGGAGCTGTGTGGCAGTGGAGGTTCAGTGTCTCCTGTGTGGCAGTGGAGGTTCAGTGTCTCCTTGTACTCAGTTGTTGGAGCTGTGTGGAAGTGGAGGTTCAGTGTCTCCTTGTAGTCAGTTGTTGGAGCTGTGTGGCAGTGGAGGTTCAGTGTCTCCTTGTACTCAGTTGTTGGAGCTGTGTGGCAGTGGAGGTTCAGTGTCTCCTTGTAGTCAGTTGTTGGAGCTTTGTGGCAGTGGAGGTTCAGTGTCTCCTTGTAGTCAGTTGTTGGAGCTTTGTGGCAGTGGAGGTTCAGTGTCTCCTTGTAGTCAGTTGTTGGAGCTGTGTGGCAGTGGAGGTTCAGTGTCTCCTCGTAGTCAGTTGTTAGAGCTGTGTGGCAGTGGAGGTTCAGTGTCTCCTCGTAGTCAGTTGTTGGAGCTTTGTGGCAGTGGAGGTTCAGTGTCTCCTTGTAGTCAGTTGTTGGAGCTGTGTGGCAGTGGAGGTTCAGTGTCTCCTCGTAGTCAGTTGTTGGAGCTGTGTGTCAGTGGAGGTTCAGTGTCTCCTTGTAGTCAGTTGTTGGAGCTGTGTGGCAGTGGAGGTTCAGTGTCTCCTTGTAGTCAGTTGTTGGAGCTGTGTGGCAGTGGAGGTTCAGTGTCTCCTTTTAGGCAGTTGTTAGAGCAGTTTGAAACGCAGGCTCATTTTTCAGTCGTGTGCCGGTCTCCCTCCCCCCTTCCCCCCTCCCCGCATACATGTTGTTGTTCCGCCCCTTCTGCTGACTCCTGCTGTTCAGTGAGCCAAAGGGGCGGGACAGCTATGTCTTTGCTTCATGCTGCAAAGCAGGACTTGTGTGTGTGTGTGCTGTGAGTGAATACACCTGTTTACCTTTTTCTGTTGGCCCCAGAACGTTTTTGATCCCTGCTTGGTTTCTGCTGTGGGTTTTTTTAGTTGCCCTTGTACATGGTGGTTCTCTTCTCCATCCTCCCTCCCTCCCCCATTGATGTCCACGCCCCCTCCTTCCCTCCCTATTGGCTGCATTATATCCTCCTTCATTTTCCACGCCCCCTCCCCTCCCTATTGGCTGCATTATGTCCTCCTCCGATTTCCACGCCCCCTCCTTCCCTCCCTATTGGCTGCATTACGTCCTCTTCCGTTTTCCACGCCCCTCCCCTCCCTATTGGCTGCATTACGTCCTCCTCCAATTTCCACGCCCCCTCCTTCCCTCCCTATTGGCTGCATTACGTTCGGTACAGGAGCTGCTGGTGGAGGCGGGGTTTGAAGTGTTGCGCCTTGAATGTTCGGTCTCTACTGCACATTTGCGGGTGAGTACGGTCACTCGCAATTTATATGTTTGATTGTTGGAGCTGTGTGTCAGTGGAGGTTCAGTGTCTCCTTGTAGTTAGTTGTTGGAGCTGTGTGTCAGTGGAGGTTCAGTGTCTCCTTGTAGTCAGTTGTTAGAGCTGTGTGGCAGTGGAGGTTCAGTGTCTCCTTGTAGTCAGTTGTTAGAGCTGTGTGGCAGTGGAGGTTCAGTGTCTCCTTTTAGGCAGTTGTTGGAGCTGTGTGTCAGTGGAGTTTCAGTGTCTCCTTGTAGTCAGTTGTTAGAGCTGTGTGGCAGTGGAGGTTCAGTGTCTCCTTGTAGTCAGTTGTTGGAGCTGTGTGGCAGTGGAGGTTCAGTGTCTCCTTGTAGTCAGTTGTTGGAGCTGTGTGGCAGTGGAGGTTCAGTGTCTCCTTGTAGTCAGTTGTTAGAGCTGTGTGGCAGTGGAGGTTCAGTGTCTCCTTTTAGGCAGTTGTTGGAGCTGTGTGTCAGTGGAGTTTCAGTGTCTCCTTGTAGTCAGTTGTTAGAGCTGTGTGGCAGTGGAGGTTCAGTGTCTCCTTGTAGTCAGTTGTTGGAGCTGTGTGGCAGTGGAGGTTCAGTGTCTCCTTGTAGTCAGTTGTTGGAGCTGTGTGGCAGTGGAAGTTCAGTGTCTCCTTTTAGGCAGTTGTTAGAGCAGTTTGAAACGCAGGCTCATTTTTCAGTCGTGTGCCGGTCTCCCTCCCCCCTTCCCCCCTCCCCGCATACATGTTGTTGTTCCGCCCCTTCTGCTGACTCCTGCTGTTCAGTGAGCCAAAGGGGCGGGACAGCTATGTCTTTGCTTCATGCTGCAAAGCAGGACTTGTGTGTGTGTGTGCTGTGAGTGAATACACCTGTTTACCTTTTTCTGTTGGCCCCAGAACGTTTTTTGATCCCTGCTTGGTTTCTGCTGTGGGTTTTTTTAGTTGCCCTTGTACATGGTGGTTCTCTTCTCCATCCTCCCTCCCTCCCTCCCTCCCCCATTGATGTCCACGCCCCCTCCTTCCCTCCCTATTGGCTGCATTACATCCTCCTTCATTTTCCACGCCCCCTCCCCTCCCTATTGGCTGCATTATGTCCTCCTCCGATTTCCACGCCCCCTCCTTCCCTCCCTATTGGCTGCATTACGTCCTCTTCCGTTTTCCACGCCCCTCCCCTCCCTATTGGCTAGGCGTATCATGACACATATGTTGTATCACGTCATACCTTATATAATGAGTTTCTCTCTTCAGGCAGATTGGATGGACTGTACAGATCTGAATCTGCCATCATCTGCTATTTTAAGTAGTAGTAGTTTGAACCAGCCAAAGATATTCCAGGTATTGACATGGACATATGTGACTGCCAAACTTAGCCGGTGATGAGCTGAGAATCGGCAGATAGTCGATTATATTGTGCGATATAACTGGCTATCTGGTAGGCACTAACCAACGATATTCAACGGGAAACAGCTGGCTATCTCCCGCTGAATATCATTGGAGAGCTGGCTAAGTACCATTTAAGTACTACTACTTAACATTTCTAAAGCGCTACTAGGGTTATGCAGTACTGTACAATTTAACATAGAGGGAAGGTCCCTGCTCAAAGAGCTTACAATCTAAGAGACAAGTGAACGGTCAGTCCGATAGGGGCGGTCAAATTAAGTAGCCAGGTGCCGTTCCTGGCCGGTGAAATGGTTTTTAATATCAGCCAGACAGGGTCCAGTATTCAAAGGAGTTATGCGCATAAATCAGCCTCTTGAAATATTTACTAGAGCTGAGAAACATTTTACTCAAAATGTCACTAAACTCTTCAGTTTCGCAATATAAGACGTGGGTGGTAAGAGAGGCAGATTTAGGGCAAGGAGCTCATCAAGCTAGACAAATCAATGGTAGGTAAATTTATAAGCATAGGTGTCAATATTCAGTGATATTCCCGGATATTCAATTATTTCTTCCTGATGGGTTTACATTAAAAGCTGACAATATTTCTAACATACTTGGCATTTATCTGGATATATCTTTGTCCCCGAAGCTCCCTATTGATACAGTTATTAAAGTTACTTTCTATAAATTACATTGTTTCAGAAGAATTCATTCTCTCTTCAATCTTAGAGAAGGCAGGAATTTCTTCTAAATTAGACTACTGTAAGGCTAGTACGCCCCCTGGTGGTAATTTTGGAATTGGCACACACCCATACTGCTGGGACAAAGTACTTTTTATTTCCTACCGTGTGTGGTATTTCCGCTGTTAATCAACAGTTGGCGTGCGCCGACCAGTCACCGTGTGTGTAGCACGTAAGCCCTTACCACTAGATCAATGGGTAGCGTTAAGGGCTCAGGCTTTAAATAGATGCAAAAAAGCACTCCCCCCCCCCCCCTCCCCAGATGTGGTAAAAAGTGGCCTGATATATGCCAAAAACACGCGCCCACGCTACCACAGGCCACTTATCGCCTTGGCTTAGTAAAAGGACCCCTTAGTCACTAACCACTAATTTTCAGTGTCAATAATTGGTTAAGTGCCGCTGAAAATTAGTGGATATCCCTGAACCAGTCGGTGGCCGTTTCTGGCTGGTCAAATAGTTTTATTTATTTATTTGTTACATTTGTATCCCACAATTTCCCACCTATTTGTAGGCTCAATGTGTGCCTTTAAATATCGACCCCATAACTTTTAAGTTGCTAAATTAGGCCAAATTTTCATCTGGCAAGTTATGCTCCTAAGTTTGGCTGAAAACAGGGCAAAAATTTAAGAGGCTAATTTAGGGGCATAAATTTAGCAGCTCAGCAATTTTAAATATTAGGCCCTGTATATTTGACTTACGTTTCTTAGCGGAAAACTCTGCTCTACAATAAGCGAAAGAGCAACGAGCAGAAAGCAATGACTGTCGGTGTCTTTCAATTCTAGGTAACGAAAAGGGGAGAAGTGGTGGACATCCATAACCAGGTAACGCTAGTCACACTGGGAATCGCAGCCACCAGCCCCGTCCTGCCTCTCCCTAATATTATGCTGCTGGCACGACCTCTCTGTGACCCCTGCAACTACGACACGTCGCATCCAGACACGTTACAGCTCAGTAGGTAGGTTCTTCTCACAATTCACTCTCTCCAGGCACGTCTGCCCTGCCTCCTGCCAGTCCCAGGGCGCAGTCATTCCTCTGCAGCTGCAAAGTGGCACTGAAATGAAAGTAGCATAGATTGAAGGTGGGAGTAGATGGGCAGAGCGCACAGTTACATGTTTAAATGATAGAGTCCTCTAAAATGACCTCTGTGTTTTTTAGCAATCAAGCTGCAAGCATTTACACCAGGGTTGCTGTAAGCGATCAGGCCATAAACGCATGAGCCTGTTCGCCCTGCTAGGTGGGATCCCCTTTATACCAATAATATCCACAGAAAAGCAGAACTAGAATTTTAAATCAAACACAGAATTACCTGCAAAACTCCAGCAACAACAAGGTCTCAAAACGCTAGTCATCAAGGAAAGAAAAAGCCTCGGACTCCTCAAAAAGGATTAGAACAAAAGAACATAAGTATTGCCATACTGGGCCAGACCGAAGGCCCATCAAGCCCGGTATCCTGTTTCCAACAGTGACCAATCCAGGTCAGAAGTACCTGGCAAGATCCCAAAAGAATAAAATAGACTTTATGCTGCTTTTCACAGATATAAGCAGTGGATTTTCCCAAGTCCATCTTAATAATTTTTTTTTTGTTTTATTGAAAATTCTATTCTTAACTTTGTATTTCAAATTACTATGTAAGCCGCATTGAGCCTGCATTGTGTGGGAAAGCGCGGGGTACAAATGTAATAAATAATTTGTATTTTTTTTGTATTGGCTTATGGACTTAGGAAAGTATCCAAACCTTTTTTTAAACCCTAAGCTAACTGCTTTTACCACTCTCTCTGGCAATAAATTCCAGAGTTTAATTACTCGCTGAGTGAAGAAATGTTTTCTCCGATTTGTTTTAAATTTAGTAGCTTCATTGTGTACCTCCTAGGCCTAGTATTTTGGAAAGAGTAAACAAGCATTCTACTCCACTCATATAGACCTCTATTATATCTCCCCTCAGCCGTCTTTTCTCTAAGCTTTAGAACCCTAGCTGCTTTAGCCTTTCCTCACAGGGAAGTCGCCCCAACCCCTTTATCATTTTCGTCACCCTTCTCTGTACCTTTTCTAATCCCACTATATGTTTTTTTGAGATGCAGTGACCAAATTTGCCCACAATATTTGAGGTGCGGTTGCACCATGGAGCGATATAAAGACATTATAATATTCTCCTTTACATTTTCCATTCCTTTCCTAATAATTCCTAATATTCTATTTGCTTTCTTAGCTGCTGCAGAGGGTTTCAGTGTATCATCAACGATAACACCTAGATCCTTTTCCTGGGCAGTGACTCCTAATGTGGAATCCTGAATCAGATAGCTATAGTTTGAGTTCCTCTTTCCCACATGCATCACTTTGCACTTGATCACATTAAATGTCATCTGGAATTTAGACGCCCAGTCTCACAGTCTCTTAAGGTCCTCTTGTAATTTTTCCTCTTATGATTTAACAACTTTGAGTAACTTTGTCTCATCAGCAAATTTAATTAACTCACTAGTTATTCCCATCTCTATATTTATTTATAGATTTGTTAAAAAGCAGCGATCCCAGCACAGACCCCCCCCCCCCCCCCCCCCCCGGGAAACTATAAAAACGTGGTATACTGGGTCAGACCATTAGTCCATCTAGCCCAGTATCCTGCTTCCAACCTGTAGCCAATCCAGGTCACAAGTACCTGTCAGAAACCCATTTATTTATTTATGACCTTTACATCCCACATTATCCCAAACACATTTAGCGATGGGCTGCTCTGCGCATTCTCAGCTGGCTAACTGGCTTCCTCCATATCAGATGCAAATGAGCTGGGTTGCAAAAGCAACGGGCAGATCATTTGCATGCGATTCTCTTTGTGAATCCCTCTGTATTGCACAAAATATTTACCGATTTGGAAATACAGAGGGATTCTTAACAGGGACCTTTGTGCATCTGGGCATAAGAGAAACTAAAAGAGGGCATGAACTTTTCTATAACAGCTTTAACATAAAACATGCACCACCTGCTGGCCAAACTAGAGAAAGGCAACTTTACAGGTTTAAAACACTGATCTGCTATAATCAAACACTACAAAATACCAGAGTTAAACTTCTGTGCCATGCTAAAAGAGCAGGTCATGTTTCATTCCTACTTCAAAAATACCACTGGCTCCGTATAGAGCAACGAATTATCCATAAACTCACATTTACCTTTAAAGGTTTTCAACAGGGATCCCCAGATCAGGAGCGTATCTGAACTTCAACGGTAGGGGGGGGGCTAGAGCCGAGGTGAGGGGGCGCATTTTAGACTCCCCCCCCCCCCCCCCCGGTGCCGCTGACCCCCCCCTGAAGACGACGATGACACCACCACCCCCGCCAACACCTCCAACTACTTTAACCCCCCCCCCTCTCGCCAAAGACGACGACGACATCACCACCCGCCCGCCCACGACACCACCACCTGTCTCCAACTACTTTGACCCCCCCCCCCCCCCCCCCGCCATCACTCTGCCGTCGCGCCTCACCTCCCTTTGCTGGCGGGGGGCCCCAACCCCCGCCAGCCGGTCTCCTTCCTTTCTTCCTTCATTTGGGTTTGGTTTCTGACATCCTGCACGCACGTACAACGTGCAGGGCGTCAGAAACCAAACCCAAACGAAGGAAGGAAGGAAGGCGACTTAGGCTGGCGGGGGTTGGGGTCCCCCACCAACAAAAGGAGGTGAGGCATGACGGCGGGAGGAGGGGGAGGTTGGTTGTCGGTAGGGGGGTCCAGGGGCAAATCTACGGGGGGGGCCAGGCCCCTGTGGCCCCATACCAGATACGCCCCTGCCCCAGATTATCTATTCCTTATTCACCAGTTCGCCCCCCTCAACGATTACTGTTTAGTTCTACCAAATCCCAAACAAACTAGCTTAGAATCAATCAGACACTGTGCCTTCTATTTCGCAGCCCCAGCTTACTGGAATCCCCTTCCTCAGGAATTTTTTTTTAATTACATTTGTACCCCGCGCTTTCCCACTCATGGCAGGCTCAATGCAGCTTACATATTATGTACAGGTACGTACTTGTACCTGGGACAATGGAGGGTTAAGTGACTTGCCCAGAGTCACAAGGAGCTGCCTGTGCCTGCAGTGGGAATTGAACCCATTTCCCCAGGACCAAAGTCCACCACTCTAACCACTAGGCCACTCCTCCACTCCGTATTGAATTATCCTTTAAAAAGTTTAAATGCCTCAAAGGTTGGGCTGTTCCACCAGGCTTTCGACCTTCCAAATTATGTGATTATGATTACAGCTGTCGGTTTCGAACTCAACCCTTAGCTCTCTCCCTCCTTTTGTTCCCACCATCCCTGTATGGATATGTATTGGCCTCGCTTGTGTGAGTGTTGTTTACCATCTGAACATTGTAGTTCCTTTCTCCTATCTATCATATTTGTAACTAATTTTTAGAATTGTAAACCACCTAGGTCTACCTGTTAGTTCAGGCACTATATCAATTTATTATAAATTAATAAATGATGTTTTTTTTTATATTTATGAAAACTGAATTTGGTATGTGGAAGGTTTTTTTTGAGGCTGTGACCTGAATATTTTCCATATGTTTAATCATCATCAGTTTGGGGGGGGAGAGGGGCTAAGGCTTTTTCCTTCCATGATGAAAAGTGTCTAAAGACTTTGTTTCATGCCTGGAGTTTTGCAGGTAATTCTGTGAATGTGTAGAATAACAGCGTTCACACGCTGATGTGGGCACATTCAAGCAGATATATAGATACATCTCTGCCAAAATTTCACTTAAGGGTATTCTGAAAATATCCACGTAACTTTCATAGTGTCATTTGCAAGAGGGGCCAATGCAGGTAGTCGTGAGCAGGGGCTGGCGTATGTGCTCACATCTGACATTTAAGTGTGTTTACACCCTTTGAGGTCAGCCGCTATCGGCTCTTGAAGCAGATGCAGTCTTATACAATCGCCCTGCGAGTGTCTGAAGACAGGCTGCCTCTACAGCCTCACCTGAGTTACAGCGCCCGGCGCTGAAAATTGCCACCGATCAGGTAACTTAATTCCCTGACTTGGCTGTCCCTTTGTCCCACCCACCCACCTTTTAGTACGTGCTCGGTGAGCAGAATTTTTATTAAGAAGATCTAGACAGCTGCATCCTAAATTTAGGTGTTCAGATCTTTTTCCTATTGGGCTGATAATTTATGCATCAGCGCAGAAATTTAACCAGCCGGAATTGCAGATGGATTTCACTGTCTTTAGTCTTTTCTGGCCGAAATCGACCTCTCGCAACGTCCATGCTTGAAAATTAACTGGGTTGCTGTGGTTCTACAGTGCATTTGCCTGCTCTTAAAACCCGGCACGGAAATGTTTTCTGTGTACAGTTCACAATCCATTTCTCCTTCAGGCTCTTCCCCCTGAAGTTTGTGAAGATTACCATCAACAACATGGGGCAGCGGCAGCTGAAACTCAAACTGGCCAACGGCCGCACTTTCTACCTGCAGCTCTACGCCCCGCCTGAAAAAGTGGACGAACTCTTTGAGAGATGGGTGAAGCTCATTTATCTCCTGCGGCCACAGCCCCTAGAGAGCGGAGCGGAGTACAGCCACGAATCGAGACCCACGTCAGCCAGCACCATGGATCCTGTGAGTAACGCCAGCACATTCAGGGATTCTAGAAAAAGAGATTAAACAAAGTGACCAAAGGCAAGGAGTAGGATAGAAGCATGAGCTCAGACTTGGATCACTACACAAAACTATCACTACAAATGAATTAACATTAATTAGAGCAGCAGTTAGCAGATACAAAAACTGATTCATATATTAGCCTTTTTAGGGGGTCCTTTTATGGTAGAAGAGTCTTGCACTAGCAGCGGTGGCCATTTTTGCTGTGTACCAGGGCCCTCTTTTTACCCATCGGGGTGGCGGTAATCATCGCCCAGCAACCCTTTAGTTCTTTTCCTGCGGGACGATTTCTTGCAGACTTCATAGGACTTTGCACAAAGCCAATGATGCAGTATAATTTTGCAATATCTGATCCTTAAGTGTACTTATTAGGTTTTTGTGCAACACCTTTCAATTGTTACATTTGGTTGTTTCATTACATCTTGAGTCCAACCCGTCACTGGAAGCAGGGCCGGCCCCAACCACTACATACACTAGGCAGATGTGAGAATTGGAGGGGGGGGGGAGGCAGTGCAGCTCTGCCACAGGTGGAAGAGTCTTCCTCTTCTTCCCTTCTCACTGCTGAACCTGCCGCTGCCACCCCCACCCCCTTCCCTCCTCCTGGACTGGCCTGAAATTGAAGAACCATCATGCGGGCCGTGTAAATGTAAAGTAATCCAATATTTATAGATCACTTTCTCCCCTTAGAAGGGTCCAGAGCAATTTACAAGTAAGAATCATCATGAAAAACAAAAATAATTACCCTGTCCGTGTCTCCTCCCCCCCTTTCCAGGGACTCCTGCCTCCATCCTCATGGTTGGCATTTTCCTTCTATTCTTTCCTGGGACTCCTGTCTCCTTCCTCCTCATGGTTCATATCCTCCTGAGACTTCTTGCCGTCATCCTCCCCGTAGTTGGCATTTTCCTTCAGATCTTGTCTGGTACTCCTCTCCTTCTTCCTCCTCTTGGTTGACATCTTCCTTCTGTTTTTTTCCTGGGACTCCTCACCTTCTGTCTCCTCATGGTTGGCATTTTCCTTCTGTTCTTTCCTGGGACTCCTGCCTCCTTCATCCTCATGGTTGATATCCTCCTTCTGTTTTTACCTGAGACTTCTTGCCGTCATCTTCCCCATAGTTGGCATTTTTCTTCGGATCTTGTCTGGTACTCCTCTCCTTCTTCCTCCTCTTGGTTGACATCTTCCTTCTGTTTTTTTCCTGGGACTCCTCACCTTCTGTCTCCTCATGGTTGGCATTTCCTTCTGTTCTTTCCTGGGACTCCTGCCTCCTTTGTCCTCAAGGTTGATATCCTCCTGAGACTTTTTGCTGTCATCTTCCCCGTAGTTGGCATCTTCCTTCAGAACTTGTCTGGTACTCCTCTCCTTCTTCCTCCTCTTGGTTGACATCTTCCTTCTGTTTTTTTCCTGGGACTCCTTGTCTTCTGTCTCCTGGTTGGCATTTTTCTTCTGTTCTTTCCTGAGACTCCTGCCTCCTTTGTCTTCAAGGTTGATATCCTCCTGAGACTTTTTGCTGTCATTTTCCCCGTAGTTGGCATCTTCCTTCAGAACTTGTCTGGTACTCCTCTCCTTCTTCCTCCTCTTGGTTGACATCTTCCTTCTGTTTTTTCCTGGGACTCCTTGTCTTCTGTCTCCTGGTTGGCATTTTCCTTCTGTTCTTTCCTGAGACTCCTGCCTCCTTTGTCTTCAAGGTTGATATCCTCCTGAGACTTCTTGCTGTCATTTTCCCCGTAGTTGGCATTTTCCTTCAGATCTTGTTTGGCACTCCTCTCCTTCTTCCGCCTCTTGGTTGATATCTTCCTTCTGTTTTTTTCCTGGGACTCCTTGTCTTCTGTCTCCTGGTTGGCATTTTTCTTCTGTTCTTTCCTGAGACTCCTGCCTCCTTTGTCTTCAAGGTTGATATCCTCCTGAGACTTCTTGCTGTCATTTTCCCCGTAGTTGGCATTTTCCTTCAGATCTTGTTTGGCACTCCTCTCCTTCTTCCGCCTCTTGGTTGATATCTTCCTTCTGTTTTTTTCCTGGGACGCCTTGCTTTCTGTCTCCTCCTGGTTGACATTTTTCTTCTGTTCTTTCCTGGGTCTCCTGCCTCCTTTGTTCTCAAGGTTGATATCCTCCTTCTGTTTTTACCTGAGACTTCTTGCCGTCATCTTCCCCGTAGTTGGCATTTTCCTTCGGCTCTTGTCTGGTACTCCTCTTCTTACTCCTCTTGGTTGACATCTTCCTTCTGTTTTTTTCCTGGGACTCCTCACCTTCTGTCTCCTCATGGTTGGCATTTTCCTTCTGTTCTTTCCTGGGACTCCTGCCTCCTTCGTCCTCAAGGTTGATATCCTCCTCCTGTTTTTAACTGAGACTTCTTGCCGTATTCTTCCCCGTAGTTGGTATTTTCCTTCGGATCTTGTCTGATACTCCTCTACTTCTTCCTCTTGTCTGATACTCCTCTCCTTCTTCCTCCTCTTGGTTGACATCTTCCTTCTGTTTTTTTCCTGGGACTCCTCGCCTTCTGTCTCCGCCTGGTTGGCATTTTCCTTCTGTTCTTTCCAGGGACTCCTGCCTCCTTTGTCCTCAAGGTTGATATCCTCCTCCTGTTTTTACTTGAGACTTCCTGCCGTCATCTTCCTCGTAGTTGGCATTTTCCTTCGGATCTTGTCTGTTACTCCTCTCCTCCTTCCTCCTCTTGGTTAACATCTTCCTTCTGTTTTTTTTCTGGGTCTCCTCGCCTTCTGTCTCCTGGTTGGCATTTTCCTTCCAGTCTTTTCTGAGACTCCTTGCCACCTTCTTCCTTATGTAGGTGGTTTTTCTTCTGTTCTTTCTTCACTGGAGCTTCTCTCTTTTTTGGCATTGTCCTGTTGCTTCTTTTTCTGGTTTTATATCTTCTGTTCTTTCTGCCACTGTCATCCATGGCATACCTCTACATTTGCTGAAGGTACTGGCCTTATCAGATCTCAGACCCTGTCCTGAATGATGTAGCCTTGGGAGGGGGTTCTCATATGTAAGGGTAGAGGGGGCTTCTATGCAGATGAATATGACTGTTAGTCTTCCTGTCTCTCTACCCCAGATCATAGAGAGGATCAGACCAAAAGCTAAACATTTTATATAACTGAATCCATTTTCAGACAATTATTGTGTAGCATCAGCACCAAACCTGGGGGGTGGTGGGGAGAGAGGGGTCATAACTACCAATCACATCATTGTTGCTGGGATTTGTCTGGACTCAGTCCTACATTTCTCCCCCCCTTAGTTGGCAGAAAAAATCCCTGTGCTGGCACAACCAATGTCCGTCTCTAGTATGTTTACTCCCCCCTTTGAGCTAAGTGTTCCTGAAAGAAAACAAGCAAACAGCCTCTTTAATTTTCTTCATGACTAAAATGCATTCTTCGGGATCAAAATGGAGTCTGCTAACAGTGACCTTCTGTTTGCTACACACCTGAGGTAAAATCTACAGTTTACTTTCTGCCCCCCTCAAGTCCCAAAAGTGGGCATTACAACTCTTATATACACCTTGATATTCTAAGAATAGACCGTCTGGCCCTGGGGCTTTGTCCATGTTCCATCTTCCTAGATTCACACTGGCCTGTCCTCTAGCCCACTAATCAACACATCCTTTCCACCAATGAGTGGTCCTTCTCCAAACAGGTCTCCTTGTCTTCCTTAATCTCACAATCCCACTTTTTCTCTTCCTCCTTTCACTGATATATCTTACAGTTCCTGTCATCTCACTTTACCTCTTCAGATGGATTTTCTTCCACTCAGGCCTTCCTGAAAATCCTCACCTTTTTCAGCCTGATTTTACATCCTGCGCTGTGGTATTCTGTCCGACAATACCTATATGTTTCGAACTCTTCTTTCTTAGCTACTAATGCATAAGAATGAAGGAGAGGATGAGGGTTTCTGTTTAGAAGGTCAGTCTTTATTAACAGGAACAGAATATCTCACCTGGCAGAGTGAGGTAGAAACTGAGGATTTCTGACCACACTAGGAAGGGAGAAACCTATGACCCTGAGAAGGAACTGGGCCAGAAGAGCTGAAAGGAATTTCATCTCTCTCCCTTTACAGAGCAAAATGGGACAAAGCACAGAAAAGGAGGAGGAGGAGGAACCAGAAGAACCAATTATATTAAAGGAAGAGGAAGATTCGCCATACAAAAGCGAACAAGCCATAGAGGAGGAACCAGCCATAGAGGAGGAACCAACCATAGAGGAGGAACCAACCGTAGAGGAGGAACCAACCGTAGAGGAGGAACCAGCCGTAGAGGAGGAACCAGCCGTAGAGGAGGAGCAAGCCAAGTATGTCTGAAATAGTTGTGAGTACCTGATGATCAGAAAGAAATTACAAATTTATAGCAGGAGCCAGTGGCGTAGCTACGGGTGGGCCTGGGTGGGCACAGGCCCACCCAGTCTTGACTCAGGCCCACCCAGCTGCAGCACCACACTGGTCTCCCCCCTTCTCCTCTGCGTCATCCCAGCATCTGCACTCTGATCTCTGAACCCCTTCCCTCCCCGGTGTAGGTACAGGTGTCCTCTACGCATGCAAAGATTCGTTCTTGCAGCTTGCGCCGGCCCCGCAGGCTTCCATCTGCCACGTTCCACGAGACAGCAAACAAGCAAGGACATTAGCGAGGGCAGGACACGGCAGATGGAAGCCTGTGGGGCCGGCGCAAGCAGCGAGAATGAATCGCACGCGCAGAGGACGCCTATAGCAACATCGGGGAGGGACAGAGTTCAGAGACAGGAGCTCAGATGCCAGGACGCAGCAGAGGAGAGGGAGAAGTTGTGGGGTAGGTGAAAAAAAACCCTTATGTTCTTAAAAAATATCTTCGGGAAGATATTTGTGGTGTGTGGTTGGGGGAGAGGAGGGGGCACATGCGCATGGAAGGACCCATCCAATTTACCTCTGGGCCCACCCAAAATACTGAGTCTGGCTACGCCTCTGGCAGGAGCATAAGAAACAGAAGCAGATTGGCTGTACGTACTACAGGTGGTAGCAGAGAGTTTATACTGGGTGCAGAGAATGCATACTTATTAAGAAGGGTAGCAGGGATTGTTCACTACTAGGAGTAGTAGTTGCATTTGCTCAATAATCTTTAAGAGGCAGTAAGGGAGGATGTTCTGGAGTTTTCTGGCCTTTTCTTTTGGGTCTGTGTGTTTCTGTGAGTTTCCACTGACAGTTGCAAGACAGGAATTTCTGGCTGACCACAAACTGACAAGACCCCCATGGCCATGACATCCCACTCTGTCTTGTTACAATATAATTTACTGAGCAGAGGTGTGGCAAGGACCCCAATACACCTATCACAATCCTTAGGTGAACATGCAGGACAAGAGAGAGGTGGTTGGGAACTACAGTCCTAAAAAGGTACTAAGCAGACAAAGAGATTCTGAAATAGACTGGCTGACAAGAGAAGATTCATGTCCTTGCTCAGCAGGAATATTTCCCAGGAAATACACCTTTTTCTCTTTCTATTATTGAATTGGTGAGAATTATATTTTTGCAGCTGAGAACTTTGTATTCTTTCTTATTTTTCTCTCTTTTTCTTTTCTTTCATTCACCTTTATAACTTTTCTGCAAACTTACAGCTAATGATATTTCCTGTTATTGGTATCCTCTAAAAGCTCTTATTCTTCTTCCTCTTTCTGCAACATAAGATATAATTACTATTTCTTTTGCAATTGCCTAAGTTATCATTGTTCAGTTTTGTATGATTCCTAGTGCCCGCCAGTTATACAAGCTCCTGTTGTAGTAAGTAATAAAGATTCCTTTCTTTCTTCCTTGTTTTTTTTACTTCTAACGCACCCATAACAAGGACAAGGCCACAATGGAGAGACTAAATTAATTCTTTGCTTTGGTCTTTCCTGAGGAAGATGTGGAGGAGATACTCATACCAGGAATAGTACATAATAGTAATGAGTCAGAGGAACTGAAACAAATCTTTGTAAACCTAGAACATGTAATAGGGTAAATTGACAAACTAAAGAGTAGCAAATCCCCCGGACCAGATGGTATGCACCCCAGAGTATTGAGAGAACTATAAAATACAATTGCAGATCTATTATTAGTAATTTAAAACATATATTTAAATATATACATAGGCATGGATTAATGGGACAACCAACATGGATTTAGCCAAGGAAAGTTTTGCCTCACCAATCTGCTACATTTTTTTTGAAGGGGTAAATAGACATGGATAAAAGTGAGTCGGCTGAGGTTGTGTACCTGGTTTTCAGAAGACATTTGACAAAGTACCTCAAGAACGAATCTTGAGAAAATTAGAAAGGCATGGGATAGGGAGGCAGTGTCCATTTGTGGATTAACAACTGCTTAAAAGATAGAAAACAGGACAGGGTTAAATGGTCAGTATTCTCAATGGAGAAGGGTAGTTGAGGTTCCTTCAAGGCCACTGAGAGACACAGCCGGGCTCGGGGCAAACTAGACCTTATCACGCACGTGCCCCCCCCCCCCCCCCCCCCATCTTTCTGTTGCTGAGTCACTGCTGCGCTGCTCCCTCGCTCTGTCCTCTCCTGCTCCATTGCCCGTGTGCTGGGAGTCGAGAGTTGGACGATTGCATTAACGCAATATCAAATTAATGTAATCATCCGGGTCCTGGGCAGCATGCAAGAGGGGACAAACCCCAGAAGCAGGCAGGAAAAAGTTTGCTGGCACCAGGCCCATGGAATTTTTCCCCCAACCCCTCCCCCCCTGCTGCTCTGGATTCTTCATGGGTCTCTGCTGGGACAGCTGCTTTTTAACATATTTATTCCAGTTTCCCGATCATTTATAATGAGTTGATTAAATTTGCTGACAACTCAAAAGTTATTCAAAGTTGTTAAATCACAGGAGGATAATACCAGAACATTGGAAGGTGGCCAATGTAATGCCAATTTTTAAAAAAATGTTCCAGAGGTGATACGGAAATTATAGACCAGTGAGCCAGACGTCAGTGCTGGGCAAAATGGTAGAGACTATTATTAAGAACAAAATTACAGAGCATATTCAAAAGCATGGATTAATGAGACAAAGCCAACATGGATTTAGTGAAGGGAAATCTTGCCTCAACAATCTATTACATTTCTTTGAAGGGGTGAACATAGTAACATAGTAAGTGACGGCAGAAAAAGACCTGTATGGTTCATCCAGTCTGTCCAACAAGATAAACTCATATGTTCTACTTTATGTGTATACCTGACCTTGATTTGTATGTGCCATTTTCAGGGCACAGACCATAGAAGTCTGCCCAGCACTAGCCCCACCTCCCAACTGCCACCCAATCTCCGCTAAGCTTCTGAGGATCCATTTCTTCTGAACAGGATTCCTTTATGTTTATCCCACGCTTTTATCCCACATGTGGATAAAGGTGTGCCGGTCGATTTCGGGTATCTGGATTTTCAAAAGGCATTTGACAAAGTGCTTCATGAAAACCCCCAGAGGAAATTGGAGAGTCATGGGATAGAAGGTAGTGTCCTATTGTGGATAAAAACTGGTTAAAACATAGGGTTAAAAAAACAATATTCTGAATGGAGAAGGGTAGTTAGTAGGGTTCCCCAGGGGTCTGTGCTGGGACCATTGCTTTTTAACATATTTATAAATGACCTAGAGATGGGAGTAACTAGTGAGGTAATTAAATTTGCTGATGACACAAAGTTATTCAAAGTCATTAAATCGCGGGAGGATTGTGAAAAATTACAAGAGGACCTTACGAGACTGGGAAACTGGGCGTCTAAACGGCAGATGACGTTTAATGTGAGCAAGTGCAAAGTGATGCATGTGGGAAAGAGGAACCCGAATTATAGCTATGCAAGGTTCTACGTTAGGAGTCACAGACCAAGAAAGGGATCTAGGTGTCATTGTAGATGATACATTGAAACCTTCTGTTCAGTGTGTGGCGGCAGCTAAGAAAGCAAGTAGAATGTTAGGCATTATTAGGAAAGGAATGGAAAACAAAAATGAGGATGTTATAATGCCTTTGTATCGCTCCATGGTGCAACCAGACCTCGAATACTGTGTGCAATTCTGGTCACCGCATCTCAAAAAAGATATAGTGGAATTAGAAATGGTACAGAGAAGGGCGATGAAAATGATAAAGAGGATGGGACAACTTCCCTAAGAGGAAAGGCTGAAGCGGCTAGGGCTCTTCAGCTTGGAGAAAAGACGGCTGAGGGGAGATATGATGAGGTCTAGAAAATAATGAGTGGAGTTGAATCGCTTGTATACTCTTTCCAAAAATACTAGGACTAGGGGGCATGCAATGAAAGTACAAAGTAGTAAATTTAAAACAAATCACAATAAATATTTCTTCACTCAATGTGTAATTAAACTCTGGAATTTGTTGCCAGAAAGTGTGGTAAAAGTGGTTAGAGTAGCAGAGTTTTAAAAAGGTTTGGACAAGTTCATAAAAGAAAAGTCTGTAAGCCATTATTAAGGTGGACTTGGGAAAGTCCACTTTTTATTCCTGAGATGAACAACACAAAATCTGTTTTACTCTTTTGGGATCCTGCCAGGTACTTCTGACCTGGACTGGCCACTGCTGGAAACAGGATACTGGATCTGATGGATCTTTGGCCTGTCCTGGTATGGTGAAACTGAACTACTTATGTTAACTCCAGCAGTTTGCACTAGGGGTGTGTGAGTAAATAAAACAGACTGGAGCATGATTATGTTATTCCCATAAAGTTTTACAACAATGAGACTGATCCCGCTGCCCTGGGCGTATTATGTTCCCTTGACTGGATCATTTAGACCTGTTCAATTCTTGAGATTAGTGTTTGTTGTCAGAAATTGAATCCGCTCCTATGTGGAAAACTACCTTTCCACTCTTCTGATTTTCAGCAGGGATGAGCCAACAGAGAGTCCAACAGAAAATGGGTTACCGGAGACTGAAAAAAAAACTAAAACTAAAACGAATGGAGATGCAAAAAAGAAAACCAAGAAGAATGTCAAGAATGAAAGCAGACGGAAATCAAGAACAGACACAGAAGGTAAGTTCCCCAGATCTGTTACTGTACCATGCTCCCTCCCTGCCTCCCAGCCAGCACATCTGCTTCATTTTCTACAGCACCTCTTGCTGGGAGAGTCTGGGATTGCAGGAGCAGCGACATCCCCAATACCGAGTACTCACAGCATTCCCTGCAGTGCCTTCTGCTGGGAAAGGGAAGGAATGCAGGAACCGTGAGCTCCCCCCTACACTCAGCACTTCTACGTAGCACCTGCTGCTGGGAAAGGGGAGTAGTGTAGGGATCACAAGCTCCTCGTATATCTAAGACACCAGCACCTCCTGCTGGAAAAGGGAGAGAGTGGAAGAGCCATGAGCTCCCCATACATCCAGTGCTCTTGCACTTCCCTGTAGCGGCCGCTCTGCTGAGAAAGGAAAGGAACATAGAAACCGTGAGCTCCCACCTAGACCCATCACTCCTGCTTCATTCCCTGCAGTGCCTTCCATGCATTTCTGCTGCTCTTTGTCAATCATTAGTCTCAGTGGCCTCGGCTGCTGTAAGAGTGCAGAGAAAAACCAAAAGTCACAAAGGGGAAAGCAGAGACTGTTTCATAGGCTATGCCCCACCCCCTCACCACCACCACCAGGGCCAGCCTCTCAGCCAGCCCATCAGCTTCATTCTCTACAGGACCTCCTGCTAGGAGAAGCTGGGGCTGCAACAGCCCTGAGCTCCCCCCTACACCCAGCTCTCCTGTGTTCTCTACAGGGTCTCGCACATTTCTGCTTCTCTTTGTCAGTCTTTTATCTCAGCAGTCTCTGCTGTTGCGTTTTCCTCCTTATATAAAACATTTCCTCATCTTTTTCTTTCTAGTATTACCGAAAGAAAGCAAACTCACCAACCTCCTCAAGACTCTTTCCAAACACAGCAACACAGAGCTGACCAAATCCGCAAACAAGAAGAAGGAGAAAGAGAAAGAGAAGGAGAAACCACGCAAGAAAAAGAAGTAAAGTCCCCAGGAAAGAGCAGGGTGAGAGGGCCATTGAAGGAACCGTGATGCAGATAGTAAAGGAGGCAGAGGTGGGGAGAGCTTAGAAATCTAGTCAGAACCATATATCCCCAAAATATTTGAATAAATTAATACATTCCAAAGTTTACTTAAGATTCTGCACAGATTACAAGAAATAAAGTTACCAAGAAACCACACTGGGGTCAATATTGAGAAGTATTACCCGCATAAGAGCATCTGTAGTCTATGGCAATTCTAGCAGTATGATCCGGTTAGTGCCAGGGCACAGGTGGAAGTACTAACTGGATAATTAGTTATTTAGGGGCTGATATTCAAAAGGGTTTAAGGTTCAAAAGGGTTTAAGGGGGCAGGAGAGGTCCTCCTGCCTGGTTATCGGGCCACGATATCACTTCATGTCCCTATGACCGCCAAAGGTCACGGTGGTCTGGGAGTGGTGTGAGGGCTGAGCCAGCGGCGGTATTCTGACCACTAACTGGAGGGGCATTTATGCTATGACATCTGACTTTGGACGTTTTGCGCTAAAGGTCTCTAATTCGAATAGGAAATATGGCATTTTCAGAAACAGCAAAATGCCTATTTTTTTTTTTTTTTTAAATGGATACATGCAAGATGTTTTTGTACTCTGTGCATTTATCTTTTTGGGCCATTTTCCAAGTGAAAAATGTAGAAAATCGAGCCATTGGGATGTAGGAGGAGCCAGCATTCCTAGTATACTGGCCACACAGATGTCCCAGCAGACAGTGGGACACCCTAGGGGACATTGAAGCTCCCAGGTACACATTTCACCGTTACCCCCTTATGCCTCCAAAACTGTACACCACTACAATACCCCTTATGGGTGAAGGGCTCAACTATAGGTGGGTACAGTAGGTTTTGGGGAAGTGTAGAGGGCTCACGCTTTCCACCACAAGTGTAACAGGTAGAGTGGGATATGGGCAGTGGTGTGCTGGCGCCAGCTCGCAAGAGACAGTTGTTAAAATTTTTACCATCTTGCGAGCCGGTTGTCCTTCAGGGCAAGCCGGCTCTCCTCCCTTCCCCCATCCACAGGGTCCCAGTGTACATACCTGAAGAAGGCAACTACCCTGGTTGTCCAGTGGAGTCTTCGAGGCAGGCAGGAAAGATCCCCAGTCTTACCTGCCCGCTGCTGGCGCTGACCCTCCCCAGCTGCCGGATCGCTCTTTAAAAATGGCTGCCGAGACTTCCTGCAGAGGCCTCACAAGACTTCTGATGAAGTCTTGGAGGCTGCCCTTGTAAGTCTCTGCGGCCATTTTGAAGAGCGATGCAGTAGCGCTGCGGTAGAGTCAGCTCCAGCAGCGGGCAGGAAAGACTGGGGATCTTTCCTGCCTGCCCCGAAGAATCCACTGGACAACCTGGGTAGCTGGAGGGGAGGCAGGGGAGAGAAAAGAATCGTTGGGTATGGGTGGCTGGAGGGGGGGCCGGGGAGAGAAGAGAATCGCTGGGTATGGGTGGCTGGAGGGGGGGCAGGGGAGAGAAGAGGATCGCTGGGTATGGATGGAGGGGAGGGCAGGGGAGAGGAGAGGAGAGTTGCTGGACATGGGTGGATGGAGGGGAGGGCAGGGGAGAGGAGGGTTGCTAGACATGGGTGGATGGAGGGGAGGGCAGGGGGAGAGGAGGGTTGCTGGACATGGGTGGATGGAGGGGAGGGCAGGAAAGAGGAGGGTTGCTGGACATGGATGGAGGAGATGAAAAGGAGAGAGATGCTGGACATGGAGGGGAGGGAAGAGTGAGGAAGGAGATGAGATGAGGGAAAAGGAAGAGAGGAGAAAAACTGCACATGGATGAAGAAAATAGGCAGAAGCTGGATCCACTGGACAGTCAAGTCTGGGGAGGACCCAGCCTTTACTTACGGATGTAGGGCAAGAAATGAAGAAGAAAGGTGGAAAATAAAAGAAATAAATGGAAAGGAAGCCCTGGAAATGGAGTTAAGAGGACAGGTAGCAGCAGAATCGGATACTGGGCCAGCATGATCAGAAAAACAAAGTCACCAGACAACAAAGGTAGAAAAAAAATCATTTTATTTTCATTATAGTGTTTGGAATATGTCCACTTTGAGAATCAGATGCTCAACATTAAAAGTTTATATTTATTTACTTATTTATGGCATTTTATCCCACATTAAACATGAATTAGATTGGAACCTGGGATCATTTACATTTTTTTTCCTGGAGTAATGCATTGCCCCCCCCCCCCCCCCCCCCCCCAGGCTCTCTCCTCGGTAATAGTCAGCTCTGCAATTTGGGGGGGGGGTGCAGAGGTGGACCGGGGAGAGAGCCTGTTGTTAAACATTTACCAGCACACCACTGGATATGGGCATGAGTCATCCTCACTACAGTGCATTTCACTGACCAGTAGACTAGTCCAGGGACCTGCTCTGATAGGCCTGGCTATAAGATCTGAAGGTGTCATAGAGGTTGATATGTAATATTTTTTAATCACATCTTTGGGGGTTGAGAGGGGAGTCAGTGACCACTGGGGGAGTGAGAGGAGGGTCATCCTTGATTCCATTGGCCATTTAGGGCACTTTTTTTGCCTTATTCGTTCTAAAAACAGGTCTAGATGAAAACGTTGACGTTTCAGCCCTATATGTTTTCGTTTTGTTCCATTACGGCTGTAAAACCTCCAATATCACCCCCAAAATGCCCCCTTGTGATTGGATGCATTGCATATGAATTGCATAGATAAATGTGTGCAAAATAGGTTTTGAAAATACCGATGTGGACATCTGTCCAAATGCTGCTTTATGACACTTTTTGGACGTTTTTCTCTTTCAAAAATGCTTCCTATGGCCTTACCTCAGTCTTTTTTCAAACACACTGATAGAAATTTATCACAATTTTTATGGAAATCTAAACAACCTCATACTGCTTTACGAATTCTCATACTACCTAAAACCTCTGGAGGTGTTAATTTCCCGGATTTCATACACTATCGCTCCGCCTTTATCTTAAACAAAGGTTATCATTGATTTACTTCAATTTTTTCCACTCACAGGTCTACAAGATTTCTGACCGAGAAGGAACTTTGTACACCTTTAGCTCTCTCTGTTCTATCAAATACCAATAGTACAGCCAAGTATTGAGATCATTTATCCCCGGTTATTTCAGCCATGATTTCCTTCTTTAACAAACTTCGTCGTTTGATGTGATTCTTTGGAATAATGTTGATCTTCAAATAGATAAGAAACCAATAAACTTAGTAACTAAGTCAGCTCATTCATAATGGTGCCCTTAAAACTTTTACTCAACTGCAGGAAGATTTTCATCTTCCCAAATCTCAATTTCTTCAGTGGGCTCAATTCTTACCTGCTCTTAAATCCATCAAATAGAACTTTAATAAGATTGGTTGAATTACTGCAATGCAGGGGCGTAGCCAGACAACAGATTTTTGGGTGGGCCTAGGTAAGAAGTGGGTGGGCACCAAATGTTCTCCCCCCACCCCATCACCACCACTACCACCAATAAAATATCTCAGCTGGCAGGAAAATGCTTCTTTCTCCGAGGACAAGCAGGCTGCTTGTTCTCGGGACGGTCGGCACGCAGGCCACGCCCACCGCGCATGCGCGGCCGCCTTCCCACCCGTGCGCGACCGCTCCCGCCAGTTACTTTTTTCCCGCGACTGAGAGAGTGGTGCGTTTGCCTCTCTCTCTGTTCAGCCGCCGGATTTTCGACCGCGTTTACGCGGATCGTCGCTTGGACCGTTCGGTTCCCTCTGTTTTTTGTTTGTATTGTTTTAAAAAAAAAAAAGAAATTTCTTTTTGCGCGTGTGGAGCACGCGCTCCCCCTTTTCCCTCGCTTTCTAGCGGGGACGCCACGTTGCGGCCTAGTGGCCGCTCGGTCGGTTGATTTTTTCGTGGTGTGATTTTAGCCACCATTGCCGACTTTGACTTCGCCGACGCGATTTTTCCGTCGATGTCCTCGAAGGTCCCGAGTGGATTTAAAAAGTGTGGTCGCTGCGGCCGGCCGATCTCGCAGACCGACACCCACGCTTGGTGCCTCCAGTGCCTCGGGCCGGAGCACAATCTCAAGTCGTGCGCTTTGTGTCTCGGTCTCCGGAAACGGACTCAGGTTGCGAGGCAAGTTCTGCGGGACCGTCTTTTTGGAACTTGCGCCGGCCCCTCGACGTCGACCTCGACGGCATCGGTATCGAAGGCCGGTTCTTCGGTACCGGTATCGATGCCCGAGACATCGGCACCGATGGCAGCGACCCCAGGAGAACAGGTCCCGTTGGCCCGCCGGTCCGCCGGTCCGCCGGTGAGAGTGGGGTTGAGAGGCCACGTGGGCAGTCGGCCCCGGTCACTCCCTCAACTCGTGAGCCACGGGACCGAACCCTGTCGGACCCGGTACCTCGAGACCGAGGGGGATCGACCTCCTCCTCCTCCATGCCCTCCGGCACCGGTGACGTGCACCGGAAAAAAGATAAGAAGCGCCGTCACCGGGAGCCCTCGGTGCACCCTGAAGAGGAGTCGACGCCGAAGCGTCATCGCAGAGAGGAGAGATCTCCGTCGGTGGTGGAGGTACCGACGCGTCGGGGTTCCGGCACCTCGGTGCCGTCTCCTGGCCCCCAGCAGCTTCTGGCACCGACACCCTTACCGGCCCCACCGCCTTTCCCGGCAGCGGGCCTGGACGAGTGCCTCAGAGCCATCCTTCCGGGGATCCTGGAAGGGCTGATGCGCCAGGCTGTGCCGGCGTCGGGGGTGCTTGCGCCCCCGGCGCCGATGACTGTGGCGCCGGCGAGCTCTAGCCCGGCGCCGGGGCTGTCGACACCGCCGCCGCTTGCGGTGCCGGTCTCGACCGCCACGCAGGTGGAGTCCCCGTCGACGTCGATGGAGGGAGCTCCGTCCCCGCCGGCGCGGGAGTCCACCGCTCGACGACACCGAGACCTTGGTGCCTCGACGTCGAGCCGGGCCCGGTACCGGACTCAGCTACATGAGCTAATGTCCGATACCGAGGATGAGGACTCGTGGGGGGAAGAGGAGGACCCGAGATATTTCTCCTCAGAGGAGTCTACGGGCCTTCCCTCGGACCCCACGCCGTCACCGGAGAGGAAGCTCTCACCTCCTGAGAGTCTCTCCTTTGCCTCCTTTGTGCGGGATATGTCTATAAGCATTCCCTTTCCCGTGGTCTCTGTGGAAGAGCCGAGGGCCGAGATGCTCGAGGTCCTCGACTATCCATCACCACCTAGAGAGTCCTCCACGGTACCGCTGCACAATGTCCTGAAGGAGACGCTGCTTCGGAACTGGGTGCGACCACTAACTAACCCCACCATTCCCAAGAAAGCAGAGTCCCAGTACAGGATCCACTCTGACCCAGAGCTCATGCGGCCCCAGTTGCCCCATGACTCAGCGGTCGTGGATTCTGCTCTCAAGAGGGCACGGAGTTCGAGGGATACCGCCTCGGCGCCCCCGGGGCGGGAGTCTCGCACTCTGGACTCATTTGGGAGGAAGGCCTACCAATCCTCCATGCTCGTGACCCGCATCCAATCTTACCTGCTCTATATGAGCATCCACATGCGGACCAATGTGCAACAGCTGGCGGACCTGGTCGATAAGCTCCCGCCGGAGCAGTCCAGGCCTTATCAGGAGGTGGTCAGGCAGCTGAAGGCGTGCAGAAAGTTCCTGTCCAGGGGGATTTTTGACACCTGTGACGTGGCATCTCGTGCTGCGGCCCAAGGTATAGTGATGCGCAGGCTCTCATGGCTGCATGCCTCTGACCTGGACAACCGCACCCAGCAGAGACTGGCTGACGTCCCTTGCCGGGGGGATAATATTTTTGGCGAGAAGGTCGAGCAGATGGTTGACCAACTGCATCAGCGGGAAACCGCTCTCGACAAGCTCTCCCACCGGGCGCCTTCAGCACCCGCCCCCGCGGGCGGGCGTTTTTCCCGGGCTCGGCAGGCTGCACCCTATTCTTTTGCGAAGCGTAGGTACAACCAGCCGGCCCGAAGGCCTCGTCAGGCACAGGGACAGCCCCAGCGCGCTCGTTCCCGTCAACAGCGTGCGCCTAAGCAGCCCCCTGCGCCTCCACAGCAAAAGCCGGGGACGGGCTTTTGACTGGATCCATGGGAACATAGCCGCCCTACAAGTGTCCGTACCAGACGACCTGCCGGTCGGAGGGAGGTTAAAATTCTTTCACCAAAGGTGGCCTCTCATAACCTCCGACCAGTGGGTTCTCCAAATAGTGCGGTACGGATACGCCCTGAATTTGGCCTCCCTGCCTCCAAATTGTCCCCCGGGAGCTCAGTCTTTCAGCTCCCATCACAAGCAGGTACTTGCAGAGGAACTCTCCGCCCTTCTCAGCGCCAATGCGGTCGAGCCCGTACCACCCGGGCAGGAAGGGCAGGGATTCTATTCCAGGTACTTCCTTGTGGAAAAGAAAACAGGGGGGATGCGTCCCATCCTAGACCTGAGAGGCCTGAACAAATTCCTGGTCAAGGAAAAGTTCAGGATGCTTTCCTTGGGCACCCTTCTGCCAATGATTCAGAAAAACGATTGGCTATGTTCCCTGGATTTAAAGGACGCATACACTCACATCCCGATACTGCCAGCTCACAGACAGTATCTCAGATTCCGCCTGGGCGCACGGCACTTTCAGTATTGTGTGCTGCCCTTTGGGCTCGCCTCTGCCCCACGAGTGTTTACAAAGTGCCTCGTGGTGGTAGCGGCCTACCTACGCAAGCTGGGAGTGCACGTGTTCCCATATCTCGACGATTGGCTGGTCAAGAACACCTCGGAGGCCGGAGCCCTCCGGTCCATGCAGTGCACTATTCAACTTCTGGAGCTGCTGGGGTTTGTGATAAATTACCCAAAGTCCCATCTCCAGCCAACTCAGTCTCTGGAATTCATAGGAGCGCTGCTGAATTCCCAGACGGCTCAGGCCTACCTTCCCGAAGCGAGGGCCACCAATCTCTTGGCCCTGGCTTCGCAGACCAGAGCGTCTCAGCAGATCACAGCTCGGCAGATGTTGAGACTTCTGGGTCATATGGCCTCCACAGTTCATGTGACTCCCATGGCTCGTCTTCACATGAGATCTGCTCAATGGACCCTAGCTTCCCAGTGGTTCCAAGCCACCGGGAATCTAGAGGATGTCATCCGCCTCTCCACCAGTTGCCGCACTTCTCTGCTCTGGTGGACCATACGGACCAATTTGACCCTGGGACGTCCATTCCAAATTCCGCAGCCCACGAAAGTGCTGACGACGGATGCATCTCGCCTGGGGTGGGGAGCCCATGTCGATGGGCTTCACACCCAGGGTCTGTGGTCCCTCCAGGAAAAGGATCTGCAGATCAACCTCCTGGAGCTCCGAGCGATCTGGAGCGCACTGAAGGCTTTCAGAGATCGGCTGTCCTGCCAAATTATCCAAATTCGGACAGACAATCAGGCTGCAATGTATTACGTCAACAAGCAGGGGGGCACCGGATCTCGCCCCCTGTGTCAGGAAGCCGTCGGTATGTGGCGTTGGGCGTGTCGGTTCGGCATGCTTCTCCAAGCCACGTACCTGGCAGGCGTAAACAACAGTCTGGCCGACAGACTGAGCAGAGTCATGCAACCGCACGAGTGGTCGCTCCATTCCAGAGTGGTACGCAAGATCTTCCGAGAGTGGGGCACCCCCTCGGTGGATCTTTTCGCCTCTCAGACCAACCACAAGCTGCCTCTGTTCTGTTCCAGACTTCAGACACACGGCAGGCTAGCGTCAGATGCCTTTCTCCTTCATTGGGGGACCGGCCTCCTGTATGCTTATCCTCCCATACCTTTGGTGGGGAAGACCTTACTGAAGCTCAAGCAAGACCGCGGCACCATGATTCTGATAGCGCCCTTTTGGCCCCGTCAGATCTGGTTCCCTCTTCTTCTGGAGTTGTCCTCCGAAGAACCGTGGAGATTGGAGTGTTTTCCGACTCTCATTTCGCAGAACGACGGAGCATTGCTGCACCCCAACCTTCAATCCCTGGCTCTCACGGCCTGGATGTTGAGGGCGTAGACTTCGCTGCGTTGGGTCTGTCTGAGGGTGTCTCCCGGGTCTTGCTTGCCTCTAGGAAGGATTCCACTAAAAAGAGTTACTTTTTCAAGTGGAGGAGGTTTGTCGTTTGGTGTGAGAGCAAGGCCCTAGAACCTCGTTCTTGCCCTGCACAGAACCTGCTTGAATACCTTCTGCACTTATCAGAGTCTGGCCTCAAGACCAACTCAGTAAGGAATCACCTTAGTGCGATTAGTGCTTACCATTATCGTGTGGAAGGTAAAGCCATCTCTGGAGAGCCTTTAGTCGTTCGATTCATGAGAGGCTTGCTTTTGTCAAAGCCCCCTATCAAGCCTCCTACTGTGTCATGGGATCTCAACGTCGTCCTCACCCAGCTGATGAAACCTCCTTTTGAGCCACTGAATACCTGCCATCTGAAGTACTTGACCTGGAAGGTCATTTTCTTGGTGGCAGTTACTTCAGCTCGTAGGGTCAGTGAGCTTCAAGCCCTAGTAGCTCATGCTCCATATACTAAATTTCATCACAACAGAGTAGTGCTCCGCACTCACCCAAAGTTCCTGCCGAAGGTGGTGTCGGAGTTCCATCTTAACCAGTCAATTGTCTTGCCAACATTCTTCCCCAGGCCGCATACCCGCCCTGCTGAACGTCAGTTGCACACATTGGACTGCAAGAGAGCATTGGCCTTCTACTTGGAGCGGACACAGCCCAACAGACAGTCCGCCCAATTGTTTATTTCTTTCGACCCTAACAGGCTAGGGGTCGCTGTCGGGAAACGCACCATCTCCAATTGGCTAGCAGATTGCATTTCCTTCACTTACGCCCAGGCTGGGCTGACTCTTGAGGGTCATGTCACGGCTCATAGTGTCAGAGCCATGGCAGCGTCGGTGGCTCACTTGAAGTCAGCCACTATTGAAGAGATCTGCAAGGCTGCGACGTGGTCATCTGTCCACACATTCACATCTCATTACTGCCTCCAGCAGGATACCCGACGCGACAGTCGGTTCGGGCAGTCGGTGTTGCAGAATCTGTTTGGGGTGTAAATCCAACTCCACCCTCCAGGACCCGAATTTATTCTGGTCAGGCTGCACTCTCAGTTAGTTGTTCTTCGTAGGTCAATTTCTGTTGTACCCTCGCCGTTGCGAGGTTCAATTGACCTGGGTTATTGTTTTGAGTGAGCCTGAGAGCTAGGGATACCCCAGTCGTGAGAACAAGCAGCCTGCTTGTCCTCGGAGAAAGGGTATGATACATACCTGTAGCAGTTGTTCTCCGAGGACAGCAGGCTGATTGTTCTCACCTACCCTCCCTCCTCCCCTTTGGAGTTGTGTGTTTCATATTTTATTGCTTGTCATTCAACTGGCGGGAGCGGTCGCGCACGGGCGGGAAGGCGGCCGCGCATGCGCGGTGGGCGTGGCCTGCGTGCCGACCGTCCCGCGAAGCTTCTTCCGGTTGGTGGGGGCTGCCGCGGACGTCAACCCAGTCGTGAGAACAATCAGCCTGCTGTCCTCGGAGAACAACTGCTACAGGTATGTATCATACCCTTTCTCCCTTGGCAGTCTGCAGCAGGCATGCACTGAAAACTGAGCATGCGCAGGTGCCAGTATTGTGGAGAGTAGAATGTGCTACTGTTGGGTGGGCCTGAGCCCTAAGTGGGTGGGCCCTGGCCCACCCAGGCCCACCTGTGGCTACACCACTGCTGCAATGAATTATTTTATTTGCCAACATTGTTTATTTGCATAGGGAAACTAGGGGACATGAATTGAGGTTGAAGGGGGGCAGACTCAGAAGTAATGTCAGGAAGTATTTTTTCACGGAAAGGGTGGTAGATACGTGGAATGCCTTCCCAGGGGAGGTGGTGGAAATGAAAACGGTAATGGAATTCAAATGGATCTACAGAATCTTAGCAGAGATTGGGTGGTGACGCCAGTATTTGGAGAGTAAAACTGGTGCAGGGCGAACTTCTACGGTCTGTGCCCTGATTGTGATTGAATAGATAGGGATGGGCTGGAGTGTAAATTTTAAGGGGCTTCAACGTTAGCTTCAGAACGTTTAGTACAAGAACAGTGCTGGGCAGACTTCTACGGTCTGTGCCCTGAGAAAGGCAGGGGCAAATCAAGCTCGAGTATACATATAAAGTATCACATACCATGTAAAATGAGTTTATCTTGTTGGGCAGACTGGATGGACCGTTAGGTCTTTATCTGCTGTCATTTACTTTGTTACTATGTAAGTAGGGTACCCGAGGCACCTGCCCAAGAACACGGCAGTGGGATTTGAACTCTGGCTTTAGGATAAATTTAGGATAAGTCGGACAGATTCACTGCTGGACAGACAGACAGACAGGGGTCTCAGAGAATTACCATCAGCACTCTCCCACAATCAGTAGCCTATTAGCCTGCTGCGTTCCCCATTCTCACCAGCAGAGGGTACAATCAGCTAATTACAGTTTATGCAGAGCAACAGTTTACTAAGGCACCGGAAGCAGGAAATGAGATTGGATCTTGCCCACTTCTAGTTAAGAAAAAAGGAAAACTGCACAACCAAGGAACACTTCTGAGGAGATCCTAGTTCTGTTAGAAATTGGTGTGAAATATACATTTTTACAAAGATAACAGAACTGGATATCTTGAGATCAGATATACTGGTCAGGAAATCAGGTGGTACGTGGTAATAGCAGGCATGCTGCATGGCAGAGCTGTGTATATGAGGATCTCAGTAATGGAATAGCAGAGGGTAATGCAGGGCAGGAATGAGGTGCAATGGCAGAGCTGTGTGGAATGGTCTCAGTAATGGAATAGCAGAGGGTGATGCAGGGCAGAACTCCGAATTCCTCCACTTTCTACAACAAGAACATTCTTTGAGACAACTTCTCAAAAATCATACTTCCTTCAATGATGAATGTCCACTAGTTGCTGTTATCACAAAGATTCTCCACTGCTCACATCATTTACAAGACCTCTCAACTACATAAAAGAACTTCACTCAACAAGATTGGGAAAAAGACTTGAATACACATCGTACAGAAAAAATGTGGCAATCTTTTTGGATTTTCAATCACCCAGGGGGTCTTTTACTAAAGAATAACTCGAGTTATCTGCAGCAGGGTCTGTTTTATTCCTATGGGCCCTGCTGCAGCTAACCTTCAGTATAAGACTTATATTTCGTTTATCATCGTTCACTATGGACTCCAAGAAAAACTAAAGCAAGTGGGTCAATCATCTTCAGATCGATGTTGGTCTTTACTCCAAAGCAACTGGAATCATGTTATTTGGCTGTGATAATCTCTGTATTTTCTTGTCCGACATATGGATTAAAGTCTCAGAAATATTTCATCTATCTACTAATATTTCCTTCAAATTCATCATATGGCAATCCTTTGTCTTACCCTGAAATATCTGATGAATCAGATAAACTTTTGTTTGACTTTCTAATCTCTATTGCCATTAAAATTATCGTTAAACACTGGAAGGGGTAACTCATCTCTCTCATATCAAATGTGGTGGAATTGGGTTATTTTATATAAGAATTATAAATCCACCCTAAGATGTCATATTTTCCCAAACTCTAGAAAATTGTTAAAATGGAAAACATTAGATTCCTACCCATCTAATTTGTAATTTGTGAAGATCAGCAACATTTGTCCACTGTATTTCCATCCCTACTTATAAATATTAAACCTCATGCTTTCTTTTTATAAATGCATTTAATTGTATTGTTCTAGCAACTGTTACACTTTTGTAATTTATATATTTCATGAATATAATTTATATTTTTATTATCTGAAATTACAATAAAATATATATATTTTTAAAACAGAACAAAAGATCAATCTCATCAGTATGGAAGGCTGACTGCGATGTGTCACAGGGCTTCATACTTTCACGTGAATTGTGTACTGTTTATATGAGTTCATGGGGGAGGTTTTGTCTAATTTGGGTATGTTATGCTCTTATATAGACGATTTTTTTATTTTAAGTCCTGCGAGGATGAATTTTGAAGAGATGAATAGATTCGTACAAAACGCTATTCAATTGATATATAATAATATTTTAAGATAATTAAGCAGAAAACTTAAGTTGTTTTCATTTGGGATCTCTGGTGAGAAGGGTAAAGTGATACTGTAGCCGTGTTAGTCCACTTTCAAAGATAATAAATTGGAATAAAACAGAGAAAATAAAATAAGATGATACTTTTCTTAATAAATAAGTCCAATAAAAAAAGGTATCACCTTATTTTCTTTTCTGTTTCTATTTATTACTGATATAGAAAGCAAATCCAAGGTTTTGGATCTACTTCTCCATTGGGTTTTGGGTCGTCTTCTCTTTTGAGGTACAGATACATCAGCTAGTAAAGAAAACTTTTTTTTGCTTACATCAACTCCACGCAATACGTTCATACTTAACCACGGACAATGTTAGGATGGTGGTTCAGGCTGTTATCATGCCTCAGTTGCACGACTAACTCGTTCTAAAGTGGAATTGCAGTAAACTGCGGTCTAGACGGCAACTTTTTCAGAATACCGCAAGAAAGTATAGTCCAATCATTCTGCTTTTAAAGCTGTCACACTGACTCTATTAAAAAGCAAGCTCATTTTAAATTGATAACTTTAAACGTAGTAACTCTTGTTCTCAATCCTGAGTCGTCTCTTTTCCAAGCTGACCCTTACCTCTTTAGCATTTCCTCTTATGGGAGGGGTTTCATCCCCTTTATCATTTGGGTGGCTTTTCTTTGAACCTTTTCTAATCCACAGAAGGACATTGTCTCCTATCCCATTAATTTTTAATTTTCTGAGAAGGAACTTTTCAAAAGCTTTCTAAAAATCTAGATACACTACATCAACTGGCTCACCTTTATCCACATGCCTTCAAAGAAATGAAGCAAACTGGTGAGGCAGCACCTCCCATGGCTGAATCCATGCTTACTCTGTCCCATTAAACCACGTTTGTCTGTGTCCTGTAATTTTATTCTTTATAATAATGTCCACTATTTTGCCCAGCACTGACGTTATGCTTACCAATAATTTTCCAGATCACCCTTGGAACCCTTTTTAAAAATCAGCATTACATTGGCCACCCTCCAGTCTTCAGGTACTATGGAAGATTTTAACGATAGGTTACAGATCAGTAACAGCAGATCAGCAATTTCATGTTTAAGTTCTTTCAGTACTCTGGGGTGTGTACCATCCGGTCCAGGTGATTTATCACTCTGACTTGTCAGTTTGGCTCAGTACATCTTCCAGATTCACCGAGATTTCTTTCAGTTCCCCTGCATTGTCACTCTTGAAAACCATTTCCGGTACAGGTAGATCTCTTACATCTTCTGTAAAAACTGAAGAAAAGAATTCATTCCATCTCTCCACTATGGCCTTGTCCTCCGTGACTGCCTCTTTATGATTTAATGGTCCCACAGATTCCCTCACAGGCTTTCTGCTTCTGATGTAGCTGAAAAAGGTGTTACTATGAGTTTTTGCCTCCTGGCAAGTTTTTCTTCATATTCTCTTTAGCCTTCTTTAACAGTGCTTTGAATCTAGCTTGCCACTGCTTACAGTATGTTGCTTCTTATTTTCTTCATTTGCATCCTTGTTCCATTCTTTGAAGGATGCTCTTTTGGCTGTAATAACCTCTTTCACTTCACCTTTTAACCATGCTGGCTGCCCTTTGTTAATTCGAGGAATACATCTGCTCTGGCCTTCCACAATGGTATTTTTAATCAACACCCATGCCTGATTTAAACTCCTAACCTTTGTGACAGAACCTTTTAGCTTCTTTTTAACCACTTTCCTCATTTTGCCTTAGTCACCCTTCCAAAAATTGAATGCTGCTACAGTAGATTTCTTTAGTGACTTTACTCCAGTTATCAGCTCACATTTTATCATCCAAGTGGATCCAACACCTTTACCTCTGGTACTATGCCCTGCATTCCACTAAGAACCCCTCTTGTCGGTTCTTGGACCAGTTGCTCCATGAAGCAGTCATTTATTAAATCTAAGAATTGTACCTCCCTAGCACTCCCTATGTTTCATTTAGAAAGTTCACCACCATAGACTTCATGTAACCTCAGTGCTCAACATCCACCAGGGTAGACCAAAAGGGTAACAATTCAAGAAAGCTTGGGATAAGCACAAAGGAACCTTAGGTGTGAGGGGTAAAGTCTTGAGGGGTAAAGTCTGGGCCCTTGCAAATCGTTCACCAGCTTTGAACAGTGAAAATGTCTGAAGTCCCCTTAGTCCATACTTAACACAATAGATGGGTAGTTCCAAAGCCATAAGCAGGAAGGTAGGGAAACGGACTCTGCAACCCTGTTTTACGGTGAGAAAAGCCTGTTTCTTCTCTACTAAACTGAGTCTAATCCAAAGGCCAGGCCAGTGTGAAGGGGAAGCCAAGGTCAAAGTAAGACATTCCAGTGGCACAAACGCAAGACCATTATCCCTGTCGATGGCACAGAGACTGAGGCGTGATTGCAACTCGTACATTTCCCTTATGAGTTGCTGCTGAGTAAGGTCTTGTTAATATCAGTATTGGTTTCATTTTGTTTCAGTTAGGCAGGGTTGGGTTTCTGTACTTCACTGTGTGATGGTGCTGATTGATTCTTAACAGAGAAACTGGGCCAGTGCTGTGGATGGAATTGACTTCTGGACTTTGTTCCTGGGGGGTCTTTATAGGAGACAGAGGACCAGCCTAACAGTGCAGTGGCTGGGAATTAGGGGAAGTGGGTTTGATTCCCATCGAAGCTCCTTGTAACCCTGAGCACGTCACTACTCCTCCATTGCCCCAGGTACAAAAAACTTAGCTCATGAACCCACTAGGGCCACAGAAAGTACCTGCATAAAATAAATGTATCCCAGAAATGTAGGATATCAAATCCATAACTCTTTACCCTTCTCTTGGTGTTCTGCAACTTATTTCTTGACCATCCACACCTGCGTTTTTTTCTATGGTCTGCCCCCCCCCCCCTTCTTCCTTACTTCAGATGCTGTGAGCTGTGTGTCGCCTCAGCCTTGCAACTCCTGCTGACCCCTGGTCAAGAAAATGCATGAATGTGATGGAGAACCGAAGGACAGACGGACAGGGCGAGTGTTGCTCACTGCAGTGCCAGCAGCCACACTAACAGTGCTCAGCCCCTGCAATGAAAATTTGCCCATTCCCTCTCTCCTCCTCTCCCTACACTGCAGTCTTTTATTAATTTGTTTAAGTGCCTGAATTCCTAACCCAAGCCAAGTGGAAAAGTCATAACTTATGAGGTACTGGGCAGCCAGAGCCAGACTCAAACAGATTTTTCATTGCAATTTGGCTTTTGCACTTTCTAAGCAAATTAATTCTCTGAGGATAAAATGATAGCGAGCGAGTGAGCCAGAAGCAAACACATACAGGTCCACAGCCAGAGTCAGCTCTGCCTTCCAGCCACCACAGGAGCCACAGTGTGGCTCGACTGGAGAACTCAGACCCACTGAAACATCTGATCCTTCTGCAGACATCTCAGATGACTCCAGTCAAATGTCAAGAAAAGTGGAGCTGGTCTGCAGAACCAGTGACCGTATTCTGGATCAGTTCCCAGCTTGTCATCCACACCCTGGGTGAACTGAGGCTGCAGATGCTGGTGGGGAAGGGAGAGGAGAAACCAGGGCGACAGGGGGAGGGAAGGAGAAAGGAGATCCCCGACTACATGTGCATTCTCCATCAAGGCAACCTGGACTTTTTCCATCCTCTGGTGGTCCAGAAACATCTCGAGTCATCCACACCCTGGGTGAACTGGGGCTGCAGATGCTGGTGGATAGGGGAGTGGAGCGGAGAAAGCGGGGCGACAGGGGGAGGGGAGGAGAAAGGAGATCCCCGACTACATGTGTATTCTCCATCAAGGCGACCTGGACTTTTTCCATCTTCTGGTGGTCCAGAACAGCTACTTGGCTGAAGAAAGTTTCCCCATCTCATCTACAGGGTTTCTTAAGATCCAAAAATACCTCAACTGATCCGGATTTCAAAGACCAGCAGGAGAGTCTCAAAATCCCTGAGTCCCTTTACAGTCCTAACAAGAGCTGTCAAATAAGCCCTGATCATCTGCTACCTGCAGACAGGAGAGTTCATCTTTCTCTGGGGATTTAGAATTCGGAGAGACATTATAAATAATTCATTTGCTACTTGTTGCCTTGTGCCTGCTTCTGCCACACTCATTCTACTAACTTATCTGGCAGGGTAAATGCTTCATTCGGAACAGCAGTGGTAATGCCAGAGCCATTGGGAGACTGGAGGAAAAAGAGAGTGTGAGAAGCTGGAGTAATTCAGTCCTGGCCTTGATCCTAACCAAATAAATACTGTAAGGTGGTTCTGCAGATTCTGGGTATATGACAGGCAGCTGCCTAGCATGTCCTCGCTACATAAACAATGAAGAATTAAGAAGACGACTCCTTTAATCTCTGCTGTAAAGCCCTGGGTGAAATCAGCCCTCTTTACAAATCTGTGTCTCTGAGCTTGTGCAAAATAGGGCTGTGGCAGTCAATAAAATGGTTGTTTTCTGTTGCTTCCATGTCATTTATGGAACTTTTCATTTTATTTGGGGGTTTCTGGCCATTTTGTCATCTTTTCAGTTTCTGATAAAAGTGAGCAGTCTTCAGAGACGGAGCACTTCCAGAGTTTGTGCATTTTTGGCTCCACCATCGGGAAAAAGTGTGCTCTAGTCCTGAAACTGCACTATTTCCAAATGGTGAGCTGTGCTATCAGCAAAGGAGAAAGCATGCTCGTTTTCATTTGGTAAGGACATGTCACGACATAGGATACTCACATTGTTCACATTCCCTTTGACCTTCCTCACTGTAAAATCACATGGGGAAAACACGTCTACATTAAAGAATTTCCCCATCAAAGTTAGGGAAATGCACATGTAGATTTTCACCTGTCTACGCCATGCTCCGTTGAAATTTCTGCATTCCTGTGATCTCCACGTGTAAAATCACTTTCTGAAATCAACATTTACACTTGTATGTCATCACACATAAAGGAGGGTAAAACAGCATACAAAATAATACAGAAACAGAAAAAAGCAACACTGGGCTTCCAGGATTGGGATAATCAATGTCCTCCTTTATTGAGTGATGACCCGACACGGGCCATGTTTCGGTGCACAAGCGCCTGCCTCAGGGGTCAGAAAATCCTGTTCGTGACTTTCTCAGAGATGTATATATAACCAAATAAGCAGGATACAATATCTCTGATATGGGTAGTATTTCCTGGCTCAAAAAACGCTGTCAGTAACAGAACGCTGTCGGTGCAGAAAAGCCCGCCATATACATACATCTCTGAGAAAGTGACGAATAAGATTTTCTGACTCCTGAGGCAGGCACTTGTGCGCTGAAACACGGCCCGTGTCGGGTCATCACTCAATAAAGGAGGACTGATTATCCCAATCCTGGAAGCCCAGTGTTGCTTTTTTTCTGTTTCCATCACACATAAAGGGCCACTATTAACACACGAGATGCTTTTAAAAGAGAGGCCTGCGCCTCATAAGAAGCCTTCAATCTGGGCCTTGAAATGAGAAGGGGACAGACACTCTCAGAACTAAACCACAAGCACAAATGATTCACATTCTCATGTATAACTCAGTCTGTTAATATAATACTCCACTCTCTTGCCATGATGCTCATGGGTTGCAGTCACAACAGCCCTTTTCTACCTGGACTACAGCAGTATCAACTCCCTCCCAACATTACCTGTGACTGCTCCACTGAGAGGACCATCAGGGATATCAAGTCCCTCCCAGCGGTGCCCCATCAGTACTTCTCTAATGAAACGAAAATGTGTGCACACTTCCCAGCAGGGTCCCTCTGTCTACCCAACCACACGTAGTGAGGAATGATAGCACCACACTTGTATCTCCTCTGTCTACCCAACAATACTAAGGGATTAGTGAAAGACCCTCTGACTATCCAACCAAACTTGTATCCCTTCTGCTTACCCAACCTTAGGGAGGAATTATAGCCCCTCTGCCTATACAACCACACTTGTATCTCCTCTATCTGCCCAACCATAGGAAAGAGTGACAGCCCCTCTGCCTATCCAACCAAACTTGTATTCCCGCTGTCTTCCCAACTATTCTTGACATCCTCTCTACCCGTAGCCATATGTATTTTTCAGGGCTGGCTGGCTCACAGAACCAGAACCCAAGCCCCTACCCAAACCAAATACCCTCAGCTAGAGACCAGCCTGGGCAACCACAAAAAAGATAACTACAAACAAAACAATCTTATCATGTTAGCAACTGTTTATTCTCACAAAATTAGCAGCAAAGCAGAAACTAGTTTCTTAGCAAGAATAAGCAGGGGGACATTGGACATAGGCAAAAGGGAAAAACAGCAAGTGAGGCACCTACTAAGCCTCCAGCTCCCCAGAGGCCCAGGACTGTCAGTGCCCCCTTTGCCTTTCAGACCAGGCACTTGTATAGTTTCTCAGCCCAAAGAACTGTTTTTTTCAAAAATACGTCATCTAGGATATGTCATTCGTTTGGCACAATTGCCAAAAGGTACATAAAAAAAATTACAGTTCAGTCCTTTTGTAAAACACATCCTCAGTAAAAGAACCCTTATCTCACTTCAAAAGGTCAGGATCCAGTTCCCACAGAGTATCCACCCTCACAATTGACTTAAGGCTAAACAGGAATCCTGGGCCTCTTTCCCGCCTTGCTTCCTTCAAATGGTAAATAGTTCTCAACAAATGGAAACCTTGCTGCATCCAAATAGTCTCCAAATGGCCTCTTTGAACACACCTATTGAAAAAAATTGAATTGCAAGGCTCACTGTCTTTCAATTACCTGGCCAGAAGAGGGGAGGAAGGGGGGTGCTTGTTTGTTTTGTAATCCACAGAAGAACAAATGTCTCCAGATGTCACCATCTGTAAATTATGGTTTTTCTTTATATTAAACATTACCAGCACTGGATCATTTGGTCTAGGCCTTCATCATTGCACCCCAGATCCCTTCGCTGTTCTGGAGCCCGGAGACCACAATTATGACGTCAATGTAGGAATATTTATACTCAACACTGAGCTGATGAGGGCAATGTGACAGGCAGGAAAGAAGGGTGGAGAGCTGTGATCTAAGGGCTGGATGGGCGTTTCTTCTTGCAGCATGGAGGACGCAGATCTCAAAACCCTGTGCGGGGGGCGGGGGGGGGGGGGGGTTGCATCAGATTCTATTTGGCATGCCTCACCATGGCATCTCATGCTGCCATCACCATGTTTGGCAGAGCCCCTGATCCTTTCAGTCAGAATGATGGAGCCTCTGGATCTGAGCCCAGCTCCTTCCAGATGTCACAAGAGGTTTTTAAAAGCTTATAAAGTCATTAGAATAAATCAGAAGAAATTGTTTTCTTCCATAGAACAAATAAAATAGGGAGAAGACCAGAAAGCCATTTCAGATGGAGAAAGCGAAACGTGAAAAAGGCTCAATCCCCTCTGCTCTTGGGCTTCAGGGCCAATGTTAGAGGGTGGCAGCCAATACAAGTGTCACAGGGGGCCCAAAACTTGACTCAGACTGCAGGAAGCATAGACTGAAGATGGGTTTGGAGCCCCCTCCTCTGATTCTGCCCTGGGCCCCTGCAGGGCTTGGTGCAGAGACGCTCTTTCTCTGCCTTCACTTCAAAATGAGATTTCTTAAACCTATCTTCCACCCATGCTGTTTCCTAAGGTTCCATTAAGAGGTAACATGGGAGACAGAGAAAGATGTGGATCTAGGAAACATTCGACCTAATGCTATAGCTGAGATTTCCCAGACAACTAACTTATTTCAGGAAACAGAAGTGGGGTTTTAATTGTCTGTTGATTCTCACCCTACATCTCAGCTTCCAGTGCTATGCTGTACCGTGGCAGGATCTTAACAGATCAGATGAGCTCCTTGTTCAACCAGAGGCATCGGCAAAAGCCTGGCAAAATGAGCTCAGCACCTGTGTAGCAAACTTGCAACACTCAACCCGCTAACTGCCAACAGTCACAGAGCAACGTGCCTACCTAGGAAAAGGCAGCACTGCAAATATTACACTGGCCTTAACACACCTGCTAGTGGGAAAAGTAAAAAGCTGCCCTGCTACACACATCCCTCCCCTTGGTCACACTTGCTGAGCACAGACAGACCCTCACCAAATACAGCTCAATCAACAATGGAGACAAACTTCAGTGGAATTCTGCCTCCTAGTTTCTTACTGTTACTGCAAGCAATGGATATTGTCTTATTGAGATTCAACATTCCCATGGTAGCCTATGCCAATATCCTCCAATGCAGGTATGATCTTTCGGCAATCCGCTATGGGGAGGATAAGAACAGCTCGCTTCCTCAGGCACCTCCAGCAGCCCCAGGGCCAAATCATTCAGATTTTTATCTGTTCATTAGTCTCCATCACCACCTCCCAAGCAAAGATGCACTAAGTGATAACTGCAGGGTATCAGGCATATATCACAGGGCATGAATAAGCTGGTGTTGGCTTACTCAGTCTGGTACAGAACCACAGAGAAAGAAATGTACTCTGGACACACTGGTTGGACCTTCTGGTTTTTAGTTGCTCTAATTCACTATACAGCTCTGCGAAATGCCACTATTAAATGCTGCTGTTACCTAATAGCATAAGAAAATATGTACATAAGTATTGCCATACTGGGACAGACCAAAGGTCCATCAAGCCCAGCGTCCTGTTTCCAACAGTGGCCAATCCAGGTTACAAATACCTGACAAGATCCCAAAACAGTACAATACATTTTATGCTGCTTATCCTAGAAATAAGCTGTGGATTTTCCTAAGTTCATCTTAATAATGGCTTATGGACTTTTCTTTTAGGAAGCTAGCCAAACCTTTTTTAAACTCCGCTAAGGTAACTGCTTTTATTACATTCTCTGGCAACAAATTACAGCGTTTAATTACACGCTGAGTAAAGAAATATTTTCTCTGATTCTTTTTAAATTTACTAATTTGTAGTTTCATTGCGTGCCCCCTAGTCCTAGTATTTTTGGAAAGAGTAAACAAGCGATTCATGTCTACCATTCCACTCATTATTTTATAGACCTCTATAATACCTCCCCTTAGCTGTGTTTTTTCTCCAAGCTGAAGAGCCCTAGCCGCTTTAGCCTTTCCTCATATGAAAGTCGTCCCATCCCCTTTATCATTTTCGCTGCCTTCTCTGTACCTTTTTTTAATTCCACTATATCTTTTTTGAGATACGGTGACCAGAATTGAACATGATATTTGAGGTGCGGTCGCACCATGGAGGAATACAAAGGCATTGTAACGTCCTCACTTTTGTTTTTCATTCCGTTCCTAATAATACCTAACACTGAGCAGAGGGTTTCAATGCATCGTCAACAATTATGCCTAGATCCCTTGCCTGGTCAGTGAATCTTAATGTGGAACCTTGCATTACGTAGCTATAGTTTGGGTTCCTCTTTCCCACATGCATCACTTTGCATTTGCTCACATTAAATGCCATCTGCCATTTAGATGCCCAATCTCATAAGATCCTCTTGTAATTTTTCTCAATCCTCTTGCGATTTAACAACTTTGAATAACTTTGTGTCATCAGCAAATTTAATTACTTCACTAGTTACTCCCATCTCTAGATCATTTATAAATATGTTAAAAAGCAGCAGTCACAGCACAGACCCCTGGGGAACCCCACTAACTACTTGAATTTCCTACCGATATATCGGCCCTGAGGGACCCCTCAAGGATGCCCATATATCGGAGAAAACTCCTCTCAGAAGGCTGTCCTTCATCATGTCCTGGTGGGTTAATACCTATTACTTATGTTTGTGTGTGTGAAGGGATAACTACTCCCTAGTCCCCACTCCATCCTAACAAGTACACCCAACCTCTAGTTATTAAATGATAAGAAGAGAAGATAGGTTTCAAAGATATACGATTTTATTCTTACCAATGCAAGACAAGACAATCAGGTTCATCAATCAGACTGCAGATCTGATCGGCAGCATCTCTGGATGACAACTGGAACTGCTCCAGCCACACCCAGATTTGAAGGCACTTTTATACCCTCCTGACTACATTGAAACCAATGGCTCTTCATTGGGTTCTATGTTAGAAGTTGTTTATCCCAAACTAGCTGACCACAATCTTGCTTAACTGGAAAGTTGCCACCCCTTCCATATCATCAAGCTGATCAATCCATAGACTGGTGGGTTGTGTCCATCTACCAGCAGGTGGAGATAGAGAGCAAACTTTTGCCTCCCTATATGTGGTCATGTGCTGCCGGAAACTCCCCAGTATGTTCTCTATCTCAGCAGGTGGTGGTCACACACAGCAGCAGCTCTGGCTAGGCCTCCAAGCCTAATCCTTAGGTTTTGTTGAGGCCTGGGGTTGAGGGCTCTTTTGAGCAAGTGCAAACCTGGTGGTGCCAGGTCCCTCCTTTTCTCCCCCCTCCCGCTGGCTCCGTTTAAAAAAAAAAAAAAAAAAAAAAATTTTAAACGTCTTTAAAGGCGTTTAATTCGACGTTTCTTTAAACGTTCATTGCAGCTACTCACTGGGACACCAGTTCGTTACAGCTCGGAGCGGCAAGCAGGTAATTTTACCTTTTCATAGCGGGCAGGGGGTTCCCCGATTCTTCTCCTCGTGGCAATGGCGTCGGAGGGCGAGGGCGCAAAGGGTCGCTCCCCGGATCGCTGGAGCGCTTCTAGAGGGGATGCGGGGGTTTTACAACCTGATTCGCCCTTGATGGGTGACAGTTTAGTGACCGATGAATGTCCCGGTCGTTCCTCCGGCGTGGCGGTTTTTTCCCGCCATAAACGCCCATCCCCCACTCCTCGCCTCCGCCATCTTGGCCGGCCACGCGGCTCGGACGGCTTCTTCGTGGGCCGCCCTTGAGGTTGGAGACATTAATGCCATGAACGCCCTTAATTTGGGCGACGGCACAAGCGGCTAAAGTTAAGCGCCGTTCTTCCCGCGCGGCTCCTTCGCGGAGTTTCGCGCCGGACGCCATTTTGGATGCGCAGCATGTCTCTCCCCCGCTATTGCGAGCGCCGGTTGAGATTGCGTCTAGGGCTGTTGCCCAGGCTGCGGAAGTGCTCAGTCTGGGGGGTTTCTCCCCCGAGTTTGTTTTGCTGCTGCATCAGGCTTTCCTCATGCAAAACGCTGCCCCTGCTCCCTCTTCTGATAAAGAGGTTGAGGTTCCCAGAGGTAAACGCCCTCGGGTTGATTTCCAGGCCTTGGAGGACTTTGTCTCCTCCGATGTAGATGAGGGCAGCGTGTCTGAGGTCTCCCAACGGTCCTTTGCGGATTCCTTGGAGGAGATAGATCCCCGCTCGGATGGAGCGGATGACCCCTCTGCAGCGCGGCTTTTTAGCCCAGAGGATTTGCCCAACCTGTTTTTACAGGCCATGGACACTTTGAAGATTTCCTCTCCGGAGGACTTCTCTCCCTCAGCCCCTGTTGGCTCTGCCATTATGCTGGGGACGAAGCGCCCGCCTAGATCCTTCCACCTTAATTGCGGCTCAATGGGATGTCCCGGAAACGAGCCTTAAAGTGGCTAGGGCTATGTCCCGCCGCTATCCTTTGGCTGTGAGTGAACGTGAGGCCTATCTGTGGCCTACCGTGGATTCTTTAATCACTGCGGTGACTAAGAAAACGGCGTTGCCGGTGGAAGGTGGCACGGCCCTAAAGGACGCCCAAGACAGAAGATTGGAGGCGGCCTTAAGGTCGTCCTTTGAGGCAGCTGCTTTAAGTTTGCAGGCCTCAGTTTGCGGCTCCTATGTGGCCAGGGCGTGCCTGACTATGGTGCAGCGGGCTTCCCCCTCGGATCTTTCCTTGTGGGCTGATTGGCCGGCCCTGGAATCGGGCTTAGCCTATTTGGCAGACTTGCTGTATGATGTCTTGAGAGCCTCAGCTAAAGGCATGGCTCAGACAGTCTCTGCGCGGCGGTGGCTTTGGCTGAAACATTGGTCTGCTGACCACGCCTCTAAATCCCGCCTGGCTAGATTGCCTTTTAAAGGCAAGCTGCTCTTTGGGGTCGAGCTGGACAAAATCGTGTCCGATCTCGGCACGTCTAAGGGCAAGAAATTACCAGAGGTCAGGGCTCGGGCTAGTACTCGTCCCAGTACCTCCAGAGGACGGTTGCTGGAAGCCCGTCGGTACCGCCCGGGCAAGTCGGGTTCCTCTGCCCCCTCTTCCTTCAAGAGGAATTTCTCCCCCAAGCAACATTCCTTTCGCAGAGACCGCCGTCCTGGAGGTGCTCCCTCCGGTCCTCCCCCAGGGTCTCGTACCCAATGACGGGGCCTTGGTCCACGCCCCAGTGCAGATTGGAGGACGGCTGTCCTCGTTTCTGGGCGAGTGGACCACTATAACTTCAGACGCGTGGGTGCTGGAAGTCATCAGAGACGGCTACAAGCTAGAGTTCTGCCAACCCTTAAGAGACGGGTTTGTACTCTCTCCCTGCAAGTCTCCGGTCAAGCTGTGGCAGTGCAGCAGACCTTGGACAACCTGATCCGCCTGGGTGCGGTCGTTCCGGTGCCAAAAAATCAGATTGGCAAGGGACGTTACTCCATTTACTTTGTGGTTCCAAAGAAAGGAGGTTCTGTCCGGCCTATCCTCGACCTCAAAGGGGTCAATCGGGCCTGGAAAGTGAGGCACTTTCGCATGGAGACTCTCCGCTCTGTTATAGCGGCAGTGAAGGCAGGAGAGTTCTTGGCTTCCTTGGACATCAAGGAAGCGTACCTGCATATTCCCATCTGGCCTCCTCTCCAACGCTTTCTGCGTTTTTCAGTCCTGAGACGACACTTCCAGTTCAGAGCCCTCCCTTTCGGGTTGGCTACTGCTCCGCGGACCTTTTCCAAAGTAATGGGGGTCTTAGCGGCCTTCCTGCTAAAGGAAGGAGTACAAGTCCATCCTTATCTGGACGACTGGTTGATCCGAGCCCCCTCTTATGCAGAGTGCGGCAAAGCTATGGACCGGGTAGTTGCTCTTGTGAGCTCCCTGGGATGGATCATCAACTGGAAGAAGAGCCAGCTGCGCCCGACTCAGTCCCTGGAGTATCTGGGAGTTCGATTCGACACCCAAGTGGGCAGAGTGTTCCTGCCAGACAATCGGATTGTCAAGCTTCAGGCTCAGGTGGACTAGTTCCTAGTAGCCTCTCCTATTCGGGCTTGGGACTACGTGCAGCTGTTGGGCTCTATGACGGCCACGATGGAAGTAGTGCCCTGGGCCAGGGCTCATATGAGACCACTACAGCTATCTCTGCTGCTGCGCTGGACTCCGATGTCGGAGGATTATGCTGTGCGCCTTCCCGTGGACCCAGCAGTGCGCAAGGCGCTGAGCTGGTGGACGCAGACAGACAAGTTGTCTGCAGGATTGCCTCTGGTGACCCCGGAGTGGATTGTCGTCACGACAGACGCCTCTTTGATGGGCTGGGGAGCCCACTGCTTGGGAAGGACAGCGCAGGGGCTCTAGTCTCCTGCAGAGGCAAGTGGTCTATCAACCTCCTGGAACTCAGAGCCATTCGGTTGGTGTTATTGGAGTTCATCCCGGTACTGGTGTTGTAGCCTGTACGGGTCCTGTCGGACAATGCCACGGCTGTGGCCTATATCAACCGCCAGGGAGGTACCAAGAGCGCCCCTCTAGCCAAGGAGGCTATGAGTCTTTGCCAGTGGGCGGAAGCGAACCTGGAGCAGCTTTCAGCGGCCCACATTGCCGGAGTCATGAATGTCAAGGCGGACTTTCTCAGTCGCCATACCTTGGAGCCCGGAGAGTGGCAACTATCTGCTCAGGCGTTCTTGGACATCACGAAGCGCTGGGGCCAGCCGAGCCTAGATCTGATGGCGTCATCGGCCAATTGCCAAGTGCCGCGCTTTTTCAGCAGAGGACGGGACCCTCGATCCCTGGGAGTAGATGCTCTTCTCCAACAGTGGCCGACACAAGAGCTCCTCTATGTGTTCCCGCCCTGGCCCATGTTGGGCAGGGTGCTAGACCGGGTGGCAAAGCATCCCGGCAGGGTAATCCTGGTGGGTCCGGATTGGCCCAGACGTCCCTGGTATGCGGACTTGATCAGGCTCTCAGTCGACGATCCTCTGCGGCTGTCAGTGGAGCAGGGCCGGTTACATCAGGGTCCCGTGGTGATGGAGGATCCCTCTCCCTTTGGTCTTACGGCCTGGCTATTGAGCGGCAGTGTCTGAGGAAGAAGGGCTTCTCAGACAAGGTCATCGCCACTATGCTGAGAGCGAGGAAACGCTCTACTTCTACTGCTTACGCCAGGGTTTGGCGTATCTTTGCAGCATGGTGTGAAGCAGGCTCACTTCTCCCTTCACTGCTCCAATTTCTTCAGTGTTGGCGTTCCTGCAAGAAGGTCTGGAGAAAGGCCTGTCGCTCAGTTCCCTTAAAGTCCAGGTAGCGGCTCTGGCTTGCTTCAGGGGCCGCCTGAAGGGTGCTTCCCTGGCTTCGCAGCCAGATGTGGTGCGCTTTCTCAAGGGAGTTAATCACCTGCGCCCTCCTCTGCACTCAGTGGTGCCTGCGTGGAATCTCAACCTGGTGCTAAGAGCATTGCAGAAGCCGCCGTTTGAACCCTTGTCAAGGGCATCTCTGAAAGACCTGACGTTGAAAGCAGTCTTTTTGGTGGCTATCACTTCAGCCAGAAGAGTTTCCGAGCTCCAGGCGCTCTCATGTCGAGAGCCTTTTCTACAGTTCACTGAGGCAGGAGTGACTATTCGCACAGTGCCTTCCTTTCTGCCCAAGATTGTTTCTCGCTTCCATGTGAATCAGCAGCTCTGTCTCCCTTCCTTTCGTAGGGAGGACTACCCAGAGGAGTACTCTGCTCTTAAATATCTGGATGTGAGACGAGTCATCATCAGATACTTGGAAGTGACCAATGATTTCCGGAAATCGGATCATCTGTTTGTCCTGTATGCAGGTCCTCGTAGGGGTCTGCAGGCTGCTAAGCCTACAGTGGCAAGATGGGTCAAGGAAGCCATTGCAGCGGCTTATGTGGCCGCGGGGAAGGTGCCGCCTATCCAGCTGAAGGCTCACTCCACAAGAGCTCAGGCGGCCTCGATGGCAGAGGCCGGTTCCGTCTCCTTGGAAGAGATATGCAAGGCGGCAACTTGGGCTTCGGCCCATACATTCTCCAAGCATTACCGCTTGACTGTGGCTGCTCGGGCGGAGCCCGGTTTGGAGCTTCAGTGTTGCGGTCAGGGATTTCTATGTCCCGCCCTGGGTGAGTACTGCTTCGGTACATCCCACCAGTCTATGGATTGATCAGCTTGATGATATGGAAGGTAAAATTATGTATAATCATACCTGATAATTTTCTTTCCATTAATCATAGCTGATCAATCCATAGCCCCTCCCAGATATCTGTACTGTTTTTATTCTGGTTGCATTTCAGGTTCAAGTTCAGTCTTCAGTTACTTCAGAAAGACTTCGTGTTCAAGTTTTTTCACTTGGATTCTTCAAGAGTTAAGACGAGTTTGTGTTACAGTGAGCTGCTGCATTCCTCTCCCCTCCGTTTTACGGGGCTGGATTGAGACTTAAAATTCTGCCGGCACTCCCTCCCGCTTCGTGCGGCTGTAGGGCAGTTTTGTACCCCTCCCGCTTCGGCGGTGTTAGGGTCAGTCAGCTCCTCCCGCGGTTGCGGTTGCAGGATAAGCCAGATCCCCCCGCATCGGCGGGTGTGGTGTCCCTCCCCCGCTCCGCGGGGATGAGCTGGACGGATTCCCCTCCCCCACTTGTGTGGGGATGAGCTGGGTTAATTCCCCTCCCCCGTTTCGGCGGTGGTGAGCTGGGCAGAGTGTCCCTTCGTGGGTGTAATTCTCTAAGTGCTGAGTCCTGCGGATGGAGCTTTGATATCGACATACTGAGGAGTTTCCGGCAGCACATGACCACATATAGGGAGGCAAAAGTTTGCTCTCTATCTCCACCTGCTGGTAGATGGACACAACCCACCAGTCTATGGATTGATCAGCTATGATTAATGGAAAGAAAATTATCAGGTATGATTATACATAATTTTACCTTCTTTCTCAACTATTTCCTTGCACCTGCAGATATTTTAGAAAAACAATTCTTTCTAACTCAGATACAGACACCAGGGAATCCATTTTGTAGCTCAGTTTCCATTTTGATTTCAGCTCTCTTGACCAAACTTTTCCAATTCAGGTCATTCAGGCCTTAGTCTAGGCTTAAAAACTGCACTTGGCCTTTCCATCAGGCCTCAATCTGGGCTAAAAACTAGGCCATGCTTTTCCAGCAAGCTCTTAGCCATACTAGCCATTACATTGTTGACATTACCAGGGTTTCTATATGGCCTGAGCTTTAAGGCTCAGCCCTCCACCATTCCAGTGGGGGTCTCTGGCTGTATTATATCTTAACATCCTTTAACCAGTTTTTAATACACGGACACTACCTCCTGTCCCATGACTCTCCAATTTCCTCTGGAGTCTTTCATGAGGTACTTTGTCAAACGCCTTCTGAAAATCCAGATACACAATATCTCTTTTCAGAAGGACCTTCTGTGATCAGGAATTTGTGTAAACAGAGAAATAGGAAGTGAACCAGTGACCCCAGGAGACTATGACAGTTGTGGTGTATGATGAATAAACTTTAATGTAGACTCGACACAGTACTGTATTTCGGCCACAGGCCTGCCTCAGGAGTCTTTGTTGTTTCTTTTTTGGTGTATACAGTCCTGATAAAACTGGTCTTAAAAAAGACCTTTTCAGGTGTAAAAGTGGTAAAGCACTTAGTGTATCGTCCTGCATCAATAATGAGTGAATTTGTGAACACTTCTGGTGTCATAGCTTGATCAGAGACACTAAGGATGGCTACGGAAAGAGGCTCAAAGTCTGCTGCTGTGACTGTACATACACAAACCTCATGCCAGCCTCCTTCCTGGCACTGTCGTCCTCCACAGCTTATGAGGAATTAGCTTACCCCTGCTACTGTCTCAACTGCACACACACACACATCTCATAGCACCCTCCTCTCCCGCACTGCCGTCCGCTGCAGGATACGATGAATTGGTCTGCCTCTTTTATACAATTTACTGGAGATATTATTAGCAGAAAATGGTCTATTACCCACTTGGCCTGCCGTGGCAGGAATCGGCTGCTCTCCTATGTATCATGCAGCTGAGACATTCGTGAGATGAATGTTACTTACCCAAGGCTGGGCTGTGAAGGTGAATCCAAAGTCACGTTGTCCTAATTCTGTTACAGTCCCAGTGCTAAGGAGAGGGAATGGGAGCTGGGTAGAGGAATAGAGTGGGGGAGGGGGGAGAGGCCACAGCAGCACAAGGAGGGTCTGCAGGGAACAGTTGTTTAAACTTTCAGACAACACAAAAAAAAACAGAGGACACTCCGAGTGGAACTAAGGATTAGCAGATAGAAAGTAAGTCACGCAAAGAATTTTTTTTTTTACCCAGCTCATAACTGAGCATTGGAATCCACTGCCAGAGGATGTGGTCAAGTCAAGCAGCATCGCAGGATTCAAAAGAGCCTTGGACAAAAAGTCTGTAAAAAGTAATTAGCCAAGTGGATTTGGGACTGCCATTGCTTCTCTCTGGAAATGAATTTTACTCGTTATGCTGTTAACAAAATGTTAAACTGTACCTGCTGTCCACCGCCTTGGGTGAATCTCTTCATAAAGGTGGTTAATAAATCCCCAGAAATAAAACTAGGAGAAAGATCTCCCTTTTGGGATCTGCTTAGGTGCTTGTGACTTAGACTGGCTTGCACTCGCTGGATCTGAGTCTAATCCAACACATGGTGGGTATAAGCCCACTAAACTTTTATTAACCTACCCCCTAAATAAATACACTGGAGGTTTCACCTCTTGCCTCATGAAATGAACATTTTGTCTGCTCTGAGCCTTCCTCTTCTGTCCTCTCTCTCTCTGCCTCATCCTCCATTTTGCGCCTTCCTTCAAGAATCATTTCTATTGTTAACAGCTTACACAGAGAGATGTGTCAGGGCTCCCCCTCCCTCTGCACCCCTCAACGCCATGGCTAATCCTCTGGAAGTCCAGCAGCACATCAATTTCCAGCTATGGATTATGTTAAGTCTGTTTACAGGTTAACTTTATTAATATACTGTACAAAGTCTCTTACCTGTCATGGGAATTCACCACCACTGCCACTGCTATGTATAACTTCCTAGGAGTATAGGATGCAACATGCATACCGGAGTTACTGGTGTAAATGAGAATGCACACGTAAGAATTAATTTTAGAGATGGCACTTCTTAGTCGTACATGTCACCGCATGCACAGATTTCCAGGAAGCCTGTTGTGGGCATGTCTGGGTCATCCTTCACAATCCAAATTTATCTACAGCAAAACAAGTTTATCCAGAAAAGTCCCCAGGCAACATTTAAACCATAGTCGTATTTATTATTTTTATTTATTTGAATTTTGTTTACACCTTTTTCAGCAGTAGCTCAAGGTGAGCTACTGGGTATTTCCCCATTACTGGCTGGCTCAGGATATAGCTCCTGCCTAGCCCTTTGTCCAGAGCTCAGGTTTGGATGAATTATTCGTACCTCTGTGGTGTTCAAAACCTCCTCATAATGCCGAACGTTCGGTGGCCCAACTGTTTGGGGAGGCTAAAGGGGGTGGGGTTAGGGGTGGGGGCCAGGGGCAGAGCTTACATCCATAATTGTCTGACACATAGAAAAAAATAAGTAAAAATAAAAGTCACAATTAATACCTTTTATTAAATGTAGACATTAGATATGTATCATATGTCAACTGCAAAACATCAAGGTCAGGTATACATATAAAGTAGCGCATATGAGTTTATCTTGTTGGGCAGACTGGATGAACCGTACAGGTCTTTTTCTGCAGTCACCTACTATGTATGTTATGTTACTATGCAAAAATGTGTGCAAAAACACACTCAGAACCTTACTGTAACATAAATATTACACTGGGCAGACCCTAATACACCAATATACCACCCATACAGAAAATGCAGACCGTCAACAATATGAAACAAGGGATCATATCACAATTCTTATGTAGAGCCACAAAACACCCTTTTAGGGTGGATAGTGTTCACAATGAGCTCCTTTTATTAGTGACCATATGTAGATCCTTCAAGAGGTAGCGTGTCATGATTTAGGCTCTACACCCTTTCTGATGTTTGGTGCCACCTCAGTAAGGCCAACACACAATCTCTCCACTGCAAAATACTATACACAAACTTGTGCAAAAACACACTCATAACCTTACCAAACCATAACAGCACTAATTCCAAGAATATGAGGAGCTACAACTTTATGCGTGGAAAGGCAGCACTCTAATTACACCAGGCTCTAAAACACCAGTACACTACCTAGTAAAAAAACAAAACAAAAAAAAAAGGGCTGCAAATACTACGTGCTAGATCACACATGAAAAACACACAGATATGAAGGCAAAATACTGAACTGGAAAGTTACCTCAAGAAGTCAGACTCAGCATACAGCAATACTAGAAAAATTGAAACTTACATGCAAAATATCACAGATGCACATTTCCAAAAGCTGACATATTCCAATTAATAAATTCTGAATAAAATACCTTTTTCTACCATTGTTGTCTGATCATTTAGTTTTTCTATTCGCTTTGGTCCCAGTGTCTTCTGTTTTATGCAGTGTCTTCTTTCCATTTGATATTTTTTCTCTTACCATGTCCACCATCCTCCTGTGTCCTTATGCGTCCTGTCTACCATCTGTAGCCCCGTCCCTATCCTTCCTCCAGTTTTACTATCTGCCCTCAAAGTGTTCCGAGCCAGCCCTTAAATTCAGCAGTTTTCCCTCCATCCATGTGCATCTCCTTCCTGACTTCCCTCCCCTCCATCCATCCATCCATCCATCCATCCAGCAACTCTCCATTCTCCCCTGCCCTCTCCTCCATCCACCCATATCCAGCAAATGTCCTCTCTCCCCTGCCCCTTCCATTCATCCATACATGTTCATCAATTCTCCTCTCTCCCCTGCCCTCCCCTCCCCTCAATCCAAGTCCAGGAACTCTCCATTCTCCCCTGCCCTCTCCTCCATCCATCCATATCCAGCAAATTTGCTCTCTCCCCTGCCCTTCCTTCCTCTCCTGTCCAGCAATCTCTGCTCTCTCCCTGCCCTCCTCTCCCATCCATGTCCAGCGATCTCTTCTCTCCTCCTGCCCTCCTCTCCATGTCCAGCGATCTCTTCTCACCCCTGCCCTCCTCTCCTCTCCATGTCCAGCGATCTCTTCTCTTCTCTCCTCCTGTCCAGCGATCTCTTCTCTCCCCCTGCCCTCCCCTCCATGTCCAGCGATTTTCCCTGCCCTCACTCAGCTCCCTGACAGCTCTCTGTTCCTTCACCCCCCCCCCCCCCCGCGTGTTTAACTTTCCCCTTGCTGCTGCCCACCCCCCAAACGCGGGGCTGCCTGGCACTGCAGCCAAGCAGCTCTCAGAAGTTTCCTACTATCCTTCCCACCCTCCTCTCTCCATCCCCCCCCTGCGCATTTACCTGTTTT